>NC_061902.1:10972500-12222500 GCF_905147765.1 Vanessa atalanta | reverse complement strand
TTCATCACTCACGGTCTCGCCTGCTACGTCGCCATTGACATTTTGTGGAACGAGTATATCGGTGTTCGTCTCCTGAATAGCAATCATCGGCTTCTTTGGGAGTACGTGTTAAGAACCCTCATCGTGCTGGTCACTTGTAAGTTTCAATATTAACAATTATTCCGTATACAAACCGACTTCAAAAAGGAGGACGTCGTTTTTTGTCGATTAAATGTATTAATTGGTTTTAATGTAAAGTAAAAATGTAAAAGCCTCTAAATATTTCATTTGTAAAATGAAATTCTCTTTTACAGTTGGTTTAGCCGCTGCCGTTCCACAGCTCGATCTTTTCATCTCGCTGTTCGGCGCTCTGTGCCTCTCCGCTCTCGGTTTGGCCTTCCCAGCTTTCATACAAAGTTGCACTTACTGGTACTACGTTTCTGACTCTGAACGCATCAGAATGATAATAAAGAACGCTGTAGTAGTACTCTTCGGCGCCCTTGGACTCGTCGTAGGTACCTGGACGTCCCTAGATGGAATCATCGTGACCTTCTCTAGCACGAATGCCACTGAGGCAAGCAAATAGATACAAGTTTGATGCCGTGAAAAAATGTTAGCTTTTAGTGTATTAGTGCCATTATGTTAAAAAACCGTCCGTGGCATATAAGTACAATATCGAAGAACAGGAGGAACGAACATCGTACAAAATCTGACACCATTACTACTACACCGTAGTCTAAGTTAACTCTATTATTTTGTTACTAATTTGTTATATTATATCTATGTAAAATGTGTAATATAATATGTAAATATAACAAACTAAAGAGTATTATAAATACATGTCCAACAGTTATGCTATACAAATGAAAACTTTTAACACAGCAATATTTGAACATAAAATTCATTATACTAATAAAAAGTTTTGGTCATAAATCGTATATAGAATTAAGCAATAATTTATTTTTATTAAATAATCTTCCGTACTACTATCGAATGAAACCTCTGGCAACACAAGTGCTTTAAATGTATAGAATTATTAATTTTAAAAGTTGACACATTATTATATTATTAAGAGTAACAGTGGCTGATTATTTTTGAGCCTCAATTTTTTTCATTATTAGACAGCTGATTTCTGAAGTAAGCCGAATCAGTTGAGAGGTAAAGAATTACTAACAAATCCAGTTATAATAAGTCGATAAGTCTATTTAAGGAAGAAGGTTATTTCGGAGTGAAATTACCAATATCATTGTAGTATTGTTGTCGTGTTTATGAAAATTGATAGTTATTTTATGAAAAGAGCGTAGCAATTTTTTTTTTATCGTGGTACTGAATTGAAATACTCTCTTGAACCCGAAAGGCTTTAATGTTTTTTTATTGGAATGTATTCGCCATTCTTCTACGGATCGAAAGGGTTTACTGATGGGCCGGACCCACATCGCTACTCCACATTCTACGCCTAACTGTAATACTTTACCTCGCAGCAGATGATATTGTAGTTTATTGTATGATAAAAATGTTTAAAAAAAGTAGTTTGTAAGTAGTTTTAAAGTGACAGTGAGAATTTATAATTGAAACAATAGAATGGCATTTCGTTAGAATAAGACGTACATTCAAGTTTTTCCTACCCATGCAGTCGAAGACATACAAATTTTGTGACCAAATGATATCGTCATGTTCTAAATAAAGGCATTTTTACTGTTTGACCTCGCAAAATTTGTTACCGAAACGATATTTTGTTATTTACATTTATGTTACGCAGGCCGGATGCATATGAATTATTTATAAAGATTTGCCAAATTAAAGATTCCTATTTATTTATACAAATGAAAAGTTTATTTTATTTTTACGTATATAATATTATTTTTGTATTATCTATATCAAATCTGCAACTATCACATAGACGGTCCGGTCGTGAATTTTAATAATTAATCTGTGATGTTATATAATAGTAGATACAGTATTTATTAGGAAATGTCTTGGTTAATTATGTTAATTGTGAATTATGTGTTTTACACGTCGGTGATATTGTGCTCAGAGCTATGTTTGGGTTTAATTCCCATTACAAATAAATATATTATAAATATTTTTCTTTTTAATTATCCCTAAATATTCCATCCATTCACTATTATATGTATGTTATCTTATAAATGATGATAAAAAAACTATTTGCTGCCGACAGTATGCACGCCATGAATATATTTATTACCATCTTTTTCTATTGCTTTAAAATATATTAAAAATAAAAATACCTTATATATATATATATATATATATATATATATAATAATTGTTTTACTTATTATTAGTGATGGGCCAAAATTCGGTTTGAATGTATTATGCTCTATATCCTTTCACTATCTCTACTGAAGCCATTAAAAAAACATTCCTGTTATAACAGTGAAATAGCATGAGTCTTTGATATATTCATAATAATTTATTTGAATTAGGAACATGTTATAAACCTTAACTAGTAATCGATAAAAACTAAATTAAATTTATAAAAAAATCTTAAAATAACGTATTTGCTTAATCTGATAAACATAAAAAGATATATAATAAAAATTAAATGCCGACGGGGTTTTATATCCAGCAATAATTAAAATAAATCATTCTCGGGAAAACGCAGCGAAATTGTAACGAAAGTTCGGCCAACTTGTATTCGGTTCAAAAAATTTCGGCCCATCACAAAATAACGAACAGTCCGAATTTATACATTTATGACGCCATTTTTTCACGAATTCATAATGAATACCACAGATTATTTTAGATGCCTTCCAATAATGTCACGTCAAATCAAGGTCAAAGTTATTATTTCTCTTCACTATAAGCGGCAACGGAAAGAGCTGTAACAAATGTATTCGTAACGTAACGAGTAGCTTAAATAAAAGTAAGACATGGGTAATCAAATAAGGCTTAAACGTTACCCTTAGTTTGCACAAAAGGATAATAGAAACTATAAAATCTAAAACAAATTATTTATTAGTCAAATCAACATTACTCCTATTTCGAAAAAAACACCCGCTTCAGTAGATCAAAATAAACCTAAAATAAAATGGAATACAATAATCATAATTGTTTTATAGAATACAAATAATATGTTATACAAAACAGCTAAATTTATAAAATCAGTTAAGGTACATTTCTAAGACTTTCTATTAAATTTAAGTGCATGTGCAGTAATATTGAAATACATTACTTATAATTGCTACTTATGTGGTTTCAGAGTCAAGAATAATAAAAATCGGAACATTTTTTTACATATTAATGTCATTATCGTAAAAATCTAATTGGGAGACTAATTGTGAGTTTCTGAAATTATGAAAAGTCAGAATAACTAAATACTGTATGCTCATTGGTCGAGTATTGCATCATCCACCACTGATCTGATCACCATGAAGGGTGAAATTAGTCAATCTGGCTTTAAAGAATCTCAGAAACAAGGTGACTATTTCAATTAGTTTAATTTATACATTAATCATTTCAATTATCAATACAAATTCATAAAATATATATGTATAGGAATGTCTACAATAAATTCATATTAATATGACAATTTTTAAAAAATTCTCGTCAGTATCATTAAAACAAAATGTAGAAACTAGAAAGAAGTCAATGTATTGAAACATAATATATAATTAAGTTGAACATTAGGTAGGTGTTTTGGGGCGCGACATAAACGAATTAAATTATATTAAAAATTGAAATACACATTAAATTAATAGTTATTGACAATTCAAATTATATCATTTATGGCTTATTAAATTGTTATATAATATTACAAATATTATTAAAAAAAAAATGGGTTGCTTTATTTTACTTCAGCACTTAACGATTACCATAAAGAAATATATATACATACAAAGTTTTGGTTCATAATACAAGTCAAAATATAGATACACTTTGTAAGGCACAATTTTCTTCGATCGATCACGAATTTTATCAAAACATTAAACATGAATTACTATCGACACATACTAGTGGAGACTATAATTTAGATAAAGAAAATGACGTTAAGTTAATAAAATAAACGTTCCTAAATAAAATGTATATTAAGTATAGAAAAATTAAAGTACATATATTTTAACTACTAACAATATTACATTAAATATCAATAATCCTAATACTAATTATATTTGTACTCTCGAGATTAAAAATGAAAATGGAGGTATTTAAAATGTTATAATTACATTCATCAATTAATTACAAAATAATAATAATTCTATTAATGTATTGTTTAAATATATTGATATATAATACACAAATTAAATGAAATGAGATTATAATACTACTAAATGTTAATGGTATTACTTGTCAATGATATAATACCAATCTGTCCAGCAGTTCGAGCGTGACTAAACAACATCCATACATTCATATTAATATGATATACTCCTAAATTTTCATTATAATCAAACACTTAGAAATTAACGATAGATTACGATGAATTTTAGGTTCAATTAATTTGATTCATATGCATAGCTTTAAAGATACGATAGATAGGATGACAAATTAAATTATATATTCCATGACATACATAATATTATTATATTATAAATTTATTACATAATTATCATAAATACCGGACTTGAATTTTATTTATTAGATATTTGATGAATGTAAAATATGACGGAACATAAATATATGTTAAAATAATCTTTTAATTCCCCTTTTTAACATAAAATGGGGATCATGGATAAAATAAATTATTATTTAGTAGGAAAATAAGAACATTCAAGTGTAAAACCTAATATTATATCACAAACTATCATCAGCATTGGTTTAGTTATACTGAATTGATTCCTATTACTTACTACATTCAAACTTAAAAGAAAAACTACTATTCAAAACTATTTGTTTAAAGTACAAATACAGATCAATCTGCTTAATTATATTTTTTATAATAGTATGAAGTTGTAGGCAGAGAAACTAACGTGTAAAACTCTACCATGAATCGTATGAATTTACCCATAAAAAAGAGTTAAGTAACAGAATTATAAGCTAATCTAAAACTCTCCTTTATTTAAGTTTAATCGTATGTAACTTGCCATAACAGCAGTAATTAATTGTTACAAAATTATCCTAGGTGCCATGTCCATGAACTAATACATCGCGGCGAGTCTATTCATGTTATTCAAACTCAAAAGAAATTTTTGATGAGTCTCCACACCGTGTTATCGAAATGGACGTCAAAGACGTTCGTCAAGTATTCTAAAGAAGGAAAAGTCGCGGATTTGTCAAGTTTTTGGATCCGCTGTTGAAACCTTTTGTATCGTATAACTTATTCTATATAATAAGGGTCCGCATGTAGAGATGACCTTCAACTGCGGTACTAGTTTGTCCAAATTAAGCTGAATTATCTATTTCTTGCCGGCGTCATAACCGGTCAGAATTGTACGTAATGCGGTTTTTAAATTTTCATTCGGTTGCAGCTCCACTTTGGAAAGATTATGTCGACAACAGGGACAGCTTTGTGATTCATTTGACTTGAATGCCAACTTCATACAAGCCTGTAACATAAAATAAATAAATAAGATGATAAACGACAATACATTTGAACATTCTTATGAGCATAGCCATAAATAATATTTTAAATAAGATAAAAAAGAAAATGATCACTTTTTTGAGATACTTTGTCATGTATATTATTTAAAGGAAGGTTGACGAAATTATAAATCGCAAATATTTTAAGGTATTATATATATATAGTATTTATATAATTAGGTAATGTAATGTATTTTAGTAGGTAATTATTTACCAACTAAAATACATTACATTTACGTTATAATTTTATTTACTTATTTTACAACTTACCATACAAAAGTTGTGCAAGCATGGCGTTGTCACCGGACTGACGGCCACTTCTTGGCATATAATGCATAAGAAAACTTGTGTGACATGCTCTATAAATTCCTGTAACAATATAATTATTACATTTTTTTTTTCAATTCTATAATACGAACACAAAAATATCCTTCTACCAATGTCCCTCTGAGGCGCAAACCTCCCCTCTCCTCCCACCCTCTTCTTTCAAGGAGACTTTAGGCTTATATAATTAAACTCCTTTAGCACGCTTTGGTAAGTGTATACATGTAACAAAATCTCATTAAAGACAAATAGGCTTATCGCCAAGCACGAGATTAATTAACAACAAACAAGGCACAAGAAAATTCAGTAATGCTCACCAAAAATCTTCGGTTAGGAACATATTCTATCCATTTTGTATCAAAAATTACTCAAATAAATTATGTTTGAGTAATATAAAATAAACAGTATTGATGTCGAAAAGTTAATTTTCTACCTTTTTATTGCAATATTATTACCGACAGATAAAGCAAGCAAGCAAGCTCTAGTATTAAAATTAATAATTTTACAATACACAGATGTAACACTATAATATTGTATAATACCTTTTTGCCTTGCTTTTCGCAAATATCAAGACATTCTCCCCACAGTTTAGCGTTTAACGTATCCGATTCAATAGCTTTCTTCTCGTCTGAAGTAAGACCGTTTTCTTTCTTCTTTTTATTGGATTTGGGACTTTTTGTAAACATACTTGGTATTTTCGTCTTTGGACTTAGCGACTTATTAGCTACATCTGTAATACATAAAATAATAATAACCTCTATAAACAACCTAATAATAATACGATAAAATATAAATAATATGCAAAGATATACATTTTTAAATGTTATTCAAAATTTGTACACTGCATGGCAAGAATTTGGTAAACTTGTTTGTCTACCTGTGTATATAAAGGTCATTGAGGCATTTAAACATTATATTAACTATCATATACTTAATTTTCTTGTTGTAAGAATGGACTTCACACAACACTTACTATTTAAAATGGGTTGATTATATACTAGTCTGCCGGAACCGAAAATAATAATATATCATGAAAAATACCTTTCTTTTTATTCTCTTGTGCCTTTTTACTCTCCTGAGTCTTTCGTTTCTTAAGAGGAGGAGATGCTTCAGATTCAGACGAACTCCTATTGCTTTCACGCAGAGCTCTTTTCTTATTGCCTTTACCTTTGTTACCTTTCTCCTTTAAAGCTTTTTTCTCAGCCTCGGCTTCCAAATATCCATCTGGATACTGAAATTAATACATATTGAATAAATACAATTTGAACAGTATTTAACTTAGGTAACTAACTTGTTAAAATCGAATTTGTAGTGTACAGTGGGCCAGTGTTATAAAATACGATTACTTTATTTTTAATTTGACATGTATGTGTGTATGAATAATTAAAAAGATAACTGTAAAGCTCTCTGACAATTTTAAAATTGAAAGAATAAGAATCAGATGAATAATATATTATAATACTCAATTTACCACAATAGGGAATTGCTTAGCGCCTGGCTCCCAAGGCGCTGGATTGGGGTCATCTCTCCGTAACAAGTATTTCCATACACGATATCCGGACAAACCCTTTTCTGGGTAATATTTTACTACTTTGTAGATACCATCATACCTAATCGAAATGTAAATTATAAAATCAATTTTTATACGAGTCCTTATTTACAACATCTTACAACATCATTTTGTAAAATTTTGTGAGTGTTAATATGAGTAAGAATAAAATATTTTTGATCGATAATACTTTTATTGATCCATGATCAACAATTAATAGTGTGTGAATAATATAGGAGCCGACGTTGACCCAGTAATTAGAACGCTTGCATCTTAACCGATTATTGCGGGTTCGAACCCAGGCAAGCACCACTGAATTTCATGTGCTTAGTTTGTGTTTATAATTTATCTCGTGCTCGGCGTTGAAGGAAAACATTGTGAGGAAACCTGCATGTGTCTTATTTCAATGAAATTCTGCCACATGTGAATCCACCAATCCACATTAGAGCAGCGTGGTGGAATATGCTCCAAACTTTGTCCGCAAAAGGAGAGGAGGCCTTAGCCCAGCAGTTGGAAATTTACAGGCTGTTAATTTAATGTTAATGTTAATTTAATGAATAGTGTGAGCAAAACTTCAACTGAATCAGTTGGGTGGACCTGGTTTAAAATTCCTCACACACTAGTGAATAAGAATTAAATGGCAGTTCGGAAATGTATGAAAAAAATCAGTTACCTTATGCCTTCCTTAGGTGCATACTTTGGGAAATGCTTAAGCATTTTATAAGACCGTACAACTCGTACAGGCTTGCCTTGCTGCCACGCTTCGCGTGCATCTGCACCTTTCTCACTCACTTCTTTCACAGCGCAGTTGCGTGCCAGTGCTCTGTTAGGTTATATTGAAAATTAATATATTAAGTCATCAGCTTATTTTTATAGAATACTCATCAAATATCAATACTGTGTCATAATTCCTACCGACCAATACATGTTCATATACACACACAATATGAATCTAACACTTCTGTGTAATAATAACAAGTAACATGTAGTTTCCAGTTGATCGGGATTTCATGATATTTGACCACATCATTTATATATTAAAAGTAAAAATGGTCGAGTGGCTCGTTAACTATTAAATGGTAAGTAATCACACTTGGACATAGTTCTCTTACAAGATGTAATTAACTTAGAACATGATTAATTTTATATGCTTCACACTGCCTAAGTCACTTTACATATATGAACAAAAATATAATACCGCTTGCTGTTAAATTAACTGTTAAATGTAAAGAAAAAATTCAGACAAGTATATCCTAAACTGTACTATAAACTGTTCTTTTAATAAGCCTTGTTTACTTATTTTCCCTAGTGAGGGTCTGGTCACACGATTGTTCAGCTGTACGCTTGTTTCCGGAGAGATCTCGTCCACCACTTCCAGTATATGTAAACTCATTCCCATAGTCCACATCGTCTTCATATCCACCTACAAATAAAATAAAGTTAATTAATTAACATTACTGGCACTGTAAGTAACTGAAAAAGAAAATAACAGATATTAATGCTCCTCCTCCTCCTGAGCTCAGGCCCTCCTCCTATTTTGATTGAGGTAGTTTTTCACCACACTGAACTTAGTGATATGTTGTTGTGTTCGTTATATGGTCTAGCCACTGCGAGATCTTGACTTCGATAGTAGTAACGATAGTATGTAGTATAAATTATTATAAAAATAAATTCCATATAAGTTTTCACTTACCAGATAATACAATACTATAGGCACCTTCGACGTCACGACCATGTATGCCTGACACGGGTGGTCTGTGCACACCGGATTCCGATAGCTAAAACATGAAAATTTTAATAAAAATGCAATAAATTTGCAATTAGAATTGAAACATCTCTATAAAGTAATATTTTATATTTATTAAACAAAAAAACCATATTGAAACATGTTTTTAAAAGTAAACATTATCTAAAAATCTGTAGTGTACTTGTGCTTCTATAACTGTATTGTAAAAAAAAAAATTATATTTAAAAAGAGAAAAAAAAATAGACTTTGACAGGTACTTCTGAATTGTCCAATAGTACAACCTGCTATTGTAGATTTTACCAAGAAGAACCAGTAAGGAACTCTTTTATTACAAATTTAAAACAGAGAATATAATGTGTAAATTACATACAATTTGTACACAAGATGCTGAATCCTTTAACCCAAGCCTTTTGTCCGATATACATTCTTATATAAAGTGATGGGCATCTAAACAAATTACTTGTAATAACAAATTGAGTTTTGTTTGATGGCAGTTTAAATTTATTAAATATGTGTAAATAAACGAAGGAAAAATACCTGTATTCGAAATCTCCAGCACATTCCAACTTCTATACCAGGAATAGGGCCAAAATGGTTAGGTGGCATGGCACATGTTTTAGTTTTACCTTAAAAATAATAGTGTCACTTAACAAATAATAAATATTGAAAGATTTGTGATATATAAATCTAAACAAATGTTCTGGACAAATTTGAGACTTTTTATAAATAGAAAAGAAGCCCATGCTCAAACTGCAACATTTACACAGGCTAATGTATTTCTAACCATTAATTGTTTTTACTTACCAACACAAGCCATCCCTCTTCCCCAATCGCGATTGGTTTTAGAGGCGTTACCCTTCTTAGTCTGTTTGGCTGCACCAGGGGCTATGACATCATTGGGATCACGTTTACAAGAGGGACAGTACCAGTCCTCTTCAGGTAACTCAGTAAGTGGAGGAGTAAGACATTTCATATGGAAACCATTGTTACATTCATCGCATAAAACTATCTGAAAAAAAAAAATATTAAACGAAATTGTTTTATGCTTCTGTATGAAATAATATAAACTAAAACAAAATATTTATTATAGACCAAAAATTGTTTATCTTCTTCTTATTGGCAGGATTATTGACATAGGTCTCACTAAATTATTTACATATGTCTCTAAAAATTTATTTATTATTATAAAATAAAAAATGATACCTTCTCTGGGGATTCTTTTCCTGAACACAGATAACATCCACACTCCTTACAAGGTGAATCCTCATCGTCACGGCATTTTAAGCAATTCAATGGCTGTGATCCTAGTATCAAAAAAATTATATGTTTTAAATGAATATATCAAATTTTACTGTTTTTCAAGCTTATTTTTAAGATATTTAATAAAACATAACATAAGCAGCCCGTAAATGTCCCACAGCTGGGATAAAGGCCTCCTCTCCCTTTGAGAAGGTTTGGAGCATATTCCACCACGCTGCTCCAATGCGGGTTGGCGGAATACACATGTGGCTGAATTTAGTTGAAATTAGACACATGCAGGTTTCCTCACGATGTTTTCCTTCACCGCCGAGCACGAGATGAATTATAAACACAAATTAAGCACATGAAATTTTAGTGGTGCCTGCCTGGGTTTGAACCCGAAATCATCGGTTAAGATGCACGCGTTCTAACCACTGGGCCATCTCGGCTCTAGATATTTAATACATAATTAATATTATGTAGCCATTATTAAATTAGATATTTAATAATGGCTACATAATATTAATAAATATATATTTTTTAACACATTACATTTTTATTAACTTAGTGATATAATTTTTTAATTTCATGTGATCCAATATGTATTGCTCTAGCTTACTTTTTTCAGGAGCTTCTGATATAAGTTTGCTATATTCATTATTTCTTTCTGCAACTGGTACTGGTTGTTCCAAAACAAATATCTTGTCATGAACTCTGACTTTGGTGTCATTTTGAGGTATTGAATCTGGCCCTAAATATAATGTTCCAACCAGTTCATAGTTTATACGTAGTTTCTTAACTTCATCTACTTTGAAATCATACCTGAAAAATTTAACATAATCATTATCCACAATAAGATAAAATGCACCTGGAAAAACGTTGCTGCACTCTATTTATTGTTACATTCGAATTTATATCTTTTGGAAAATGTTGTTAGATAATTTTTTTAAATCTATATTATACTTCAGTATTAGTTTTGTAATACTGTTAAAATTATTTAATTTTATTTTAAAGTTCGTAACATACCAATATCCCTTTTCTAGAGGATCATCAGTGTTATGATTTAACATAACTGTTTGTCCTGGTTTCAAGTCTTTGATATTTATTTCTCGTCTAGCTCTTGGTCTTATTTCTTTTAATTGACAATATAAATCGGAGTCCTCTTCGCTACAAATAGATAAGACATTTATTTTGTGACAGCAGTAAATTTAATAAAAATTATCTATAATAAAGTTCCTGACAAAATTGATAAATCATATATTAGTAAACGACAGACCCATTTATGAAGACTGTAAGAAATTGTCTAAATAATAAAATATTATGTAATTAAATACAAAATGATATGAGTAGTTTCTAACTCTGACACTATCATTTTTTTATATTAAATTGTTTTATTTCTTGGAATGTTTATGATGGCTACAGTGTTTTACCATGGTTAACAAAGAAACATAAAAACTATGATTTCATTTCTCATATAAACTACAAGCTGAATAATAGACTGAAGTATGAAGTGAAGTACTCAAGCAAATCAAAATTACTCCGAGTTTTTATTATTAACAGAATTATATATATTATATATTACAATATTTGTGAGACATTATTTCTTTTTTTGTAATTTATATTAAAAAATTATAGCATATCTATCAAAAGTTAGACTACAAAAAAAACAGTTAACCAAAATTTATATTTATCTCTGACTATTTAGTGGTTCTGATAATTGATACAGTGTTAGTATCAGGGTTCGCAGATATATACCAGTGGATATATCACAAAATATATCAATTGTATTTTTATCTTGATATATATCAATCGTTTTTTTCCTATCTTCTGAACGTCTTGTTCATAGATCTATGTTTAAGGCCTGAACTGAATGATTACTTTTTATGATTAGTTGATTACAAATTAATATTAAAATAAAATTAGTTGATTTTTCTGACAAACAAATGATAATTATTATTATAATAAGAGATACTTGTTTTTTAAGTGTTCATTAAAAATTTCTTTTTCAAATAGATAGACACTAATTCCTTTGTTACTTTTCTTAAATGTGGTATTTCGACACTTGTATTATTTTACAAATTCCTTTCATATTTTTAAGTGTTTACAAAATGAAATTCGCTTCGTTTTCTTAGCCTGGATATATATCAGATATATATCGGATATATATAATAAAATCGGATTTTTGATATTTATTATAAAAATCGGATTTTTTCGAACCCTAGTTAGTTTACATAACAGGCTCCGTGAGTCTAAATGATAGTTTTTGTCTGTATTCCATGTATTTATGAAACTTATGTACAATTTTTGGTAATCGCTGACACTTGAGTAAAGTACTTGGACATTAACAACTGCCATCAATGTTAGGCAGCATGGTATGTCATTCATACAACCCAAGCCAACCCAAATATATAATGATTACACCTTCATAAAAATAATTTAATTTGTAGGTTATATGAATCACAATAAAAATCTCGACACATGCAGTACAGAAGTATGGAATAAAAGTACTAACTCAGCATTTAATTGTACTTTATACAAAATATTGTCATCTGTAATTTTGACCGCTTCCACTTTTATTTCTTTTGTTTGTTTTTTTCCTTTTGCAGCTTTGGTAAAATATTTAGCAATGCCTTTCTTCTTAGACTTAGTGTCTTCTTCAGAACTATCACTTGGTGGCTTATTTTCAACATCACTTTCTTTATCATATGATATATCACTAGTGTTCAAACTTTCTTCTGCTTTTTCTTTACTCTCATAATTTACATCTGGATCTAATACTATGCGAACTACTTTTCCCTCAAACCACGCTCCATTTTCTCTATCTTTCATATCTACTAAATCACCAACTGTGTAAAGCTTGCTTTCCGTATCTAAAAGTTTACATCATTATTTTTTAAATATATAGGTAATGTAATCTTCGTTATATTGTAAATTTTTTCTATTTTATTAGAATATAATAGTACTATAAAATAATATTAGTGTTTTACAAACCTTTATAACTTTTTTCTTTACTTTCAGTCCTATCACCAGGTTTTTCATCATTTTCTTGTGGTTCTGATCCTTTCTCACCATCTAAACTTTCCACTGGTTGTATTCTTATCATAAGTTGAATAACATCATTGAGCTTAATATTGTAATCGTGAAATGTGTACCCATCTTCTAACTAAAATCATTAACATTTAAAAATCAAATAACATTCACTTTCTGTTATGTTTAAATACTTTACACATATACTGATAAGTCATTAAGGGTCATATTGAGTTCGTGAACTTTTTTATATTATATGTGTATTTTTAATTTACAAAAATAAAAGTTACACAATAAATAATTTCGCAAAGATCAATTGTTAGCACGCACCCATTAAAATGATTTCTTACACAAATACTATACCACTATAATAATGGATTATGGGTGTATATGTGTAACTCCAACCAAAAGAGTAAAAATAAACAAACATTTCAAATTGAATTTAATGCAATTTAATTAGGCGAGAGCTTGCAAAAATACAATATTGATTCGCAAAAAAATGGCATTTTGAATATTTACCAAGCTGTTTTACATTATACATTGTTTGTAATGCACAATATAGTAAAGCTAGTAGCAAATCGCATGGCATATGTAAATCTATGGTTCGTTTAACTATATTCTTTCTTAGATTGGAATAGGCTGTAGCAGTCTGTGAATGAATATTTTTTTGCATCTGCCTATGTCTGAGCAATGTGTCATTTCTGTGAGATCATCTTGATCATTAGTTTAAACATAACTCAATGTATATGCAAAAATAATCATATTATTTACCTTTCATTTATATTATATATAAAATTTAAACCTTTTTATTTTTTAACATAGATATTTATGATTGCTAACAATCTAAATTTTATTTTAGGATGACTATTATAGTCAAAACTGCACAATCAAATGCTCTTATAGACAAATAATATTATATTATTATGCACAATAAATTATACATACTAATTTGTCCAGGCAAGCTTACCACGGCAAGCATACTTTTACCATAAATAAGTTTATATTAATAACAAAAACACGAATTATGTAATAAATACAAAAATTATCTCAGTACAAGAACTTATTAAAAAAACACTGAGTTTATATTTTTACTTCACTGAAGAGTTGGAAATGTGGAATTTATGTATGGATATAGAACACGTAAACTTTTGTCAAAATAGGTTATGGATGACTTTTCTTCTGACGACAGGCAAGTATTTTACTTTACTTTTAATATTAGTACTAGTAGTACTAGTCACAAATATTAAATATAGACATTAAATGATAATGCTTAGAGTTTACTTTATTATCTTTAAATGTAATCCTTATATCAACGTTAATTAATCACTTAAAAAAGACGCAGCAAAGGCGAGAGATTTTACCACCACATGAATTAGTTTTTTATTAGTGAACTGAGTGAAATAAGTAAGTAAAGCACCTGAAAAATAAAACTTACCAACTTTCCCCCGTAGAACAACCGTTGTAACTTAGGTTCAACGTCGAATTTATCTCTTATAATACGTCTAAATTGATCTATTTTTGTAAGTTTTGACTCAACTACAACAATAGCATCTGGTTTGCCAAATATTCGTATTCGCACATGCATTTTAAATGTTTTTCAAGTGATTTATATAGAAAACAGCATGTTTATTCAAATTACAAGAACTTTTGAATGTGATTTATCGAAATCGACAGCTGAACGTTACTGACATTGACACTAAAAATAGCGCGAATTAATAACAGAACAGATAAAAAACAATACTTAATGTGTATCAGAAATAAAATACTAGTACCAAATAATTGAGTAAAATATCATTCATTTTAAGGATATTTAAAAACAACAAGTTCTTTATGAAATCATTAGAGCTTGTGTAAGTTATTTTTTTGATATGAAAACCAAATTAATATTATTGGCATGTTTAGTACCATAAATAATTAGAAACTCGTGTACCAGTGATTGGCACATCTTTATATGAAAATATCATCACACCAAACCAGCATTGCTCAAATATTAAAAAAAGAAATAATAATATATGTTTAATACATATTTATTTGTTCATTAATCATATATCGATGACATTTTATATTTTATGTATAGTAATTGGCAAGATAAGATAAGATTTTTATGTTACAGTTACACAAATTTGCATTCAATTAATATTATTTGTTTCTTATTTTTTGGATAAAAATGATCAAGTGTCAATTAAAATAATTCATTAAATTTGGGCAGATGTTAACCTAAGCTCAACTCACATCCTTACTACTAGGTACTTCTATGCTAAATTAAGCTTATGGCTGAGTACTCCAACAAAAGTTTAATATAAATGGTTTAATAAAATTGATAATAACATAACATCCGAAACTAAAATTTAATACCTATATATTACATTACTTTTTATTCACTATAGTTCTGAGAAATAACATAAATTATTTTGTTCGAAAGATTACAATAACGCGGAATGGACCGGAATTCGAATCTGCATCTTTTCAAGACATGTAAGCCGTAGCCGTCGATATAATAAAACAAAATACATCTATATATATATATTCCGATTCGTTACAGGACTGAAATAAACTATTAACAATATGTGTGGCGAGCGATTAAATAAATAACAATGCCTTTAATTAATGCAGAGAAATAAAAAATAATGGGCTCACTTTTCAATACTATTTTATTTTCATTCTACTAAAATGAAACACATGTTACAAAGTGAATTATTTTTGTTATCTTTTGTTTTATATATAAAACATAATAATGCAAGACAAGCATCAACTGTAAGTCGAAATGATACAAACATACTTGTATTCGTTGGTTTTGTAAAAAAATCTTATTATTAGGTACCTATATAAACACTCAATTTGTTTATATATTTAATTGAACATCCAATACAGATCTTTATTTTAATATTCATAGTAAGCAATTTAGGTAGGTATAAAATATGCTAGGATAACATCTGAGAATAATATGTTTATATATTCAAAATATTATTATTATTTAAGTTTTATCATATTATGCAATTTTTATCATTAGAGTGGATATTTAACTCAAAGACAATTGTAAACGTATACTTTTTTATTTTTTTGTGTTATAAGTAGGTCGACTGAAAATAGGTCATCCAATAATATATGCTTTCTTACAGTATCATTGCCCATATACATTGGTACTGTAAGAAATATAAAAAATTCCTCGAAAATGCACCACCAATCTCAAAAATTAAGATGTCAAACAAGCCTACTTGAATAAAGTAATTTTTGATTTTGATTATGTCCCTCCTGTCTTTAGCTAAAAAATATTCTGGCTTATTCGCCCTTTCGTATCAAAAACACAATATCTAATGGTGTACCTAGTACCTACCCAGACGGGCTTTGCAAGCACACTTACCGAATTATGGATGTGACTAGGTTCCTACTTTAAAGGTAAATCTGTTTTTCTAGCATCCAGTTTTGGTTGCTCGATCATCATTGGATTGGATGCCAAGTAGAGTCAATTCTCTGTACTCCGATGTAGGAGCTTGGAGTGGAAAATTCGTAAGTAATCCTATCATAATATTGTTTTAATCAACTTTTGCCCTGTTAATATAATTATATAAGTAAGACACATATTTACAGAGACCAGTAATGGATGAAATAGAATCCGATGAAGCATTAAGATTTTATCAATTTTTAAATTACTTAGATGGAGGCAGTTTTGGAACAGGTAAATGTTCTTCTTCAAATTTTTTTTCCATAAATTAATTAATCTATAACCCGATCCAACAAAGAAAACTAGCTGTATATGTATATTCGTGTTAGTAAGATTCGTGAAACACAACTTAATCTTAAATATTTACCATCAAAATTCTTTCAATTTAATTGATTGCAATATTACGTGTATATATAATATTACGTTATGTAATAGGATTATTTTGTTTAATCGGTTAATTTAAAAATTCAAAAATTGAATTTTTAAATTATATTAACTATTTTAAATTATTCAATTAAAAAAATATAAAATTAAAAAAAAAAACTTTTTGTACGGGTTTTAGGCCCAATAGACGAATTCGTAGATGCGATGAATAGATTGGCGACGTACATGAAACAGCAGAACAGTCGAGAGACTCAAGTTAGGGGTATGCGTGAGTTAGAAGCGATTAATGGAGAAAAAGGTAATATTTTTTGTATCATATTCAATATAATATACCTATTTTACAAATTATATTTATATTCAATTTATTGCGACAGGCAACAGCATAAAAACTGTTTTGGAAATAAGCACCGTTATAATGAGGAAAAAACGTAAGTTCTTCTGTACGGGAGAAGTAAAGGAACCTATTGTTAACAATAAAATCATATGTAAGGTAAATTTTGGGCTTGGTTTAAAAAAAGCATAAAATTTTGTATCTAAAAAATAGTTTGTAAATATTTTTTATAAAAATTAGGACAGAATATTACTTCCAATCGCTGGATCGTCTTGTAGAGATGCCATTATGTATTGGCACCCGAGTCTTACTGAGGAACATTATTGTGTCGGAGCCCTTGAAACAAAAAGTTCGGTTCACATCATGTACGTAGAAGGTAAGAAAATAAATTACACACTTAGGCATTAGTCAGAGAGAGAGAGAGCGAGAGAGAGAGTAGTGAGTTATCTTAATTTCTTTTTTCAGGCGAATTGTTTTGCAAAGGAGACGACTACTCAAAACGCGAGTATTTATTAGCGTGTGATTTTTATGAGGATCAAGAAGCTCCGGTTGCTGATTTACTGCAATATTATCCGGATCCCGATCCGGAAATATCCCCAAAATTATTTTAAGATTATTAATACTTTAAAAAATAAACATATTCAACATTACCATCTATTTAATTTACTATATTTTATGAAGATAGATTTTAATTGTTTTAATAGTTAGCGTATTTAAACGATAACGATTAAAAAAATCTTACGCAACTATTCAAACTTATTGCTGCATGCCAATTAAATTTATTAAGCGTATTGTTGATTGGAACATAGTCCATTTTGTAAGCAAATTTAATGAAAAATTACATCGTCATATATCTACATAAACGCGTGGTTAAACAGAATTAAATGGAAGCCAGTCAGTGGAAATTAGTTAATGTATATACAGATTTCATTTAAATAGCAATAGCTGTTCTCAGCGTTTTTATTGCGTTAAATTAAAATTCATTATTTTTATTAATGTTGCATTCATATACATGATACATACCTATGTAAACAACAGTGAACTAATAATTAAAAAACCTTATAGAGCTAATGATGGTCTATTACCCTTCCTAGGTAAATGGAATATTGAACGCAAAAATACTTTATCTAATAGGAAGCTCCTGAGACGAGCGTTCTAACCACTATACAGTTTTTATTATTATTAGTGTAGATTAATGGAATTAAATTAATAACTGATCTTACCTCAGGAATTATATCAGTTTGAACGCTTAGGCGTGCAATCTGCTGTAATATAATGGACATAGGGTCACATCCTTGCAAAGTACATTCAGTACCCCTTGGTGAACGTAAAATATTTCTTACTAGTGGCCGCTGCTGTATTCTAGTGACCGTGTGTTTATTGTGGCCGTTGCAGATTTTTCATCATCGTAATAATCAGCCTGTATTAGTCCACTTCTGGACATAGGCCTAACCAAAGGGGCGCCACTGAGCCCGATCTTTGGCCCATCTTCACCTTCCGTACATCATCGCTACACCTTAAAGCCTTTCGTCTTCAGTCACTAGAGTATTGGCGATTTTTGTAGGATGCATTCTATTGTATGTCTTGGCAACCAATATGCTGGCATTGATCTTCTTCTTGCGGTGCTTCTTTGTCCCGATGAAAAAAGTCAGCAAGGGGCACAATTCCTGAAGCCTCAGCGAGTTACTCTGTTGAGATGCAACTCAGGAAGGATGCCACTGTGCTTTTAAATTTTATTCAGTGTAGATGCGGAGAAGACAATACTAGCCCCTCGTTTTTTACTTTTTTTTGTACATAGGACACACCATGTCGATGATCGTGTTCGAACCTCTGCAGTTGCTCTATTTGTTACTAGTGCTTGGCCTGCAATGCACCTGCGTAATTTGATTAACGTGTTCATCCAGAGAGGTATCTGGTTATTTTTTTTACGTTGTACTGTCCTCACCTTAAAATTTCGACTAGTTCGTCTTGATCAAATTTTTACTCGTACTTGGCTGCTTGTTTTCAGGAACGACAGCAGTGAGCCTTCGTCTTTTCTATTAAAAGAAAACTTCTAAACCAAAAAAAAAAGTCGCTGCTTTGGATCTGTGTTGGAATAACACCTCCCTAATGCCAACATCTTGGATGTATTTACGGCTTAGAGCAAAATATATGCAATAAAAATATAGTAACTTGTTTTTAACTCTGATTCTTTCTAAGTAGACTTTTACCGATGTCCGAATACTGAATACCGATTGATAGCGAGTGAAACTCGAAGATCGAACATCTATATTCTATTTTTGTTTTAGTCTGTCAAAAATATCTGTGTCAGTCGGTAGCGCATTAACAAAATATTCGTAGGTATTTTAAAAAATCCTGAAAATGTGATTAGCGTCTTAAAATATATATTATCTTGAATGTGAATGAGTCCGTACTCATATGCTTCAGTTTTCACATACCAATTAAAAAGAGTAATTAGTCATGTGAGAGGTCAATTACTTGTTTCTGTTGTATATAGGTTAAGTTGGTCTAGTAACGAGAAAGAGTGCGTTCTACTTCTTTAAAATAAAGCCTTAAGGTCGTTTGCTACCAATTTCTACTAAACAAGTTACGTAAAAGTGATCTTTAAAAATGAGCAACGAAAGGGTAAAAATGAGAAAACAGCTAGGATTATTGGAAGGGGTTGCGATAATTCTTGGTATTATATTTGGCAGTGGTATTTTTATATCTCCTAAAGAAGTCTTAGAAAAAACTGGATCGGTATGGGGTGCGTTATCGGTGTGGGCTGCGTGCGG
Source organism: Vanessa atalanta (assembly GCF_905147765.1). Lineage (NCBI taxonomy): Eukaryota > Metazoa > Arthropoda > Insecta > Lepidoptera > Nymphalidae > Vanessa > Vanessa atalanta. The sequence continues at coordinate 12,202,163 of NC_061902.1, read as the reverse complement.
AGTACTAGCGACTCTCGGAGCTATGTCTTATGCGGAACTAGGTAAATAAAAACAAAGTTTGTTTATAAATTTTAATTGTATGTTAATGAATTTGTTTAAATAAGAGCGAACTTTATTCATAAGAACGTTACTCAGTAATTAAATCATTAGTTATTTATTTCTTTAAGAAATTCTATTTCAACTACTTTTTTTATAAAGCTTTAATGTAATTCTTGTGTGGTCCTATTGTTTTACTATCCATATTAATGAGTAATAATATCTGCATAATATGAGCAAAAATCTTTATGCTTCGTATGTTCTTGAGAGTAATCTTAAGCTTAAAACTAATAACTAACAACTATTCCTACTATTTAAAAAAGTTAAAACTGATAATAATATTTATTCCAAATTGTGGTGTGAGATTCATATGTAGTATATTTTGCATCATTATCATCTAAGTATTCTAATAATTGTTTTTTTTTTATTTTATGTAAAATAAAAACCACTATGTGTGCACTATTTCTGATTTTTGATTTGTAGTATAATAAATAATTCAAATATAAGCATATAAAATAAGTAGAACTAATATTCAACATTTGTATAGGTACAACTCTAGCACAGAGTGGGGGTGATTACCATTACATCAATGAAGCATTTGGACCTTTGCCAGCTTTTCTGTACCTATGGGATGCTAACTTAGTGTTTGTGTAAGTGCCCAGATTAATCTGAATATAGTCATATATAAGTAATTTGCTGAAACTTAATAGTCCATATATGATTACTGCATGAGTATATTCTTAATAGGATTGTTGGAGTATTATTTATAAAATATAATATTTTGTAATCTGTCTGATGATAAATTATATTTTACTCATCTGTTTGATTTAAAGCAAACATATATCTTTCCAGACCAAGTACCAATGCAATTATGTCCTTAACATTTGCAAACAATCTTTTGGAACCAATTTTTCCAAATTGTCCAATAGATCCACTAAGTCGAAAGCTAATTGCAGCAGTAACAATTTGTAAGTACCATATCTTATTATAATATTATTATAGAAACAAGTAGTTAACTAGAGTATGAAATCTAACATAACCTTATTTAAAAAACACACTGACTTTTTAAATTATACTTCACATTATGTACAAAAAATGCTGTTAATTACTATGTTATATTTTGATTAAAAATCCTGTGTGGTAATCAGATTGAACAAAAAGTTTTATTGTAAAGAAATTGTTGGTGTAGTTCCTACAAGAGATATATTTGGTGTACCTGCATAGTTGTGGAGATATGACCCACTTTGATAAAATTTGATATTTGTAAAATATAATAACTGATCTTTAACTTATATGTTATTGAAGAGTTAGGCGTAGACTATGGGAGCATTTATCAGTAAACGTTAATGCCTATATAGGCAATAACTACACCTGCATAACTATGAACTAATGGAATGGAGATATGACTGGCTATGGTAAAACTTGATTTGTGTAAAACTGATCACTTTCTGAATTTGTAGGCATAGACTATGGGATAATTTCTCGGTAAATGTTAATGCCTATATGCTTTATACAGCAACAAACTTTTCAGTAATATTTGCAATCAAATACTTGTAAAAGTTTAGTTGAATAAAAAATTTTAGATTTGATTTGTAGTTAAGTTGAAGATCAACAATACAAATCTTTCATAAAGAGTTTTTGTGTCTCTGTTTTATACTTATTTATATTTTAGGCAGCATTTGCTCAGAAAATGAACTGTAATTATAAATTTATTGATTACAATAATATAATTAGCACTTTAAAAAAAACATTATGTAAGTCTTGTCTATCTGAAGTATATGTTAGTCTGAAGTCTCTCTATCCAGGCAGTACAACCTAAATCATTATTAAGTTTTTTTTTCTATGATATATACATTCATGAATAATTTTCTAATATTATCATTTGTATCTAAAAGTTAGTATAGAATGTTGAGTAGGTAGAACCAGTTTTGTCCATTTTTGGTATAAAGTTTCACCTATTTTGCATAATTATTATATTATGATATTTGGAAAGTAAAATAAACTAAATACTTAGGTGATATACTTTGTTTAATATGTATTTAAATTATTAGGAATTATTGTGTTTGTATATTTAGTCAGCATTATTATTGAGTTAATATTTTTATTATTGATTTTTGATTTTGATTCTCTCCTATCTGATTTTCCACACATATCTTACTGATAAATTAAATTAAACAAAATATAGTTTAGTCAACGTATATTACTAAGATATTATACTTGTTGCAGGTTTCCTAACATTCATAAATGCTTATGACGTGAGGTTTACAACTCGCATACAAAATGTATTTATGTTCACCAAGATCTCAGCACTAGTCATTATTATAGTCGGTGGTATTGTTTGGATGGCAGGAGGTAATACAATTTTTTATTTTTGCAATTACAATTTCATTGTGTTTATTACGATTTCATTTATTTTGTTTTATGCAAAATGATAAATGTAGATCTCTCGTGTATCACTTATTCAATTAATAGAAATTACTCAATTCTTTCTTTTTCTAATAATAAGTGAAGATTTCTAAGTAAATTACTTTTCAGGAGGAGTAGAACATTTTGACAATGGATGGGTTGGAACAAAAACATCAGTGAGCGACTGGTCCGTTGCATTCTATTCAGGAATCTTTTCTTATTCTGGATGGTATGTTTTAAATTCAATTTTCCTCTTTATTATTGTAATAAGAGATTTATGAAAGCAAAATATCCTTGAAATTTTATTTGATTTATTATTATGTAATATTTTTTTTAGGAATTATCTGAACTTTATGACTGAAGAGCTCCGAGATCCATTTGTAAATTTACCTCGAGCTATTTATTTGTCACTACCCCTGGTCACAGCTATATATCTCTTGGCTAATGTATCATATCTTGCTGTACTGGGTCCCACAGGAGTAAGAGCCACTGAAGCTATTGCAGTTGTGAGTACTTTTTAATAAGTGAATTATTTGTGTGTTGTTAAGTTTTAAAAACTACTTTGCATTAAATTTATATCTTCAGAAAATATTCTATTTACCACATTGACAATTAATTTATTGCCTATTAAATGATATTCCCGCAAAATATATACCAACATTTTCACATTAACATTTGACAGAGATTTGGCAATAGTATAATTGAAAGATAATTGAAATAGTTTTTAAAAGTACACTATAATTACAATAGTTATTGAAATAAAAATGTGTTTTCGTTAAACACATACGATGTTAATATAATAAGAATGTTTAATATTTCTTACGGCACCTATGGGTGGTGATGAGCCTAATGACTAACCATCAGGTGGTACTCATCCGACTAACTCTTTATAAAAAAAATAGCACAATCACACAGGCTTTGCACCTTGATTTGGATTACGTAATAATTGTGAGTTACATTTGTGGATTTGAGTTTTACATTTATTAAATATTTATGTTATATAAATCATTGAAGGTTGCGTTTATTGTTGGGTCTATTATTGGGCCTCATTCATATTTGCCGAACTATTTTGTTACAGGATTTTGCCGTGTCTGCTTTAGGCTGGTTAAAATGGGCAATGCCGACATTAGTGGCTATCGCTATACTTGGGGGTCTGTCTGTACACATTATGACATCATCGCGTATGTGCTTCGCAGGTGCCCGAAATGGTCACATGCCAGAATTGTTGGCACATATAAACGTTAAATGCATGTCGCCGCTACCATCACTTGTGTTCCTAGTAAGTATTTTTGAATATTGATTCTTGGTGTTTTTTTTTCTTGGTAATGGCTTATGGATATTCTTCAGCAGCTCTTGGAGATTCTTTGAGCATGGACTTTTTCGACTATAAAAATGTTAATTCGGTTATTCTGGTTCCGTCATAGGGTCTAATAAAATGTGCATAATACCTACTTGCCAGATCGTATTATACAGATCTAATCTTTGATGTCTGTTTGCTTGACGAACTCTGCTTGTTCACTTTCTTCACCAAACTAAGAGCAAATGTAGTATGAACTTATTGATCCGTTCCCTATCAGTCACTTTTATATGTAATGTGACTGAAAATGTTTATATATAATGCAGATACTCTTTGTGTTCAACAAATAGTGACTGACAATATCTTTGTCATTGTTCACTAGCTTATGTTTTGGACGAAAGAGATGAAGGGAAACCATTAATTTTCCGATTAAATCCCTGAATTCCTGATTATTCCTATAAGTTGAAGTCTATGGGTATTTAGGTAGGTAACTTAACAAGAAAATATAAAAATTAAATATTGTATATTCGTAATAAACAAAGTTCCAGTCTTCGCTATAGTTGAAGTGTATGGATACAACTTTTTTGAAGGTGTTAAATGAATAGAATGAATATGTGTAAAAAAAAATTGCACACAAAAGTTAGAACAAAAATAAAGATTAAAACTTGTATTTATGAACATGGTTTTTCCAAGTATGTTTATCAATAATAACAATATTAATTCTATGTGTAACTTTCAGATGCTGATCTCCCTTTTAATGCTGATCCCAAACAACTTGACTTCGCTAATCACATATTGCACGGTGGTGGAATCATTTTTCACAACTCTCAGCTGCAGTGCAGTACTGTGGCTACGGTATAAGAAGCCACACTTAGTTAGGCCTATTAAGGTAAGTTTAACTTATAGATTATTTAAACATTCAACCTTATCATTGCATTTGAAATTAACTAATGTCTAAAATGAATATTTGTAATAAGCTTGTGATATTGAAATATTTTTTTATATTTGTAGGTGTCTCTATGGATGCCTATAGTGTTCGTGACGGTCTGTGTGGTGCTGTTAGTGGTACCGATAGTGAGCGAACCCGTCGCCGTCGTGGCTGGTGCTCTAATGACCCTCGCTGGAGTCCCCGTATACTTCCTATTTGTGCGGTCCGAGCCAAAAATTGTTAGAGAAGTATCGAGTATGTAAACTTTATTGTTTATTAACTTACACTTCATTATAGAACCAGCAGTGTATGGTTTCATATAATTTCATAAATTTATATTATTTTATTATTTAAAATTGCTTATTAATAATTGATAATGCTTTATCTTCAGCATCTTAAACCAGTACATAAGTTGCACATAAATGCAGTAAATTACATATTGTTTTGTGATTGTTACAGCTAAGTTCACGCATTTGTGCCAGAAACTATTCCTATCTGCTGTCGAAGACAAAGAAGAATGATAATCTGGTTTGAGTGAGTAGAATAAATTAATCTAACCGTCTTATTAATAAACCGTTAATACTCATCAACATAATAACAAATTATTACATTAGAATATAATATACATATTACAAATTTCTAACAGCTGAAGCATTACTGACGTCTGTCAGTTGATCATGACTGATGGTACACTAGTACACTACGAAAATAAACAGTTGAAATAGCCTGGTAACAGCGCAGTAAAGATTAAAAATAAATATTCTTTTTTTCCTTTAAATAACATGTTAACCAAAATTGACCAAAAACCAAAAAAGGTTGACATTATTATGTCGTTTTTAATGATATTGGTAATAATCAATAGTACTATACTCTTTTCGTCAATTCACCGCCATATGTTGCCCAACATTTAAATGACCGGAGGATATTTTCAGAAGCGTGATATAACGTAAAAACCGTTTATTTTAAAATATATTATGTGCTGATACATAACATCAGGTTCAGATTTCAATACAATTATAATGTGTCATACACATTCATCAACAGATATCAAAATAAAAATTAAAAACGTTTATTAATAAGGCGGTAAGTAAAAGTAAAATTTTTGTACTTTTGTATGCAAAACGTAATTATAAGAGATTGTCTCGAATCCATACGCTTTATATTATTATTGTCGTAATTATAGCATGCATAAAGAATATAAGAAAAAAATATTTGAAAGGATAAGGAAAAATTTAACAATTATTTATTTATGTTAGTGAAACGGGTTGACTTTTGTAATACAAATTGTGCATGAAGGAATGCTTTAAAAAAGCTGATGAGTCTATATAAATGTAATTAAGTGGAAAATTAATTATAAGATCATGTTTATATATACTTATAATATAAAATACTCGATTATGTATAATTATTAAATTACACAGGCAACATTGTATCACTAGATAAGTTTTTCTTTACGAAAAATCAAATTTGGCAATTATTTTAGCATATGTTTTTATAATCTGTTTTACAATGAGTTTTTTTTTAAAATATACTGTAATTTATGAAAGGGCAGTCAGAAATAAAATATATTCAGGCAACGAAGGCGACATAAAAATCGTATCTTGAATAGTGATAGTATTAATTTACGGCGTTTATATAGACGGAAAATTATGATCTAATTTACTACAACATGTCTAGAAATTAATTGTTAATATTAAATACGTTATAAGATTGATCAACATGTTTGTTTCATAGATTGTTTAAAGTGTTATAAATAAAAAAAAGAGGTAAATTGTGCCCTCAAACTAGTACTACTCTTGTCTAAAAACAACTTTTAAATATTTTGTTTAAAAGAAATTGCTGTATATAAATATTTCTAAATGTTCATTAATTGTCTACCTTAGAACATTAGTCTCTTTATCGTTGTGGTTTTCGCTTCAATTTGTGTGTACTTAATAACATAACGTTATTTATAAAAATTAATAATATATTTAATGATTTTAGAATCTATGTTGTACGTATTTCAGGTGACTTATTTTTATTATTACATTTAAATTGGATTTTGTTTAGGTTCGGTTATATTTTAAGAAATAAGAACATAGAGATTAGACGTTAACGAAATTAGCTTTTAAAAAAGGTTGCCCTTGTGCACTCATTGGTTAATAGGCCTTCATTGGCTAAATCATTTCTTAGGATTGTCTTACATGCCGAAGTCTCGTCTCGTGCATCGAGGTGCTTGTATTTTGTACCCTGGGTTCGACTCGTGGAATAGACTTTAGTTGATACCATAAACTATTAAATCAATGTTATTTTAAATCCATAAGGGTAAAAATAGAGTAATCAAAATAAGTCATAATTCTAAATTCAATAAGAAACAAGGATCGCGCTAATACAGATCCAAAAGCTTTATAACATTGTAAATGTTACAAAATTACAACAACATTAACAGCCTGTAAATTTCCCACTGCTGGGCTAAGGCCTCCTCTCCCTTTGAGAAGAAGGTCACGCTGCTCCATTGCGGTTTGGTGGAATACACATGTGGCAGAATTTCGTTGAAATTAGATACATGTTGGTTTCCTCACGATTTTTTCATTCATCGCCGAGCACGAGATGAATTATAAACAAATTAAGCACATGAAAATTCAGTGGTGCTTGCCTGAGTCTGAACCCGAAATCATCGGTTAAGATGCACGGGTACTAACCACTGGGCCATCTCGAACTGTTGGATATATCTTTTCTGTGAAAAGTACTAATATACTTGAAAAGGAAGAAGTCAACGCCTACATGTAAACATGCACTTCCTGTATCCTTACAAAACTATTTCTTTCGGTTAGAACGACGACAGGACGCGAATCAGTGGAAGAGAGGTAATCGTATAATGCCTCTTATAATCCATATGGGTTGTATAAGAATATTTAGACCACTTCTAGGGAAATATAAATAATATATTCCTGTGAAATGAAAAGGCTGATATTTCTTAGCTAAATATATTATAATGGTTGATATAATTATTCCCAAAATACTCCGATTACAATTTTTTTATATATTATATTTTAGTTATCTTCATAACAATAACTCTTACACAAAATATCTTATAATGATTCGAAAATATTTGTTTTTTATTAGTGACTTATTACATGTGTATATTCATTTCGATAATATTAGTGTACAAGTGCCATATAAACTGTAATTCTAAAAAAGTAACCTCGTCAATATAATAAACATTTCCTATATACATTAAATATATACATAATTATAAAACTATTATTGAAACTAAAGATCTGATTATTACAATTTGTACTTAATTTATTATTAAAGTACATATGTTGGTGTAATTGTACTCTCGTAAAGTATTACCTTCACAACGATCCAAATAATGTTTGGAATGTTTAATTATAACTTAAATTTATCAAAATATAATTGAGTAATAGTTATAGTTATCAAAATCTCCTATAAGATATTTTCATAAACGATTTAGACAATAAAATCTTAAATTAAGTAAACTATATTACATAGTAGAGGCTAATGTACGGTAACACTGATACTATTTCAAGTTTATATTTACCTGTAGTGGCGATATGAAATAATATCTTCATTAGTGGAAAATTTATATAACCGATGAGTGGCACTAATCCATTATAAAATTATTAATAAAATTTAAATGATTTATCCATAACAGAAGCCACGATTAAATGTTAGTAAATTATATGTTCTAGACTACTCTATATAAGATCTAGATTAGAAAAATGTGAAAACTTGGCATAATGCCGTGCCAATTGTACTCAGAGTTTAAGACGAGACAAAAAAGGACTTATTCAATTAGATAAGATAGATTTATACTATCACCTTCACTATTAATGGACTCATTTTAAATTCTTTTTCAAAAGATGTACGTATATCTCGTTTTCATACTCGCAAACACATTATGATAAGTCAATGTCAACGCGAATTAGACGCTGAAAACAGTCTTATTTTCTTGTCAGACTCTATCTATCTAAATATCCACGATGGCTATATATTGGCACACTTCGGCTTTGATGTAGGTATAAGTGAATAGCATTTCATAAAGTAAAATTCGTTGAAACATTAAGTTTACGGGTTTGAATTTTTACTCATTCTTAACGCGTGAAATTATTTTCGATATTCTTTTTTAATTGACTCAATAAAAAGATCTGATTTACGATAAATATCTCTTATAATATGATTGATATTTACATAACATAACTATGTACTTATATGTTATTTAATTTGTTGTTGTTAAAAGGTTTTTGGATTTTTATTATATTATTTGTAGGTGGTTTTTTACATATTTTTTTTGTATCACAAAGTTATTTTAAAATGTTCGTCTGTGATTTCTAATTTTTTAAATCAGTGATAAAACGTTTGTTCATCATTTGATTGTGATAAAAAATACTTTTTATTTCCCTTTGATAGTATTCATATCTATCACTTTGATAGTATCTATTTCTAGTTTGTTCTTATCTAAATAGATAAACAATTCGTATTGTAGAGGCGCCTGGACTAAAGCGCCTGTTGCTTTTTCCTAAATTCAGCCTGGTTTTATTGGCGTTTTTCTCTATTCGACCCACATTGCTCTAAGTATGTAAGTAAGTGCATAACGCAAAAAAAAACTTACCGTTGAAATAAAAAACGAAATCACAGACAAGAGTTTATCTTGTTTACAAATATATATATTCTTGATATTGTTTAGTTTTTGGTGCTTATATCAATTTAGAATTTAGTTGTTGAGGAATATTGTTATTGTTTTATAGTTGCTTTTAAAATTTTATAAAGTGGTAACATCAAAACTGTAGTTAAAATGTTATATTTTAATAATGTGTTATGAATAAAGTAAAAAAATCACATCAACATTAAATTTATTTTAAGAAAATGTATACCAGTGGTGCATTTTATGCATAAATGTGGTTATTAGGACCTGAAAATAACATACTTTTATTAAATATATAATGTTTTAATTCGTTAAAGCTTATCGCTATATATCATCACATTTAAAATATAATGTACTATTATTGTATTTTTATCATAGGATGTTTTTTTGCAATAGAAGAATAACTAGGTACTAACAAGACATGTAATTGATTTAATATGTTAACGTTTGTAAATCGATGCTGATGCCTCCCTATGCCAAATAGATCTGGAATTTGTAGCTGTTTTATAAAATAAACTTTTTGCTATGTATTTAAATTAAGTTTCATTTACAATAATAATGGTCCCAAAATTAGATTTAGGACTATTGACATTCACTTCCAAAATATGTCAGAAAATTTAAAACTAATTTCGATTTCTCGAATAGAGTATTTCACTAATCGAATATTTTACTACTCGTATTCGTGTAAACAATCTTGGACTGGGTTTAAGTTTTAATTACAAAAAAATAATATTAAAGTTATGCTACAAAAAAATAAAACTTTTAGATTCGTTATTACTTTTCGAAAAGCTCGGAAATTATTTAAACGACCTCGAGAAATTACGCGATAATAGTAAATCACAAAAAAAATACCAACAATACAAAACATATGCTCTATATTATGACGTTTTAGTGTAGCAATTTTGTAGATCCTGTAACCTATCTGTTAACTTTTGCTAGTGGCCAAAGGTTTTTGTTGCTGCAATTCGCGCCGGAAAATCTCCATTTAGGCTTTCATATATACTATCAGGTTTCATGTTTATATAATAGTACAGGCAAAAGTTTTATTTATTTAATGGGCCAAACAAACAAAGTCGCGTACTCAAATATAACATTTTATGTAGTTATGGCCGTTTCCAATTAGTTGATTTAATTAAAAACATTTCCCTAACAAGTTACTTCTATTACTCAATTATTTTAATTAAATTATCCAAAGCATTTTGTTTCTAACGCGGCATTCTACGAAATGTGGTTTGCGGCTTATTTACTAACAACATGGCTTTCTATGGTAAGAGAAAAGTAAATTGAATCAGAATAATGATATTCTTTATAATAATTTTCCGTAGTTGTAATTTTGAAATGTATGTTGCGACATATTTTATGCAATTTACAAATCAACGAACTTTTATTAAAATGATTTACCGCAATTCTTAAAAGTTACTACGAAGTTTGCCTTTTTCAAAATGATAACTTTCTCACTAATCTCACTTCGAAGATTTATCTTTGTTTATGTTATTCCGCGTTAAATAAGATCGAAGCGTCGCGCGCTCACTACAGCAACATTTCCCACGAGTTCACGACTCCAGTGGATGAAATTGGTCCTATGCTACATGACGAGGGCATGCAAACGTCTACCGTTATAGCCGGTCTCATGCCAGATTCATTTGGTGAAATGTTCAACTTCCTAGACGGAGACAGTTTCGGAATTGGTTTGTATTTCTTCTATTGCGATTGCTATTAACGGAATAAAACTTTTTATGCCTGTCACTGAAAAGATTTAAAGCATATATTGGTGTTGCTAATTTTTCGTATATTTTGAAACGATACCATCGACACCATCATCATCTATACAAATATTATTTAGGTCCAATGCACGAGTTTGTATACGGATGGCAGGCAATTGTAAACACAATGAGTATGAAGAATAACGTCGAAGTACGTAAACGCGCTGGTTTACAACGTTTTGCTTTAGCGGGGATAAACGGCATAACTCTGATATCACATATTGGTGTAACGGAAATCATGATCAATGGAACCCGGACTTATTGTTTTGGAGGCGTCTCTCGACCGCCTGGAAGAAGAAGTGTAATTTGCAAGGTATATTTTTTAATTTCATACTCATGGGACGGTATAATTATCCATTCATATATTTCTATGAATTATTATCACACTAACAAACAATACACAGACACGCCTTTAGTCTATATTAATCCTATGTAGATTAATATATATATCCTACCCACATTTCTATCTGGCGCGTGGTGTACTGTTGAATAAATTAAGACCATGAATAAGGAGCTCTTGAAATATTCTTGAGATTCTAAGTTTATCGAAGGAGTATTATATATTTTATTTCCTGAGGTCAGATACTTATTATAAAGAATGATTTTATTATAACCATCGTTGATTTACATAGGTGAATAAATTTACTTTTATATGATTGATTAAAAAGAGTAAATATTTAGTAAATTTCTATGAACTCTTGGTAAAATCTAACGGTGACAGCTTTAAATTTAATTTATTTCGAAAAATGATTCAAAAGTTTCTTCAGGCCTTCTTGTAATAAATTCTATTCGTGATTTTTTTATTATAGGGAGCTATGTATCAGGAGGGACGGTTCACATGTAAAGTGCCCTATCTACGGTACCCAACTGTTTTGGGATACAAATATTGCATTGACTGGTACGCTGCTGTTGTTTCCACTAACGACACCTACAAAAGTAAGTTAGACGATTCTAAAAACATATATATGAATCCTGCCATTTTATTAGAAAACATTTTCGGTGGAATTATTTTTAAGGTACCAAACGTTAGATAGAGATAGGCAAATGGATCGAACATTGTAATTGTTACGATCTTCTGTGCCATTTCTTTATAAATTTTATAATTTTTATAATTCACTTTGCTATTGGCTCACTCTTCAATCAAAATGAAACACAGCAATAGTAAGCATAATAACCATGAAGTTCACCGATATAAATGAGTTTTGCCTTGCAAAAAATTCTACCACCAGTATTCGTTGAACCATATAGTTATTTATTTAACAAGTTATCCTTTTCTTTTGCTATATTTTAAACTTGGCCAATATAAAACGCACCTTAATGTCTATCTTTTGTTTCTATTGTAAATATATTTTTAAATGATAGAAATAGGTAATTTTAAGCAATTCAGTAAATGAATAATTAATCTTAATCCCAATTATACTAAATTATTTTCTATACGTTACAGCCACATATTGCGCTCGTGGAGAATCGGTTCCTAAATTTCATTACGACTATATCTGCGAAAGAAGAGACGTTAAAATAAAACGAGTCAATTTAACTGATCCTAATGAGAGATTCAATATACGTAACCCCGTAGTGCGACGGGCTGAGTATTATCGCGCTCCGTATGACATATTGAAGGCATGTCCGGATTGGTAAGATAGGCCTAATAATATATACTTTACTCCTCGTGTGGTTGAAATATCTATATATTCAAAACTGTAGTTAAAAATCCATCATTAATTTTATAATTTGCAACCAACTAATTGGTCTTTCGAATAGATTATTATTTATATTTCTATATTAGATCCTCAGAATATGCTACATATGTATATATAATTATATACATATATAGTATATATAATAAAATATATTGAAAACCGTAAGTGCAATGATTGATTTTTTAGTAATATTGTTTTTAGTTGTAAGAGGGAAACTCTTTGCTTTGCGAAGCATGTTTGGTGTGAAAATAAGGAATAACATTTATTTTCATTAAAAAAACGTTTAGGTATGGATGTAATCTTCGTATAGCCCCGGAAACATTACATCAGCCCTTGCCGACTGGCCTATTGGACGCTAACGAAACAGCTTTCGTTGGACATGGAGGGAAATACTGGCTCGCTCTTTATTATACACAGGTGAACATATTTAATGAGTATAACTTCTATACGTTTACAGCGACCGGACCTAGGGTTCAGTGTTTGTGCATTGGCAAACTTTCAAGGTTGCCTCATCTAATTTATGCGTTCTCTAAATATTTTTAGGAACAACACTATAAAGTATATCTAGCAGACAGTTTTATAAATTTGTACACACAATATATAATTTTAAAAGGCAACTTTCGTTCGTACTAAATGCGAGATCGTGATCAAGCCTTATTTGTATCGTTAAGACGATTGCCAGAATCACGAATATGACCTTTGCCTTTATGGGTAGTTATAATAGATAATAATTATATTTTTTTTAGATTTTCGAATAGATTTTGTTGCCTCTTTTCACAGCTGACTAAATTAATTGTGAAACTAGCGAGTTATTTCGAGTACTATGTTAGCCTACAAAACGCAAAAATAATTAATAATAATTAATGTAAAAAAAACTTTAGCTCTCGACGTACGCGGTTTATTTCCAAGCTCATGGTGAATATCCTTGGCAGTCCAGCAGACCGGTTGTGTCTATTGATAAGGGTAAGGCAAAATTTCATAAATACCATCAAAGATACTGTTATTCTTCATATCAATTGGAGCAAAGATTAAACAAAATAAATACTAATGCCGTAATAATAGAAATCAATATAATATATAAAATAATTATGATGTCAGCCGAGATATTAAAGTGTTCGATTGTGCTTGCAACAATAGGTGCAATGTTTATTCTGTTTCATAACACTCTGATAGCACGGCAATCTGAAACGACCGAAGAGAGTTCACGCTTTACGTAATTGCCGAGGCTCGCGATTGTTAACACTGTCAAACTACGGCCCGCCCGCCACTGAGAATTTCTTGACATACCCATGACTTCGAGATCTGCATACTCATAAGCTAGCCTAGTCTAGGCTTATGACACTACAATATATTTTACTGCTTTTATAAACGTGCAAAATACATTGAGTACATTTACTTAATTACGTCCCTTTATTGTAATATTTAAATTGAATTTTGTTATATTTAGGAGGTATTTGGGAACAGCTACTCAAAGCGAACATTGGTCCCGATATGAACCTGCATTATAATTTGAATGGTATCTACAACAGGTACCCTGGAGGTGTCGTTATGCCTGATCTTATGAGGAACGATGGTCAGGTAAATATGTTTTGTTGTAAAGAGTACACAAAAGTAAGTTAATATTAGATATTTTCTATCGGTTCTTTGTTATAAAGTACATTTCCACAAATTATGTATACACAAGAAGGTAGATATTATCTATTTTTTTACTTTTATTTCGAATTGAAATTTCCTTATGAAGTCTATTTAATCTATAATAATTTAAATAGTAACTGATTTTTTCTTAAATATTTATAAATTATTTTTATTTATATACATATTTCAAATATTAGATTTATAAAAACATTCATCCAATCATTTTGGATCTGCTTATCTATGAATCTATGATAGATAAGATCTTAAAAATCTATTGTTCTGAAAGGTTTACAATCATAAAATTATTGATATAAACGAGAAATAGTTGGCATTTTTAGATGAAGCCTAATGAGATCAAAATTATCCCTCAAGGAAAGTAAGAATTTATTTGCAAACACAGCTCCTTAAAATGTTACTATATCTATTGTTAACTAATAATTCCAAAGCATAGTTCGGAAATATCAGCCGTAGTTTAGATATAACAAGTATATAAATTCAAGTGTTATATCCGTCATTATACTTTATACAACGTTTAAATAAACCCACTTACAAAAATATCATGTACCTATAAATGATTTCAATATCGGGGCAAGTTGCATATGCAGTAAGCAAATACATCTTAAAGTATAATTGACTTTTACTGGTACTAAATCAGATATAGTCGAATTTTAAAATTATCATATAAATCCTACAAAGTTTCATCGAACGCCAATATAATATTGTTTTTATCGATTTATTCGTCATTATACAAAAATATACAATAATAATTCTATTTCTATCTAAAGAGAAGAGTATTAAGAGTATATTTTAATGAATAAACATTGATACTTTAGGTTCAACCAGCTAACTTTAGAACGGAAACTCGAGATACTGCTCCAGAAGATGTTATTGTGGGTAACGCTCACCTCTCAGCCGAAGGTCCAGGTAGAAATTAAGACATAAAAAAATATAATTTTATAAATGAAATCATATCCTTACTCAACAAATTATATTTTATATGTATTATGTATTATTCTAACTGCTACCGCATTATTTTAACACAAAAAGGGATTACGGTTATGATTCTCAATTATTATATAAATTATTAGTAATTTTTCTTAATGTAACATTTCTGTTTTAAAGGTGCTGAGCCAAATGCTGGAGAATATAAGTTTATTCACGACTCGCAAATTCAGCCAAGGTTCGAACATGGGAAGAATTTATAACATAATTGGTAATACATATAATAATTTGTTAGATAAACAAACAAAAATGTTTAATACAAGTAAATTAATTAAATGAGTTCAATATAATTATTTATGGACAAAAAATCTACAATTTGTTTTATTTACCTACTTCCTTAAGTTTTAAGCTATGTTATTGTCATTCTTAAAATACAACAATAATTAATATGGTCTTTAGTTTATCAACACCTATTATTTATAATTAAACTAGATATTCCCGTAATTACATTGTAATAAAAATATCTGTGGTCAATGTTTTTTTTATCTGTGAAATCGAATATCGAATCGTCTATCATCTGTGTTTCAACCTGACATTTTCTTTGTGCAATTTACTTAGATCGCTCATGTAAAGTCCCGTTACTTTACTTTCGTAATTCATTTAACAAAGGCATTTATTAACTATCTTCAACGGTGAACCACGGCTTGTGTCAAAGCCCGTGTCGGGAATCATCAAGCGCCGTGGAGTTCAGTGACACCGTTACTGAGTCGAACTTTGTGATTGTATTTTATCGATTTTAAATTTCTTGTGCAACACATTGTTTTTATGCTGTTTATTTATTAGTGTGGTCGGGTAGCTGGCGAACAAGCAGGGGGATTTTCGTGTGGAAGGTCCAAGCAAGGTGAGTCTAAACTACAAAGTATCGTCAGGCTCGAGGTCATATTACTACGTGCATTAGAAACATATTTAGTTATTGATAATTGCTTTGCAGTCTAAAAATATCTTAACGATTATCTTCCTTACGATAGGACCTAGGTTTTATTCCAGGTCACAATATGATAAAATGTTACATGAATTATTTTTGGCTGTGATTCATCTTGTATCAGCATTGTAACTGTTGTTGTACATTGTCTTGCTAGCACTCCTTGAACCGTGAAATTCACGGGTACTGTACAAGCATTCATTCTCCACTTTATTTTTAAAAATTGTACACCTATATAAATAAAATATTTTTACTTGATGCACCATAAAGTGAATATTGTGCAAGGAGTGAATATTCTTAATAAACATAAAATATTTTTTAGGTACTGTAGTTGTTTATTTATAATCTAGTACATAGGAGTAATGTGGAGTTAAAAGGTACATGTGTACAGTTGTTTATGTTAATATTGTAATAAAAACTATTAGTGTTATGACATATCATCATGAATAAGAAAATGTTTTAAGTAGATCACAAATAATAGTTAACAACAACAAGTACAAATTAATTATCATCACCTAACCTTAATAGTTGCAATTGTAATATAAATATATAACACAAAGTATGCTTCTAAGTCTAAAGTCTGTGTATGGTTAATCTATAAACCTATCTTATCTTCTATGTTAACTTTGAAACCGTTAAGAATTTGAATAGGTAAGTAAATAGTAAGTAAATACATTGTATATAATATACACCTTGGTTTGGAAATGATAGCCTTCTGACAGTTTTAATATATGAAAAATTGTAAACAATTATTAATAAACAAAAACACACTAAGGTTCTTTTAAGGTTAATATTTTCTTTTCCTGAGTAGTGGTAGGTTTTATTTTTACTATCAATATGTTAGTATAATGCATTTATATAAAATGAAGTAATTTTATTGTTTGAAATGATATATATATCTAATCATATTCTGGTAAAAGAAATAATAACATTGTAAAAGAAACATTCACATATTTATACAAACATACATAAAATATTTAAACAAAAGATATTTGTTATTCTGATTTATTCATGAAACAATATGTATATAGACGACATTTGTATATACCCATTATTTAAGAAAGCAATTAATCACAAATTGAAATAACTTGATTGGAATCATTAGCCATTACAGCTGCTGATATGACATTACATTACATTCAATACTTTAATATTAAGAGTACAATAGTGAGATGAATTACACAATAGAAATATATAAATAGATTTTATGAACATCTTTGAATAATAGTCTTAAATTAAAACCAATTTCATACATTGAGTGGTTCATAAAAATAGATGAATAGAGAATTGCACAACTATAATTTATATCAATAAAGATTCCATTGCTAGATCATCATTCATCTAATTTAGTATTTTTCTGTTTGTAAAAAGCATGTCATTTACTGAGACCACTAAACTAATATTTTATAACTCAAATAGGTTTATTTTCATCAAAGTAAAATGTAGAGGTTTGTTATCAAAGTATTAACAGGAATTTATATATGTTATCATTTACATGTTTCAAGAACCACTTAAGTTTTTTATATTATTTTAGCTAAGAACGGAGTATTTATTTACTTACTTAGGGAAAGTTATTAGTTACATTTTTTGTAATTAAAGTAGATACCTATTACTGTTGTGGTCACATTAAGAGCTACCAAAATATTATGATTGATTACAGTTATGACATTAAATTGATAGCATTAGAAATTATAATCATGAATGATGTAATTATTATATAATGTGTAAAGTATATCTTTATAAATAGAATAATAAAGTTTAATTTAAAAAAAAAACATATGTGTTTTTATAAATAAAAAGCATAAGTTGTGATAGTAAATAATTAGATCTATTTACTTACATTTTTTAAATTTCTTATGTCTTAAGAGTTTCAGTTCTTGTTTCAATTGAGAATATTTTGTTTTTCAGAGTAAGCCGTGTCTTGGGGTAAAAGCAACCCGGGCACTACGGTGGCCCCTGACACCCCAGCGCCAGCGCCCCAGCCCCCGGGTAAACTACTTTTATTGTTATATGTATTATAAATTTTTAGCCTGTTATATTTGAAATATAATGTATCCATAGGCAGTTTTATGACCAGATACCAACAACTCAGCAGTGTCAGTGCCTAGGTACAATAGCAAATGCTAGGTATTATAACAAGCTATATGCATTATCAACGAGTACCCAACCTGTTGATTAGACTTGTTATGACCCTTATGCCATAATTACACTGTCCAATTTACGCCTTCTAATCAAAACTCAATAACCTATTGTTATTTGATTGACATCCACATCCATATACTTGCTGTTGACACTAATTATGTTCCTGTGATTATACAGTAAGGTAGTTATGAGATAAATTATCAGTTATATAACAATATGCATCGTAACATACATAATTGACAAATATTCTTTTAAATAAAATGTTATAAATTTAATATCATAAAGAAAATTTAACATTATCTCATGAACTTCTAATAGTTATAACATTTTTTATTATTAATATAAAATAACGAAGTAATTGATAAACATATTTTTATATCAATTTATCACAATACATTCATTTGCATGCAATTTCTCAAATTATATTTTCTATAAAAAAATTATTCACTAGTTTGTGTTGTCAAACTGGATATAATGAATGGAGAGTATTTTGTAATGTCATAAAAATTTAAAGTATAATATAGATAATTTATAATAAAATGAATTAGTATGGTATTAAATAATCGTTTTTTATCGCTTTAATAATAATCGATTATTGATGTATTGCATAAATCTCATCATATTTTTAGAAAGATATATTAATAAATTGTAGGATTTCTTTGTAGATATGTATCTGTGGGCTTGTCTTCCCTTTTTGTCATTAAACCCTTTTTGTTGTCTTTAACATTGTGCTTTAAAATAATATCACGTCATTGAATGACTTCACTTATTTCTACATGATATAACTTATTTTAAGCTGAGCTAAGAATATTTAAAAATATTAAGCGATTATTACTCGGACATAAGTGTACAATGGTTAAGATTTATGAGGAAGCTCCTAAAAACAATGACATCATAACCTTGTACTCGCTTCTGTTTGTTGGTTCACTCAATAAACACGTTCCAATGAAAACAAGCAATACGTATTATGTAAATAATGAAATATGTCACGATTCGTTATATCCATACTTACCAAAACCATTCAATTTATTTTATTCAGCGCCAAAAAATTGCTTTACATTGCCACTTCCGCGTTACGCTTGAATGTTCAGCTATTTTTATCTGAATCGTAATATGGCATTGAAGATTTTTTCTTTTGATTAAAGAAAGAAATAAGTGTTATTGTTGATTTTTTTTTTAATAGAATGGACTTATGTTACTTATATATATATATATATATACTTTGCTAATGTGTGTATACTAAGTGGCCTACTGTAGGCCGCTATTTTTTCGTCGTGCTTTCAGCTATGACAGTCTATCATAGAGATTGGACAATATCTACTACTTTGATTGTATTGTTTTTATTTCTTATTCTAATGAAATAGTTAAAATTACACGATTAATTGGCTACATACGGCAACAATATATCGTAGCGATTACTTAGATATGTGTAGTCCGTTTGCACAGTTTTATCGACCGTGTGTATCGTTGCAAATCATTTCGTTTGCACAGTTGATCGGCGACATCTGCATTTTCTATTTGATAAATCTTTTTTGATTGCGTTTGCACAGTTTCATCGACGTCAGCGTAATGTGTATGGCAGCGTCATTCTTTCGCTCAGTTCAAGGTCATGTCTGTACAAAAATATGTCTAAAAGGCCGCAAAATATTATTAGTAGGAGGAGTTCATCGTCATCTTTTATTCCCGATGACATGTTTCACGAGAGTTCATGCGGATTAATTGACTATCGCCGCAGATATCGGTATCGTGTGAAATGCAAATTCGAAACGTTTTAAGTAACATTTACCAGAAAAGATTTGTGCAGTACCTAATCTGTATTTTTTTTTACTTGTAAAATTTTATCTTTATTGAATCTAGCCTAAGTTTTATCAATTAAATCATAATGCGTTCTATAACGAACTCGCTTGACCGAACACAAATTTAGTCGACATTAAGCTGCCAAGTGCAGGTCCGCAGCAGCGCACGATTGCGCACGACTGCGCGCGTTTGTCACGCTTCATGCAACGTAAGTGTAGCTGTAGTAGTTGGCAATCTTAGTAGACCAGTCATTATATGCATTTGGAAATGCAAATGAACCGAGAAAGCTGATTTTTGGTTATGTTGTGGGGAGGGCTTAGAGAAGCTTACCTTGAAATAGTCGACCTCGATTTCCTATGTGCCTTCGTCGCCATCTTGAAAAAAGGGTTGAATTTTTTTTTTTGTCTATAATGATTGGACTATATAAATAAATAAATTAACATATATAAGAATACGTCTAAGAGCCGAGATGGCTCAGTGGTTAGAATGCGTGCCTCTTAACCGATGATTTCGGGTACAAACCTAGGCAAGGACCACTGAATTTTCATGCGCTTAATTTGTGTTTATAATTCATCTCGTGCTCAGCAGTGAAGAAAACATCGTAAGGAAACCTGCATGTGTCTAATTTCAACGAAATTTTGCCACATGTGTATTCCACCAACCCGCATTGGAGCAGCGTAGTGGAATATGCTCCATACCTTCTTCTATTTAGCTTATTTAAAAGACAGAGATAAGACCTTTTATCGTTGATCTTAAAATAATATGTAATCTGTATTTTAGGAAACTATATTAAAATGATTGTTAGTTTAGTTTAGATTAGATTAAGTATCTATATATCTATGGCTGAAAGCCATATATTTGGTAAAAATAAAAATTGATAAAATATGCTTTAATTGTAATGGATTGTAGTTATTGTCTGATTTTATCAAAATTATTATTGTAAAGAAAATTTACACTTAATGGACTTGAATAAGTAATTAATTAAGGACTTTAAATGTGACATGATTTTAAGTTGTTAACTTAAAGAAATTATACGTATACAATTTTCTCTATTTATAATATATTGCGAGAGTGTCACTAAACCGACAATTATTTTTATAATGTTATTATTGATTGGAAAAGTCCAATATAGAAATAAGATAAAAAGTCTCTAACCAGACTATTTTTCTTTAATCGTATTCATTTATTTTACAGTAACTATTGAATATATATTTATGTATGCTTGTTAGCTACCAGGTACTGTACATTATTTTATTTTAAATATATTATTATTTCATTGTAATGTAATCATATATTATGTTTATATCTGCCTTGTACACCCCTACCTCTTTCTATATCTGTTTCTTTCCTCTACCCTAAGGTTGCCTGGAAGAGATCGCTGTTCAGCGATAAGGCCGCCTCTTGTGCATCTTTCTTAAATGTGATTCTACTTTTTGTTTACTGGTGTACAATAAAGAGTATTTTGATTTGAATATAATACTATTAGTATACTGGTAACAAATATTATTTTGAATTTAGTTTAGTTGCTATAACTGTCACAAAAATACAAATTAGTTAATATGATCCCAGTAGTCAAAAATAAATATAAAATTGTAGGAATTATTGTCGTAGAATAAATTTATCTGAGCTTAAATTTGATTGGGTCTTGCAATTAATTTCCGTGCATTTGCCAATAAAACAACAAAGTTAGAAGCAAAATTAACAAACTATATTGCCTATAATAATTTTTTTTTTTTTTTATTTCATATAAGTAATTTTCTATGTTAACTGTGTAATAAGATAATACTTAAAAACATTGAAACTATAGTTACGAAGCAATTTTTTAATTATATATATATACAATAATTTTAAGTTAATGTCTATATATAATTACACACATATATATATATATGTATATGTTTAAAAACGCCCTTTTTCGCCCGTGTATTATTTATAGCGAATCTTTGGTTTTGACACACTTTCGTTATCTACACTTGATTTATCTATAGAGTCGTAAAATAAATACGAAATTATTTTGTTTCATATCTAAAAGTACGCTATATCGATATGTACCTACCGTTATAAGAGTAATACTTGATTCTCTATTGTATAATTATCGTCAGCATTAGCAGCAATCAACCATATTCATATGACTACGTCACTTGTAAGACGTGGATTTTCTCGAACAGAGACATTCATAAACGGTAGCCATCTTATGTTTTTTTTTCTGTTTAGGCTATCTTTATAAAAGCGCTATATATATTTTTTTTACTTCAAAAAAATAAATGAGGGTTAAAACGTGTTTATTATATAATTGTACTTTTGATGTTTGAATAAGTTCCGAGTTTCGTTGGTACTAAATTTGGAATAGAAAAATAATTCGACCCCGCGTATTTTGGACCTCTAATTTAAATTTCATTTAAATTTCGATTGTGTGCATGTATTGTAACAAATGTGATAAATACGAATATATTTTAAAAGATGAACTTTTGGCAAATTTTCAAAACGCCTTAATAGGCAAATATAATGAAAGTACATTTTAACAAATCATTGCCATAGATGAAAACAATTAAAAAAAGATATATATTCCGTAAAATGTACCATAAATAAATATGTTACCTTTTTTAGTATGTATAATTCAACCCGAGTTCGTACGGACAAAATTAAAGGATAGTCTAATAAAAGAGATGACCAACATATAAACAAATTATAAAACATTCAGATTTGATATACCTACAAATTCGTCTTATCAAAAGCTCCGCGTCTTTTCAAAAAGGCATTTGTTAATATCTTCTAATAATTCTTCAGTTTCGATTTCAAATTGTAAACGGCAATTTTTACTAACAGAAAACGCTTCTAATCGTATTGGTATTTATTATGATATGTATTACTAAAAAAATAAAAAATCTGGATAATGTTACTTAAAATCACACGACTTTATGTAAACGTTTGGCTACAAAAATATGGAACAGGCTACCCAGAGCTACAAATATTCCGTGAAATATTTGTTAATAGTCTAAAAATATATTTCATCAACAGAGTAGATGAATGAAGTTGGTTATTTTAATATCTAGACATATTAAGATGAGTCATCTCGTCAATTTAAACTTATATATCTACTAGAAATTGACAATTATGGCAAGTCTAGGCGTATTCTGCACAAACAAAGTAACGATATCTTTGTGCAGTATAAGCTTAAAATAATAATAAATAAATATGACTCATTCTAACTTTTGTGTGTCATATCTTATTTGGTCACGTCGTGTGACAAGTGTAATCGAACCTTTGATTTACATCACTTGATTTAACCGAATTACTTTGGCAATATAATTTTGTAATGTCCACGTATTGTTATATACTTTCGCGTATATTATTAAGTTGCTACTTTAAAATATAAATATAAACGTTGAATAGTGTCAGAAACCAAGATGAATCGTGTAATTAATAAAATGATTTATTTTCTTACGAAAGTTATAATGAGAGAAATGGATTTTATTCAAATAACATAAAGTGTTCCCCGGGGATCTCTATTTGGACCTTTGTTATTCGTATATTATAAAATACACATTACATTATGAAACAATAATGCTAGATTAACAGTATATTTTATGCGATCTAAATATTTTTGTATACTCCTTGCAAAATTAAGATCTCATGCCGCATCGAATAATTGATTACACTTAGCTTAAAGTTTATCTATTACAGTAAACTTCAGTAACTTAAACTTAAAAATAGATTAAATAGATTCGACTCGGGCAGAATTTTATAAAACTTGCAGAGGTTTAGGTTCATTTCAACTAAATTCTGGTTACAGAATGAACATATTTTTTTCTCACATTGTTTTCTAAAAAAGATTGGCTAAAAAAATCAATACCATAAACAAAATTTAAGCATGTAATAAAATAATATGTTATTATTATAAATAAAATAGAAAAAAAGTTACGTATATGTATATATCAATGTCAAAATTTAACGTCACTCTCTTAATAATGCAGCTTTACTTTGTGCAAGCCCGTCTGGGTAAGTACCACCCACTCAACAGATATTCTAACGTCAATCAGCAGTACTCAGTATTGTTGTTTTCCAGTTTGAAGGGTGAGTGAGCCAGTGTAACAACAGGCGAAAGGGACATAAAACCTTAGTTCCTAAGGTTGGTGGAGCATTGTTGATGTAAAAATTGGGTAATATTTCTTACAGCGCCGTTGCCTATGGGCGGTGATGACCACTTACCATCAAGTGGCCCATTTGCTTGCCCCTTTTCCGATATCATAAACTATTTTACCATTATCCACCCATATTCCGTGTTAGATGGGTAAATATGGGTGAATTTATTTACATCTAGCGGTGTAAGTACAAATCGCATATTCAGTCAAAATTTCTCATAATTATTTTATATGCAATACATACAAATCTTAAATGTCACTCAAATAGTTCGTTTACTTTAATCGCTTAAACAATTTTTTAAATGTTAATACTAGTTTTATTTAGACCGTCTTCGCGCATGAGATTTTTTTACTTTACATTGACATTTTACATGATAATTTGTTAAAGACAAAACCGCAACAAATGCTGCTTTGTAGTGTATAATGTAATATTTTTTTTAATATATATAATTTATAAAAAAAATATATATCTATATATAAGACTGAACTTTATCGTATACTTTTATAAAGTGACGTTTCACCGTTACCAGTGATCAGTTTAATGCTGTAACGGTACATTACAATCTTTCGTTTGTTCGAAACGGTTATTTTTTCGTAGCATACAATTTATTGCCTTTTATGACGTAAAGCAAATGTAAAGCATTTAAATTATATTAAAACCATTAACCATCTTTGAATTAAATTTTGGTCATTCCTTTCATTGGTCGTCATTTGCATACATACGGTTTTATGTGTATTTATTATGATTTAAAGCGCAATAATCTATTTTTTTATTCTGTCTGTTCATACTATTTCGAACATATTTTTTTAATTTCAATTATGTATTTACATAAATGTTTCTTGACAAAATGAAAATCATATAAGCCAGGAATGCGGGGCGTTTTTAACGCAAACTCGGATGCATGTAAACCGCAACAGTTTCTAAAAAAATATACACTTATCGGTGGCAATCAATAATAAATATGAATTATTTTTCATAAAGGACTTGTGGTTTAAAAATGGGAAAAATGGCATTGTTTCTCCATTTTACTAAAAATATTTAGCTTTTTCAGTTTATGTTGTTAAAATTTTCATTATCATATTTATACGTTTCATTTTATATATAATAAACATAAACAACAGTTTTATTTGCGATACTCGATATAATTGCATAGAACACGTTGTAATTATGTTAATTCTATGTGAAATTCAACTGTGATAGCAGCTGCAGAATGTGACATCAACTTGTTAATGTGGTTTCAGTTCGACATCACTACAGTCCGTATTTGTTTCTTCTATTCTTGGGAACACTCTCTGATTTCAATAAAATTATGTCATTCAAAATATCTCTCCATTGCTTTAGAGCCTGCTTCCCTAACAGCGTACAACATGATTCTAGACAATATCCAGGCAACCAAGAGCCAGAACATTCTGGTTGGTTGAGATTTTTTTCATAAATACAAACCTATGGAAAAGGTTGATGTTGCTAAGATAAATAATTAATCAAATTATTATTAATATTTTTATTTTATTTACTTTTCTTTTAATGTTTAATACAAATCCAATTTAATCAGCTATTAATGAAATTTCCTCAAATATGTGAGCTATAGTGAGAGTATATACACCAGATATACTATTTTGATAGTTTTAGTAGTTTAAGTGTATCTGTGCATTGCCTCACAATAATCAGAGTATAATTACAGATGTTGTTGCAGGGGTGCTGGAAATGACTGGCACCGACAACATCCGCTTCAGCGGGCACACCCTCGACAAGGCCACCAAGGCAAAAGTGACCTTGGAGAACTTCTATACGAATCTCATCACACAACACTATGAGAGAAAACAAAGGTACGTTTCGAAGCGGTGACGTAAGTATTAAGTATACTTAATCTATAAAAAACCAGTACCGATTCGAATTAGAAAACTAAATATGATATACTAGGTATAAATTTCCTCTCGGCTCTTGTGTGCGGCTAAATAAAAAGTTCTCAGTGATCTGGAAAGAATTACCTTAAGAAGGCAATGGTAAAAACGCATATCAAAAAATATTATTGATTTATAGTAGTACTCGCAAACAGCCAATAAATTCTTTTTTTTTATCAGACTTGAGAAACTTGAGGAGTCCCTCAAGGACGAGAGTCTATCGGAGACTCAGAAACAGGAGAAGCGTCAACAGCATGCGCAGAAAGAGACGGAGTTCCTAAGGCTGAAGCGTTCTAGGCTTGGAGTCGAGGACTTTGAGCCTTTGAAGGTTGGTTGGATATTAAAGTTTGTTTATACACAAATACAAAAAATATTTTTGCTTTCGTCATGTACTTTTAAATTTTTTCTCTACTTGAGAAAAAAAGGTCCTAATAGATTTTATTAAAATCTTAAATGCTCTCGTCAACAGGTAATAGGTAGGGGAGCGTTTGGTGAAGTTCGACTAGTACAGAAAAAGGATACCGGTCATGTGTACGCCATGAAGATACTCAGGAAAGCAGACATGCTTGAAAAAGAGCAGGTACATAAATTAAAAATGAAAATCGTTTGTATAATAATAAGAAATATATTCGCTTAAGGATTAAGCATCGAAAACACTAAAATAAG
This sequence comes from Vanessa atalanta, assembly GCF_905147765.1. Lineage (NCBI taxonomy): Eukaryota > Metazoa > Arthropoda > Insecta > Lepidoptera > Nymphalidae > Vanessa > Vanessa atalanta. The sequence continues at coordinate 12,175,177 of NC_061902.1, read as the reverse complement.
CAATATTCACCGAAAATGATGTGCGCATAAATATGCGGTCAGACAAGATAGTCTGCAGCAATGAAATGAAATTCCTTGGTCCGACATTGTTTGGTCGCGTAGGGTATTTGAAATCCGTCCTTTGTAAAAATACGTCTATGTGTATATACCAGGATTTTGACGATGATATATAACTTTTATTCATTTTATATTATATATTCCAAGTACCTTTTTAAATTAAATAACTAAATTGCAAAGAAGTGTACGCATAATATGAAGAAAAAGCGCTGAATGCTAGCATAGCAAAAAATGTGCTTTTTTAATATTTTTATCATATTTTTTTTTTAATGAAAAGCACAGTATTTTTTATTCGAAGTTAATCAGATATAGTTTTCTTCTATGCGAGTGATCTAACGAAATTCCTTAAACTTTAGGTCGCTCACGTCCGAGCTGAACGTGACATACTAGTCGAGGCGGATCACCAGTGGGTCGTGAAGATGTACTACAGCTTCCAGGATCCAATGAACCTATATCTTATTATGGAATTCCTCCCAGGAGGCGACATGATGACATTACTCATGAAAAAGGATACCTTGAGCGAAGAGTGTGCTCAGTTCTATGTAGCTGAAACCGCTCTAGCTATCGACAGTATACATAAGCTTGGATTTATCCACAGGTTAGTATTTTATCTGACGTGTATTTTGACCAATAAGATCTAGAGGAACGCTGGGTTCCTATTGGTGTAGTTGCTAAATTCGACTTTACTGATTGGCTTGTACTGCTGCAGATCCGGTGATTCCAATAGAAAAGTAATCGTTGTTTTGTCAATATATTCTCAGTAGTAGTCTAGAGTAGTCGGTTTAGCTTACACTCATGCCTCGGAAATCACGTAATACCTCTTTAACCAAATTCTCTTCGGTTGTATCAAAAAATAGTCCCATTGAAATATGAGATTTCTCCATGACATCATGCGTACATGGCTAGTGTTTTTAATGCCATGACTGAAATACGACCAGAAGTCATATTTACTTAATAGCATTTAGCGACTTGCTTATTATACGTTATTAAATTATATATTTTGTTTGAATTTACAGAGACATAAAGCCAGACAACCTGCTACTGGACGCTCGCGGTCATATAAAGCTGAGCGACTTCGGTCTTTGCACGGGCCTCAAGAAAAGTCATCGCACCGATTTCTATCGAGATCTCTCTCGAGCTACGCCTTCCGACTTCAGTCAGTATTAGTTTTTCTATCATTTTATATAAATAAATTGCACACAAGAATGCACTTGGGATACATTATTCTTTTTTTGCGAAATTAATTAAAGATTAGGTTTTAATCAGAATTAAAATATTCAGATTAAAATCTGAAAATTTGGACCCATTGTTATTAATGTTTGAAATTTATTGTCTATAAATATATTATTAAATCATTTTTTGCGATAACCTTTATTATTGATTTTTAGTGTCCTCTTAGAGACATGTTACTTAATATATAGGACAGATTTCTTTTCAGTATCGACGTCATCATCAGCGATGGACTCAAAGCGTCGCGCCGAGTCCTGGAAGCGGAACAGACGAGCGCTCGCGTATTCGACCGTCGGGACGCCGGACTACATCGCACCGGAAGTGTTCCTGCAGACGGGATACGGACCTCAGGCTGACTGGTGGAGCTTGGGAGTTATTATGTGAGTAATTTTAATAAATAAACTATTCTTTGTTAGAAAATTTCTTTAAATGCCGTTTGAATTTTTGTTGTGTTAATTTAAATATAGTTTCTTTTTTTTGTTTATTTAAAATTGACGGCCGTCAAATAAATGGAATGGCAAATTGGATCTGCGTATTTCGGCGTTCAGTCTTTCGGCTGTGCTTATTATGCTACGAACCGTTTAAATATATTGACGAAAAATAAATTAACAATAAAATGCAACGCTATATTAAATGAGTAATTTAACAAAACAAATATCTATGCAAAAATAATGTCATGCGAGTTTCTAATGACGTATTTAACAGCTTGTGAATCTCTCACGCTAGGTCGGTAATTACACTGATTGCGGGTCATTTCATGTTTTCATAATTAATATATTTCATGAAGTTTTCTTTGCGAATTTATATTACTGTTTTTTCCTTACTTTGCCTATCTTGTTGTGTTTATTTTTTATAATGTTGTTTGTTTATTTTGTTGTGTTGTTGCTTTTGCGAATTGCTTCGTGACGTCACATATCAGAGAGGTTGCTGTTTTGCAGTGTAGTTTATTTATCTGGAAATTTACTTATATGATACGGTTTAATTTTGGCAAAATATATATTTTAAGTTATATATATAATTCTGCATATCATGCGAATGATAAAATGATCTTTTTATATGATTATATTAAAATAATATAGACCAAGCTGCTGTGCTGAGTGAAGTTTTATTATCAACAATAAGTTGAAATGCAAAATAAAATTATATGTAATATATTAGAAATCCTTTATGCAATAAAAACCAAAAATGATGATGAGATGTTATAAACATCGTGTCCCCGTGAAGCGTTTGCTGTCTTACTCTCATAATATGTTGAGACTGCTATCCGACTCGATCGGTGAGAGCTTGGCGTAGCACCAACAATTCTGAGTATATTAACACTTTAGATACAAAATTATAACTATTATATCCTCTTGACTTCCTAACTAAGCTGGGCATAATATTATAGTGCAAAACTTCGCAAACACAGGTGCACTCTCTGTTCCCTCACCCTCACAATGCTATAGAACAAATCCGATACGACCGAAAAGCGTTTAGACTACTAGTTCAATTACTAGATTTTGGAGAATATTTTGTCACAAAAACTTAATATTGTTTTATCGACCCGATCTGGAACTGTATGCCAGGACTTTGGGATCTGCTGTCATTTATCCAGCCAATAGACATACGAGACAAACAAACTATAACAAATACCATACAAAAGTTCAGTCAAGTTTTTTTTTTTATTTATTAAATTAAACTTGTTGCATGACCATAGTGCTTTGCGGTGTATGTAGGGTAGAATACAATGTCAGTTGAATAATTAATGCTATAATTATTTATTTTGCAATGCGATACTATTTAGAACGATAAATAATATTGTTTTGATTATTGTTTCAAGTACAATTCCATTGTGAAATAGGATGTAGTTCGATAGTTATAGTTTATATAATTTATTTTTTGTATTTGACCGTCGTTTATTGCAATGCTAATTGAAATATCTACATGATAAATGTATTATGTTTCGATATTTATCCGCTTAAATTTAAAACATTGTATATATAGTCATGGTTTTTAGAGTTAAATTATTATGGAAAAGGAACAAAATGTTTCAATATGATTGTAAGAATTTCAACTATTCTTATCAAATTTATTAATTAATAAATAAACTTTGAACGCAGGTACGAAATGCTGATCGGATATCCGCCATTTTGCTCCGAGTCGCCTCAGGAGACGTACAGGAAAGTGATGTCTTGGCGGGAATCCCTTACTTTCCCTCCCGAGATACCGATCAGTGAGGAGGCCAGGGAGACAATTCTACGCTTCTGTTCGGAACCTGATCGCCGGTAAGATCGATATAATAAATAGATTTATTTATTTTTAGGTAGGTAGGATATGGGTCATTTTTTGTTAAGTGGTAACGTTCGTTCATAGAAATACATACAGTAATATGTTCAAACTATTCCAAATATCGTCAACGCGCTGTCACCCCGTATCGAATATGTTTGCCTCGTAAAGCAACTGCCCCAAACCCTTAAGAGGAATATAGCAAATAAAGTATGAATATCGGCTTAATGATCGATTCTTGTTTATAAATGGAACTTGCGAAATCTAAATACAATATATTTATTGAACATAATTTAATTAGTAGTTTAATGATAATACTTGTACATAGGGAAATGCTATTTTCTCCAAAGATCAATTCAGAAATTTTCCTTTTAAATAATTTTAAAGTAAAACATTAAAAACACCTTTAGATCCTTCTATTACTATTTTTAATTATACCATGTACTCGTAATATATAAAAGACGACAAAATATATAACGATATATTCCCCCTTTTAAATAAGTGAGAAAATAATTCAGTTTTAATTTCCCTGCAAGAGTACAGTGCACAATAAATTATGCTAATAAATACTATAATTTTTAATATGCTTATTTAATGATTACATTTTTTATTAGGTTTACGTAAAATAAAAAAACACATTACATAAGTGAGAAAATGATTAGTTTTTTGGTTGTAGTATAAATTAATATATTTCCTTGCATGCTATACCAAATCCAGGGTTACAGTATACAATAAATTATACTTATAATATCTGTAATTGTTAGTAAGCTTTTTGAGGGTTATCTTTTGTTTGTTTTATTTTCTATTGGTTACATTTATATGAACAAATGTTTAGATAAGTAAAACAAAATATTTGCAGACTTGGTTCACAAAGAGGCATTGAAGACGTGAAGTCGGTTTCGTTCTTCCGCGGCGTGGACTGGAGTCACGTCCGCGAACGCCCCGCCGCCATTACCGTCGACGTGCGTTCCATCGACGACACGTCCAACTTCGACGACTTCCCCGACGTCAAACTCGAAATACGTGAGTGTGATCGTTATAAGTGTTAGCCTCTGGCTTTATTCTTGGTGTAAAATGCACATAAATATGTGCATCAATATAGTGTAAATTCATTATAAAGATAGACTATAATTAACATCTTATAAGAAGTCAGTTTTAATACAAAAACGTAATTAATTTTACAAAACAAACTTAAGCTATTAAAATATAATTAAAATGATAAAAACAATTGAAATATAAAGTAAGGTAGAAATATAATTATATGTATTGTTATAAAATAGAAGCTTAATTATTTTCTAATGGATAACATGTAATCTTTTTTGTCTTGGACTTATTATTGTTTTATTTCCAGCATCAGCGCCCATATCCCAGGAGGGTGAAGTCGCTTATAAAGATTGGGTGTTCATCAACTACACGTTCAAGCGGTTCGAGGGTCTGACGCAGCGCGGGACGCCTACCAAGAAATGAGTATGAGAGCAGCCTGCCCCCAGACCGGTGTACGTTGACATACCCAGTGACCGTACACCGATCAAATGTTGCACCATTGTATAAGTTCATGGACACAATATTCATATCTCCATTGTCTTTGTATATATAATTATTGTCTTTGTCTTTCAATATTATAATTTGTCTATTTAAAAGAAATTAATGTAAATAATTGTTTCGATTCTGTTGAAATTAATTTCTTCGATAACGTTTACTGAAGTTCGTTTTTATTTATTTATACAACGTAATGTACCATTTACAGTGGAGATTGATGGTGTAGACTTATAACCGAGAGAATTACCGCGGAAGTGCAACATTAAGACTTATGATAATAGACAGTGTACTGTCATATATTCGGCTTACAATTAGTGATTCCTGGGTAAATTGTACATACCAAATTCTTAAGTCGAATGTATGTGTGTCAATGTACCGGTTGTTTGTATAAAGTTGAATGAATCGAAGGGTACAACTCCCATAAGCGTAGAGCATTATATCAAATGAAACTTGGCCCCGTCAAAATGAATAGTATTATGTACTAGTACATGACTATTACAAATGCAATGGAAATTATATTTAACCGAGAAATATATAGATATTTTATAAACAATTTACTATCTCTAAAACAACGATGTTCAGATTCAAGGGATCAGTTCGTCCGCAGAATAATAATAAATTCAAGAGTATTTTTTAATATTTAAATATTAATTATGGAAATACTATTTAAAAATCCTTGTAGTTGCTCAAAATATTTGATCTTTATAATTGTACAATAAATTCGAAGTATTATTTCTAAAATAAATCGAATCGCACAATATTTATATTTTTAAATTCTAAACAAAATCTTAAAAAAGAAATTGATTATATATTTACATTAATAAATATATTGGAATTAAAAAAGTACGCAGTTACTTCAATATTTTTAGCACTTTTTTTATTTATATTGTTATTGATGTGTCTTTACTTGAAAGGATTCTCGAATATGACGAACATGTATACTTATAAACAACGTTCTGATGATATCGCTTAAAGGGAAATCGTTTGTCGTGAAAAGCTGAGTTTCATTTGAAGAGTTCTTTGCTCTGCGCTTCATGTAAAAAGATATTACAAACAGGCAAATTATACCGAGTGTGTATTACCGAGCTATTTAAGCTCCTAAATTACTTCTGAGCTCACCCAGGCAAAGTTAGGTTCTTCATTGTATTTGCTCATATTAACATCCATTTTTAACGAAAATGGTTAAACTAGTTCGTAGTGTGTACATTCGCGTTTCGCTTTTATTATATATTTATTTCTATACGCCAAAAATTACATAGAAATTCCTTTTTGAAATTTAGAAATGCATTATATCTTGCCAAGTAGTTATTTTATACTCACGAGCGAGCACTGACCACAGGTCGAGCGCGACCCGACCAAACGCATGTCCTAGCGTCTTTAATACTTATGACAGCATTCGCATTTAAATAATATAATTTGCTATGTATTTAAGTAAATGTAATTTTGAAATATACAATTTAGTAATGAATCTATGCAATACTAAACGGATATATTGAATCATTGAACTAACATCGAGTGGAATACGATTAACATTTCTCCAATATCCTCGCCGATATTTCAGTGTATGAGAACTATCACAAAACGAGACTTTAAATCGATTTTATATTTACTAGTCCAAAATGAAAAAGCGACATCGTGCTATTATCAAAAATGTTTGTCCCTATAGTGAAGTATTCCAATCCCCTCTACACAGATATAACATTAAATGTTTATACAAAAGTATTTATGTATATAAAGATATAATGTATTATTGCTCAGAATGTGTTGGTAAATGAAAATGCAATAGAATCCGTCCAAAACTTGAGTTACTATCGAATAGCAGGTTAATGAAATAAAATTATAAATTATATGAACTTGTAATTATTATTAATTTCGAAATAAATCCTTATTTAATATAAAAAAATATTTATTTTAGTAGGGACAAACATTATTGATGAAAAATATTTACTAAGTATACAAACAAAATTGCATTATTTTATTGCACGAATTATATAATTTGCGAAAATTAAATGAACTAAAGCACAACGAACTGTATCGTATTAATTCTGCCGGATGATTATTCATTTTTCATCTTGTTCCTGACTGTAATATGAAGTTACCAAATGAAAATAATGAATTCAATGAGTTGAATGTAGCGGAATAATGTTATTTGAACAAATTAGAGCTTTTAATCCTTTAAAATAAGGTATAATATTGATTAAAGAAATGTCTACGAAATTGTCTATCACATTAGTATTACTGTACTTCCTAGCTAAAGATTAGCGCCCTATATTACTTAGTGGTAGTTCTTGCCTGTAGCGTAAGTACAAAAGTAAGATATTTTGGATTTCTTCTGTCGATTGAAATACAGCCATGGAAGGAAAGATTGCCGAATTCGTCTGATCTTTTAATTTCTGACGTTGAAGACTTTTCCACACTCGCTGACAATTACATAACATTTGTTACTTAATTGGAACTGACGAAAATCGATATTTGCGAATAATATCGTCACTGTCATCACACAATAGTCCAAAGTATAAGAGATCTATACGTAATATTTATCTAAAGATTATTTAATAACGTAGATTCCTTACCTGTAACGATATTGAATATGAGAATTTATAAGTAAGTGCGTACACAACGGTCTGTTCGAGAAATGAACTATGTAGATAATAATTAACTGTTTATTGTTATACAGTAAGCACTTATAAAATACCTTCAGTAATGTAAGACAATTTGTCGATGTGTGCGGACAGATCATTTGTAAGGTCGTTATCGTGAAACGAGCCTAAGGTATTGCAAAGAGTTTATGTAAGATTATTAACGCATGTACGATCGAAGAATATTACATGAAACGCTAACTGGCTTACATAACATACATTGGCATGTATTTACTGTTTTACGTAATGTAATATGAATGTCCATTCTATGTATTCTGTATATCAGTGTTCCCGGATGATGACTTGTAAAGTTAAGACTTTTTTTTTTGTATAATGTCCTATGTAAGCATACAATCTGTACACGTTTGTACGAAACCTATTCCTGTTTTTATTTCGCTTTGATAATTATTAATGTAGTGTATTGTAGAAACATTTGCGTAGTTTACTAATAATATGAAATCGATGTTGTATAATTTCTAACTGTATCATTGGATTATTTTCATTTTAGAACTAATTAATTATATTATTTAGTTAAATTATTTAGTTAGTTTGATAGATGTATTCGCGTTTTATTAGTCGCGTTCTGTGTACGACGTATCGAATTAATGTTCTGTGTCGAAACTGAGATAGATAGATAGATATAATGAGTATTGTTGATTGTCTTACAGTGGTAAAATTTACATGGTATAGAAATTTTGACATTATCCTCAATTTAAATAAGGTTTGAATTAAAATATCCTTGAGCTTACAGTAACATTAATAGTATCACCGATCTATCCTCAGTGTTGTCCCATAGCGTTAACGTTTAAACATTATCTGTGTAAGCGAAGGTTAATTATTAAGCTGATTTCGAAAGTTTTCCGATATGTATGTGTTGTAGGATTAAGGCATGCTGTTATATGGAACGCTTACGCAGTTTTGTTATTTGATGTTTTAGGGAGACACAATTATGTAATAGCCTATAGTGGCTTTAAGGTCGGGATGCACCTGCGCGGTCAAGCAAACGGTATTCTCAAAACGAACATCCGTCGACCGTCGACAGAACGAACCTTTTTTCACTCAAGATCTTTCACTTATATAATCTCTTTACCAATGATAAATGTGAAATTTATTTCACAAAACAATACTATCCAAGTCATGTTCGTCATATTATGGCTTTATCACGTGCAGAAACCATTCTTATATTGTACACTTAACCTCGCAGGTTTGTCCGTAGCTTTAGGGCGCCCGATTAAGACCAAGATACTATTTGGTCACCTGGATATGTAGTGTTTGCAAAGTATTTGTAAGATTGGCTTGACGATTTTTCAATCGCTTATCAAAATCAACTTAATAAACATATATTATTAAAATTAAATTGCAATTTCACAAGTTTATTTGTTAAAACTTATTTATTTACTTAGTTAAGATGAAATCAAGTTAACGTAAGATATTTGCTTTCTTATAAACAAAATTATTATGTCATTATTTCGTTAAAACGAATTAATTTAAAATACTTTGTTAGTCCAAGCGAGACAGTAATAATAAAAGCGAGAGAAAGATAATGTGATATCTTCGCTACGTATCCATGTACAGTCGGCATAATAATGTTTATTACCTATGTTACGTGCACTCATTACAGTTCAATGTTCACACTTTCTATGGAATATTATCGCTTCGGTGTGCAGCGGCCACGGTCGCTTGTTTATTCATTGAATTTAGATGTTTGCTTTGTTATTGTTATTGATAAAAAAAAAAGAATTATTTAATTTCTTAAATTGTAAGTTTTGAAAATATTTTGTTTAATACTTATTGTTTCTTCCATGTGATTTAAGAAAGTGGCAATACAAATAATCATTAAAGCGATGTGATTTTTTTTTTACTTATTTGTTATAATCGTAGACCAAAAGGTTTTGTTTCCTCCAGTATTGGCACACTGGACAAACTTACCTGCTATAAGTGCAATATGGCAGCGACTGTTAGTGCACTGGATTGACGTATCAGATAAAAGGCTTCATTAAAAATACTTAATTATTTCATTGCAATTTAATAAATTTAAAATAAGAAAATCATTCTCTGGCAGGATTGCCGTGGGTGCAATAGTATTTGTCCTATTTTTTATTACAACACAATATACTCCTGCCTCTAATCTACTCTTCCTGATCTGATGACTTACATTTTACTCATATTTTTTCAGAAACATAAAAAACTACAATCAGAGACTACAATTAGGTACGTACTGAAAACTCAAATATACTCTTCAATCGAAGGAGTAGATATTTATCAAAACCGATTTTTTCGGACTTTTTCAGTTACAGTTATTAGATTAAAAAAGGAAAAAGAGAAATACAAATGAATACAAGGTAAAGGTTTGACTTTATTTGTTATTATAACTGTCTTAAGTAGATGATACATAACAAAAATAAAGTCATAATTACGATACGGTTTCCAATAGGCTTGTAATTCGGATATCCGGTGGTTACGGTTATGGAGCTCCGTTACATCCCTAGTTATCACCGCGAGTACACCCGAGTATAGACCTTGCTTATACATAATATTCGGGCTTAATGTTAAATATATACATATGTTACGTACTACTTTTATTCATAAATTAGTTTACTAATATATTCCTAACAGTATGCAGTATTTGTAACCTGTTTGAGTCTCAAATATTAGTATTAAGAATATAACAAATCATTAAAAAACAATAAATTTGTCTACGTCTGAGTTTCATTGTCTTCGATTAGTTTATATAATATTTAACACTGAGCCAGAAGGCTGAGTATATATATATTGTATATGCCGGAGAACGCAGTAATAATTACGTTAGTGATTTAGAATTTTAACAAGACTTAATAGTGAACAGTTCTGTTATAGGTGATAGTCTCCTTATTTATTATGCAATTAAGATAACACTAATATATTTTGTATAAAGCAATTTTGATCTGACCTATTTAACCCTAAGCTGGTGAAACGAATAACTATTAAATTTTAAGAAGACTATAATGCTTACCAATACGATTCATATTTATGAGATGGTTGGATGGATGGACTTATTAAAATTTCATTTGCGTAACAGTTCCTAAGTGCTGTTACTCAAATGCTGCTGTTGCAAAGTTCTTCAAAAGCTAACAAGTGTGCTTTAATACGAATGAGTAATGTATAGATTATGAAACAGGATTTCTTTAACGCAGGTAAATGATGTTTACTATGTAGTTTGTTTATTAGAGTATTCAATTAAAGTACTAAAATGTGAAAGTTGTCCTGTCTGTAGCTGTAAGCCAGCGGCCGTTGATAGCAATCTATAATGTATGGTCATTTTGACTTTTTATTTGTCTAGATAGAAGTTCCAATACCAATACTTAGAGTATATTACGTACAATATCAGATTCAGACAATTTTTGGTGCATTTCATAATAGTATTCCCAACAAAGAGGCAACAGGTCAGCAATGGGAAATTTACAGCTGTTATTTGTTATTGGGGCATTATTTTTACAGTGCAACATTAGGCGTAGCTACAATCAGCGTCTTAAATAAAAAAAAAAACATTAAGATTACCAAACACAGGGACACTATCACTGATCAATAATATTAATACATGTAATTTTTAAAATATTTCGATGATTTTGGTTAGAATGTACGCGAAGCATTTTAAATAAATAAATTCTGTATTAGTCTCTCGCTCTTCGGGATCATAGTTTATATAATTTACATTATTCGAAAGATAGAGAAAACTGATACAATATAAGGTAAGTTAATAACTTAGCAATTGAATCTATATAGACAAATATATAATCATCCCTTTGATTCCATCTCATCGTATGTAATGCAGATTTGTACGGGTAGCTGACCTGAATTATTAGTGTAAGGGTATAAATAAAAAAATAATTATTAGTTTTTTGTATTTCAAGTTTAGCAAATCATACACTAATCAGATCTTTAATAGCGGTGAAATTACAAGATATTAACAAAATACAACTAATCGTATGTCGCAATACATAAAAGGGAAATCAGTAACCAAATTCGATCGAATTATCTTTAAGATTTATAAGAGAAATAATTAAAAGTAAATGCATATTATACTGACTGTTCCCTTTCCGTATTACAAAATTACGGACCACGCTATTAGAATTGTCAAATGTAAGCACGCAGCTCAGTTATCTAAAACAATGTAGGAAAAAGATTGAAATCACTGCCAGCATGCAGAAATTTGACATTTGTTACAATTCGTGCGTTTCTATTATTTTTTTCTAAATAAAGTATAAAACAAAATTAACACTAACCGAAAAACGAATTATGTGGTATCAATATTTAAACATATTTCGAATTCGTTCATCTCTAGAAAAATAGAATGTACGCGAATGCGCATAAAAATGAATACATCTAACCGAATTATAACACTGGACCAATGTTTTACAAGTAAATAACTTAAAAATATTGACATGAATGAAAATAATTGTACAAAACCAAGACATTAATTTAATTGAATATATTCTGAAACCGAAGATCTTTTGACAATGATTGATATCTTGTCTCTCGTTTTATAGCACCAACATATTCTTGTAATTATTTCAATTATCCGAACAAAATGAAAGAGATAGATTTCCAAGTCGGTCTCTCATGTTCGTTGGAAATTATTCTAAATGTCCAGCGTCCAGCTGACGATACAATCGAAGATCAAATGTATGACTTGACTTCAGATCGACAACTATAATATTTGACTATTTAATGAAAAAAAAAAATCTTTAAATTATAATAATTAGTCTCAATGTTAATTAGCAAAGAACCTGTGATCATTATATATTTTTTGATATTTGGTAAGTATTTTATAATTTGTATGTTATCACAATTTATGTTTTTGAACAAACATAATTTTAAACCTGCTTTTCGTCTTATCATCGTAATAATGATCGCAATTCCTGCTTCCAATATATTTGAGCAAAACAAGTGACATGAAATACCTTAAAAGTAATAAGTTTTAAAATTGAATTGATATGTATTATGTCACCGCGACAACTCCTGTATAACCGAATATACTTTTTTAAATACAACCTTATAGGCGTATGTGTATACAATTTTCTTATTAAGTAAAAAAATCATACAAATTTAAGATAAACATACTATCTGTGCAGAAAACTTGTTAAAATATGCCTCTGAAATGAAAGACAGATTGCGAATTGCTCAACAACAAAACGCTTTATATATCTTAATTTATATTTAAACAAACCCATAGATAAAAATCTTACAACTTACTTAGAAACAGAAAAAAAAAACAAAAACAATAAAAACTCATTGCAACTTCCCAAACGATTTAAGAATAATTTTAACTAAAAGAATATACTTTTATTGTATAACAACTTAATAAGTAATAATTTTGAAAGAAAAAATAACAAATAATAATTAATTATTGAGAGAAAAAAAAATATAAGTATAAAAAAGACACCAATGGTACGGTAACCATTAAAATTTTTTGATAAACTAAAATATCTTGCCTAAGCTCAATCGAACAATAACTAGAGACTAAAAATTTTAATAACATTATAAAATGAAATATATAAAAAAAAACAAGCATTGAACCACCAAGTTGCTATTAAGTATTGGCCTCTAAATTTAACGAATTACTGCCAATTATATTCCTACTTAACCCTGAATCCACAAGGAACTTAATATGATAAAAAGGAAAATTACAGTCGACATATTCTGGCACAATACCGTATTAGTATTTCCAATTTTATAGGAACTCAAAAATAAAAAGTTTTAAAGACAATTATAAATACAACTCAAGAGCGTTAAAGGCCTTCTAAATAAATGCGTGCCTTGTATCATTTCTATCATCTATAACTGATCAATACTATGGAGATAAAACTACACATAACTGTGAATGTACGTATAGGTATACCAAATTTTATGCTACAAGTTTAACCTACGATAGAATAACACTAATACGTGGGTATATTATGACGTATATTAAATACTATAATATAAGCTACCTGCTTGAACCCACCACCAAAACCTTACGAGGGATGAAGGTGTTTTAAAAGTAACCCAAAGAATTCCCACTTTTAACGATCGTATTACTCAAAGCGGCAAATTGGAATCGCATGAAGACCGTTTTGTATGGCTTTGAGAACGAATCGTTGGTGTTTCAAAGTAATATGCTTTGAATAGAATTATGATAGTAACTTTGCTTGGCTGTTTTCTTTAGGTCTTACATCTTTCTGTCTTAAGTCCAAAGATGTCAATGCCTCAATTCCCTCGGATTTACCCTGTTCGAAAAATTATTTCGTTTGTGGGTTCCAACAATATTCCATTATATACGATTAATAGACACCGATATTACATGGTTATATGTTTAAGAAGGCCATTATAATATAAAGCCGTGATTATTATAGAATAGTATTTGGGAAATAGTGCCTGAAATATTTCATATTAGTGACGATTTTATACGTCAAAAGCAACTATTTTCATTTTAACTATAGCGAAAAACACAAACGCACGTAACATGTAACATAATAAGTGCACAGTACTGGTATTGTTCGGTCGATGCCTCATAAAAATCGAGTATTACTAATGCTTAATGTAAAAATCACAAGGTCCGAAAGATTTGAGGCACCTAACATCTATAAGCATACAATCTATCCCTGCACTTGGGATATAGGAGCTGAAGCGCGTTCTGACGCAGCCGACTCGTCTTCTTCTGCTTTAGGGATGTCGAAGATTTCAGAGAACAGAGCTGGCAGGACCAGACGTTGCCAGTGATCTCGGCACCACGACAATAACTCGTTGTGACGGGCGCCCAGTGTTCGAACTTCTTGAGTAGCAAGCGCGAACGCATCAATTCGAGCTGGTACATCCGCTACGCCGGCCTCGGTCAACTTTGTATTCCAATAATTTAATATAAGTACACAAAGAGTTTCATAGCAATGTAAGACAAGTAGGTATGCAATAAAAAATAACTTAATTATTTTATATAATACTGTTAAGGGCAAAAATCAAATTTACTGATAACTATAAGAACCTAAACATGATAATTATATTAAGAAAAATCACATATGCTTTTTAATGAGATTTAATAAACCATCCAATTAAAACAGATTAGTTCAAATGATAGTAATATAAGGATTTTAGTGATTTACTTAAAAACTAGAAGCTTACCACTAATTGTAGTGCGTCGCCAAGGTTACGGCACATTGAGGTAATTGTCTCACGATCGCATAACCCATTCCGTTGTGGATAAATAAGAAGATTAGCCGTGAACATGGCTAATTCATCATCCGTCAACAATAATTTGTTGATATGATTTACGTAAGACAACATGGCATTCGCAAACGGCGCCTGAAATCGATTATTTTATTATAATAAACTCTGGTAACTTAAAATAAAAAGCAATATTTTGCACAAAGGATTCGTTATTTTCAATGATTCGTAGTAATTTATAAACTACTTACGTCGTATATTATTTCCAATTGCCCGAGGGTGACAACGGTGCCATCGTCAAAAATGATGCTCTCTTCATTGGAGAGTTTTGCGGCTCGTGACAGCCACACTTCGAAGAAACCCAGCTGTGGACAATTGACACTGCCAATTTTTCAATCATCAAAAAACCTACTATATCAAACTCTTTAAATTTATTCATCACCATTCAACCAAGGTTTTTTACTTGGAGTTGCTATAACCTGCTATTAAATGTATGGAAATGTAATGTATAATCTTTGTAAACGAATATTTTTTTTAAAAAAAAACTATTTATTGCTCACATCAATGACGAAGATATACATGGTACACCGCGTAGCGTTTACACTAGCAAT
This sequence comes from Vanessa atalanta, assembly GCF_905147765.1. Lineage (NCBI taxonomy): Eukaryota > Metazoa > Arthropoda > Insecta > Lepidoptera > Nymphalidae > Vanessa > Vanessa atalanta. Next base: position 12,159,660 of record NC_061902.1, on the reverse strand, counting down.
TCGCATATCTGGTACATTTTTATCAAATTCGCCCGAAAAAAAAACCATCGCAGTGCTTATTATTAATGACAAACACACTAAAATTAATATTAATAAAATAACATTAGCATATAATAACGATAGTACAGTACTTTATATAAATATGGGATTACATGCTGCAATTAATTTAACATATATATCAGTACCTTAATAAGGATCAGCTGATCATCTTGGGGCAGAACGTTGAACCCAGGAATTCGTTTCGCAAATTCCACTACTTGCTGCACTGAAGGTGTCATTCGAAATGCAACATTGTACCACAGAGTTGAGAGCGCGTCCATCGAGCCGGTTGTGGAACTAATTACCGGCTCTCTACTGCTACCTAGATACAAATTTGAAATACCTAAGTAATGGAACTTACGACAATAAATAAGCAGCTGAAATATTATGGTATTTGATACCTTATTATTACAGACTTTCAGGATTGTCTAATATCAGATAACAATTAAAAAAAATGTTTAAGAGCAAAAATTAAATACCTCATTATGCTTTGTGTAAGCGTATAAGTACAAGTCATTAGCGGCATGACGATGTAAAGAATAATTTATAATAGCCAATGTCTACGTATGGTGGTTTATTGAAAAATTATTTATTGAAAAAATAAAATTCCGAAATTCTAAACTCAAAAATGTCAAGCTGTCGATACCTTATTTTTGATGGAAACTACTAACGATGTGTTGCTTAAGTTTCACACTACAAATGTTTGCGAAGCAAATGAAATGTTTCCCAAGAAGGCATTGGCATCCTTTTTTATTTGTTGATCATGCATTATGAACCTTTAAGTTCAATATTTTTTTACTATCTATAAAACAATGAAATCTAACTTAATCTAAATCTCATCGAGATTGCTCATCTCGAACGACCAATGAAATATTAATAATATGAACAAGGTATTTCCTCAGCAACAGCTCAATTACATAATTGACTTTATCGTAACAGCATGATTTGGTTAGCTTTAGTAAGATTGTGATGAATTCAATCAGATTTTCTTTAACAAAGAACGAGATCTTTTATGTGACAAGATTACACCTACCTTCACCATTAGTCCTTTCTGGCTTCACCGGAATGCTTTTCAGCTGCAAGGTTCTTTTCACTTCATCTGTATAAGTGTTGTTATTTCTATGAGCAGTTATCACTACTTTAGCGAGTTCTCTTGTTAAATCATTCTGAAGAGTGTCAGCGTCCGGTTCTTCTGCTTCCGGCGGAGGAGTCGGTTCCGTGCCTGAACTTTTAGCAAGGTCTGGCATGTTCTCCGTGGTGGCGGCTTCTCTTGGACGCTTAGGCACTCTCCCGTACCTGACGGCTAATAAAACACCTCTCATTTACAAAGGTTGAATGTGCGATTGAATTGATCCGATGCAAGTAATGAACTGCATTGCATCTACGGGTCGGGGCTCGCGACTCCTCAATTGAAAAATAGGCACGACGGTAAAGTGCGTTGATCTGTGTTCTATTTGTTTTCCAATAGCAAGGGTATATTCGGGAACATTTTACGATTAGATATTTTGTCGGTAGAACTATAATTTAGTAGTTGTAAATGTTCTCTCTATTATTGGAATCATACAAAGTATATGTTAAATAGATAATAACAAATATATTAAATAAAATCTTAAAAAAAATTGAAAAATGAATGTTAAAATAATAATATAATCTGTAAATAAATTTGAGCAAATTACAATAAAATAAAAATGAAAAATTCGTTATTGTCCATTTATGGTATAGGAATGCCTTTTGAGATTTTCCAATCGTTAAGTGACTGTAATATCGATTTTATTTCTAATCAATCCCGCCTTCGAATTTTCGCTTCTTTGTACCGTTTTTCATCAGCAGTTTTCCTTAAAGGCGTTAGAATTTAATTTCACTCGTATTGAATTTTTTTTTTCAAATATGGCTTGATTAAAATCTTAGCGAGGTCAAGAAGAAATAAATCGCACAATAAAAATACACATATTGATAAAAGAATCAACTGTTTTTTTGGAATTATAAAAGTATAGTTTTATCTTAAGCAATAAAAAAAAAATAACGTTCGCATTTGCGTGATTTTAGTAGCACGTCATAAAGTCACAAATTAATATATTTATGTTAGTATCGCTTATGTAAAAAATATCACTAAAATAAAAGAACGAAGGTATGACAATTTTTATGGATTACAGATTAGTTTATTTCATAAATGTCACGACACTAAGGATGTATTCTACATATTTAAAAGGTACTCACAGTCTCTGCTCATGCCAACCGCAAGGCACTTTTTAAAACGACAGTATTGACACCGGTTCCTGTTCAATCTGATCACGAGACACTTCCCGTCGCGTAAGCAGCGGTATTCGATTTGTTTCTGGATGCTTCTACGGAAAAAGCCCTGAAATATGACACGTTAATGAATTGCTGTAAGTTTAAGATTTTAAATAAGACCATAATTTAAATGTAATTAACGATTTTGACTGCACTATATTTACCTATTGACTACTTATATGTACAATGTATAACAAATGTTTAATTAAAATATTACAGTTTAGGTTTTTATACACGACGTTGATTATCGTGTTTAAAATTGAAACTTACTCGATAAATAAGTGATCGGTTTGTGTACCTATTTGAAATTTGAGTTACAGGTTGTAAATGAGAAAATTTTCCTTTTTTTATTCTATAATAGGTGGGAAATGGGCAGAAATTTTCTTTGAAATCTGTTTGTTAGTTTATTAGGAGACATTTTGTTAAGGATCCTCTGATTGGACACTACCCACTCAATAGTTATTATACTGCTAAACGTTAATAATCTTTGTTGCTTGTCCGTTATGGCTTAAAACAAGGGACGTCTTAGATCGTATGTTTGGGGGAGTATGTATATGCACAAATGTGACCATTTCATTTAAAAGAGCAATGGAAATATTGTTTTTATTTTTTGTAGCCTTAAAAAGTCTGTTACTGTATTTTGCAAAATTGTAGCAAAGCTTTACAGACGAACATATCGAGATCAATTTGATGCTCAAGTATTTTTTATATATAAATATCTTTACCATATACGCTTACAAAAATGTCTGTATTTTATAAATGCTTCGTAATTTTTCTTTCATTTTACAATGTACTGAATATTTCTCTAACCTAGATTCAACTGGTTGCCAGTTTTTTTTTTGTATCAAGCGATTGCCACTTGACCTGTGCAACCCTTTAAAGGCTAGCAACACGTGTTATAATTTATATACGTAGAAGCTGTTATTATGTTTCAATAATAAAGATCAGAAAGGTTAAAAGTCAAAAGGTGATATTATTTAAAAAATGTTTTATTGTAGTATTACACGATGAAAACAGTTAAACCAGCTGAGACGGAAACATTTTAAAAAAAAATAATACGTCTATACTAATATTATAAATGCGAAATTATGTCTGTCTGTCTATTGTTTTTTCACAACCAAACCACTGAACCGAATTTGGTATGAAGTAAGTTTGGACTCTGAGGAAATATTTAGGCTTTTTATGATTAAAACCTGACGATCTACCCCTAAAACGCGAGCGTAGCCATGGCCGACAGTCGACCGATAATATAAAATTACGAAGTATAATAAAAATATTTACGAATGTCTTGTTCACGAGACTCTAAATAAAAGAGAATAATAATAAAAAACATGGTAGATATCCCATTTTAAATACATGTAGTAATAAAAATAAAAATTTTAATTAAAATTTTTATATAATATAATAATAACATTAATGATACAGTTGATAAAGAACTAAATTTAATGATTATTAGTTTTTATAAAGAGAACGTAAATTTAATGAAATATGATTTTTAATTGAAAAAGAAAAATTATTGAATTTCTTTTCAGTTCTCCTTGATGGGATCTACTTCCTAATCTAATTCCTGGTAGCTTTGCATTGAAATTTTATCTTTCAAAATGACGAAATATAAGTTCGTTTTATATTTTCTTGTTATAGTTACTTAATTATATTACGATTGATAGATTTGTAAGGCAATGTTTACAATTTTGGATAATTCACCATACAGTAAATAGAAATTTAAAAAAAAATCGCAACCGAAATATATAGTTCTAGTAGGTATATATATTTTAAACCACACGAGGGTTTGTTATTCAGATATTCCTTGAAAATTATCTTCTATATTAGACAAGTGTATAAACCTTATAACGTGTGTAAACGAATGCATGTGTAATTCCAAACACGGTTCGCTTAAGCCTGTTATTTCACGTTATTTATTTAAGAAAATAATAATATATAATTAATAATAAACAAGTGAATTTTTCAACTGGGCGTGGATACCAAATTCAAAATTATGATAAATGTCTAAAAAAAACTCAAATTATACTCAGGCCTGATTTTTATGAAAATTTTAAACTGCGATATTGGATTTTTGAAACATTAAATGAATAGAACTCGTTATTAAAAAAGTACATCGTGTATTCTATAGTTTCGTTATTAACGATCAAATTCTACAAAGTAACATGTGGCTAATAAAGGAATAATTTCAAATTTTAATGCGATAGCTCTTTGTTTCATTCTCAATTTTATATTTTATTCTGAATACGATTTTTTAAAGGAAAATTAAAAACGTGTTTAGTTATTAAGAAATTTTAATTTTGATTAAAGTTAATAATTTTATATAATTGATCTGAGTTATGACGATTCAAACTGGAATCCTTGTAGTACTTTAAAAATATTTTAAGCTAGTTTTTATGGTACAAACAAACCCCACAAATTTTAATGTTATTAATACGCACAAGTTATAAATTCTTAATTCTTATATAATAAAGATATAAAATGTTATATACGTGTAATTCTGAACCTACAGCATATAAATATATCATGAAAAATTCTCTATAAAATATAAAACACAACTACGGACTGTAGGGGCTGGTTCATTTTTCGCTCAGACGATCGGAATTGCAATTCAACGGGGAATGGCTGCTAGAATTTTGCTACTATTCTACGCGGTCAAGATATAAGCCCTTAAGGCGAGAATATACGTGAAGTGACCTTATTTGAGTTGCAAAACCTTTTTTCTTGGTACGCAATCTTTATCGAAAAGATTTATAAAATATGTAGTTTTTAATTTACAACATAAAAACCTTTTAAAACTAAAAATCAATTTTTTTTTTAATTACTTAATTATAAGTAATTGAAATAAATAAGCAAAGTATTGGCGTAATCATTCGCTTTTTGCGCTATTATCTGCATAATATTAATAGCACAACGATTTCGGATATTTTTTAAATTTATATTTATTATTTTTTTTTTTAAATCCACGTGCGTAATTCGCTACTTAATACTTCTGTTGTTTAATAAATCAGTATGGCATGATACGTTGAGCTGAACAGATCTGTGATAGTTTTTTCCTCAAATAAAGGACAAGGGGGTTGTGATACCTTCGTGGATCATATTTACCGGTAACATGGTCAATGACTTATATACACTACATCTTAATGTAAATATATTATATAAATATATATACACATATATATTTATAATGATTAAATACTTTCTGACTTTAAAGTATATTGTAAAAATAATATACCTTTGGGAGTTATAGATGCATTACTGTACAATACAAAGCGTATTAAATGCTTTTGCGCATCGTTCATCTGAATGGGTCGAAACCTTTCCAGTCGTTGCATGAATTTCTAACATGTGCCACGCGACTGATATCGCTAATTGCGTACAAATATTGAAGACTGCAATACCACGCAATTTAAATAAATCAATAATAAATAAAAATCAACGAATTTTACGATTTTATCTATTAAACACGTCGCTCATTTACCTTCATAACTTCAGATACGATTTCGTGTCGTTGCGTCGTCGCACGGTGTGAACAAACGTCATCGAACCGTTCGACAAATAAAGTTTATTGAATTGTAATACTTCAAGAACAAACAATTATATTAATCTATGTTATGAAGTATATACACTATAAATAGAAACAAGTATTTATTGTTTACTGAAGTTTTAGTAGTGACTGTACAAACATATGATGTCATATATAATACATATATAAATATGCGCATTCAAGCTTATACAAATGTAGTAAAGTACGGATGTTCGACTGACGAAGTTAAGGATTTTCAGAAAAAAAAATGGCATTGACTATTTAATATTTTATTGCTATAAAAGCAATAAAATACTTGCTACTAAATTTCTTATCACTGAATTCGACTTATACATAACAAAAAAGTAAACTAGACGAAATACTAAAGTTCGTTAAATAGGGAGTTGATAGGGGTACGATGAGATGAGATTTAATAGGAATTTGATAGGCTACATCAACTCGTATCCATACAATTTTCCAAAGTTAAGATTCAATAACTTTTGTTAATAGTATCTAGAATGAAAGTCATATTTTATGAGATGATCGTTCAACAAACAACTTAATTGAATATCATGAACTGTTCACGTACTCATAACTAAGGTGTCTTGTCACTGAAGTTAAATAATAATTACCTTTCAATTGTCTAAAGGTAAATTATGCGAGCACGCTTCTACCCGCCAATCAAAATCCTTCAATCTCAAATAATTCACTTCAGAGCTGAAATGCATAATCAGTTGGTATGCATGACATTGATATGAACTCTCTTGTACCTACCGCTAAAAGTTACTTTAGCTACTATTAATTGAATTCGGTATCTTTGCTTGAAAACCGACGTAAACTTTGTCCATTTGCCGATTTCAAAGTTTCTGAGTCAATTGAAACAAAGTTTTTTAACGTTAGATAATTAGGAACGTATAACGTCCAGCTTTCGTCTCACCTCAAAAACGTAAATAACCATGTTTGTTTTTGTTGACAAAATTACATTTTAAACTTTGCATGTGTTTGAATGCTCGACTTGAACACGCGAAATTGATGGTTGAGATGTGCAGTTATCTGATCAAGAGTTTTAAATGTGCAAAATTCGAATTTGTTTGGGATACGGTACGCAAAACAATATTTTTTTATCATGTAAGGCTATACATCTTTATAGATCCTGATTGAAATTCGAGTAATCCTGAATATTATTTTTAGTGATTATAAGCAATTAGATATATATAAAATAAGTTGTTATAGTACATGGTAGATTTAATACAAAAAATACTAAACAAAAATAAATTTTAGTTTTGGTTTTACATTAGATAGCATGAGGACTCACTGGACAAGGGCGAGTTAAACTTGTTATATCTTGTTATTAAGGAAGTATAATTAGTAGCCCCAGCAAATGATCGTTAAAAAATCTTTAATACATTTTATTACGTTCAAAAACAGAATCGATTCGAAGTTTTTTATTTAAATGATATGATGCGTTTGGTGTTCCATGTAGGTATGTGTTTAAAAAGGAAGTGTAATAATTACATCCTTAGAATTTTTAAGTCAAAAACTTTCCTCCTATACGGAACGTTTATTAGCCTTATAATAACAATATAGCTTTTATTCATTGACCTCAATATACAATGTTTTAACTTTTATTGAGTTCGCATTTCTAATGCGTCACTTTTGAGTTTCGCTTTTGTGTAAAAATTCTACCGGCTTCCAACTTTGTAAAATAATTGCTGGTACTAATAAAGTTTTTCTCTCTATCAAAAACATTAAAAGTTCATTTGATCCGGATTATTGAGTGAATATGGATACAATTATTACAATAAAAATAATAAAATCACTGTAGCAACTTTACCCTTTCAAGTGCATTGTGTTTATATGCATGCCGTTAAGCTTCTTATATGACAACAATTTGTAATGTTTTCAAAACCAAATCAAATCCTTCGAATGAACATTTTTTATCGCAAATTTCATTTAAAGGATTAATTTCAACTAAAGGATTAATTTCATGTGAACGTTGTATGTGTGCTCAGTTTAATTTTTTTCTCCTTTACACGTTTTAAATTCGCTTGACTATATGATGCTAATCTTTTAATTATAAAAATATTTTTTTTTAAATTTTCCATTAGGATTTTTTTATTTAATTTACAACATCCACGAGCTCACAGTTGCCGTTACATTTTATTTTTATACATTTTGGCGTTTTTATATTTTACATTTTTACTGAACATCAGCAGATCTTCGCTGGACTTTGAGCTTTTTTTTTTCATTTTAAATAATATATACATAAACCATAATAATTCTTTTAATCCTTTTCTATTAGGATTTTCGTGTCGATGACAATTTATGTTTAGTTAAAAAAACAAACAAATCAATCTGCCTCAATCTGAATATCTTACCTAATTTTGTGTGCCAGCTAAGAATAGTCGAAACACGGCACTGGTGTTGGTTGAGTTTCTGGTTTTCAGTTTATTTTTTAATCTTATTCATAGTATAATAGCAACCAAATATAATATAATAGATCAAAACTATTTTTTTTTTTAACATATAAACAAAAGGTTTTGTAATGAATTTAAATAGTTTAAAATTATAAACATGTAAAAATATAAGTATCTAAGCTCGCCTCTTTTGCAGTATTCAATAGGTATTCAGATAATAGTTTATACTTTGAATCATCGACCTCATATACGTACGAATAAAAAAATTAAGCTATTCGTCTAAATTTCGACGACGCTTTTCGACTATAGTAAAAATGCTATCGCAACTTTTTTGTGGTTCAAAAATTAAATTAAACCTATTTCTACAATATCAAATAGAGTTTGCAAATCAAGTTGAACGCTTGGACGAGGTACGGCTTTCTGGGACATTCGTTACATTTTTGTGTGTCAACTTCAGCGCAGTTATTGACAGGCAAACAAAAATAAAACCATGTTACGTGAATTTTTGTTTTTGTGAAAAAAATAGTATCGTTGTGTAATTGAATGGTGTTGTTAACATGTGACTTAAATAATAAAAAATAAAATCAGTTGAGCAATATTATTAATTAATATTTTTTTGTTGAAGTCTAATAGTATCATAACATATTCGAATACATTATAAAGATTTTTATATCGTCTATTATTAATCAATGAATGCAAGCATATAAATGCATATGGAGTAGAAAAATACAACCACAAGCTATTTAAAACATTGCAATACATTGAATACCAATATAACAGTATCGATGCAATCTTTGCCATTTTCAGCAATCGTCATAAATACGCAGCGTTTGCGGTCAATATTTTTTGAAACATAATTTGTGGGAAGTTTTTGATCCTCGCAAAGCTTTCAATGAGCTTTCAATTCAGTTTCAGTTATTCTGTTATTACAATTTTAATGAAAGCAGTAAACTTTTTAATGGGCGATTATTTTATAGAATTTAAATGGAAAACGTCTGGCAATCAAAGTCTATTTAACCCACTCTTCATAATCCGCACTTCATAATCCTATTAACATTATATAAAGCTTTCCAAAAATAACATTTTAAATCTAAATTCTAAATGTCTGTCATTTAATTTTGAAATGTTTTAATTTAATATTTTAAAAAATAATAATTTGTTTATTGCTTATATAGGTATTTGTATATGAATGAATTGAATACAAAAATTATATTAACTTGATTTAAATGCTAGTAATTTTTTTATTTTATATCGTAATAAAATATTTATATAAATCGTAAATTATAAAAATCCACGTTATCTTTAAATATATTTTTGTGAAATGTAATAATTTATGAAATTTAAAAAAAAAGAAACTGTGTCTATATATTATACATGTAATTAATTTATAAAATGATTTACTGAATGTTTAATGTCTTGTATAAAATACTCACCTTTAAAATTTCGAGAAAAATCACAGGTAATACGAAGCGCTCTCAACGAAACTTTATGAAATTCAGTCGTAGCGGCGTAGCGTTAGGTTCGTAGCGCGCGTCTGTCCAGCACCCGACCCGGCGTTTAACTAACGAGAACTGCAACTGCACTTACCTTGCACCCCTCGCAGGATGTCACCCCGTAATGGTAGCCCGATGCCTTGTCCCCGCACACCTTGCATGGGGCTGCGGCTTTCCCGCTACCTGCGCCTGCGCTGTCCGATTGTTGCTCTGAAACACATAGCACATAATTAAAAACTCTATACAACAGCTGTAAGGACCAAATTAAACTTCGATCTGTCGAGGGGGGTGGAGTCAATTCAAGGGATAAAAGACAATTGTTATTCAATAGCTTCTAGACGGTTCATTAAAGAAAATACGAAAATCTATAAAATTTAATTCAATTTTCTTATTCCATCTGGTTGTAAAATAATTTATTTGCACGCTGTTAATAAATGAAAATACATATAAACAAGAGAGCGTGGTGTATAAATTGTTTTAACCGCAATTCAGAAACATGCTGAAGGAACGTTGGTGTGGATAGTATAAAATTAATACTTTGATAGATGAAAAACACCTTGGTAATGAAACGCTCGCCTCAAGGCCGTTTCAAACAGAAATATGACTGATTGCATTGTAAATACATTTGTTGGAAATAGAAAAAACTTTTTCTTTTCTTGAGTTTCTTTTGCCAGGTTTCTGACAATCAATAAGCTTAATTGATTTAATAAAGATTATGAACTTCACTTTGAATTTTTACTTGTATGATTGTTTCCTTTATTTTAACAACTTAAATTATATTGAATTTAAAAAAAGTTATAATACTTTCAACAATCCCTTTAAAGACATTTTAGTAGGTGTAACGATTTTGTAAGAGGTATGAAATATATATTTAAATGTACTTATTTAAACTAATTTATGTCACAATTTAATTTCTACCACGCAAGTTCGCTTATATCTATATGTATATAATTGATAATTTATCATTAGTATTATTATTTTTATATACCTTAAATATTCCACATATAAAGAATAATTTATATTTCCTACAAAAGCAATATCTATAAATAAAGCCTACTTACGATCAGGTGGCCTCTTTGCCTGTCTCGTTATTTATAGCAAGGAGGCTGCTGCTATGTACGAAGAATTTAATCTTTATATAGATGGTTAAATCCTGGCTGACTTTGCAATAAAAATTGCAGCGTAGAAATTTGAGGTGAACCTTCGTTTTTTAAAATATATGACAAGGATTAAATAATAAAACTAAATTCTGGTTTAAGACTGACTTTGCATACCTTCAATTAACTTCATCGAATCAATCACTTCAGTGTCATTGTTTTTGGAACAAGATATTATTAAAGACAGCTATAAATACGTGTATGCAATTAGTAAACATGTGTCGAACGAAATACAAATATATTTTTATCCGACTATGTATAATAGAAACATGAAGGAACTAATGTTACATACATATGTATTTATGACTAAATTTCTAGCCCGTGTCAAATTAGAATCATTTAAGATTATGTAAATGCATGCAGTTTAGATCTATGTACGTCCAATGCTCCAACCCAGTGACGGGGCTTAATTTAATAAAATATTCAAACCGTACCAAATCACCGCAAACATCCCAAAAATATACGTTTAGGTTTAAATGTGCTCGTATTAAAATAAACATTACATGTGTTTGTTAAAATCTATTTGAATAAGGTTTCAAATATTTTTATTTTAAATTTTTATTTTAAATCATTCGTCCGTACAATAGTAAACAGCAAATGATGTTAACATATATCTACCACTAAGTACTGGTTATAATGCCTAATACCTATGCTATTTACTTTTATACGACAAGAGAAGTAAATTGTACTAAAGCTTTTTTTAGATACTTTCTAAAAATAAGAAAAAAGTATTTAGGAACTCCATATCGTTTTTTCGGTTCACTAATGATAGAACAAAAGATCTTTTAACAGATTCTTAATTTACGACCACAGTTTCATATACAATTCGTTCCGCAAATGTTTAATTTTCCATGTAATCAATTGACTTTACTGACAGTCTTTGTCAGAAAATGCATGCTATGTCGGTACAACCTTTTCTTTTCCGGATAACCTCATTTCTGATTTTATCTTTACAAGATAGTCCGAACATAGCAGAGCATAATTTTTTTGAACTAGTCCTGTAGTAAGTTTTCACGTGTCAATCAAGCCAGGTAAGACTTGATGAAGATTGTGAAATGCTGCCTATCCTAAACGAATCGTAAAGTAACTATTTATTATACAAAAATAAACGTAGACTACAATATTACACAATGCGTGCACATATAGCGTAAGTAGACGAGTCTAGTACTTACTAGAGGGAAATTATACATACTAAGGGTAAATAGTTTACTTTCTATAGCTCTAGTCACTTCTCTAGTCACAAATCCACAAGTCACTTATGACTTGTCGATTTGTGTTCATAATATACGATATTTTTTTAGGAAAGTCCTGGGCTACTTACCTGGCCTCATAATGCTTTCGATAAAACACTTTCATTCCGCCTAAACATTATTCTTCTATAAGTGATTAATTTTATTTATCAAATAATAAGTTCTTGAATTAAAGGTTTGTGAGTGAACTATGTAAACATATGTATATATTTTAGTATTCCGTAAATTCACGTATCTAAATATATCATTTATGATAATTAGTTTGTAAAATATTTCAAGCGTATCATATAAACAATATTTATATATTTACACTACTCAACTTACGGTTTCTACTAATATAATAAAACTGGGTAGTTTGTACGCACAAACTACCCAGTTTGTGCGTACGCCTAATGAAATTTAAAAAACATATAATCATTATTAATGAATGTTATATAATTTAATGCGTCCTTAACAAAGGAGTAGTAGCCCGCGAACCGAGAATAAGAAACGACACATGCGGACGCGACAGCGGCGTTATTTCTGGTTATTTATTTTAGGAGACTATCTGAAGCAGGCACTTACAATTATGACGCAAAACTACAAGTCAATAGTATTGAATACAACGTTCAACGTACGGCTCGCTTTATTAAAAACAGATGATTTTAAATGTATATAATGTTTGAAATGTAATGTTATATATATGAAATGGTTATATCATTATCATTGTCAGTTGTAATGAAGTCATAATGGCCTATGGAAAGAAACATAAATGAAACTCAATGATAAAGGCACTGTACTACCACTAAGTAAAATGGTAAAATTGCATTTAAATATAAATATATAAATGATATAATGTATATGACTTTAATACAACTTGAGAATTAGAATACACACTTGACAATGTATGTCAGAATGTTTTTTTTATTTGCATTGAAAGAATTTTTTTTACTATTATTATTTAATTAATTATGAGTTTTTGTCAAAAGATTATTATTATTAAAATATTTTAAATCTTTTTGCAATAAATTGCTACTTTATCTATAAAACAAAATATGTATAAATGATAAACAAAGTTATATCATTTCTTTTTATATCGACTTGTACTGCTTTGTGTTAATTTGTAATAGATTATTTTCCTACATAAAGCTTGTCAAGAACAATAAGAGGAAAATCCATATCATTCGTTGTTGAGCTTTGCAACAGAAGTTGTTTCACTTAAGTATTCTTAAAGGAAATCTTATAAGGTGAGAAGTCCAGCTCCAAAAGATATCAACGCGCGCTTGTTTCTATTTTTACTTGTTGCTTTATAGACGATCTTTACAAATTATTTATAATTAAAAATAGTTATGTTATACTATCGGAAATATAATATACATTTGTTAATGTATATTATATTTCCGAAATGCCTCATAAAAAATTATAAAAATGTTAAAAATATATTTAGATTAAAAATTTTAAAAAATAATACACCAGTTTCAGCCAAACCGTAAATATTGGAAAGTCTCAACTAGTGAAATATTTGATGAGTACTATATCAATTAAAAGTGGTGTAGTTTGAACTAATCTGTGTCTACTCTATTTAACTTTGAGTTGGTTTAAGTAAATCCCTCGCAGTCGATATTTTAATTAAAACCTGGAAGCTTCGGTTGCTCGACGTCCGTAACGTAAAGCGGACTTAACGAGAAGAGATCCACTCTTCTCGTTGTCTCGAAACGTTGTCATGCAAAAACAGACTGTATAAAAAAAACCAGAATCAAATAGGAATTTTAATATCAGTACATTAATGGGCTACACAAAAATAGAGAAAAACCAAAAATATTCTCATTCGTTATATTTACTATGGAAATAATAATTTTCACATAAGATTTTATTTTAAAACAGCGAAATATCAAGGGTAGCTTGTAAAAAAGAAATATATATAATTTAAAAGAAAACAGAACACTGTTATTTCTTCAATTATTATATATTCTAGTTGAAACCATCCACGAATTAAGCTGATTAAATAAATATTAACTTCAATATTGTCAGTAAATCTCGCTAGAACTAGATACTAAGTTTCATTTGATTTGTGATCACGAATCGGATTTTCGAATTTAATCGTAACGCGTAAACGTCAGCCTTATTCTAGGAATTTGTTTGAGTAATTATAATTAGCTCATATTCTTATATTCTAAAGTTTTATTACTTTCATTTACACAAAAACCAAATTATATCATTAAGTCAAAATAAATACTATTTCCTAAATTAATTAATTAATTTTATTCGAAAACTATGAATATATATATTCCTTTTTTTAAGTGTTAATTTAATTGTTATAATTAGATAGATTTTATTTGTCATCAATAATAATGGTATTGCAAATTGAATTCGAAATTTATTTCATTCAAAATTATTAGCTTACTGAACAATGCAAAATGTTAGTATCCCGCACATATTAATCACAATCAATAATTAATATCAATCGAGAGTGTTTAATTATTTAAGCAACTGATTCGCAATAATTATTGGTGTTACTAAACTAAACAGACTATTGAAACATTTTATTAATATATAATAATAGTATTCTATTTTTTGATTATTCTCGCAACGAGACAGTTTTGGGAAAATTAGAAAATGGTAATGTTCTGTGTGAACGTGATGTTTTCGCGTTGCACTGGGTCTAGTAATCCGTAGTTACATGATTCGAGGGAAAATCCGGGTTGAATAAACAAGAGTTGCACTCTGCGAACTTTGTCCGACGGATTAGTGAGTATATCTGCTTCATTTGCGTTTCCAACAACGCTCGAACTACATATTCGTTTGATTTAACACATTTACCGGTATTTATAACGGATTACGTCATCGCAGTGATATTAAAGAGATTAATTAGTTTTGGAAAGCATAAAGCTATATCTCAACTAAGCAATCCTTTGAGAGCGATCGCAAACAACTTTGGTATATATATTCCTCAACTTAACTACATTTAACAAATATCACGATTTATTCCCTGTTAGTAGGAACTCCTTAATTGGTTATGCGCAATGGTTTAAATGTTGTTGTATGAAAAAATATTAATTGTGCTTAAAAGTGAGCCTGACAAAACAGAAACAGAAGGATTTAAGAGGTGGATACGTCGTTGACCTTACTCGATTGGACGTTATATATGCCGTGCGGAAACCTCACAATCCCTGTGTCCTGCATTTTCGGAAATAGTGACAAAGTTCGTTCAGCACAACTTTTCTCCCGCACTGATTAACTATGGAATTCGGGAGACTACGTAAACATTCTAAAAAAATATATTCCGCTATAATATTAAAAAAAAAACCGGAATCTTCTGTTTTTTTATTTGTCATTTACTTTATTTTAGTGTGCCTGCGCGTATTTATTTACAGTCGATATTACAATGTAAGTTTTAGAATATTCTTTTTTTCGCAATATGGTACTAATATCCAAT
The DNA here is from genome assembly GCF_905147765.1 of Vanessa atalanta. Classification (NCBI taxonomy): domain Eukaryota; kingdom Metazoa; phylum Arthropoda; class Insecta; order Lepidoptera; family Nymphalidae; genus Vanessa; species Vanessa atalanta. Next base: position 12,144,071 of record NC_061902.1, on the reverse strand, counting down.
ATATGTGTGTTAGAAGTCGTAGATTCCAAACGATTATAATTTCATTTCAATAATCTTCATTGTTTCGGAGTGTGTTCTTCATTTTATTTGTCTTTGTGTGATTCTGGATTCCTTAGCTGGTCTGGCTGAAATTGCGCCAGTCTGTTCAATATCTGATCATCTACTATTGTTAGTCGCAATTTAAGCCCTCTTCACCAGGGCTCCCAACGGATCTTCGTTATCGTTGGTAAAAAATACTAATTTTTTCGTGTGACGCGACATTGCAACCACTGCGTGGGAAACGCAATTGAACTTTAAGAGATGTTAAGGGATGATGTCTGTCTGTCTTACGCCGGGTTTTGAGGATCGCAACGCCATTTTTTGTTTACTTAATATTCAAATTAAAATCTTCGAATAGAGAACAGATGGTTCTATGCATATTTATTTTCATTACTTCTAAACATTTTTTATTGTGTATGGAGAAAATATAAAATATATGTGATGTAGGTATATTTTTTTATATTATATCGGTAACAGTTATTGATACACTCAAATGTAGTCATTTCGCGTCGTATTTATTTTAAAAAAAAAAACAAATATCCGTTATTATGAAATTCCGTAACAGTGACAATTCAATGCATTTCTATACAAACAGAAAAATATCTATTGTCGTACATAAATATATTGTAATTTACATTGTACATTATACATAAACATAAAGTTGTTAATGTACACTAATTATTACTTTTATCTATAATAGATCAGTAAAAACTATACGTTATTTGCGAGGAGATTTAAAAAAAAATAATATTAATATACTTTTATTCAAGGAGGCTTTGAATTCAATTCAATGAAAAACATAGCACCAGTTCTTTCTATACTCTATTCAAATAAATACGTCTGTTACACATATCATTCGAATGCATACTTAAATTAAATTACATGGAACTAAAAAAAAATTGCTGCGAAAGTGATGTTCGAATAACTGTTATAATAATAATGTTGACCTTGGCATTAAAATAGCAATTTTTGATCTTAGTGTCCGAAACCGCGGACAATTTTTGATCTTAGTGTCACAGTAAAGTTAAAACCAACAAAACAACTTTTAGGGGGTCGTTAGTAATTTATAATTACAGATATTTCTTATTTATGACTTTGTATTTTAAGATTTCCTACAATATTTCTAAAAGTATATCCACGTGGACAGAACTCTGCGCAATCGCAAGTATAGTACAATCGATAAAGCAACGGGTTACGTAAGTTGTACTTTCTTCCGCAAATGCCCTCTCTCGCTCGTATCGCCTGTGAGAGAGAGAGAACAGCGCACGATCCCGGAGACTGGTGATCAGGGTTGCGGTTTGATATAAATTGGCCTATAATTATTTAAAAAAATTAAAAAAGTAAGTGATGGTGTATACTTAATTAATTTGAGAGGATATTAACGTACAAATAACACTTTTAATGTGTAATTAGTTTAATATTTGTGATCTATATATAGCATAAACATTTAATTAATTCGAAATATTTTTAAACTTATTTAATTGTGGAATAGTTAAGGCACTGATAACCATTCCAATAAAAACATATATTTAATTTAATTTTCTATTAAATAAAATAATAATAACAAATAATAAACATTTACCTATTCACAAAAATGTTTTAGTAACCTTTTATAACGATAACGATTAATGATAATGATACCTATAATAAAGTATCACATACTCTAAGTAGAATTATATGTTTATTTATTTATAATATAATATGTTTATTTTAAAAATACTTTATAGAATGTGTTTAAACTATGTACAAAAATTTAATGAGAAGTATTTAGAGTAAAGCAATATTGTTTTATACTTTAAGATGTATTTACTTATTAATGCAACTACATTTAAGTAAAAGGATAGAAAATAATACTATCAAACAAAAAGATTATGTCACGAGCTCAATCGAGTTGTAACTTCGGAAATTAATTGATGGTCATTTAGGTCAGGTCAGGAGAACAAGTCGACCAGACGACGACGACTGTTATTTTACTGAAGCATTTCAATCGATATCTGTAGACATCGGTTAAGGCGTTATATCGAAAATGGAATACCATGGTCGGTTATTTTATAAAAATATTATTTTTAATGTATATTACATAATCATTGTCTTGTCAACCCTGACAATTTTCCAAAGCAATGATTGTAGTTCAACAAACTGCGCGCGAGTCGATCGTTGAACCTGCACTAACCGTTATTGCATCCCGCTCACACACACTGCATCCTCCTCATTCGTCTCTCTCTAAAACATCACTTAGCTTTTGCGGCCACCTCCATTGACGATATTTCTCTGAAGGAAACATCTAAGCAAGCTTACGACTAAGCAATGTATCTTTACCTATCTAATACAAAGTTACCTATATTAAAGAAACATGCACAAGTTACTCGACCATTCCTCTCCACTTTCTTGATGTACATATTTTAGTATTGTATATGAAATGAAAATATTAAAAGCTTTAAACGATAGTAGGATGTGTATCTTCATCTAATCCAAACTATTTAACAGCGCCTTTTAGCCTTTTTGTCACTGGTTATTAATGGTCAGTATATTCGTAAAAATAAATTATAAAATTTAATCATGTTTAATAAAAACAATTTAACGAATATTTCTTTGTTACTTAAAGCAATTAAAAAGTATGTTTGATGAAGGATATTTAAAATAAGCCGAGGCTTTTATAACTGCACTTTTATTTGAATCACGCCGATATACTTATGAGTACAATACAAGTAAGCCGGTTTATAAATTAAATACTGCAATGTATATTATTAAATTATAGCAAGATTATTCATAAATTATACTTATGTTAAGCAAAACTTTGAGAGAAATGTTGTATATTATTTAGACCTTTTAGAATTGTAATGAATAAAAAATTAGACGCAAATAATGTATTAGGTGTATGTAAATAACCACACTTTGAAAGTTCACTGAAGCTAATAGTATCCCGTTTCATTCTATTATTACAACCAAAATAGAACTCTACGATATCTTAAGTTCGATATCAGGCTATTGTCTGGTTGTCCCATCGTTATGAGGCTTTACGTTGCAACTTGAAATTTATGCTATGATACTTGTGCAAGCCCGTCTGGGTAGGTACCACCCACTCATCAGATATTCTACCGCCAAATAACAGTACACTGTATTGTTGTGTTTCGGCTAGAAGGATGAGTGAGCCAGTGTAATCACAGGCACAAGGGACATAACATCTTAGTTCCCAAAGTTGGTGGCGCATAGGTGATGTAAGGAATGGTTAATATTTCTTACAGCCCCTTTGTGTATGGGAGGTGGTGACCATTTACCATCAGGTGGCCCATATGCTCGTCCGCCAACCAATGCCATAAAAAAATGCTATGATAAATTGTCTAATATACTTACATTTTCAATATAACGATAAAAATATGTCTTATACATTTGTTGAAAATAAACAGTGATTTATATTTTAATTTAATGGTCGATTAAAATATAAATGTCATTGCAGACTCTTTCTTTTATCTTAATTCTTTCATTATGCATATACAATTCTAAATTAATCAAAAAATCATAAAACGACTAAACATTTTCTGAAATATTTCAAATGAGTGTACGCCTACCTTTCGCTAGTTAATGTAATAAGTGTGTACATGAATACTAAACTATTTATACATACAATACTTTTTATAATTGTACAAAGTTCAATTGAGTTGGATGAACGATGCGTGAACGCATAGAATACGAACGAAACAAGCATAACATTTTTTAATTATATAAGATAGAACTAGATTAATTAAAATGAAAGCATATATATTTAATTCAAAAATATTTGTTTTACTTGATTTCGATATAAATTACATGAATATTCTAAGCCCTCTAATCTTCTTCCGTAGTATATAGTCTTTCATAAAACAAAGCTTGTCACAAAGTTATATGTAATGCAAATTGGTCTTCTGATGCGCACAATTACCTCGACTTGCCATTAAAAAATCAATAAGGCTACTATTAAAAGCTCCATTCGTAAAATAATACTGAAGATTTATTGTAAGTTGAAATATTATTTTATTTATATCATATAAAAATTATAAAAAAAATTGTGGTTTTTTTATTTTGGAATAAAAAATTATAAAAGTAATACCTTTAAATCTAAAATTTTGTATTTAACATTACTTTCATTTCAATGTCGATTTTGAAAAACAAAATTTTAAACGTTTAAAAGATTCTCTGTAGCAAATTCGAAAATCGAATGCTATATTTGAATAATCGAAAGCTGTACCTGTTTTTTTAATAGGTATTAATTCTAAAACATAAAACTCAATCGAAAATTTTTGTCAACAATTATTGGAACAATTTCTTCAAAAAGGTCATATTTTATGAAAATATGTTTTTCTCTTTTATTTATACTGATTTTATCAGATACATTAATCGTCTTTATAATAAAATAGTTTTAATGTCATGTCAGGCCACCCACCACAAAGTACAAAAATACTTTTCTATTTATGAATGTATAATGACATAATTTCAGCTCACAAACACACATTTATTTGATCTTTTGAGAGCTTAGCTATAATGAGGCGAAGAACTTGTGACAATTCGCAACTGAAGATCTAGTCGCGTTTCGTGGAATGTGTATCAAAACGTTAGAATTTTTCTAACAAGTTATTATCATATAAACAAGGATTAATATGAAATAAATTAGGTAGTCAATAGTGTCAATTTTGTGTATCGTACGTAAAATTTGTGTATCGCACATAATTAAATCTGACATTAATACTATTTTTGTACTGCAGAAGAGGGCTATTCGTGCAATTTATAACCTGGGCCCAAAAGATTCGTTAAGAGGTAAATTTAAAGAAATTAAAATAATGACTGTCGCTTCTCAATTTGTTTTTGATAATGTTATGGTATGTACGCAAAAACATAAATAATTTTCCCAGAAATTGTGACGTACATTCTATTCACACTAGGAACAAGAATGAACTTTATACTCCAAGTACCCGATTACACAGGGTTAGTAACTCTTTTTTGGGGCAATGTATCCGTTTTAACAACAGGATCCCAGAAAACGTTCAAAATTATTCAATTATAAAATTCAAAAGGTTCAGGTTTGAGGTGCTAAATTCCGAACCGGTGGTAGATTTTTGACAATCAATAAGCAAGTGTAAACACTTCTATGTTGAATAAAGATTTTTGACTTTGACTTTGACTTTGAATACAGACACTTAGTTTTATATGTATTGTTGTTATCATTTTTGTTTTTTTTTTTCTATTATTTTCCTATTCTAAGTCTCTTTAATATTATATGTGAGAGCTGTTATTGACCTAATAGTTATTAAGTATTTATTATTTTTGTTTATCAACGGCTGTATGTTCTCCAATTAAATAAATAATCTACGACATAATATTTAATCTTTCAAGTGAACGAATAGTAACTGTAACACTTTACTTTTTACTGCAGTTGTTTTTATTCATCAAAATAGTCACAATACTTTAGAATTAATACACATGTGAATTTATTAACTCACTTAAAACCATTTATCAATTGCAATTTGATATAGGCACATAACCTTTATAATTTTTTTTAATAAATAATAACTCATAGTAACAAAATCAAAATATACTTTATTCGAGTATATTTTACAAGCACTTCTAGTCGTCATTTAAAAACTATATTAAGTTGAGCTACCATCGGTTCGAATGTAGAATCTACTGAGAAGAAACGCCAAGAAACTCAGAAGGTACTTTTTTCAACATTTTAAATATATACTACTAAATGATTTTATTTTGTCATTCCTAACAGATAAAATCATTATATACACTTATAAAAAAAGATGCAACGCGTTAAACGGATTATGAAAGATTAATATGAACCACCTTTTGGTAAGAGGTCACCGACGCCCTAAGACTGTGGCAGAGATATTAACCATTATTACATCGACAACACGCCACCAACTTTCCCAAGGTTACCCTTATGCCTGTAGTTGAACTGGCTCACTCATCCGGAACACAACAATACTGAGTACTACTGTTTGTCGGTAGAATATCTTATGATGATGGCTAGTATTATAAGTAATATTTTACCATATAAGAAGCTGCATTTCGTAGTATTTCCTGATCCTTGGACTCCAATAAAAATGCTGTATTTTTTCCTTGAGCAATAAGAAAGCCTTGGGTACAAGTGGAAATAAAATTACGAACCTAAAAAATAATTGTAGAAACAATTACACTTCGATAAAATTGTTAAATACAACACGAATACTTAGTACTTGTGAAAATGAAGAATAAATATCGCGTTAAAATTGTTAAAAACATTATGGTACGTTAATATCTTAAATTGAAAATTATTTAAGTAACCTTGAATATTCATTGTCACGTTCAGAGATCGCTCTGGGGACGGAAACGTTATATAATAAAAAGACCAGAATGAAAAAAGGCTGATAATGACCTTATTTAACCATAGAATTTTGTTTTATTGATGAGAGATGCTCGTACAAATTGTACCATGATTAGAGGTATTTCCATAGAGTTGACTCCTCATTTGTATTGTTCCTTATTATTATTTTTGGTTTACTTAGTCTTCGAACCGAAACAAAGTAAATACTATGTATCGCTCTGATAGCTGTAGATTGACTGTTCAGTGGGGATTTCCTCGCCAAAGAATAACGCATTAGGCCTATATATACACAAAATACGTCTTCGAAATCACATAAATTTAAAATATTTGTGTTGATTATACATACACATTTAATTTTAAATTATTCCAAATTTTAATAATTCTTTTATTATTTGTTAATAAATCGTTTTTTTATACATAATAAAAAAACACAGAAAAATCCTAATTGGTACCAAAACTTCAAAGATAAAATGAAATTTTTTATCTTCGTGTTTTTATACAACGGTAACTCTGAAACCGAATTTATAGACTTTATGTTGTAGAGTGTAACTTGATTTCGTACCTGTCGATATATTTTTGAATCCAACGAAGACACGTGTATGTTACACAAAGGCGTAGAATAAAAATAAATCCTTTACAATAGGTAACATGAAGTAACGTATTACCGCGCCTTATGACATCTACCTATTCATTGCAAAGTGTTAATACGATAGCTCTCCTAATGGTTCATGACGTGCGAAGATCGCTTACAAAGAGAAGGTCACATATAGGACACGAGATTTGAAAATATAATTAGAATTGCAAACTAGCAGTTCACGAGTGAAGGCTGAGGAGTGCAGTTGTTAATGCATTGCTTTTAAAAGTCGCGCATTCGATATATGTTCATAACAAATACTGGATGTAGGTATGTATGAACAATTAATTACACTATCTGTGTTATGAATTGGTATTTTAAACGTCAATGTGAAAAAATATTGTATTATCCTTAATAATCCTGCTTGGTGGTAGGTCTTTATGCAAGCCCTGGGTAGGTACCACCCACTCATTAGATATTCTACCGCCAAACAGAAATACATAGTAGTTTTGTATTTCGGTTTAAAGGGTGAGTGAGCCACTATACTGTTACTAAAGGCGCTTGGGGGATAGCATCTCAGTTACCATGGCTGGTATAATGTAAGGATTTTTTATTATTTTATAAAGCGCCAATATCTATTAGGCCCATTACCATCAGGTGGACCTTTTGCCCGTCCGCCAACCTATTATATAAAAAAATACATTAAAAATATTATACATAAATTTAACTAAAATTCTTAAGCGTTAAAAACAACATAATCATGTCTGTCCGTGTGTTGTGTATCAAGCAGAGGTAATATGAGTCTACATAAAACGATGATGTTAAAAGACAAACATACAAAGGAAGAATCTAGTTTGTTTTGAGCTAGTAATCTTCGCGAGCATACGCAGAACAATCTACCAAATTTTCATCACAACCCGATGAAGTGTTTAAGAACGCATAAATAACAAACATGCCGACATTATTTTTTATTTATTTAAACGAGATATTGAAATGTCATTTATATTTAACTAGTACAATTAGCTTCGATATGCATATTTGTCAACTGCATTTTCATAATAAAGGACCACATGCTGATGTTATTATTAGGTACTAGTTATGCTGTTGAAGTTAATCACGTGTAGGGCGTCAGTACCTCCCATAATCAATCGAACACTCGTTCTCGATATTGTAATGTCCTCTATTCAATTCAATTCACTAACAGTAATGTATCCTGTTTGAATACTAGATATTGTTCTTATCGTTATATTATATGAATATACTTTAAATCAAAATATTTATGTCTCTACTCTATTACATAACATTATATGAAAGTAAATCAAAAATATAAGATCTGCGTTAATAAATTGCTTATTGAAATTATTTTTTTTTATCTATATATATACAGGTGAGTGGTGAATTACTATCAATATTTAAGGAGAATAGTCGGTACACGATTCTCATTAGAATTCCTCATTAGAATTCCTCATTAGAAAGTGTGGACACATTGCTAGCGGCGCGTGCGGCGTCCCTTACCACCCGCAAACCCCGCCCTGTGGCCGTGGCTAATTAGGTCAGTAGGGCGAGCGCCACCGTAAAGTTCTTATGTCCGTCTACCCGCGCGCGCGCCTAGCGGTAGATCTTACGTGTAACCTAATCTGCCGTGTGTGAGTGTGACCCGTCATTAGTAATTAGGTATGGTTTATCAATACACAAATACAGAGTACTTGGACATGGTTCGTGCTTATTCGCGTGCGAATGATAGCTTGCCGGGTGCTACCAATTTGTACTGGGAGATATTCCTAAATCGCTGAGTATCTACTGCCAGCGTAATCTTAAACGTTAATCAAAGACTACGAGACTTCGGACAGTTCCGTATTCCAACAAATGCCCATGGAAATGTCTCGTGTATGTTAAAGAGTATACAAACAGAGGAGAGTTGAAATTAAGTCACCAGTAATGTCGAAACTGTTAAAAGTAACCCATTCGTATTAAATCGTGTAAAAGACAATATGCGTTAACGTGCTGAACTGTGTATCACACGAGAAGGAGCTCACTTTGAACATTTGTTAAGGTTAGTGTAGTTATGTAGGTAAATAGGTAGTTCAAAGATTGTCAATCGTTGTAAAATTTTCACATACCATTTTTAAATACGCCGGAAATACCATGATAGGTAAACAGTTCATATTATTTTTTGTCCCAAGTTCACATCATTTACCTAGTCAACAAATTTGTTGCTTATACGATTGAAATATCTTGGTATTTTTGCTTGTCCTAAGCGATAATTAAAATATGAAGGGGAATTGGATCATACTTGTTTATCAAAGGTAATGTAAGGTTAGGTAAGGTAAGGATAACTGAACGTACCTACCTATATACCTGTTTTGTGTCGACAGTGCAACTAGGGTGTCCACACGACGCGTAATTAATTACATAGCTTTTGGTTAATTTTAGTTAGAATATTTATGTAATATATTTTTTTTGTCATATATGATCATCAAATATCACGTTCTTAAATATCGATAGTATTAAAACAGTCATGTTATATATGTATATATATTTATATTGATTACAGGCCTTCACAAAATATTACATTCGAGGAAAATAATTGTGTTGGAATTTTAACTGATCACGAAGTTTCATAAGTTTCTGAAAAAACGATAAAAAATTATTAAAAAAGTGTCACTTTTTAATAAATGCTTCTTTGTTTAATAAATGTTTGACTTTTTAATAATCGCACTTTTTATAAATTTTATTAAAGAATTTAATCAAAACAATAGAAAGAAGTTTTACACTTTAGGATCTCTCGACTGATTTGGCCGAATATTTTTGTATCCTTACCATCGAATAACGCGAAAATTCGGATAATATTTTTGAATGAAAATCAATCAAAAATAAAATTACTGTTCAGTTTGACAGTTCCTGTTTCAAAACAAAAAAGCATGGGATGAAGTTGAATGAAACCCTTCCCGGCAAACCGAATGACGGAACAGATAATGTGTGGTTTATTATCTTTTCCTTCATTACGAATCACGTCATATAATAAACAAATATATCTATAATAGTAGTTAGACCCGTGCAAAGCCAGATCTGGTTACTAATTTTGAAATAAAAATTATCCAGAATGAAATAATTAGAAAAGCCGAGTCACCAAGCTCTACCAATTTGCCTTATATAACGAAAGACACTATAAAATACATTACTTTCTAATATTTCAAGCAAAAAATAGTCCATTTCCTCCTAGAGCTTAATGAAATGTTGATGCACCATTGCCAGATCACGTCACATCAATTCGTTAACATAAAACAAAAAATAAAACGACCACTACTATTACTTATAATGGCAAAGTAAACTAAGACATTAAAATTAATTTGATTTATTATTTAATAAAAAAGTGGTATGTATGGCTTTACACTTGATAGCAATTTAAATTATGCATTGCACATGATATTGTTAATGTCATTCTTTTTTATATATATCACAACAGTCAAACAAAAATTTTTTTAAATTTATTAAAATAATAGTCACTGTACAAATAATGAGCGTCTGGAATAATTGCAAGAATGCTAGCAACCTTTGATTTGCAATTTAAATTTCCTCTGGGTTACAATTTAACCAGCCTTCCTAACACCATTAATGCACTATTAATAAGAAATCTAAGTGTTCCATAATATATCAAATAAAAGATACATATTTAAATAATTAAAAAACAAATATTGTCAGTCTGTTTGCCCATTAACGTAAAAATTCAAATAATAAAAAGTTTTATAAATATCCTTTTAGAAATTACATTCAAATCGAAACAGTAGTAGAATGGGAATACTTAACTGTTGATTAGCAAGAAAAAGAAACCCGCTGAACTTTCTCGATGAAAATTCTTTGAGTATTATCACAAGATTTATATAAGTTTGGAAAGATTTAAATTTGATGTGGGTAATTAAATTACTCATTTAATTTTCTTACAATGTGGCAGTACAGGATAAAAAGAATTTATTAAAAAAAAAAGTGGTCGTCACGAAAGGCTCGAAAGATGTGAAACATGGTTATCTATGATTATTTTAAGCATTTATTTACATTACATTAGCAGTCTGTAAATTTCCCACTGCTGGGCTAAGGCCTCCTCTCCCTTTGAAGAGAAAGTTTGGAGCATATTCCACCACGCTGCTCCAATGCGGGTCAGTGTAATACATATGTGGCAGAATTTCGTTGAAATTAGACACATGCAGGTTTCCTCACTGAGTTTTCCTTCACCGCTGAGCACGAGATTGATTATAAACACAAATTAAGCACAGGAAAATTCAGTGGTGCCAGCCTGGGTGTGAACCCGAAACCTTTGGTTAAAATGCACGCGTTTTAACCACCATCTCGGCTCTAAGCATTTACAATTAAAGAAAATCAATAAATAAATATAAATAAAACAGAACTTAAAGTATTATAGCAAAATTAATAATAAATATATTCATCTTTTTGTTATAATAATACATGTATGATTGCATAACAGTGCCGTCAAAGCACACAGGCCGGTCTTAAACTCAAAGCGTGCCAATATATGCTACGCATCAATCTATACTAATTTTATAAATGCGAAAGTAACTCAGTTTGTTACCTCTTTACGCTTGAACCACTAAATCGATGTAAATTAAATTTCGAGTTGCGATAATTTGAGTTCCGTGGACTACTTTTTTTGATTCACCCCTCGAGGGAGTAAAATGGGGAGTGACGGTTTGTGTGCTATAGGTAAACTTTTATAAATTTCACGATGAAAAAGCCGCAGGTTCAGCTAGTAACTAATAAATCTGGTCACACGAATACACATTAAATCAAATACATTACGTGTTTTAAGTGTTTGAGAATGTTCGAATATTAAGCGTCAGTTCATATGTCACATACATTTTGATGTAACGATAAGGCGTCACGCGTATGTTACGTAACTCGTACATAAGTATACCACATGACGTAAATTTTTCAAACTAATAAAGATTTTCCTCTCGTAAACTGGAGCATATTGATCAAGTTAACGAGTTTGCGATATTTACAGCGATATTACCTGGTTAATTTTATGATTCCTGATAGTATTTCAACGAACAATTAATTTATGGATTGGAATGATTACTTTAATATATGGCTAGTGTTGGATTAGATATTGGACCAAAAGGTAAAAATACCTATGGAGAAATTGTTAATAATATTTTTATATTTATTTATACTTAATAGAGCAATTCTAAACTATTTCGGTGCCCGGTACCAAATAGGAAAGTGCACTATAACTAAAAAAATCTGTTATCCATATTAATAACAGGTCAGGGTTAATTAAAGGTTTCGTGCAGATCTGCGATAGACCCGATCGAAACCTATCCACAATTAGAGAACGTTAAAAAAAATATTTATTTAGTCGACAGCAGCAGAAGCAGTATTCCGCAAAATTCGTATAATCGATATATTTATATATTAAATAAAATTCGTTTGCATTAAATTTAACAGGTGGCCATGTTTTACGTTTACGGTTGCGTGCAGTAAGTGTGTTCCAATTAATAACTTCGTGCGGGGGCTACTGTAAACATAATGGAAACTTATCCATAATAATTTATTAATAAATAATAAACGTATTTTTTCAGTTTTATATCTTTTACCCGAAAGAAGCCGGATTTTCATCGAGTGAAAAAAAAGTTGTGTCCTAGTATAGTATGCTCACTAGATCGAGAGAGCAACTCGCTCTACTGCGCAAATCTATCTCTTATGACGAGACGGTAATCCGAGATTAGGCGCAGAAACAAAAACGTATTTACGTACTTTTCGAAGCATCTGAGTGTAGCAGATCGACTTCCTAACTCATTTTAAATTTGTTTCTTATAGGAAGGCAGCCGAAAAAATGGACTACTTACCTACTGGCACTGCAAGAAGTACCAACTACTAATTCCCCAGTGATGCGCCGCCATTTGATCTAAAATGCCATGTCGTATGTAACCATTACACAAGCTCAAAGCCCTTCAACATAGCAATTCAAACTATTAACGCTTGGTGATTAAATAAATGAGGTATTTGGTAGCCTTCTACTGAGTGGTTGAGAACTTTCTGACTAAAAAGAGAAACTGTTTTATCCGACGATAGAAGTAAAAAAGAAGTCCTGTGAAGAAATGGTCGACACGATATAGAGTATAGACGATATTATACTTGTGTATATAGTAAGTGACGTCATCAAGTTATACCTTTTCTAAATATATTTTCAGATTATGCATATGAATTATTTATACGTTTCAGTTATGAGTTATTTTTAGTGAGTTGATACAATAGCTTTAAAATGACACAAGGGCACCATGCCTCCCTGTGTAAATTGTACGTTCTTTATAAATTTAATTAAATAGAAGTATATATTATATAACTGATTATTATATATGAATAATTGAGATTTTTTTTTTTTGAAACCAACGGAATAACTTAATTTCATTATATAAATAAAAATATAAATATATATAAAATGGGTGAAACTAAGCGCAGCTAATAGTTTTCCAGTTTGTTTATGATGATGAGTTCAAGATGAGTTTGTACACTCCGTAAACCAAAGATTGGTTGAAAGATATATCTTATTGGAATAAGTTTGTTCGTATACTGTCTATGTTATATGACAATAATTGTTTTAGAAGAAAAATCTTCTGTTCGAAAAAAACTTGATTGAAACTTCTTCCGTTTTATTCATATTTTATTGTCAATAATTTTCAGATAACCTATCGTAGACACTACTTTTTTTTAATTATCGCTCAAACGTCCTTACGTCCTTGGTTCGACCAAGTGATTTATTAGTTACAATAAACGTTTACAACGCTGTTACAATACCTGTGATCTAGAAACACTACAAAGTTATCATTTATCAGTTATTGTTTTGGTAGAGTTCGGAACTCATCCGAACTGACTAACTCAGACTATAACTTTGACGTAATGAACTATGTATACCTCAATACGTTATGATATTGATGTCTTCCTGATTTCAGAAATTATTGCTATTCATAACGGAGATCAAAAAACTGCGCAGGAAAGATTAAAAATAAACATTACGGAAACTCAATTACAAATAATCAATGGGAAGCAATCCGACAGGAACGAAGTGTGTCAGGCATGAAACCAACCAATACATTTTTTCCAGGTCTAATGAGTGTAAATAATACTGGCTTCCAAATCTTGGATTTCTATTCTTACTATTACTTATTTTCTTACTGAAGACAATCCTTCAGTAAGAAAATAAATCTTACTGAGTAATTATGGACCGAAAAAAACTTAGTAACCATTTATTTGCGCAAACGATGACTTAATATAGCCTAATATTAAGTCATCTTTTCAGGTCAATTCAGGTCCATATGAATCGTGAATTTAGGAATTAATAAATCAAAAAAATAGTATTCATTGATAATGTGTACATTTTGCTGTTTCTTCTCAATGCTGCTTTCGGAAGCGTTGGTAGAGTTGAAATATTGACGATTTAAAAATTAATTATTGTAAAGTTTACTTCAATAAAATACATTTGATTTGATGAAATAGACATGCATGTTTACAATTTGACACTTGCTCATCAATCAAGATGATTTCGAGCAGCGTGGTGAAAAAAGCTCGTAATCCTAATAAACGATAAACCCTGATAAATTATTAACACGAGCTGTCATAACAAGTAATAGATATAACTTGTTTAGTGGACATATTTCTTTTATGTTATTTTGAAATATAATAATAATCATATTTTAATAAATAAAAATAAGTGCAAAAATCACTTAATTTACCTTCAGACGTCTTTAAATGCAATGGTGAAAATAAAGGAGTTATTTTAAAGTAAAACTAAGTTTAAACAAATTATGGTCTTTCACGATATTTACCCTAAGTGCACAACAACGACAAGTTGCCATTGACAGGAAATTAAATTCCACTAGAGCGCTCGGCTAGGAGTTAACTGACATTTGGTGAAGTAAATACTATTAACGTGTAGATACGTCCTATGTTTCTTTTTATAACAAATGTGCATAATTTGAATTGTTCATTTACTTTTAAATGAAAGTTGAGCAAATACATATTAAATCTATTCGTATTATATAAATACATATCAGATCATTTTTTAATTTTTAATTTTAAGAAAATTGTAATATATATTTTTTAATGTATAGTATTTTCTGTCATGAGGTATATGTATGATTTGTATTTTTAATCTAAGTTAAATTGCTTGTTATGTTTTATACAAAATACTCAGAGCACATGCAATAGATAATTAATTGATGCACGAAGAGATCACTGAAGTCACTAACAATTATTGAATCACTGCAAATAGACCAGTCTGAGTTTTCTTCGTTAGTAGTAGTGACTGACTACTTTTTTTACTGTTAAGTATCTAGCTCTAGGGAATTAATATTTTTGTCATATTTTTAGAGAGATAATTTTATTTCGTTGCTAAAATACACATTTTAAACTGTGTTATTTTTCACCCGGTGAGATATAAACTTTCGCTAACCGATTTATCCGCCCGTACTGCGCTAATGCATCGTGCAACACACCTCGCGTATTTTTTCATGCGTTTATTTTAAATATGTCGTAATATTTCTAAAACCACCGGTTCGAATCACAAAATATGAAGGCAGAATTTATTATTTGCAAAATACAAAGGCACAATTTTATAAGCGATAGATTATAATACCAGCTAGGTAATATCATTATTAAAAAAAAAAACAAAGCGATATATAAGAAATGTAGCTTCAAGTATAGGTACCTAAATATTTATCAGAAAAAAGTATTAATATTTAGTAATTGAGGGTATTTAATAAAAAAATAAGGATTCAATTATCAAGATATCTCAAAGAAATAAGCATTATAAATAATTTATTTTTTTAAAAATCATGAACGTTGTATAAGGAAATAATAATAAAAAATATTCGTTTTATCAAAGGTACTCGATTAATACTACTAAATGAGGACTCCGCGATAAATTAAAACGATGTTAGCTGTAGCTCTTTTTGATAAACAAAATTGAATGACAATTATATGATAACGAATTTAACATCCTATTCTCGTATTAAATACTAATTATATAAACAAATAACAAAGACTTAACTAATTCTCCTTTTTGTGTTGTTAGTTAAGATGTCGAACGCTTTTGATTAATCATTCATTACAAAAGTACCTATATAGTTTCGTACAAATATATTTATCTCTTTTAACGATATATTTTTTTCTTTATCTATTTTTAAAGGTAACACAGGATCTACAAGAACAATTTAAATATTTCATTTAAAAAATGAAGTGAAATCAAATATTTATGAATAATATTCACACCATTGTGACCAAAAACAGAGTTAAACAAGTTTGGTAGGTTTACAGAGATTCAAAAGGTTGTATTGACGTTTACGACCCTTAAAAATTCACAAGAAGACTGCTCTGTTCTTATCTTCACTGGAATTAGAGAGCGCAAGTTATATGGTTAAATATCATGGTTCATACATTTATGAAGGCAGTGGCGCGTAACTGGGACAACCGACCTTACCACTTATCTATAAAACCACTTATGTTAGCTTCGGCAGATATCCAGAATACATTAAGGTTAGGAAATAAAAAAAAATAAGCAAGCTGAAAATATTATAGATCATGACAAATTCAAGTTGGATTTGTGTATAGAAATACGAAAAATACGTTTGCGTTTATACTTTCATTATAATTAAGTACTAAACAAGCTTATAATATAAATATATATATGTTTTGGTAACAGATTATTGACTATAAACCGGCTTTAAACATTTTCAGAAATAGTTTTGGAGAATGAATGAGAACATCAATCTGTAAATGTTCCAGCTGGGCAGATGTTTCCTTTTCTCTCAAGTAAAGTTTGGAGTTCACAATGGTGCTCCATGTGGTGGATGCAGGTGATGATTTTTTCCTTACTTTTACACAAATCAATAACATTTTTAAAATTAATTTTGAGCCCGTATTTTCCGGTTAAGGGCTTTCATATTCAAACATTAGTATTTCAATTATGAGGAGTAATAATCAATGGGGCTGTCAATGCGCTTCCAACCGAGAAACTTAATTTTTGTATCACTTTTTCCTGTAATTTTATATCTAGATCACTATCCCTAATACCAAAATGCAGTAATAAATAAGATGTTTGTTAGGAGCGTAAAATATATGGACTATTAAGATATTATTTTATTTTCATGTTAAATTAATTGGGCGTACCTTAGAATCGCATAATTGTTGAGGTGTCGGGTAACTGTTTTCTGATTATATTCCGATAATAACTCAAAACGACTAATGTTTTTTCGTCTAATACAAATTTTCATATTCATTTCTAATAAATATATCAACTTTATACACTACACACTAAAACTAGAAACACAAAAAAATATTTTTAAACAATTACAATCAGTATAATATTTGATGTCGGTGTTAACAAGACAATGCAAATCTGTTTATATATAATGCCAAGTATATATATCTTTCATCTTTTCTGTTATAATTTTTACATAAATTATAACAGAAAAAACATACGATAGATATTATGAGTTTACCAGCTTACAGCTATTGCCTTGTCTAAGAAAATAACAATTTGTTTAGCAATGCATACTTTAAACATGTTTCACGTGTTACGCAAGACTACTTGCATTACATAAAAAAAACAACTGCAATATGAATTATATCTCGGAAGGTTTGCAATGGGGGATCTGGGATTTTCGTGGATTAGATTAATAATGAATCCCCAATTAATCCGTGCCTAATAAAATAATATAGGACTATCCGCGCGGTTTTGCCCGCGTTAAATGTTACTGCTTCGGCTGTTGGTTGTAGCGTGGTGTTAAATATTATTTAAATAAACGAGCAAAACGTTACGCAAAAAGATCAAAACCCGATCCTGATTATTGAGCAATTTCAAATTAAGAAATAAACAAACAACATCTTTAGCTTCAATTATTGCTATATATATATTAACATTCTTTAATTAATACAATACAAGCTATACGACAAGCAATAAGATCTAATTCTATATCAAATTGTTTTCGCTAACAATAGGTCTCGTGTCCGTAGAATTCGAACAGTATTTTATTAGTTCCGTCTGCCATCTTTATCTCCAAATACAATTTCTGAACTTCATATTAAACGTACTTTCGCTTTATTGCTGAACTTTATATTAAATATATTTTCAGAGAGAAAATCTTAAATATTACAAAAGACTAAAAGAAGATTTTAAACATGAATGACTATAAATTTACGCATTTTTTTGTTTGTCAGACAAAATCTTTAACGCGTTTTCACTAAGTTTGTTGAGTGATCTACGCAACGTAGAATGTATTAAACGCAACGCAGCAAACGAATGTTTATTATTAATCGAAGTGCCGTTTTATCAATCATGTTTCATTTAAGTCATCTAATACAATATACTAATTTTCCATTTTTAAATACTTAGTTACTATATTATGTGTAGTGATCTTCTTTATCCTAACAAAGCTTACTATTTAATAGCACGTAGGCGCGTAATACCTCTCCCTTCATTAATTTCATAAAACGATTATATTTAGTATTATAAACATATTATTTATCATGTTATTATGATAATGAATTTCAAATATGTATACGGGCAATATTTCAACATGTTTAATTATAGAATTGAAATAATTTATTTTTTTACACTAAATAATTGTTATATATCGTAAAACGTAAAGGAAATACTATTATCACAACGTATATACAACTTGATATAGAATGACGTGTTCTAATTTTTCTCACCTGAAACTTGAAAATGTATGCACCAATCAAAAATAGATCTTAATCACTGAAAATAGAGTCTGAATTTCACAGACGTTTAAGGGAAATTGGATTATATCGTCATCTTACGACAGCACTGCGTAGCACAAGAAGGCACTCGACATTGCATCGGGATGTGAACAACTAAATCGTCATAGTGAACCAAGCTGAGACCTGCATCTGCACCTGCGCGGACATGGCACCGCTTTCTATTGGTACTCAAATTTGTGGAGAAAACATGCATTTAGGTCGGGCGCTTTGCTTTGCTTTAGTAATTTCGATAAAAAACAAACCCTAAACCCGTACACTACCTCAGATACGTAATGTCTCGGTTATGTAGTGGTTTGCCTGTACGACTATGCAAATAATGAGCTCGCGGATTCGAATACCGAATCGAGCAAATAATTATTGGCATTGATTATTAGTCATTGATGCAATTTGCTTTATTATTTATTAGACAATATTTTTTTAAGTTTATTTTTATTAGATACGAATATTAAAGTTTCACCGTGCGACCGGTGCGTGTCCTCCGTGTAACTGTGCGCGAACCGGAATCAAATTTTAACTTTCCGTCATATCACAACTATTTATGGAATACCGTAAATTAATATAGAGAGCTAAAAGATTAAATAGATTTAAGTTGTATGCGGATGGTTTTATTTTAACGATAAGATACAAGCTCAAACATGTTAGTTGCGCATAAACTTTGACTGCGAAAACGAGTGAATTTTACTCCTGAAAACTTTCTCTTGAGACTATGCAGTTCTCAAGTACTACACATTTGAATGTTGGGTATGGTATTTACAAGCGTATATATATATTATATTTATTTAAATACATTTGTTCCAAAAGTTGATAAAACAAAAAGTCGGTATAATTAGTTAGTACTTTTGGGTATTTTGATAAAAGCGTTTCGTTTTATGGATCCATAAAACGATATGATATAATTTAACTTAACAATTGTTAAGTTGTTAAGTTATAATTACAAAGCTTCGCCCGTCACTGATTTTAAATCACAATTTATATAAAATGTTCTCGATGAGCAGTTAAATTAAAATATCGAAACAAAGGCTTCGATTGACGCTTGGTTATTTAAAACTCCACCGGGTCCGCCCCTCAAAGCGAAAATGTTATACTGAAAATGAACTAGTTTCATATTTATTTTACATACATATTCTCATAATAATAATCGACATTTTTACTTAATGGTAGGACAAGCTCTTCTGGGTAGATATCTCATCATTTATATTTAACCGCCAATCAGCAATACTTAGTATTAGGTATTAGTGTTTCGGTTTGAAGGGCGAGTGAGCCTGTGTAACTGAAGGCACCACGGACATAACGTTTTAGTTCGCAAGGATATTGGTGCAGTGACGATGTAATAAATGCTTAATATTTCTTATAGCGCCAATGTCTGAGCAGTGGTGACCACATACCATCAGGTTCAATTGAAAGTCCCTATATAACATAGAAAAAATCACAAAATTATACCTAGTTTTGTTCCGAAGACAAAAACACTAAAAGAAAACTAAAAAATTAAGTAGATAAAAAAGATTAGAAATTTCAAATCATACTCAATATTAATAGTTATATCATAGGCAGAATTATATACTAAGTTCTATATATATACAGTTCCATATATATATACTTGGTGGTAGGGCTTTGTGCAGACCCGTCTGGGTAGGTACCACCTAGTTATCAGATATTCTACTGTCAAACAACAATCAGTATTGTTGTGTTCCGGTTTGAAGGGTGAGTGAGCCAGTGCCAGTGGCCCATATGCACGTCCGTCAACCTATACCATAAAAAAAAACTTGCGTTTCGTTTGTACTTAACATTTTAAATATCAATTACTATTACAGCGTTTTATATGCACGTGGAAATGCTAAATTAATTTAAGCGAAATTCCTACACCGATGTGAATTCGTACAGCCATGGATTTGAAATGAACGATAATAATGTCAATACCAAAACCCGCTGCCGGATAAATCACGAAGCCTCGAGCTACTTGTTTTCAGCATAGAAATATACATTTTACACGAGCGAAATATTCTGTTCCATTTGAAATATTTTACGCTTAAATTGTATTCGTGTTAATCAAGCCATTGGATCTATGCACTTCAGTTTTAGAAGTGAATTTATTTATTCTTTCCCTATTTCATCAGGCAAATCAAAATATTCTTTATTAGGTAGGCTCGTAAATGCATTTTTGTACCGCCAAGTTGATAAATTAGGTTCGAAATATAAATTCTATCGAGAAAACCAGGCAAGACATTCAGTTGTTATTTTTTCCACCAATTGACATGGTTATTTTAATAAAATATAATTAAATTATTATTTACTACATAAAATTCAACCAATAAGTTAAGTTCGATTTTTTATTTTTTATTTTACACAGTTAATCGAGTTATACAGAATTATCGATGTTTTCGTCGTCGTGCAAGTTGTTCTCCGAGGGTTGAAAAGGATGTACGTGAGTGCCATCACGAGATGATTAATTACTTTTATATTTTAGCAGAAATGTTTCTTTTGCTGAATCTAGCCGCTTAAAACTTGTTTTGAGAAAAACTATAAATAGATGTTGGATCTTTATTGGCTAGAAAATATATTGACACAATGATTAACTTTGATAACAGCTATTAAACATTACCTATATTTCGGGGGACGCTTAAAGCTAATATGGAGAACACCGATTACACACAATTACCTAACAAAATAATGGACATGTAACAAAATGCCTTATAATAAACTTATATCTTTTAAGACGAACCAGATACACAAGCTAATTATAATGAATTGATAGTTGACAAAAAATAATTGTCAATGTTGACATTCAGTAAGTTCCTGGCATTTC
Organism: Vanessa atalanta; assembly: GCF_905147765.1. NCBI lineage: Eukaryota > Metazoa > Arthropoda > Insecta > Lepidoptera > Nymphalidae > Vanessa > Vanessa atalanta. The sequence goes on along the minus strand of NC_061902.1, from coordinate 12,122,519 downwards.
CAAAGCGCTGCTATCCGTGCGTTTGACTCTTGTGCTCACAATTACATCAGTTCATTCACCCTTCACCGGAACAGAGTAATACATAACATTATTGAATCGCCGTTAAAATATTTAATTTGATTTTACCTAAAGAAAGGTTATTTAGTAGTACATGTATATGTATATTGTAAATAGGTCTGACAGCCTCTTTGGACTAATGGCTTAAAAGTTTAAAAGGCTGCAGGTGACGAGATGTTGGATTCGAACCCATGCTGGACTAGTAAATAATATTTCTTATGTCTGAACACTCTTTGTAAGTTTCGGTGACATCGTATTCCATTACGAGAGTTAGGGAATAGTAACCAACTGAACTAATCAACTATTTGAGTATGCTCAATTAATGAATATGCCAAATTTCGTGAAAAAAAGCACATTGTAGTCTGTAAATAAACAACCTACATATTCTTCTTATACTTGAGAATTAATTTTCATTTCTGTACGTATTCCAGGCGTTCACGCACCGTCCACCCGATTGATTTCAACTGTACAGTTGAAATACTTGCGTGAAAACTTAGAATAGATGCCGTGCGAGATGTATCAGATAATTGCTTATAAAAAATAATGAGGCATTACACCGCATCCCGTACACTAGCTAGTAGTAAATATATATTCCAACGACTTTGGTATTGATGTAATCACAGCGGTCTGAATCTACGTAGTCTTTTTTATGGAATAGTTATATCACAATTCATTCATAGATTCATAAAATCAAATCATTTGTTAAAAAAAATATTAATAAATGAAGCTTATTATTCAACACAAAATTATATAGAAGCCAAACAACATTTGACAGAAAATTGACGCCATATGCTTAAAGCTTGATTTATCTTTGATATTCACTATGGATTTGCGACAAAATGGCGTTTTGAACGTCGACGAAACTCTTATCGGAATTTTGAAAGTAAAATTAAAGTGGAAATAAGTAGTTAAGTGTAATGGTGTTGTATTATAAATAAAGATACATTAATCATAAACTCTTAGTAGTGCTCTTTAAATTATTAGCAAACCGCATGAAATACGTAATTCTCAGGTTTATTTTTTTTTTTCCTACTTCCATTGGAATGGGCTATATGTAATTGTATTTAACTAACACAATGTATCTCAAATGTTGGAAAAGTAAACTACTGAGTTTCTTGCCGGTCCTTCTCGATATAATCTACATTCCGAACTGGTGCTAGTTTTACTTAATATAGTTTTGTAAAATTACGATTCAAAAGTGCTTGTGAAAGCCTACTTAAATAAAATATATTTTGATTTTGATTGAAATCAAATTGAGTCGATTTGCTTAATTGGTGTATTTCTCATAACGATAGCGGAAGATACCATTTTAATGGTATCTTATGCATATACATTAATACATACTCGTAATTTGTATTTACTATTTTGGAAGGAGCAGTGAAGTGTATCTTACAATGAGACGAAAAAAATAATTCCTATTCAGACTTGAAAATCTGATCTTATAGCCACATAATAATTAACAAAACATATTTGGTCATTGAACCAAGATGTCCCAGTGGCTGAAACTTATGAATATTGACCAAAGATTACGAGTTCAAACCTGGTTAACGCATGTTGGGTCGTCAACGAAAACTTCATGTCGAAGCATGCAAGTATTTGGTGAAGTTATCCGTCACATGTGCATCCAACAACTCACATTCAAGCAGCGTGGTGGACGCAAACCTATATTTTAAGAGAAAAGGCCTTTGTCCAGCTGTAGGACGTTTACAAGCTGTTACTATACTTCTTATTCAATTAAAGAATTATCTCAATCAATCTCAATTTTTCTGGTCTCAACTCTTATAGGGAAATACTTATAATTGAATCAAAATATATTCAATTCACACACATGCTTTGACAAGATTAAGGTGACATATTACAAATCTAGTTTGTCAGTCGAACTCAAAGTTAGCACCGGTAGTAAATTGAATAAAGTGTCACAGCCGTGCATATAAATGTCAAGTGAAGTGAGCTGCGAATCTTATTATTAAATAGACGGGTGACATTCATTCGTTATATGTAGGGTACTATACAAATAACATTAATAAGCAAAATAAATAGAAACACAATAGCATAATTTTTATAATAGCACTTCATACTATATTGGGGGGAAAAATAGAGGACAAAAAATGGGATGACAGCTGTGTCTCAAAATCTTAGGACAATGCTATACCTATATGAAAAACATATTAACTTTTAATTTATTGTATATGTACTAGCTGTCAGTCCTGACTTTTTCGGATAAGATAATAATTTTATCTTTACGTACGTTTTAAGTTCAATATAATTTGTAAATAATTGTAATTGAAATGGAGCCGAAATAAACAAACCGAACTTATTACATAAGTATTTTGTCCCACTATAAATATTTAATATTTGTTGGAGCACTTTCAAAAGCTGTCTTACAATTTTATATTCATCTAAACTAAAAACTTTCGATGAAAAATAAATCAAAATAAGACGTACATAAATACGTGTATAATCTATATATAGATCTACTAAGTACAACAACACAACACAAGTACAAATATTAAATTCCCATGAAAGTAAAGAGCCTCGTTCTGTGGCGCGTCAATAGCAGAGACGTTTATAATATAACGTGATTATTATTTTTGAAATTAAACCTGGGTTATTTTTATTACCAAAAACATACTATCAACGTTTAACGTAAATATTTTGATAATTATCAATATTTATTTTATCTACGATTCAATACACATTATCTGAAAGCCAACGCGACTTTATTTTTATAAAGAAAATAATTATGGTATTTACATATTTTTTTTTTCAATTATTTAATTAAAAAATGTTGATATTTGGTAACCTTTTAATAGTGTGTATTATATAAAATATATTCACTACTAAAAAATTACCTTCCAACAAATCTGATTAAATTTTTATTTGACACTTATAAGACCAAATCATTTTATCTACGAATTTATAAAAGTATATTCATTTTTTCAAACATAACTTATAACACAAATAATCAAAATTTAGGAACAACAACGAAACTTAGATTTAAATATAAATTGTGAGTTTTATTTATTTATGATTTCATATTATACAATATACAAAACATTTACAATAAAACGTACAGAAATAAAAATTGTTAAAGTTATGTCCAAAAGATTGTTATATTGCAAAAACGTATTCTATTCACATCGGATTAATTGAACCATGCGTACCCAGATAGCAGGCATACCGAGTGCATTCAATGGCGTTTACAGTCATTTCATTTCGTAGACATAAACTGCATTCTATATTTCGTATTTTTATTACATAAGTCGCGTCATCGGCTATTACTTGCTGATCGTATAGCCCGTACTAGATACATACGAGTATGTGACCAATCACCATTAAATAATGTAATATAATCATCTATATAAAGTTTCGGTTAAAAATGATAAGGGCTATGGACTTATTTATACGGATTTACGGTTTATTATATAGTAGAATCATGTTTACTATATAAATTATGATTAATAAAATAGAACAATATGTGACTTTCCAAGACATAAGGTGTAATTTTATTGTATACCAAATCGTATTATAATCTGTCCACCTAATCAAGCGTAATTTAATGGCAGGGTTACGTACAGGCCCACCTGTGTAAGTCCCATTCACTCATCAATTATTCCATCACCAAACAGCAATAATTTGTATTTCTGCGTTATAATTTTAAGGGTGAATTAACTAGTGAAATCAAAGGCACAAGGAACGTAGCGTGCTTTTTCCTTTGTATGGCAGGGTATTGACGATATATGAAGTGGTTCATATTTTTAACACTAGCAGCAATGGACAATAATCATTATAATTAAGAAGAAACTTATACGTTCTAAGATTTATCATGTTTTCTTCGAGTAGGAACAGTGCGAGACTACTATTGCCTTACTGATTATCAAATTATATTCTCATTTCATTCTTCATCACAAAATGAAAGAATTACCACGACATTTACCGAATTTAATAATTCGTACTTTCGGAATGCTATTTATATCAATATGTTTACTATCGAAAGATACATATGACTTTCAGGATTTCAATACTAGTGATATTTTTGAATTATATGAACATTTAAATATTTATACAAGACTAGTAAGCAACGGCAGACGCCGTCTTGTCTGAGTATGACTAATTTTCAGGGCGATTGGTTAAATGCAATAGAATTTGATATGTTGTAGTGCTATCCAGCAAAAATATTTATACGTTCCAGCTTTCATGGGAATTGTGTCAAAGAAAATTAATTATAAAGATACAAGCCATTTACTTTATTGTATAAGATCAAAACATTGAACATTCATCGAATAATTTGTATCAAACATTAATTAGCGTATGAATCCAAATTTAAGCTTCAAGAACTCCTAATATAAGTAATTGATAAATTACAGTTTCCGGAATCTCGCCAATTCCATCATCCGAGCATATTCTGTTCTGCGTTGCATTGTTACATGCAAATTTTGAACAGTCACATTTTCCGTCACCGTAGACCTATCGATTGGAAATAGGAGAATGTAACATGAGTAACGATTGAATTATACCTCAAAATTGATAGATTCCATAAGAAGCTAACTCAGTTTATTTGGAGCATACATTTCGAATATATGGTAAGACTTCCGTTTTGTCTATTTGTTCGTGGCTGCTCGACATTTCCATATCATGATACATTCATAGATAAATTTATACACAATAGTCACTAAATCTATTTTTAGCCGATTTCATAAAAGAAGACGATCGTAATGCTTCTGTATGATATCTTACGAATAGCTCAACTTAAATTGGTTATGGACATAATTATTATCAATATTTTTTTTATTTTTTAATGTAATTATATGATATTCTTCTAGTTTCTTTATTATTTAGTACTTTTTTCTTATTATTGCTTTAATTTTAAAAAGTATTGAGTCATCGTTTTAAAATTAGGTAACTCATTTAGTTATAAAATATATTAGTTATATAATAAAAGTAGTAATAATAAAAGTAGTTTCACTGTATAAAAAATATATTTAAAGGTCAACGAACACATGATAGGAATAATTAACCCTAGCCCTAGATTATGACCCACTTTTTCTGGGTCATCCTTACACAGTATAGATGTCTTGGTTAAAATGCTCTTCAAACGTGTAAATGATTCACATATTCAATAGAAATTGATGGTAAAAAAGATTCACTAAATAGAAAACCCAATAAATGAACCTTGAACTAAACATTTACCAATAAAATGAGGCTTAAAGGTTTTTCTTTAAACCTCATTTTATTAGAAGAGTAAGCTCGTAAAAGTTCCTCAGCTGAGTAGAGAACGTCTCTCCTCTTACGAGGAAGTCTTTATACATTTAGAATAAACCTTGTATTCCACCACATATTTGCGTTGTATTTGTGTGGCAAAATATTTACTTCACCACCGAAGCCCGAGAGGAATTAATATAAACACAAATTAAGCACATTAAAACACTCATCTTCTGATCGTTCTTTTTCTAAATCTGTAAAATATCTATGTTTTCTTCTAGCTACAACAACTATAGCTAACCTTCCTGAAAAATTTTCAACTTGTATGTATACAGTTAAATAAATAAAAGGTGTAAATAAGACAGTTAATGTTTCGTATTCGTTAGCACATTTATGTAAAACGGCTATGTGCATAGTGCAAAACGTTTATAATAATGATATATACTTTTAATTATTTTTAGCCTTTTTTATACATAAATATAATTTATTATAGTACGACAAAATTTAAATGTAGTATCGACAAATTAAAAAAAAAAACAATTTATCGTCAATTTGGCGAATGTATTTGATTTACCTATGTCATTACAAATTATTACGTTTGCGTAAAGATCATTTTCGCATAAAACCAGATAAAGATTAATTGATTGATGATAAAAATACGTTCCAATGAAATGAGAGCTACTAATTCAAGTATTTAAATAATTATTTATTTAAAAAATCAATCAACCGGCCGTACTTTGACTATTTTGCTACATTGCTGGGCTAAAACCTCGTATACCGATATACAAATAAACGAAATATTGACTGACCTTATAAACTGATAAAAAACATTCAGAATATTATTCTGAAGGTTTTATGTATCGTGATAATTTATAATCTATCGCAATAATATGAATCTTTCAATTCAATACTATTTTTAATGCATGTCAAGTTTAATACCATCTTAAGCACAATAGTAAAGTAGTTATTGTTCTGTGTACTAATAAATTATTATACAAAGTTATTCGTTATTATTAGTACAATTTGTAAGGGGGTATCTTGCTAAGGGGTTTCAATTGTATTCGTTGTTCATCAAATGGCGTTTCGTTTCACAATACAGTACACCAGTATTGTTGCGAAGATGAAATAATTTACAAATTGATTCTAATATTTCAAGTGGTTGTTTTAAGCCAATTATCAGTTTTCCACAATAGATCTTTCTCAGACTCCTCGATGCCCTCATTTAACCATTTATGTGTTTCATAGTCAATTACGCTAACCGTTATCAACCCATGGATCATTTTATTCATTACTCTGCTAAGAAAAAAACAAACAACAAAACAATACAAATTCCGATCACGGTCTTTCATATAAAATTATTCTTTATTTATTACTTTTTTTTAATTATTTATTAAAAAAACATACGTTTGTATTAATAGCAATTTAAATAAAAAAAAAAGTCACGTGCTACTATAATTAGCGGCATATATGGGTTAAGATGAAAAAATAATTAAATATACTTATAATAAGGTATATATGACTACTTGTGTACGTACATGTATTGTATGAGTTCGCATATCTTGATGACAAATGAAAAATGATATGATATCGACACCCAAACAATTTTATTATGCGTAATTCTACACTGAAAACCTGATTATTTTTTCTTTAAATTCAATTCAATAGTTCATTTTATTAATTATTTAGCTATTTCGAATATTGCTGTTTGAACACAGATTTGTCTTTGGATATATCTATATTAATCCTTTCGAGATGGCCCAGTGGTTATCTTAACCGATGATAGCGGGTTCAAGCCCAGGCAAGCATCACTGAATTTTCATGTGCTTAATTTGTGTTTATAAGACATCTTGTGTTCGGCTGTAAACGATCATCATGAAGAAATCTGCGTGTATCTAATTTCAACGAAATTCTGCAACATGTGTATCTACCAACGCATTGGAGCAACCTGGTGAAATATGCTCCAAACTTTTCTTTCTCTTCAAAAGGGAGAGGAGAGCATAGCACAGCAGTGGGAAATTTACAGGCTATTAATTTTTTATGTAATCCTTTCGTACAAAATGAACAGAAAGATTTATCACTAAAAAATGTATGTACAAAATATATTTGACAAGTATGTAGTACATACGAGGAATATATGCCAATCACCTAACTAGTACTAACCTTTCAAAGCCTCTATGATATTGTAAGGCTTAATTAATCTGCAGAAGGATTAATATGTGGGCTATAACTACACACGTTCAACGCATTGTATTTAAGTGGTATGAAGCTCAATAAATTAACACATTTCGCCGTTCAAAGTGTTATGGGAAAAGTAAGTTAATAACTTAGGGTAATAATATAATAGACAGAGGTAACAAGAGATATTTTGTTATTGTTGCTGTTGGTAACAACTTTAATTTGGCAATGATTCAGCTGATATATATACAGTGCATTTACATAAAAATTATTAACATTACGGCCTTAATCATATAAAAATAAAAATAAAATAATTATTGTACAAATCATGACTGCGTGGAATGGTGCCATGAATGCTAGTAACAGATGTAGCTGTATGATTTTATTTCGTATTTTTATGAAAATAATTAGGCATTATTTTTTATAAACTATATTTTTCTAAAATATAAACAGTCGATTTATGTTTTTTTTTTCATGAATTTCAAAATCAATCAATCACGAAGGTGAACTTCCTGGAAGACCACAATAGTTGTCCAAAGACGTTGTCCTTTTTATTCAAACTGTCACGACATTACTGAAATGTCGGCCAGTGGTCGAAATTCAACCGTGGCTCATTGCTAATAAACATGAGATTCAGACTGAAACAACAATGCTAAGTATTGCTGTTTGGCAGTAGAATATTTGATGTATAATATATTAGAATAGTGGGTGGTATCTACTCAGCCGGGCTGAAAAAACATTACTTTTACTTTTAAAAGTTAAAAAGTGATTATTAATATGCGTTTTGCATATTTGATACTTAACGCACGTGTATATCAATTTTTGAATGTCAGTTATTGCTCTGTTAACATTTCTTTAACTTAGTGTTATATATCAATAAACATATCAAGTTTTTCGCCGCAGCAGGCATTTGGAAATTGACCCAACAACACAAGCGCGGCTGTTAGTGTGAGTTCAAATCCTGCTGAGTCATTTGTGATATTCGAATTAATATACCTACCTAGTCTAAATGAATAATAATAATATAATATATGATTGTGTGACTCAAGTTATTTGTTAAGTATATCTTCTTTTTAATGAATATAATGATGCGTTTCCATTGAAATGGTCGGCAATTTATCTATTTGCAATGTTTAAATTTCTATAGAAAATCACAAGCAATTGCACTACATTATTTCGTAATTGTGGGTGACATTCGTTATATATGTACAGAACATAAATATACAATTTTTTCAAGTAATGCTAGTAGGAAAACATTTTAAGATACTATGCAAAAATTTAGTTTTCCGATAGAAAATAAAATGATGTGTTTTTAATCGCTTGATCTCTTTTCCATCTTTCGAAAATATTATTTTATATTCATTCATAAAAACAAAATAAATTAACTCCACGATAGTACAGAGAAGAGACCACGCGGTTCTTAAACAGAGCTCGCACATTCAAATCCGTAGATACACCAGTTTCCTGTGCCACTCTTTCATGTATAATTTATTATTTATTTCGAGTTTGAAGGTAACCTGCACGCGTCAGAGTAAATTATTCAAAATATTCATGAGTAATAATAAATCTTTTAATAAAGACAGACTCGCGTCACTTGTTATGTAACTTATTATTTTATTAAAATTCGATTACAGCAGCGATGTCACATCTAGACGGTTATCAAGAAATTAAAAAAAAAATTTACTGTGGTTTGGATATATTTACCTGCGTTCTCTTTGTATTACGCACAATAACAAGCAATAATTTATTTCTAAAATGAATTAATTTTGAAAATTTTGTTATATATACAACATATTATATACAGGGATAAAAACACAAAAGCATATATATATAAGGAAGCAAAATATTGCAATACATCCATAGATCCCCTTTACATCGTTGTCTCTCTTCGAAAACGACCACAATATACAATATCATTAATAAATTTAACATATGACTTAAAACTACAATAATAGACTGTTCACCTTTTATTATAATCAACCTATTTCAATTCTTAAGTAAAATATTTTCTAAAAAATAACCTCAAACCATTCCAACAGATTATTTACGTAAAAAATATAACAAACTGATTAAAAAAAACTTTAAAAGCGGTACAACTTAACGAGTTCTATCGCTTAAGTTTGTTTCTAACGTTCAAACAAAGACTCGGCGAGTCAAGCTAAGTTGGCTTTGCAAGACAAATTTCAAGTCCCTAACCTAAGATAATGTGAAAGTCGGCTGGTTCGCTGGTAGGGCGACCGAACACGTCTTATCGTCTTGCATAACGCGAGGCCGTTGAACCAGCTCCCCGCGCCTTCCATCACCTCTCAGATTCGCTCCCAAGCGGAAAACAGATTAATTGTATTACGTGGCCAATTTGTTTACTTATCTGTTTCAAATGTTTTGTTCTTTAAGCCTGTTCCGAATATTTTAAAGTAATATTATTAAAAAATACTATTTTTTCCGTTAATATAAATCTAAAGATAACAATAACTCGATACACTTTTTTCAATCTAATTATTATTGGTTTCAAACTATCAAAATGACTGTTTTAAGAGAATTTATTATACTACTTAAGTTGTAATAAGTTCCTTTGTTTCAATAGGTTCGATAATGTACCCAAAACAATTATTTATAATCTTTAGCATCCTTTTCAAAACTCGTTCTTTTATGTCGTTCGTTTTCAAAAAAGGCTGTTTTGTAGAAAAAAAACTTCGTTCTAATTATCCATAGAAAATTTTCTACATTAAAGAATAGTATACACAAACAAAATGTAAGATCAACATCAACTAGTGAAGACATAATTAGCGTTTTATGCGAACGTTTTTAAATTAGGTTAGTAGTGTATACAAGAGGCGTCGTGAAAGCCTCGACATTCTTGAAATTTGCAACACAATCTTCAGAAAAGCTTTAGCGGGTGACATTTGTTAAGAAAATTTATGTCTTTTTGAAATTCAATTTCGATTCTTAGAAAAACGCTATGCTCGTTTATGTCGCTTCTTTATTAGAGATACGTAAACTGGTATATAGTTAAATCGATCTATAATAAAATTATTATTGGTGAGTGAAGCTGTATAATCGATATATTTCCTTTCTATTAAAAATAGTATATATTTTTTACCAAATAAACGACATAAATTTAAAAGTATCTGTTATAGATTAGATAAAGTGTTCAAAGGTACAATAAATAAAGTATAGCACCAAAATCTATTACGTGATGGACTACAGTGTAGCGACCGTAATGCTTATGATTTCAATAGCCTTTGAATCAATCCAATATTTTCAAAGCACAATGTTTTTAAGGATTATTTATTTTTCCATATATTATGGAAAAATATTTACATTTTCTTAGAATTATGTTTATAATCGTTCTTATTTGATATATTTTTTTAACTGAATAATAGGTAAAAAAACACAAGAAAGGCTACAAAACGCATCAATAAGTTATTTATCCCGAGGCGTTTTTTATTTCCGATATTGAACCTGCATTTCAATTTAAACCTATTTATCATTATTAAAAGTCGTTAGAAATATTTTCGTAAAATATAATTTAATTCACGATATTTAAACCGTAAAGAATCAGTGTCGCGTAATCGACTCACTCTTTGCTTTTGAATTTTTCTTTCTAATTAAGAGATCTCATGACGAAAACAAACGGTATGGAATGAAAGGAAACTCGGCGAACTATCGCTGTTTCTTTTAATGAGATTTCCTTACTTCTTATAATGAATGTCTTTATTTTAATTTCATACCGCAAACATTTCCTCAACATGTAAACAAAACAATTGGAATTGGACGCGATACGATCGAATTGAACTGAACCAATAGATCCAGACTTAAATTCCGCTGTATCGCAAATGTATGGTTAAAATAATGAATTGATGTAATTTGTCAACAAGTCGCAATAATTTGACCGTGCAGTACCAAAGGGCTGTGCCGTTAACAACAAAATAATGTAAATCAGTCTGCTACGTTTTAATGTTGGACTGTTAAACGAATCCAATTAAAATTCCGCCACGTTAATCACATCACCATATAGTTACGCAAAATCCAAAATGAAACATGTATCGTTTAATTTAATATCTATTGCTAATTTTGCTGAATTTCTAATTATGTTTTTGTAATTAGTTAAAGCTTTTCTATATATTCGTTCATTCATTTGTATACGCTTGTTCCATCTGCAATATACACACTACTGTTTAAATTAACTAAACGCTACAGTTAATAAAATAATACATATTCGTGATTAAATATTAAAGGTATTGGCTGCCTGTCTGTTCATGAACGTGACTCGAAACCATATTTTACTTCTAAAGTAAATGAAACAATAATTGAATATTTTTTTTTGCATCTGCAACCCGCGTCCTTCTGTCACATGATTATAGCAAAATCTTCAAGAATATGTCTGTAGTAGATTACAAGTATTGTATAATTAATGTATAAAGTAAGTCGGTTATACAATTAGTTGAAATACTTTTGTTTGATATGCCATTTCTTAAACCTGATATGGTTTAAGCTTTACAGTAAAATTATGCAATTTTGCGTACACAATGTACGTTTAGTTTAGTGCATATAGATCTACAAACTATTTAAAATAGTTTCCAGATTTATCTGCACTTTAGCGCAGAGAAGATATATTATTTAATTATTCCTCAAATTAAGCGTAAAACTTGAGGTAGCAGTAGGTACGACCATCAAAGGGTCAGGATCGAATCTATGATTATCACCTTGCTAGGCGTAAACCGTTGCGTTATTATTTTTTTGTTTAAGCCTTTCCAAATAGATACCGTACACTTGTCATTGATTCCATCGGTAGATAAGTAATACTTGGTATTAATAGTTCAAGTTTCATGGTTAATGAGCCAGTTGCGATAGAGCCAGGAGCTATTGCCATTTTGCATCAATGCAAATGGTAACGATTTGACATCGGATAGTCTAATTGACTGTCAGCTCAAACCAACGAATTTGTTATTACTTTAACCAATTTGTAAAATATTGTAAATATAATTTTGAACTTGGAAAATGGTTCCGATATATTTTTATTTTCAGCTTATTATAAGTTTGAGGCTAGGGATAGGTACATTCGTACAAAACAATGTTAAGTGAGGGCGTAAAGGAATTCTTGGTGACTTAATTAACTTTCATCATAATATGGTAAGTACAAATACTATTTAATGTATTTCGTAATTAGGAAAACACCTCGAAGAAAGTCCTAAAATATTTATCTATGCTTTCCATTCTTATCGTCAAAACGACAGACAGTCTTCTATGGAAAATAGAAGTTGCAGCTTTTCCAATGATAGCTTTTATATAAAACCAAAATAAAGTTTGAAAGAATATTTAATAATATATCAGATTTTTCCTTCCATTGAAATATAAGGTAATTGATACAGACTAATTAACTATGAATTTAAATAAAAAGAGTATGTTTTTGTTATTCAATGTTTTGGCAACTTTTCATTAAAGCTATTTATATTAGTGGAAAAAGTCTGTTATCCAAAAATGTATTTGAACATTTTCGACACAGTAACTGGTGATATACATATTCTATTACACGCGTCTATTTCCACAAGTATGAATGCGGAAACTTGAATACATAATGAATGCCGAAAACGATAAGTGTTAGAAATTCTGTGCAGTTTTTTATTCAAAATACAGTCGAATCATAGGTTTACCTTCCAGAGCTACTCAATCGGTTTTAATTTTTATATACGAAACGTAATCAGTAACTTAATTGGGCTTAAGTAACATCAATTAGTTATAACATATATAACATCATATAACATCATCAAAGCAAAATGTTTATTAAATATTTTATTAAATTAATAAGTTATTCTGTCAAAGATTTCAAACAAATGTTTATAAATATTAATAATATTTTTATAAAAAAGGAATAAAAATATATACATTTATAGTATATCATGCGGGATGTATTTTAAAAATTAAGAAAGAAAATATCTACTAAATTAAAAAAAAATGTATGGCTACATTAGAATACATACTTTAAAATAACAATAAACATTTCAGTCGTATATTTTTATTTATATCGGTTACAAATATACCCTTCCCCCTTCTCTCCTTCATTTAAATGAAAATAACATGTTATTTACAACATATAACGTAGGCTTAATTTATTGCAGAAAGTATTTAAAAACGTAGATCACAATAAATATATCACTCACTGAAGCTACATTCATACATACATACATTCATACACACATCCTAATATGATACATAACTTAAATAAAGCACATAACACACCTTGTTTCGGCTGTGGTGGTTGACTTTCTTTATCGAAAAATGTGAGGGCAAACTCGTTCGTCTCGATGTTCAAGGGTTGTGGTGCGCGAACGCACGAAGCGGGAAGACCGCTCCACACGTCCATATTCCCAGCATACCGAAAGCGCACAACCGCCACGTTCAGCGTTACAACGCGCACTAAACTTTAGGTTCGATCCCAAAGCTAACCAGACTACGCTACCGGGTACCGGCCCACGCGCCGAGCTCACCATCGCCAGTGAGAGTTATTCAATTTTATACGGACTTTTTTCCAATTATGCTAAGGCATTTATATGCCTTGTTTTAGCTCTGGCTTATGACTATATACTTTTTTGATAAATAAAATAAAAAATATTATATAGGATCTTTGACCATTATATTTCCCTCTGCATAGATGTACACAAAAGGACCGTGCATAATTCTATATCAATATAATTATGTACCAAGACCGTAAATTTCGAGGATGTTTCTTCTTTCTGTCTTATACTTAAAAAGATTTATAGGTATAATTAAGTTATAGAATTTATATTAAAATTTACTTAAGAAGTAAATAGTTTATTAAGAAAAATAAATTATTATTTATTATAAACATAAACAGTGATCGCCAAAAGGACAACTTAAACTGCCACTATGTTTTGATTTCGATATTTTGTTTATATAAATACTTATAAAAAAAACTGAATTAGAAAGTTAAGTAATCATCAATTACATAGTTGAAAATAATACACATATCTCTTCATCATTAGCACTGAACTTGCTCAGCACGACAATCGTAATTTGTTGAACTTTCTTCGCCTGGCCATTTTTATTCCTCCTAACCCGTCATATTTCCTCTGGGTTGTCTGGCAGAATATACATCGTGAGTAATATTTTTGTATTCAAATTCTTGACTGGATAGATTCATGTAAAAGTTAAAGCGTCTTCAACGATATGTGTGTTTGTAATTTCTATGATGCAAAGGTCAAGATGAAAATGTTTCATGAAACATACCCTATTCTATCGGGTAAAACTTTAAAAGTATATATGTATATATGTTTTAGTTAGTTTGTGTGATATAAGACAGTTATTCTAAACTATTCTATATTTTCTATTTTCTTGAAGAGTCTGTTAATTATTCTATTTTTCGATTTCTATTTTTTCTATTTTGAAATTTTTCTTGTAAAGTTTTTCCTTTAACACAGAGTCTTTAAACTTTAATAATGCTTAATTGTCTTAAGTCGTCTTTAAACTTATATCACATATTATGTGAGTGTAGCTCAAACGCTTTTATAGCCTATTCCAAAAGAATGAAATAGAAAAAAAGATAAACAAACGTCAAATTCATGAATTTCATACGATTTGCTAATAACACAGCTAAATTGTGCACTGCTAAAAGTTCATGATTAATGTATCTTTATTTATAGCATTTTTGTTAATATCCTTATTCCGATGGATTGTTTTTTACGTTTTTAACGTTTACATAAACCATTACATATATTACTAACAGCAATTAGATTTTCGAGAATGACATCGATAAATCTCAAAATCATCAAAAATGCTCTGACAGTTTTTAGAAAGGCATTTTAAAGATTTATAAAGTTTATTTCTTTTTATCTTTATAAATCCTTACATGGAAAAAGCCTTTATATGACGTGAATACTTTTACTTACTCGAATCGTAAATCTGAACCTCTTACTACCAAAAATATTCGATCTTCGGAATATTTATTCCGAATAAAATATTAAAAGTCCTAGAACAATGCCATGAAATGTTTAATTACACGTTAAATTACTGAGCTCTCAACTAATTAAAATATTACGTAATAGATTTTTTGCAATGTAAAATTGTTTATAGATAAATAAATATAAGTAGATATCTTAAACATAAAATTTTCTGTATATAAGCGCCGTCGGGGTGAAACCTTCAAAACACTTATTGAATTTCAAGCTACAATTTGTAATTCTTATAAGAGCGTTGCTGCCGGTGACGCGAGTGCGGCGCGGCGACGCGGGCTCACCGAAATATACGGTTTTTTCATCAAAAATACATACCTACATATTATGTTAACTTCTATATAAGTGAGAATACTTCATCAATCGAATCGAATCAATTTTTAAACATTGATTCGTCATGATTGAAAGTTTTATATAACTGAAAATAATTATTAAACCTTTGTTGATATTGTTAGCTAAATAAACAATTATATACAAAAAAAAATTTCTGTTTATTATATTTTCAAAACTTTATAAAGCTTATTTTTTTGGTAAATTTTAAGTCGAAAAGTAGTATGTTAATATGTTGCTTTATTTTTTGTGAATACATTCCCAGTCCAAGCGTTTTCGAGGCGAACGCTGCCAAAACTAAAACAGATACAAAAAAACTTTGTATGCGAGGATTTTAGGTCTACAAAATGTCTACCGAAAAGTCACTGACAGCATATATTTTTTATGGCTAGGACACAGCACTCTATGGTTTTTACGTTTAAAAAAGGGGAAAATACCTACAACAGTAGTTTAGTTTAATTGCGACAAATTTAATTTATGCGGGGTGTATTCTACGTTGCATTTGCGCAGTCCTGGTTAATACCTCTTAGTTTAAAAATAAAGACGCTAAAAATTAAGTCGAGATAAATAGCTAGTAATTAATAAGAACTAATAACTATTTATATACTATTTTTTAAATTATGAAACCAACGTCGCTATTTTTTGGTAGGGTTCTGTGCAAAACCGGGACAAACAAGGGACATAAGATCTTAGTTCGCTAGGTTGATGGTGCATTACAGATGTAGGAAATTGTTAATATTTCTTACAGATCCAATGGGTCTGGGCGGTGATAAGCACTTACCATGAGGTGGTCCATTTGCCTGTCTGCCTACTTATATGAAAGAAAATGTTTTGACTTTTAAAATATCCTCAGACCCAAATCTAATGACTACTAATTCAGTTGTGTTACACAAATTTTCTTTGCTAAATAATTTTTATTCAGCATGTTTTTACGTTGAAAATGCAGAATTCGCTTTTCTCTGGATATAAATAGCTTGCCTGTAGCGGCGTTTATATTAGCCTTCAACAAATAAAAAACTTTGTCGTGAACTAAATTAAAAACATCTCCATGTATATATAGATATTTGAATTAAATTATTTTGCTCGTGGTAGAAATCTTGCAAAATATTAACACGAAAACTTCCAAGATTTATTAACGTTTTAAACTTTTTCTTACTAATTCAAATATAATGAAATATATAAATAGTTTTTAATCGCTGAATTTACTCTTTTGTCAGGGATAACCTACTGCTAAGTTTAATTAAGTATCGGAATAATGTATTATTCTGAAAAACAAATCACCTCTCAAACATAAAATACTTATAATATAATGCTACTTATTGCCAAGCATTGTTACTGATAAAAAACGTACCATGAATACTTATCGATACAGTTTTAATAAAACGAAGCAAACTAAAAAAAGTCAAAAATGTACCGCTGTTTTTAAAAGCTTTTAGAGAGTACTTCGTTATTTAATGAAAATGAATTATCAAAAAAGTTTTCTATGTGCACTTTCCTTTGACAATTTTTTGTAACTTTTGAAAAAGTCTGAATCAATATTTTCTGTAGTTACGTTTGTGTTTGTATTAATTTCTTTCGAATCACTACTAACACATTATCATAACAACTAATTTTATTAGATTTATTTATAAATATTTAACACATGTAATTAAAACAGTAATTTCAATTGCTATATTCTTAGATACACAATAAAAAAAGGTATAATTAAAATATAAGGTAGGATTTTCGGTAGGACTGAAAAATAAAAGCGATGAAATAAAAAAAACAATATTTTGTCAAAAGATTGATTGAGAAAGGAAAAGTTCCCGTTTTGCAGCATTATACATTCAATCGTAAAAGATTTCGTTCGTTTCACTGAATAAACCATCCATTTCGGATTTTAAACTGTTATTGAAGACGGTCTCATATAGGTTTTTTTAAAATACGCAGACATAACCGTCAAGGTACTTTTTATGGCAATGTTTTATATAAATTTGCGTGTATATGTATGAGAGTACACATACAAATATAAATGTTTTTATTGAAATGCATCCATTTCTCAATCCAAGCTATTATACCTACATAGCACCTCTTATGCTTAGAAAACCGGTTCACTTCGAATAGCGTTTGTGTTTTGCTATCGATGGGAACAAAACATAAATTGTCAATTGATGCTAAAATGATAACTATAAGTCCAATACACCCTCACCCTCTATTCTTCAATCTTTTAGGAAAGATTATTCTGACAGTGGTATTTTTGAGTTCATTATCTTATAAAAAACGGCAATTAAAACAATTCAATTTATTCTTTCTTTATATTGTAACTTTTTAATAAAATGATTAAATAACTGTAACATTTCAACATAGGTGTCATAAAGAGCCGACTATTTTTTGTTGTAAGCGCGTTCATAAATACTTAGCGCCTCGACAACTTGTGTACTGGCAGGAAACCAATCAGCATAATAATTCGTAATGAGTGTATAAACATCGCCGTCTAAGCCTGCCGAAACCTTTCCTTTGCAAGCAACACAGCGCTGAACCCAAACAAATTGCATAAGGGTAAACAAATTATTACGATCTTGAAAGAATTATTTCGTTTACAATATTTAAAGTGTGTATTGTTTAACAGGTTATAAGACTAATGAAAACTAAATTCAGTAATTTTTAAATTATAGCTATTTAACAAAGAAAGCTATGATGAAAAACTAATAAAGGGACCATAAAGTGAGTAGGTATTGTATAGTCAATTTTTAGCGAAGCCCTAACTAACTTGTATGAATTTTTTTACGATGGACATCCAGCTTGCATTCCATTAGCTTGTAAAAATATTTTGCTTTTAATAACTGAAAATCTGGTAGCGGACTAAACGAAGTTATACCATTACGGCGTACCTTCCGCGTTCTATCAATTTGACGAACGAAATAAAAAGCATCTAAACTCACGCCACGGCTAGAGGCCTAATTGCTTTAAGGCCGATTGCATCAACCACATTTTATAGGCAATGTTTTTCTGTAAAGCACTAGAATTCGTTGTTAAAACATTTTAAAGTAAATAAGATATATAACCATAGCCACGAATTAAAACAGAAATCGCCTATGAATATTTTTAAGTATACCAATCATATGAGCGTTGTTTAAAAGTTAAACGTATACGGAAAGTTTATAGACTTTAGAATCATAATGCTGTTTTCTTAGGTACCTCGTAAAATCTAATAAGAGAGAATTGTGCACGCTTAGCCTACGTGTAGATGTGTCATGTAAAAAGCACTAGTCGCCATGGCGTTTGCGCAGGAAGGAAACCTTTGCACAGGTCAGCGAACCCGACATAGCTGTTAGAAAATACAACTTAATCAAAAATATACCTTAACACTTGGAATTTAAAGTGTAAATTCTGTTGATCGCAAAGCTCTGCGAATGTTAGCATCTAATCAAACGTGTTGTAAACTATTATTAATAGAATTTGAAACGTATCAGATTATGTTAAAGCTGGATTTGCTTTGTCTGTGAAGATGGAAGGTTTTGCAAAGCAGCGCCATTAGTGGATAGGCTCGGCTGTCTCATAAGATCTGCTGATAACAAAGATTAAGTTCAGAATTAGTACTGGAGGTGGCTCACTTCTGCCTTTTCAACGCGCGCAATAAATCCTGATGTATGACGTGATAGGTACTCTTAGACAATTATATATGAACGGGTACATCGGGCTGGATACTTTAACAAGAAAATAAATCCTGCATGTCAGTTTGACACTCCTCTATTAATAGATATGTTATTTACGCAACCTATCATATAATTTATATTATACTAATATACTAACCAAATGTGGATTACATGTAATCCAAACAATAAATATATTACGCTCACTTAAGCGATATATACATGACTTAACTAACTTTTTGTAAGAATGCTTACTTTCTTCTAATCAAGAAAAAATATATAGAAACTCATCTGCAAATGAATACACTATAATACCAAATGAAAAATTAATTCAAAAAAATAAATTACGAATGATAAGGTATTCATGGCACGTAAACACTTTAGATCTATATCAGATATTATGTTGTATTTAAGATGTTTTTGATGAAGATGTGCACATTTTGAAGGTATCTCTGTGGCAAATCATGACCTTACTTAAATATATGAACTGTATCAATTAAGAATGGAAGAATTATATTTAATTATTTAATGACTGCAACGCACTGCAATTTTTATAATTGTTCTAAATCTTTTAGGTTAGAAAATTTCTTCTATACATAAATAAGTTAAAATTGATTCCACGGACGAAGCCACAAGCAACAGCTGGACCATAAAATACGGTCCTTACATCCCGATACCTGGACAGGTTGTTTATTTCTCCTCTTTAAGCGGCCCCGCACAAAGTTACGATCACTAAGTAATCATAGTTATGTAAACTTGAAGTTACAATGAATGTCTCTGATTACTTACACTTTGAAAATTATTAACTATATATGATTTTATGCAACTTTAAGGTTGGTCCTAACATTGCCATTTACTTAATAAATGGTTTTGCATTGAGTTTTAAATACTAATTACATGTAATCTTTTGCTCTGGGAGACCCTCAATCTCAATATTACAATTCGTTTTTCTAAAAAAAAATAAGGAGTTACTATTCTGTCTTATTGTAAGACAATTTTATAGTCAACTATATTAAAATCGGTTCAGTCTTCAATTTTAGTAAAATTTGCAGAATTGTTTAAACTTAATAACATACTGTGGTTAAGTTCTATGCATGTGCCTGCATAATCCCTACCTAATAGTATTTAGTACCTACATGTATATACTAAATACATGTACCCATGGTACAAAGCATCCCATCGTAAAAAGTTGGAATAATTGCTTCAGGCGCTCAATTTTGTGTCCACATACATCAACGATGGAGCAGTGAACTTCAGCTTTGACACAACCAAATAAAATGACTGAAAATTGTTACACTGTTTTTTCTGTTCAGATTTTTATGAACTAATTGATTAAATAGTTAACATCTAGTAAATACGTCTCGGGTTGAAATTCACATATATTTACCACAAAGCATTAACACAAAATGAAAAAAATTGCATATTTATAAAATATATGTCATCTAAGAAATGAAATAAACTGATTCGTACATTTTTTTTCCTTGTCTGAAAATGAGATTGAAGAAAACAACACGTCTTTTAAGAAAAACTTTCATTAAAAAATCGTTCTTTAAAAGATCGTCAGTGATAAAAATCAGCCGAAGATAAATATTTGGTAGGTATAAGATTTGTTTCAAGAAGCAAAGACCTGAATATCGAAAACATTACTGTGTCCCGTGCACTTTAGTGCACATTCTATCAAAACCGGTTAAGTACTTTCTAAGATATCGCTTAAAATATATGAACGCGCACGAAGCTTCAAACACAGTATTATATGTGCATAAATGTGAAAGTATATATGTAAAATTGTACAGCTAATAATTTAACTATAAAGTTTTATTTTCATGAGAATTATTAACATTAGGTATATAGGTATATATAATTAATGCATATAATATTTACAAACGACTCTTTTCAGTAGTACTCAAAAGGTATTATTGTAATTTTTTTAACTAAAAACTCTTTCAATCTATAAACTTAAACGAATGTAAGTAAATAATTGACTGGATGACCAGCACCAAATATGTTTGTAAAATTTCAATGCAATCTGTTATATGAAACTAGTAAAATTCAGTGGCAAGACTTGACCTATACGAGTACATACAGATACAGCTATGTGAAAGCTTCTGAAACTGTTTAATAATCACAAATAGTATAATATAATATGTTAAAAACATTGTACGTTTCCTATTACATGTTTACCTAATAATAATAAAGAAAGACTATCGTTTTCTTACTAACAATTTTTTTTATGTATTATTACAAGTATTCCCTGGCGCATCGCTCTGACGTTTCCTTGTAATCGCGTTCTATTGAGAGCGAAAATATATTTATCGCGAAGCCACGCTGAATACGAATTCACAAACAGTGAAAATCTATAGAAAAGAGGACGATTTAAGATTTTTTTATTAAAATATATATATATATATATATATATTTATGTTTTTAAGCAGCGTCCATATCATTCTAAAGTTCATATTCTTAAGATTTAGAAAATGTATAATATTTTGTAAGTACAATTATCAAACAAACATATACATATCACTTTAAATTATACGATGGTTCTCTATCCCCTCTTTTTATTTAATAAAAAATACGCTTTGCATTTTCAATAACACTCCACAAATTCTACTGAACCTTCAATTGTAAGTTCATCGTTGTCAGACAGATAAAAAGAAAATATAATATATTTCAAAATAAAAGGAAATATTAATCTTAATACCTAAGTGTTAAACGGTATTCTCGCAAATATCTCACGTAAAGACATCAATGACCAGATTCTCTGACCGCAAATATTACTCACCTACCAAGCTCGATGGTTCCGATAAAGGGTCGCTTGTAGCTTATACAACAAAGATAATAGCGAATGAGTCACCCCTAAGTCATTTGAATACATTAATTGTAAATACTGACCTACATTTGAAATAAATGTGGTCTTTGCCTTATTATTCGAAGTCAATCAATAAAAAACACGACCGTTCTTCTGTTCAAAAGAAACAAGGAGGTTTCTTACTGCACAATTACAAATGCATTTAATTTACATAATAAATTAAAGGGGAAAGGAACGCGTTACCGTCATAGTAATACGATGGTTGAGCTTACTTAATATCTCAGTAAAAAGATTTTAAGTAGCATATTATTCTGCAAATTTTATTAGACTATTAAAGCTACTGTGCTTAGGATTTGTGTAATGCAACAGATAATAACTACCGTTTTTCATTTTTAAACGACAAGAGGCATGTCTTTGAAGTATCAATAGAAGTTTTCATAACTCAACTATTCTTTCTACCTGTTGTTGTTAAGTTGTCACTTGTTTTAAGAATAAACAATTCGTTTTAATGTTTTATCATAAAATACACCACTTAATTTCAACTTTAGATTCAAACTATGTATTTAGAGAAGAAAGAGTATAATATATTAAAATATAAATTCTATACATAGATAGCGCTCTATAGCACAGTATGATATAGCTGTCGGTGCTCCACAGGGATCAAGTAAGAGTAAGCTCACTGTACCTTAACAGGAATCGGCTTGTTTTTGTACCGTTCGTGGTGCTTGAACTCTGATTTTATTAGAAACTAGTCCTCTACCGCGACTTTGTTTCCTTATAACATAGAGTCTAATTAAAAATGGTTCGTACTCACCTGGTGAATTCGTCAACACTGGCGACTCGGGGTCTTCTCTGAAGCTGAAAAATATATAATAAATCATTAGTTTAATAGTAGCCACTATATTAACTATTTAAATTACTAACTATTATTATTTTATGTAATTTATAAATTACACATTTTTTTTTATAATTATGAACTTATATTTTACTAAAGTAAAGTAAAAAAATAAAAAATATGCATGTCGGTGTCACTATAACATATATAAAATAAAAAGTTTAAAAAAGTAAATCAATTTAAAAACATGATAATAAACGTGTTATATAAATAACTACAAATATTGCTTCATTTTTATATAAAAGTATCTTCACATCTCTAGAAAGTAAAAATTTCGTAATTATTTGAAAAATCATAGTAAAAACACACCGACCACCGTATGATACTACTATATACGCATGAGATATTTGAATTCATAGCATTTATTTAAAAAAAATGACATTCATGATATTCATTAAATCTGAAAGTGTTAACTTGTAATACAGCATTTGCGAGTGTTATAAGCACATATTGTGTATATCTCAAAACTAAATAGATAATCGAATTGAGAAAAGTAGATGGTATTTATTTACAACAACAAAATATGTTACAATGGCTTGTAGATATATGAATGAAAGATATATTACTGTCGTCGAATTCCTGTACACCTTTAGATATCTAAAAAAATTTCACGTTTTTACTATATCTTTTATTTTTATAGTGTTTGATTGCAATGCGTCATTTATTCAACTAAATAATTTACTATATAAGCTATCCGACTGCTCTAAAACGCCGACGAATACATCCTATCATACTGTGTAAGATCCATATTAAGCGAGTAGTAGTTATTCCGTAAATCTGGTAATAAAAGCAAACGAAACTCACCTTAAGAGGAGAAAAAATATAATGAAAATTACCAAATTATTGGTACTATATTACAATCAGTGGTTAGTCGATAATTTGAACGGTTCAGTCGGCTTTATAGACGACGACAATTTGCGGCAATTTCAGGTCGCTGGTCTGACCTAGAAAATTAATAAATAGATCTTCCAGACATCGTATATGAGACCACTTTTATATATGAGATAGTTTAATTCACAGCTCAGTCACACGTGTACAATTCTTTTTTACGTTACAAAATCCTAGCATTCTATAAATTATAAGCATAATTAGTGACAATGCCTGATTCAACCCCACTTATTCCGCATTATAACCGCATTTATTCTTATACAACAAATATTAATTAATTCAATAAATGGTACGAAATAAGAATCTTTAATAATAAATAGTGATTCTGTAAAACCATCGTATATTTATATTGGAGCCCTGTTATGAAGAAGGTATGATATGATATATGATAGGATATGAATCCCGTTTATCGAGCAAACTCTGATGCATTTCGAGTTACACGTACTTAACAATACTATGAATAAATTTGGCAATGATAATCAAAAAAATAATTTCTCCCGAAACTAATATTATAAAATTTGTTTGTATGGTATAATCACACAGGGTGCGGTCCAATTCTATTTTAATTTTTTCGCTGGTAGTAAGACACATTACTACTGAGTGTTATATAAATAATCCTAAATCCTCCTGAATAATTCGAACCCGGGGTAAGTCGCTTAAGTATATGATAGTTTGTGTTGTATTTTCGAAACACCATTTTTTATTTTGTTATCATATTGTTGCTACTTTTGCTTTTGGTTTTTGTTGCTAGGATTTTTTCTGACTAAGTATTATTGGGATTCTATTACTGATGTTAAGTAGCATAAACTGTTGCCTGTGCGGGATACTAACTGGGATGATTCGTTACATTCTGCCATGCAAAATGTTCTCACTAAATGTATTGAGTTATGTGTTTGATTAATTTTTACTTTATTAGCGGAATACCTTTTGTATAAAAGCGAAATTACGCGGAGTATTAAATTACATTTAAATGAATATAATACAACGAATCCATAATATATGTTGTAATGTCTAAGAATAATTAACCGTCACCTTTCTGTCTCTGTAGTTGTTAATTTTTCAAATAACAAAAAGAGTTATTTAGGCATTTAAATTTATTTTTAGTTATAAGACTAGAATAAAATGCTTTGCTATATATGAATAATGAACTCATATACTTAGTTTGTTCTGAAACTTACTAACTTATAACACGTTAAAAAAATTACTTCATAATTGCTCAGATTTAAATAACTTAATAAGTGTTCTCGGTAGGCCTACTGGATGTTACTAGAGTTAGATCAAGTAAGTTAGTTTAATAAGTTCAAGGGGTTGAAAGGATTCAATTTAACTTATGCTTATTATATAACAAATGGTTATAAAAATTGTTCAATTTTACCGTTAGAAAATCGGTTGAAGCACGGTTTCATCTTCCCACACTACAATTTTTTCATTTGCGATCTTGGATTTTAATTGCAAAACGAAAACTAATCGAAAAATTATCACATGTTCTTAATTTATTTAAATTTGTTAAAAAAATATCATGTGTACATTATGCTATTACGCTTTGGATAGAATAAGCTTGGAGTTGATATCGTCTTTTGTTCTAAAGATATACGAGACGAAGGAAACGCTTACTAGCATACGTAAGTAAATATGTGCATAGATACAAACATACACGCACACATACATACACGATATATAAGTAATTTGCTTTAAAGTTCCAATTTGCTTGAAGTGGTCATTTTTCGAAATATTGTTACTATAAACGAATTCCATCATTAGGTTTCGTATTACAATGCATTATACTTCGTGAACGTTACAAGTGTTGCATAGCACTAACATATAATTTAACGCCATCCAGACTGATTTTTATAAATTCTTAATCAATAAACAGCAAAAAAATAATTAATTTACTTACATTTATGTTCACGATTGCAACTACGCTGAGCCGATCGTATAAGTACTTGATATTTTACCAAATTGTAGGCCAAATATTTATTAGTTACAATATATTAAAATTATGAATTATGCAAGTCCGTTCGATTTCGTTCTTCGCTACGTTTAACAATGACAAGAAATGAGAGGGTATAATCATTTTTGTTACTTAGGAACAAAAGCGTAGGCGCCATCTAGTTGCAACTTATAAGAATTCGTTTTCATAGACATTCAATAGTTTCCTAAAGTGATAGAATACGGCCAGTAGGTTAGTGGGAAGACTTTACCTACAAGGACGCGTCAGTTTTTATGAAGTTTTTTTTCCCTAGGCAGAGAGGAGGCGACGGGATTATATTTTTGAATTGTAAACCAAATTGACGAAAATCACATATGCATTAAACGCGCTGTCGATATTCTGAGTCCGGTTTTGAATTATATTCACAAATTCGTCAGTAACAAAATACAAAACGAATGAAAAAGTATTTGACGTGCTCTCTGATACCTATGTAATTGAATATCGTTTAAAAAAAAGATTTAACATAGAATTTAAAAATATGCCTATTTTTTAATTACAAGATATCGGTATTTAATTTCAATTTGTGTACATCTTAGCTTAACCATGTAAAATATATATTTTCGATTAATACTAGAATTGTGACGTCACGAGATACTAAGCTTAGACTTTCATCTTCTTTCGTAAAAAACATTTTAATAAAAGGCTTCTTATAAAAGCTACTATTCTGTTGTTGAGAGGTGAGACTTAAATCCTGCCCGTAGAAATGAAGTGGAAAGTCAAACGAAGTTTGATAAAATAACAAGGATGATTAAATGACAGCTTAATATAAAAATACTTTTATAATTGAAGTATTAAAATTTACTGAATATTTTAAATTAACATGGTTATTTTTATTACTAGCAGTATTTAAAACGGGATATTTACCATGTTTTTTATTTTTATTTGTTGGAGCTCGATATTCCGACATTATCTACGAATGTCTTGTTCAAGAGACTGTAATCGAGCTCCAACAAATAAAAATAAAAAACATGGTAAATATCCCGTTTAAAATATTACTGAATATTATAAATTAAAATACAAATTTATAATTAATATAAAAGATATACGATGGTAATTATTTATTTTGTTTAATTTGCTATCGTTTTCAGATCTTCTCTCTTTAGATAGTTACAACTCCAGTAAGTTGTTCAAACTTCGTCTTTGCATCGAGTTCGGGAACACTTGGTAACATTGTCGTTGCCTACTGAGTAAAACTCAGTGAAATCGTAAATGCAGATGAGTATAATTCAGATTGGTATACAAAAACCCCAGTAAATAGATATTATTCTATTATATTATTTTATATTCTCAATTCACCACTAATTAACTAGCTTAGTAAATTTAAAGACAAATTAACTTTATTAAATTTTCCTATTTTGGGAAGTGACCTTTTTCTCATTAATTTCAATTAAATTTCACAAATAAACAGTCATTATTAAGAAGAGCCTGCTAAATGTGCGGCATTTGGCAAGTTAAGATTCCTTATGTTTTATTTATAGCTCACAATGAAAACAACTCGTTACGGATGAAATAAGATTTCAGTTATACCAAATATCATTATATAGAGGACATTATTAAAATATCCATATTACAATAAAGCTTTATCAAAATGCAAATCAAAACAGCAAACCAATCGGTAAATACCTAAAACAATGAAATATTGTAAATTGATACGTGCAATGTGCATCCTTTCACTCGGCCTCACAGGAGGCACCCTTGGGACGTTCGTATTCTGAGCCCTTAAGGGGGTTCTCAACATCCAGTTTTGAGTATTTTAACCCAGTGACGCTGTAGAGGCCTTAAGGGCCAACAGCATACACAATTCGAAAAAAAAAGAAAATCTTTCAATACTATATACTACATTATCAGTACATAGTATATACCAAAGTCGCTTCTCGCTGGCTGTCTGTCCCTGTGTATGCTTAGATCTTTAAAATTATGCAACGGATTTTGATGCAGTTTATTTCAATAGATAGAGTGATAAACCTTTACTTTTTACGATAAATAATAGTCTATTCATGAAGCAATTTTAAGCAATACAGCACTATCTTTATCCAATTAAGTACCGTAAATACATTGTGTAGTTAATATAGATCGATATGGCCATTTACAGCATGTAATTAAAATGAATATTTTCGAAGATATTTCGAATATATTCAAAATGCAGGACATTGCGATTTGTAATGTCTAATTATAAAAACCTGTGAACGTTGTGTATAAAGACGTTCTGTAGTATACTTAGAATCAGCATTGTACACTTGCGAAGCCGGGGGCGGGTCGCTAGTGTAAAATAGATATTTATGACTAATAATCGAACTTACTTAGTTTAAATTTGACTCCTAGGTAAGAGTTGTTGCGTTCGATATATTTAAAGTACCGTAACTATAAATGGGTTCATTTCTTAAATAAGTAATCATTTTAAATTACTGTAAGTGTAAATATAATGATTTCAAATGTGATACATTTTGTATATAATTATGAAACGCACAGACTATTTTTTATATTAAAAATATTGTGTGTTATGTCGTATATTTCGTCTCATATATCGTTGAATGTCATGACGATCTAAACATTTAAATACAACACGTATTTATGGTGTATTTGATAATACCAAATGGAATTTTTATTGTATTTCATTCGAAAGCTTAATAGTGAAACAAAATGTATATATTGTTTTTTAGTTGGCAGTTAATCGACGCAACTTATTAATAATCATAATGATTATTATTTTACTCTTATTTTGTATTTTATCCTTGGTACATAATAATCACTTAAATTAATAAAACGTTGCATTTGTACATCGAGATAAATATGTCTATCCTAGTTGCCGGTCCGTAAATTAACGCATCCAACAAATCACATCAATAATTTTCTTTGTTGCCGTGGAAAACAAAGGTCACGACAAAAACACGGTTGCATTCATAAATTAACTAGAAGATATCGTTAATCAGTTTGATCTGCTACTGTGTTCTTAACACACATAAAGAAAACTAAATATAGTATATCTATCCCTTTTTTCAAGCATATTTATGTAATAGAATTTGTTATAAAAAAATAACAATTAACAAAACAAAACTACTTAAATATATGTTCAATATCTATATAATTAATAGAACTGGTGACTTACAAAGTAAATTAACCAAAGACTTATGAATAAAATAGGCCTCGCTTTATTCATTAGTTATACATACACGCTAAGTAAGCTACGATCTGTCAAGGGCAAAAAGCAAGCGCACTTGGCAGTGACCTTGCATCGATTCATTTGCTTATTTCATAATATGAGTAACTTGACTAAGAACGCTATCGAGGCCTGTAAAAGTGGCTTTCATTATTGATTAACTACTACATGCATCAAAGTTCTAGGTCTCTATATAAAATAACTCACGTATAGAGGTCGTCAGCTATATTGGAACATGAAGCTTCTACCAGCACGGAACAACTCATTTTGACAATTATTATTGTCTTTTTAATACACACATTCACTTATTGTTCAATGTTGATTTTTACATAGTTATCGGTTCACTGCGATTGTAGATCTGGCGAAATAGTTGGATGAGCGAAATGCCGCATTTCGGAAAAAGATTCTTAACATATACAAGCCGGATTTTGGGATTGAAATCAGAGTAAGCCTAGGGCGGACGTGGAAAGCGATAACATTGTTTGGACGTATGCTATCGTCAAAAATACCACACACTACAGCAAAGATTTGTTAAAATTCTACTAAATTCACTTGAAAGGAATTTTAATTTGTTTATATAAGATAAATATTTCGTTAATATAATTAATCTAATTTATAATAAATTCGATTTCAATCAATAGTTATATGGAGATATGCTTATAATATTATTTAAAAATTTCATCGACGCAACACTACACATTTGAATATCCAGTCTGATGATAGAATGATTATATTCAAAGAACCGCTCTTACAAAGTCACCCTATGGCCGCAAGAGCGCAACGCGCATGCGCGTGTTTAACCTTGAGAATACTTCCCGGTTCACAGACAGAAACTGTCACCTGCCTTCTAGGTCAATGTGTTTCAGTGCCTACCCCAAACTATGAGCGTAGCAGCGTAGGCGACACACTTAAGAAAAATAGATTCCAATAAATTATGGGTCCTCGTAGATTATTAGTTTAATCCAAAAAATAACAAATCCTATAATAAAAGAAAAATGCTTTTTTTCAAATACTTTTACGAACCTTCTCCGCGATTAACGCTCGATTACATGGTAGTCAGATATTTCGCAGGCGGCTTAATTAGCCATCCAATGAAACGCCTAGCCACTTTACTAAACGGTGCTGTTCAATCAGCAGTCTGAATGACATTCACTCAATTCATTTCCGTTCATAGAATAGTGAAACTTGCTTTAGACTCTCCCTTTTTTAATTTTTTTTAAGAAACCTTAACTCTTTAACCCTATTTGGTCTTCTCTCTGACCCCTAACCAAAAATAGCCCTTTCCTGAGAACTTGACAAAAATAAATATTTCTAAAAATAAAGTAATTCTAACCTTTAAATTAGGTTGTTTATCAAGAATTTTGAAACAAAGTGGTCTTCGGCGCTATGGTATGTGCAGCACCTTCGCCTTTCGTATCAAAGCATTATTATTATTGGACTCCCTTCGCGCTGAGTTTTCTAGCAAAATGATCAAAAGAAACCACAACAAACATATTCTTGTAATCAGGTACCAAACTTCTACCATATACAACTCTTTGTTCCCCCAAACTCGTGCGGTTGAATTGTAAGCCCAATCCTTTTTTTTCTGAGATGGCGTTAATACGTATGTAAGTATCAAGAGTAGTTATGTAGTGAAAAATCTGTCTCAAATAAGCGCAATTTAATGAAATAATTATGTTCCAACATAAACTATCAATATAAATATTTTTATTTACATGAGAATCCCTATTCTATACATGGAAGATGTATTGACTGGAGACAATCAGGAAGCTGGTTGAACGCCGCCTTTTAGTCAAGTGATTTGATTACGACGATTACCTTACAATAGCATAACACCATGAGAAGGAAATAAGTTAAAGTTGAGTTTAATAGTCTAATAATTTTAATATAAGATAGCTTTATACGGTGAAAAAACTCATGATCGATACGGCGATGTTCAAAAAATAAGACTTCATGTAAAGCACAACCTGAGGGAATTCCCACGTAGAGGAATCGATTTTACCTAAGTGGCTACAAGAATATTAAAGACATGTTAGTAACAAGCAAGTAATTCAGGTGGTAGAATTATTTAAACAGAATGGCTCACTTTTTTGCAATCATATTTGATATTTCTATTTAGTGAGATGCATTATTTCCTCGTTTCTTTTTATTTTATGTTATGTCGTAGTGTTATTTTATTATTTTATATAGTTGCTATTTATATTTATAAAATGTAATTATTGTCCCGATAAAATTAACAGCCTGTCCATTATTCCATTACTGGGCTAAGGCCTTCTCTCCTTTTGAGAAAAAGTTTTGGATCTTATACCACTACGCTGCATACCAGTTTCTACCACAAACTTAACAATTCACTTACAAAGAGATAAAAGTAATTAAACCTTATTAAAGCGTATTGTCGTGCTTAAGATATCTCTTACTTTACTTAACTATACTTTTGAAGTGCGTTAGCACATCAAACTGATTTGACGATATTCTCAATGTTTATTTAATTACATCCATTGTAATTGTATTTATTTATAAAAATATTTGGTTTCAAAAGAGAATAAAATATAATTTACTAATACCGTACCTATGATTATTAAAAATCGTTTAAGTGATGTCGTATGATGTTGGACCAAATAAATATTAGTGTATCTACCAGATACACTAAAATTAAAATTATATTTTTTCAGTTTTAATGAGAATTACTTTAGATTTAAAACTCCAGTGAAATTCTCATTTGTCATACCTTGCAAGTAAGGTTGGCAAAGTTAGACAGCTAACGGGCGGAATGCAACTCCACTACTTTACTATATTTTAGCTGTTTTCATAGTTTCATGTCTCATAGTATTATATATATCGGGTAATGCTTCACTTATAGAATCTAAATTCAATATTCATACTTCAAAGAGACGGCCTATTTACATAACAATATAAGTTTTTAACAAAGCCATAAATTATACTTTATATACTACATGTATTAATTTTTCTCCTTTATTTCGCTCGTTCTACTATTAACCAATGATAGAAAAGAAATAAAAGTAGCTATTTGGACGAATTAAGTTATAAAACATAAAATTAAATTTCCTTTTTTTTCGGATGATTTCCTCGAAAGTACAATCATTGTCTAAATATCACGAATAATAACATAAATAAGTATAATACGGTAACGTATATCAGTTGATTACCATAATTTGCCTGACCCACATCTTCGTAGCCTGAATATGACAACTAGGACATTGATCAATAAAGCCTTTTTGTCTATATTACCAAATAATTATTTAATTGCCTTAGTAAAATTATATCGATCCTTTAAAGTCCTTGTATATTAATGTAAAAATGTGAAGTCATTCATTTTCTATCTTGGATTAAGTTAAAAAAGTCCTCTAACTATTCAGTTTTTACGTAACTAGATTGCTCTCGTAAAGAAAATTAGTCTCTTATATTCAGTCCTCTGGCAGGTTTTTTGATAAAATTAAGCTACTTTATAAAATTTATACTTCATATTTTATGCAATTATAAAAGAAAAATACACATGTTTTTACTTTATTAGGTACTGGTTGCCTTAGTTGTATTAGGTAGATTGATCGTCAGGGGATAGGCACAAAAAAATAGCCTTCCTTAGTGTTCAAACTTGTTCGTACATTTTCATCAAATTCAGTTCAGTGGCTTAGCCGTGAGAGAGCAAAACACAGACAGACAGAGGTCTTTTCGCATTTATATGATATTAAGTCATTGATCTTTTTAATCTATTGATATTTAAAAAATATTATTATGGATTCTTTATTATATAAGTAGGTACTTCATTTCAACATCAAATAACTATTTCATAGTTTATATTTTTATAACAAAAGCACACAGACATGGCTCATTAAAATATACAAAAGTAAAAGGTGTTTAATTTTTGTTTGTTTTTATTTTATTGGTAATTTAATAATTATTTGATATTTGTGTTCGACTTTTTTGCACATTGAATGCTATGTAGCTTTCACTAATATAAAAATTATATCTATACATAAATAATTTTAAGTATAGATATATTTTTTTACAAAGAGAATATTTTTATAGAGTAATCCCTATATAAATAATACCTTCGTAAAATATGTCGCTGTACGAAGAATGTATTTGTATGTAATGTAATGGTTTGTCTTTAATGAAACGTCAAAATTATAATAATGTAAAATCTAACTGTTAGTAATATCTCCAGATAAATTAATAATTTTGTCTATGTCTAAATCTCTTTGTATTTTAAATATATATGTATAATATTTGGCAGTAGGCCATAAGGCTGTATTGTACCCTACTCTATTGTAATAATCAGTACATAAACTAAACAAGATTAAGAAAACAATAGTGATAGTTATACAATAATGTTTACAATTAAATAATCATATACAAAAAATAATTATGAAATTAAATGTGGATCAAAATGAAATCTAGTCAATCAAAGTCTAGGTTTACATAAATTAAGAATATAATAGCCTTTCCACTTTTTTTACATTCACCTTTTATACCTTTATATTCGAATTGTTTGGCTCGCGTAATATTGCTGAAATCCGCAATATTAAATATTTTCCATCGATGCCTCTTTTAAGCCTTCATAGCGTGACCTCATTTTTCATCACAGTGACTCGTTAAAAATTCAGTGAAGCTTGTATAAATATTAATCCATGATCTTCGATTAAAATTACTTCGATTTTATTTTATTAAAGTATTTATATAGTATTTATTTAATAAAAGCAATTTCAAAATAATAATAAGCAATATATTAGAAGAAGTGGATCTCAGTAATAATGTATATCCTAACTATCTAATATCATAAATGCGAAGGTGAGTTTGTTTGTTTGTTACGCTTTCGCGTTTAAACTACTCAAACGATTTTTATGAAATTTTACATACACGTTTTAATAATAGATTAAATAATAGATTTTGATGTCGTCAAAACTCAGTTCCATCACAGCGGGCACCTCAAGGAAGACTAGCCAACTACGCGAGGATATATTATAGATCACAAATGTGTGCACTCTCTATTCCCTCGCTCTCATAATCCGATGGGACGGCAAATCCGACATTACTGGAAAGAGTTCAGGCTTCAGATCAACGGATTTACGTACTTTCCAAGGCAAGATCGTGTACACACTTCTCTTGTCTGCGTGTCTTCCAAATTCGGGATCGTTACTTTCAAATTCTTACTTAAACAAGACCTTATCATGTCCGGTACCCACACGGACCACGCTTTCAACATAATCTGTGCACTATCGCGACTTGCACCACAGTAGTGATGCATCGTCATCGTTTCATATTTTAAATTTTAAATTAATGTGATATTTGGATAATTTATGTTATTATATTATTTAAGCGTTACTGGCATTCGAGATGACCAATTAGTTCGACACAGCGCGATTTATCATCCGTCGTTTTATTACCCAGAGGACTATAAAATAAATATTAAAACACATCAGATCTTTAGCAACACTATATTTATTGACACAAAAGGAAAGCCATAGACAATTTTAAAAGGACAATTGCAGATACAAAGGCTATTATTCTAAAGATAATATTGAACTCTTAGACTTCAAATATAGATAGATAAAAGTGGTCACAAGACCAAATACTTTGAACTTTGATTCTATTGATTATCAATACATTGCATACAAACGTATCGACGTACTTCATATCCATAATAAATCTACGACCACAAAATTTACCGACCGGTTAATATATTAAAGAAATTATTCGTTTTGCTTACGGATAGTCTTATTACTTTCATACATTTAACTAACTATCAGTTATAAGTGGCCTTTTTTCGTTTAAGTAATAATCCGATGGAAGCAAAACGAATAGTTTATTGAACATAGGAACCGGGCAAAAGTAGATTATCGATAATACAATATTATTAGCTCTTATAGCTCAAAGTTACAACCTGGACTTAAAATAGACACAAACATTTTAATATTTTATCTAATGCATATTGATTATGATTAATTAACAATTAAGCACTAAAGGAAATCACATCAAGACATTAATGAGACATCAGAAATTAGGACAGTGCCGTGGATGTTAGAAATTATACAAATGGTGTTATATTTTTCATCTTGGCAGCTACGAACCTAAAACTAACTACTAAATGGAGACGAACTATTTTAGCATTTTGTTACAAGGTTAAGGTAATATTCAAACATCAGCAGCTGGTATTTTCATGTGATAAATGAATAAATGCATTTACATAACTGTTTAATACTTACACTGTAAGTCGATCCAGCGAAAAAGACTAGAAATATAATATACTAATTACATCAATAAGGCCACACGGAACGCCGACATAAAATTGTATCCTTTGACAGGATCCGGCAACTCAGTGAAATAAAAAACTTAATTCTCATATTCACGAGCATAATACTATGCATGGTATATTGATTAACTTATTGATTAACGGTCGCACTTATAATCGTCGCCTAACGGGTGTTTAGTTAAATACTGACTTCTCTTTCTCTCATCATTGATTTGACATTCGAAAGAAGAAGACAGCATTGTTTAACTGATTACGACATAAATAACATTTATGGGTGAAACCGTAAGTTTCTAGAATGAAAATCAGTGTCCAAAACAGCACAAAAGACAGCAATCTAATTATAATATTTTAATACTTGTACCATCTCATGTGACCCTTTTCTGAATTTTGATGTTTTTGTGCAATTTAAAATATTTACATATTGATATTCCATTCCTTTAATGAAATAGTAACTATAAACAACAATAATCAATTTTTTTAATAGTCGATTCTGACTTTAAATTATTATACTTAATGAAAAAAATATTTTAGATCCGCTTGTAATAATAAATATTTTAACAATGTAAATTTATTGTAAAATAAATATATGTGTAGCCGAGATGGCCCAGTGGTTAGAACGCGTGCATCTTAACCGATGATTTCGGGTTCAAACCCAGGCAGGCACCACTGAAATTTCATGTGCTTAATTTGTGTTTATAATTCATCTCGTGCTCGGCGGTGAAGGAAAACATCGTGAGGAAACCTGCATGTGTCTAATTTCAACGAAATTCAGCCACATGTGTATTCCGCCAACCCGCATTGGAGCAGCGTGGTGGAATATGCTCCAAACCTTCTCCTCAAAGGGAGAGGAGGCCTTTATCCCAGCAGTGGGACATTTACGGGCTGCTTATGTTTATGTAAATATATGGTATCAGCATATAAATTGATTATTGTAGTATTATATTGTCGATATAAACGCAAAAAACTATTTTATTTATATGACTATTTGAGAAATTGACTTATCTAAATGTTATATAGCAAGAGCAACAAAGACACATCTAGATACACAATAATTTTATCACTGAAATATTATTAAAAATCACACGGTATAAACGGTATGATATTCAACAATATTTGTTTATTATCTTAAACTTTACAATAACACCCAATAAGTACTTTTTAAAAGCATTATATTCCTTAAGTCAATTTTAGAGATTTAATATTACAATTAAAATTTCCTTAGAACAATAAAGTAAATTTCACCATTTAGTTAATTTAAATAATCATTTATACAAATAATTTTACGAAAGATAATAAGTTAAATATTGAATTTAAGTTTTATTAAAAAAAAAGTCATTATGATCATGGCAAATAATTTGTCAATTTATAAGAAATCCATATTTGCTAATTAAACATTTTAATACGATTTTTTTAATCAATCTACAAAGCGATAATATCGCAAAAGCTTTTAATCGAATAAATATCGCAAAATGACGCGTGAGAACAAAATTATATATTATATTTAATGAATCTATGACTACATAGCAATTTAATATACCAGAAAAGCTTTAATTCTATTAAAAATCGCAAAATGCCGCGTGAGACCTAGTCTCAGCATGATACAATGACTATTCTAAATTGTCCTGTCTCTTTTCAGGCTCCGGTTGACTCAAATAGTTATTTATGAGAAAGTCGTCTGCATCTAATATATCGCCTTGAGGCATATCGTCCGTCCCAATCATCAAACTATCGTCGAATATGTTGTCAACGTCTAACAGACTATGTTCCAAGCCAGGCTCTAGCATAACGTCCTTTAGAAAATCATCCGATGGCAACATGTCCATATCTATACTATTGGGGGATTCCATGAAGTTATCTTGCATTATCTGTTGTGGTTCAAATTCAAAGTTTTGACTACGCGAACCTTGTGGTTCTATAAATATAGAGTCTAAATCAGCTAAAGAATATTGCATATGTTCAGAAGGAGGCAGCACTCGCGAGGGGCTGGACGGGGAGACCCGGCGCGGGGGACGTGATCGTTCAACCCTGCGCCCTCCCGAAGCTTCCTGTTATACTCTTACTTTCTTCTGGCCCTTCTTGAGAGCGCGCTCCTTAGCCTTCTCATATAGAGGCAACAGCTTTTTCTCTTCGGCTAATATTTTCAAAAGTGTTATGATAAACGGCAAGTAATTGTGTCTCCTACGGGCCATTTCCTGATGATATCTCAACATTTTTGCATCTTCATATTCGATCAACATTTTCAATCTACGGATTTCCTTTTCAGTATCGTCTGTTTCCATACCGAGAATTTGAGTTTCGCGCATTAATTCTTGTATTTGTCGCTCATATAACATTTTCCTATCTGATATGAGAGCCATCAAGTTGAAATGAATTTCACCTTCGGTGTAGCTGTGAAAATAGTATCATACAATATACAGTGCAATTACTACAGTAATAAGTAAAAAAATAAACACGAATGGAAAAATATGTAATTAAATAATACAAGAACAGAAAATAAAATATAGTCCGGAATTATATTTTACTTAATTTGTATTAAATCTTTACTTGTAAATCCAGGGCCATTGTAAATCTTTATTCAATATTATAGGAAGCATTAGATTCTGCTATTATTTGACAAAGATATACCACAAGTTCAGATAAGACATACCTAGGACCTAAGAAGAATTCCAATATGGATTATATGAAACATATCATCCTGTTTACATAAAACAACACCATAGTATGTAAAATATGAAACTTTAAAACTTTTTATTATACTTACACATTAATTCTCTTCATTATAATAGGATGTACGACATTGAGCCAGTCTTGTCCAGGCGATATTGGCCCATGGTCGATTGGCCCTTCCCGAAGACCATCCAACTCATATAGACGACCATTTATAGGAATGTAACCAATAAAATGATAGGCATCTTCCTCCTACAAAATAAATAAAATAACTTTATAACATTTCTAAGTTATTGAATACAATCTCAAATCAATTGAATACAAAACAGATCATCAAGGGTGCTGCTTTAATAGTTATAGCTGAAGGAATACAAACTTAAGAAATTGACATTTATAGATATTAAAAAATGCAGTATGCAGCAAGAGTACGGCAATCTCAAATTTGTTTAATGATATTCGATCTCAAGTAACATCTCTCTAAGGAGTTTAGTCAAACTGTACTTTAAATACTGAAGTACACAAAAAGTCGTTTATTATCAAATGGGACAGAGTCATTTCAGGACAATAACTAACAAATTGGAATATTTTCCGTTTTACGAAATAAGAACTACTACTGATGTCTAAATTCAAACTAAATATTTAGTCAATATCTGGTGTTTGTTGTGTTAACCTTTTCTTTTGCTGACTATAATAATCTTATCTTGAAATATGTAAGTACCAATAGAAATATTCTCAAATTCAATGGACAGTCTTTCGAGACTATGGCTAAACGAGACCTGTTGTTATACCTGATGTGGTAGTTATGATGCCCCATCTCATATTTCCAACCAGTTTATTAATTGTTTTTGTTCCTATTGTGCTTGAACCAAACTAAGGCAGCTTAAGAGATGAAATAATTGCAATTACTTACTTTTGTTGGTGCCTTCTGATCAAACTCAAAAAGTGTCTGGTTTGACATTGAATTGTGGGCAGTGCGTATGGTCTGAGAGTTGCTTAGGGTAAGACCACGCATTCTTGGATCAAAAGACATACTAAATTCCTTTAATTTCGTTAGTTCCGGTCCTAAATCTACATCTGGATGACTGCAGTTCAGTAATAAGCTCACAACAGCTTGTGTTGCGCATGCATTATTTATAACCTGAAAATTATATCAATTGACTCAATTTTTTTACAGTTTACATGTACTATGGGTTTCACATAACAATGTTATTTGTTTATTGAGAAAATATTCACGTAAAATAATAGAACATAAGCAATAATAGAACATAAGCAGTAATAGAAGATAAGCAATCTAATTAAAAAAAAATGAGCCAAATCCTTAGAGACATTTCACAGAGTAAATAAGAAATGGTCATTTAATATTATAAAATGTACAAATAAAATTTTTGAAAAATCATATAGATATTTTGAGCATAATACCTGTTTAGCAAAATATATTGTCTCAAGACGATTGTCTGTCACGACCGGATGTGGTGGCTCCTCATGTTGTAAATATTTAAAGAGGAATATAAGTCCATGAACAGGCCTACAATTAATTAAAAGCATTTTCATCACTCATTCTCTTTATTATTAAAAAACTTTTTAAATACAACCATATATATTTTTGGATTAATGTATTCTTTATTAGAAAAATAATTTGGTTCTCATAAGTTGAATAAAATAAATGATACTATAAACAAAAATAATCTCACCTTAAATTATCAAATACTCCCTCTCCTTCATCCATTGACCACATTTCTTCCACTTGTACTCCTTTAACACCTGCAAAATGATTAAAATTAAAAATGTAAAAAGATTGGTATATTAGAATTTCATTTTGAAACATTAGAGGATATAAGATTATACTCAGTATGACCTAATATAATTTAATATTTATTAATTTTGTTGTATTAAATTAAAGAATAAACATAAACTTACCAAATGTTTTGATTAACTGTGTGAATACACCGGGATCACTTTCAATAAGACACCAATCGCCTGCAGACTCCATTTTGCTGGAACTGTTCTGTCACCTTATGAACATTTCAAAATTATATGTATTGTAAAAGGCTTGTTGATAATTAATATTAATTTTATTTAAAACGAAAATTCACACAATAACTTTTAAAAACATCAGGTGATAGATATTTCAAAATTTTTTTTTTAGACATGTAACAGGAATTCACCACATAAAACAGTAATTGCAAAAAACATCATAGTGCCTATGGATGAAGACAGTTAAGATATGTTGCAACAATGATACAATTAAATTATGTGGCACAACTAATTGTTTAAAATCCAAGTTGAACAGGAACTTCGTTTAAATTTACTTTGAGGATTTCATGATATTCAGACTGTCTGTTAGATCCACTAACCTTATTATGATTACAAAACTTTCTTATAAATGATATCTATTTATATTGAAGAGTTCACTACACATTTGTATATAGGTCACACATTTATAATCATTTGTCTAAGTAAGGTAAATTGATGTTTTATGTTAGTATAAAATAACTATACTGATAAATGAAATTAGATGTGATTGATGGAACAAAAGAAATATCTCACCTGGTCAGTATAAGCACTCACTAAATTTCAATAGCAATATACAACAACGAAATTTTAGCAGACTATTTATTTAAGCACTTTTTAATCTATGTAATTACTGCAATCCATAAAATTTAAAATAAATTATTTATATAATATTATTTAATTAGTTTATTAAATTACATTTTAATTAGTTTTTTAATCCAGATCAGTTTCCTTGGACAAGAGTCAACTGTAGCAACAACAAAGACAAGTAATAAAGAATAAAATTGTTATGAAGAACAATTATTCTCCAAAAATTTTGCAAATTATTCAAGGGACTCCTTAACAATTCAATCTATCAAATTATGGAATTACTGTCCACATGAAATTGAACAACCTCAATCCAGCCACATTTTTGTAAATAGTGCGAATGAAGAACTATGTACTTGATAAGTATACATATGAACATTGCATTAAAGGACATATAGCTAATTTTTCTTATTTACGTTATATAAATAGTTCTGCTCTTTATTACTCTTCTATAAATGTCTTTTTTAGTTAGACAAATGGGTAAATGGGTCATATTATGATGGTCACCACTGCTCATAGACATTGGCAATGTAAGAAACATTAATTATTTCTTACACTGCCAGTGTGCTACTAAACTTGGGAACAAAGATGTAATGTGCCTGCCTTGTGCCTGAAACACTGACTCCCACTTCAAACTAGAACAAAACAATACTAGTTTTGTCTTGTTAGAGGTGTGGGCTTAAAATCAATCATCAATGGAGCTAATTTAGTAAGTGGTCACAATGGCCTAGACATTTAGTACTAGGCATGTGTTCAATATATTAAAACTTCACACATGAATATTCACAGTAGCATTGATCACTTTGATAAAATAAGTGATAATCATTGTATGTGCACAAGAAGTAAGGATAAGCTTGGAACACCAAGTTTCCAACTTCGCAAAATCAATAAATCATTCTTGGGGCAAGGTATCTATCCTTTTCTATAATAAAATTCTGCAGACATATTTAACTTTGCCATTTCATAGATTCAAGTAATTTGTAAAAAATACATTGGTAAAGAAGGCATATTATTCGATACAAGATTATATAGATGATAAAAAAGCATTGAGTTAAGCATAGCATGCTTGTTGACCTCTAGGCAGGAGCCATACATTCATATATAATTGTATTTAACTAACATGACTGAATTTTTAGATGTTGAAAAAGAGTAACTACTGAGTTTCTTTCCGGTTCTTCTCGGTAGAATCTACATTCGGAACCGGTGGTAGCTTTACTTTAAATAGTTTGTTAAATGATGATTCATAAGTGTCTGTGAAAGCCTACTTGAATAAAGTATATTTTGATTTGATTTGATTTGATAATCTAATATCGGATTTCATCTGACTCTTAAGTCTGCATCTTAAGTCAAACATTGAACGCATGAACCTATTGTCCTGTCACTCTTTAACATTACGTAACCTGTCTGTGAGAAAGATTTAAGATGAATGTGAAACCAATTTTGATATCACATTCATTTCATCTCTTTGCTGCAAACCATACAAAGTAAAGTTAAACAAAGACAGGGCGACATCTGAAATTGGATGTCAACATCAATAATCCAAATATCCGTTTTACAACCAATGTCACAAAATTTGTTTATTATATATGCATAATTAGCACTGTCAGAAATATAAACAATATGTGCTACCAAGAACCCTACAAAGTATGGATGCTGAATTTTTAGACAATTTAGTTTAATGTTATGATTATAGTAACAAAGTTATATATTTATTTATACACCAGGTTGTATAGATGCAATCAAAATACTATTTAGTTCCTATATAATATGTTATATTTTGGTAATGCTGCCTATGTTCTTTTGTTTTTTATTCTATATAACAATTAAAATTGCGAAATAAAACTACTAGTCACTTTATATAGTTAGCAAAACAAACAAACCCACGAAAACCGGTCTGCGATGCTTTTTGACATGTTCGTTTAATATGTCATGGTGAATTAATTTATTTTAAATTTTATGGATTGAAATAACCGGTGTTTTTTTCATTCAACACTAAGACTCAAGGAAAAATAGATTTAACATAACTCTATTATACTTTTGTTAAAAATATATTGATACCATTGCCACTCGCACAAATTTTATAGATTTTGTCAAATAAATTGAATCAATAACTATTTGCCAATAGCGTTTTGACTTCTGATTATTGACATGTAACAGTGTATTTTACAGATATGTTAAAAATATAGCAAACAAAATATTTAATAACTCACTTCAGTTTTGTAATCTTTTAATCTTCAATGTTCATCCAATTCCAAGTGTAATGATACATAAAATCAGCTAATTTATAATACTCTTTGGCTTTGGTAAAATGACAATTGAATTTGAAATAGTAATCTCATTGTATTAACCATAGACCACCTAGAGATCTATAAGCTGTAAATGCAAAGTCATAGAGTTTAAAGGTGAAATGATACATATCAATAATGGAACATCCACACACTCGCCAAGCTTTTGGAGAAACAACATGTAAATTAGGCTTTTAAGTCTTATAAACTTTTGCCTTTTTACCTTTTTTTACAAATAAAATAAAAATACTTCAGGACATGTGAATGCATGCAGTAACAGCATCTACTGATTAATGGCAACCATACATAGACAAACAATTGATTTGATAGTGCTTCTAGCAAAAGATTATGCTAAATACCAGTTAAAAATATATTACGAATTACGATGACAATATTCTCCTCCAGGCTGAATTTAGTCGTAGCAGCCTTCGGTCCTTTCCGAAGCAAACAATTTAAACTGTAACACTTTTGTTATGATTTTT
Organism: Vanessa atalanta; assembly: GCF_905147765.1. Lineage (NCBI taxonomy): Eukaryota > Metazoa > Arthropoda > Insecta > Lepidoptera > Nymphalidae > Vanessa > Vanessa atalanta. Next base: position 12,079,111 of record NC_061902.1, on the reverse strand, counting down.
ATGTCAGAAAAAGACATAGACATCGACATAGACATCTTTATTGGCCCGAGCCTGAGTTTAAACTAAATACATTGGGATCTGTATGATTATAAGCTTAGAGAGATTATTTATTTGCTTGTCCACCTATCTATATTATAAAAAAATACAAGAAAATAAAAAATGCAATTGTAAACCTTATTTTTTTTTTAATAAATGAAGCATAATGTTATATGAAATACTAAATGTTTAATATTTCTTGCTCAATAATTTTAATAATATGAACATACCTTTATCCTATCAAGAATATATCATTTAAAAATTTTAGGTAAGATTCATAAATACTTCGTTTTCAAAAACCTCTTTATTTTTTCACTTAATTTTTAATATATTTTACGTTGTTGATCTTTTTTTATTTTTATAAAATAAGTATATAAATAATGTAATTTTTTAATCTACATTAAATTAGTTTATTAATCGCATTGCATTAATGTACTGTAATAGCAACATCACTGTTTTGTCACAAATTTTCTTTTGGAAATGATTATTGCTTACACACATTAAGTGTGTCCTACTTTTTACTAAACTCATAAACTGACCTTTAATACTCAACATTCAGTCTTTGTAGCATTCTTAATTTCTAATTATTCTTTAATTGTTTCTTATTTCTACCTAGTATTTCGTTGTTGGCATACGTGTTTTATGAATTATTCAAAAATATATGGTCTATGTTACCTTTAATTATTGAAACTGTGGAGCAGCGACTTCAAAATATATTCCAGGTAGTTTTATAATAATTTTAACATCCCTTTTTTATCAATGTATTTAAATTGTAAATTTGATTTTTGGATAAATATTAGTAAAATTTGAAGCATACAAGGGAAAAATGATTGATTTTTGGTTTATAAAGTTTTGTTTAAATATTGATTTTAAACTACTGTATAAACCAAAGAGTAGCCTTTGTTTTGTAATTACATTTTACATCATAATGTCAATATTTGTGATTAACCTTAAATTAGAAATTCCTTTGAATGCATTTTTCTGTCAGTATATTATATTATATAACATTGTTAACAGGAAATATCATCATGATTGGCCTCTTTTTATCTCTGCTAAGCTGGATCGGACTCAGCCCGGTACCATTAGCAGCCTACCTGATTGGCACAACAGAGCCAGCATTAAAGCTTTTAATTTCTATCCTACTAGGATACCCTTTAGGTATTATATATAACAAATATGTGAGAGAGTACAAAGAATACAGAAATATTTACTTTATTGTGACTGGTCTGGACATTGCCTTGTACAATTTTGGTTTATCTTTCTACCACAATGTGATACCGGCTGTTGTTATATATTTGAGTACAAAATTGTTAGGACCTGGTAAACACAATGCAATTATAACATTTATTTTCAATATGACATATCTATTGGTTGGATATGTATTAACAGAATCAGAAGATTATGATATAACTTGGACAATGCCTCATTGTGTTCTGACCTTAAAATTAATAGCACTATCTTTTGATCTTTGGGATGGAAAAAAAATGCTAAAGGGAGAGAAACTGTCGGAAACTAACAAAAAAACAGCTCTGGAATCGACACCTCAGTTTCTTGAATTAATTGGGTTCCTTTATTTCCCTGCATGTTTCCTCGTGGGCCCAATATTTTCATTTAGACGATACCTCGACTTTATATCTGACAAATTTCCTATTGAGAAAGAAGCCCATTCTTTAGAAGAACAAGCTATGAAGAGACTTGTGCAGGGTTTAAGCTATTTAGTGGCTTTTCAAGTTGGAAGTAAGAATTTTTTACTTTAAATTGAACTTATTGTAACTGTAGTTAAATATGATAGGAATGTACATGATTACTATTCAGTCCAAGTTAAATTTAAATAATTTTGTTTCACATTTTTGTTGCAACCAGCTATGCCAACACAGAAAAAACACAGATTGCTTATCATAATCTTTATTGTTTTTATAGTGAAGATTCATAATTAAAAAAGATTAATCTATTATTTCAAAAATATATTCTTTTAATTATATATAGTAAAGATATTTTACTTGTTAAATTTTACTTTACAACATATATACTTAAACATGTATGTACTTAAGCTATGTAAAATAAGTGTTTAACTATGGATAATAAATAAAAGTATTACAACATTGCAATTAAATAAAATAATATTTATAATTTTTATTATTTTTCAGTATCAGTGTTTAGTATGAAATATATGCTCTCTGATGAGTTTTGGGAGACATCAATAATATATCGTCACTTTTACAGTGGCCTATGGGCACATTTTGCTCTATATAAATACATAGCATGCTGGCTACTGACTGAAGGTAGGAAATTATACAGTTTTCCTTTTTTAATCTTACATTTTCCGCATAACTTAATATTGTATTTACAAACATTTACTTAATTGGAAAGTAAATATAATCTTTGTTGCAGCCTCTTGTATCCGTTTTGGATTATCATATAATGGGAAAAAGAAAACAGAGATGGGAGAAGTGTCACAATGGGATGGTTGTAACAATATAAAACTTATGAGGTTCGAAGGTGCAACTAAATTTCAACATTACATAGACAGCTTCAATTGCAACACAAATCATTTTGCAGCTGAGTACATCTACAAGCGTCTCAAGTTTTTGGGTAATAGAAATCTCAGTCAATTTTTCACTCTGTTTTTCCTGGCTGTCTGGCATGGCACTCGTTCAGGTTACTATGTGACATTTTTCAATGAGTTTATTATAATATATATGGAAAAAGAATTGGAAAGCATAATAACTAAAACTGAAATTTACAATAAACTCTGGGCCTCTAATGCTAAATACTTGCTGTATGGTTTACTTAAAACTTATACTATAGTTTTCATGGGATGGAGTTTGATTCCATTTGATGTCAAAGTATTCTCAAAGTGGTGGCGAGTATATGCCAGCTTATATTTCTCTGGTTTTATGCTCTTCTTGCCTTGGGCATTAATTTATAAGCCTGCTGTAATAAAAATAGTGAAAATGATATCACCACCATCAAAAGAAAACTAAAAAAATATGTTTTAAAAAAATTATTTATAGAAGAAATCAGTATAAGTATCTTTTTGAACTGAGGGCATAATTAGTTCTACACTTCTACTAAATTAAAATAAATTTATAAAGAGAACAAAATTAGGTTGTAGTTTATAATTATTTCCCTTAGAACCACAATCTGGGATTAAACCATTTAATTTGCAATATCTAAATATGGATAATATATCTATATTATCTGAATTTAGGTCTTTACAAGATATGAATATATTTATAATATATTACACTTGTGCAATATTTTTGTACACTTGAAACACAAGTTTAATTTTTATTTTAAAATCGGTTAAAATTACTTAACTCACTATAATTCTGTAGTTTATGTAGTTGAGGTATTAATCCTGTAAGTATATTGTAACCACATAAAGCAAACAATAAGTATTTTAAAAATATTGCATTATTAGTGCTGCCAATAGTAACTAAGTTACTTTGTCTGAATCAAATACACCAAAAAATGTATAAAGCGTAATGTAAAGAAATATTAACACTTTGTAGCTAATAATTGCTTGGGTCAATCAAGTAGCATTAACGTTATAGAAGTATAGATGAGTAAGATGTAATATGATAATGGTTAACTAATTTTATATTAGTTATTATAGTTACTGTAATAATTACTTGCTTGTACAACAATGTATGATGAACATTGTATTTTATTTTACAATTATTTTATGCATTATGTTTATTTTTAAGTGACACGAATATAATTTTCTAATAACTGCAACAAACAACATTAGACATAAAATATTGATACTTCAGGTCAAGGACTAGTAGAGAGTTCAAGCTATATTTATGTAAATAATTATTCATTTAAATTTTTAACTATTACTATTTTGTATAGTATTGTAGAGCGAGGTACAATTTCAATAAAATGCTACTTATGATAGGTTAGGTGTATCATTCTTTTTCGAAAACGAGTTTCTTTTGTGGATGCCTATCCTATCTCTATCATGATTGATAACTATGTTATAATATTATTTCTTAATGATACCTACATTAAATATAGAATTATTTGTAACATTTTGGCTCAAGTAAAACATTATAAAGTAATGTTTCATAATTTTACTGTTAAAACATTTAATATAATATTATGGCTACTTTCATGACAATAAATGAAATATTCAAAATTTGTCTATAAATTAATGATCAAATTAAAGTAGGTTATCTACATTAAATTTATGAAAATAATAAATTATCTTTGGATATAAAATAACTATTTTGGATAAAACCCACCTAATAAGGTGTGCTATGTTTAATGTAATTAAGCAAATTGCCTCATTAGCATTGTGAATGAATGCAAAATAATTCAATTAAAGTTCCACTGTTTTTAAAACATTGAATATCAAACAATAGGTAATGAAGACATTCTGTTATATACATAAAATTACAACAATTTGTTGAACGCAAAACAACCATTGGGTGTTGGTCGAATTCATCATTATATTCATGAATTTATTTATTTTTTCATAAATTATATTATAAATGTTAATACTCCTCTAATATAATGTAAATGGAAGGCTTAAAGTAGATTATTAAATTTTTATTTTTTTTTCATAATTATTTGATTTGTCTTTAGTACACTATTATTATTTTTTATATTTTTTGCACGTGCTCTTTCGCCCTTGGCCGAAAAGATAAGATCATTTAACCTGAATAAAGTCAAGTCTTAGTATATTTGCCTGAATAAAAGTTGATTATTTTAATATAATTGAACAAATACATTTTTATTAATATATACTATAATGAGTTTGTTATCTTCATTTATAAATTAAGTTCTTTTGGGGATTTGAATTAGTGTTTATCATTGTAATTAATAGAAAGGGTACGCTTTAAGCCACTTGCAAAGGCTAGTTTATACTTCGTATAGTTTTGAGTGACACTTTAGTGATAAATGTATAATGTATATATTTGGAATACTGCAGGTTAAAAAATATTTAATTTTAATAGTTGTTCAATGGTTAAGACCGGAAAGTGAAGTTATTAATTGGACTTAATCATTGTATTTAATGCTTAATAAAATATAATTTTTATATAATTTGGGACATTTCTTACCACAGCAATCCACTGTAGCCTTTAGTGTATGGTGTTTCCATGACTCAAATTAAACCTGTGAATTTGTCAAAATTGAGAAATTGTTGGAAGAATAAATACAAAAAAACAGTTTTGTTTTTATTTGGCTCCCTATACTATATTACTTTATATAAATAAATAAATCCTATGCAACGGAAAAAAAACTCATTCTCACAGTTTATTAACTTACTATATAATTCTAATGTGCAGTGTTAGCTAATTATTAATCAAAAATAACATTTTATATTACGGTTTTAATCAACTTATATTTAAGTTACCAGATACTCCTAATTTACAAACTAAATAAAAAAATATCATAATTTAGCCGTAATTACAGACCTAAAGCCGAAGACAATAATTGTAAAGCAGGAAAAGTGTGCTCTTTTTTTTTTTAGAAAAAGTTTCTTTATTACTGGCAGAATTTGTATGCGAAGGGCGGTGAGAACGAACACCTGCAGCCAATCCGCATCTTTCCCTCTTATTGATCCAGTACCGCCCAAAGCCTCCAATTTTCAGCTCACTCACGCTTTAGGGTTCCACGTTAAAACGAAATATATTTTTATATTATTAATTTTAACATTTGTTTAACTCGAATAAAAATTAGGTTTAAATTTGTTTTTTCAAAATGTCCAATTTAAGAAAGTTATGCGAGTAGGTATAGAAAAAAAAAGTAATTATCAATTTTAATCAAATTTAACGATTTTTTTAAGTTTTTTCGTAGTTTCTATGTCTAAAACATATACGAATTCCCTTAAAATTAAAAATATACATTTATAGTTTTATTCTACACTCACATAAAAACTCTGCTTTTCTAAGAAATATACTGATAAACAAAATTGCGGATTAGTTTTTAGTGAAGACACCAATATGTTAATGTAATTTTGAGCAACACTCGGAGTCTAAACTTGTATAAATATCTTACTCCAGTCGAAATACCCGGTGGGAATTTCGCCATCTGGCCTCGGCGGTTCGCTTTTCCAGTAAGTATAGACACTATCTATGCTTGTCAGATCAAAAAGAGGATTCTAAAGAAAAAAAACTTGAAAGAACAGACGTAAATGCTTTTTTATTGATTCTTTATTTAATAAGCTTAAACCAACCTGGGTCATGCAAATGTCACATTAATATTTATCATAACGTATTTAATTTGGTTGTATCGATTGTATACATAAATTCTTAACATTTTTCTTGGTCGTTAATAGTTATAGATAATTTTGTAAATTATTATACAAAATGGCTAGTGAACGCTGAAAACAGAAGCACTGTACGTTTTTCTATTTAGTCTAGACTTTACCCTATGTATTAGAGTAATATTCAGTACGTATGAATTTATATCTATTTTTAAAGAAAAATCGCTTTTAAAACCTTATGGCACTAAAAATCTTTATAAAAGAAGGAGATAGGTACGTATTTTATAATAATGTGATGAACTGGTACAGGCCGTAAGAATGTTTTGAATGAATTTCTTGCGGCGGCTATTGACTAGATTTTTTTTAATACCTACGTAGATTCGATAATACACAGATCTATCCACCACGAAGACCTTTAACGACATATTATCGGCATTCATTAGTATTTAATCTTAAGCGATAGTGACGCTCGTACTTACAAGATGTCTTAAGTTCTTAGTGTGCAAGATACTATTAATTGAATCCAACTTAAATGCTCTAAGGAGTAAAGACAACAAAAAAATTAATGCAAATTAGATTACATAATTACCTTTGTTTTTAACATTTAATGTATTTAACGTAGAAGGGCGCTCCTTAGTGAGAGAAAAGATCTTATATAAAAATGATTAATACAATCTATATATTATCAAATTAAAATACCTCCTTCTTGGTAGCAATCGTTAACTACATAACAAAAAGTGTCTTAAAGGAGTTAAATGTACATGTATGACTAGGCATATATTACTTAAACATTATAGGAATGGCTTGGTTAGTTAATATAATTGACTATTTTATTATGAAACTTCCGAGCCTTTTGGTAGGAATACGAATATACGAATTACAACAATGAGATCATTACTTAATCAATACTTAAATTTCAAATTTAATTTTATCTTAGTTCTTCCTTTTCTATTACATTGGTAGTTCTATTAAACATTCTAGGATCTTCGGGCACCCAGATTTTAGCGTGCAGTGTCCCTCCCGGAGGTCGCTCACCGCGACGAGACCACGACAACGAGTGTGCTTGAAAATTACTGCCTGAAAAATTAAGTCAAATAATCTATCCTGTTAATATTACAGCAGTGTAAACATATATATGTAGTTATGAATAGGTGTCGACCATAAGAATAAATAGATAATATTAAAAATATAAGAAAATAATAATAATTGAAACAGCTAATTTATATATATGTAACTAAAAATAAAAAATATAAATTAACACTGTATCATAATATTTAATAAGTTACGTTACGGTATATCAAGCTAATTATTATTAACCGACGTAAAATTTAAAAGTTAAACATGTTCTTAATTTATAAACTCTATATAAATAAAAGTATACTAACAGATAAACGACGAAGTTTTAAAGCAGAAAATCATATTTATTGTATTTCGCCACATTTCTAGTTTTCTCGTTTAATTAAAGAATACCTACAATCAATCTACAAGATTTTTTTTATTAATGTGATCTTATAAGAGTGTAAAATAAAACACAACGATGAAGAATTTGAAATTGTGTTATCCATTCGTCATAAATAAGTAGGTATATCTAATAAATAGGTATTCCTTAAGCGATGAGACTAATAATAAATCTTCTTTATTTCTAATAATTCCTAAATTGGCGGTATAATAATAAATTAGAATTAGTAAGAAATTTAGAATAATTATTCACACTGTGAAATTTAATCGCATTTGGCAATCCATTCAAATTATTTTCGTTTTTATTCAGAAAGCATTACACTTACATGATAATTAAAATTTGACTACCATCGTTATAGAAAGACAACATAAAGGTCTGAGAAGAACCTGTCGAACCTAAGTTATTTTTTTAATGAAATATCTTGAAAATATTTATTTTCTACTAAAAAGTAACGGTATGAGCGTTTAAGTATCCTAATGATAAGGTAAATAAATTCGGATGAGTATAAGTCCATGGAGTTTATCCTTGAGAGACCATTATCAAATGAGCCACCAAGACTTATTATCATAAAAACTAAATCCTCAACAAATATCCTATTCAATTATATTACTAATTTATTATAGTCATATAAACTTTTTATTTTATAAACAATTTAAAAACTGGATTTTCAAGTTTACTGGAAGACTTTTATTAGTTTGTGCAAATAAATGTGTCAATAAATACTTACCTACTCGTATATTGGTATGTAGTTTGATTCATTCAAAATACACAATCTACGAAGATTTGACAAAAAACCTTTGTAAGTAAGTCTATAAATATATTATAATGGTTCGTAAATAGATTTTGGATTGCTATTGAATAGGGTCATTCTTCTCTTTATGTTATTAATTAACAACGCTCAACGCTTACGAGCCCTAAGCGAGCGTAAACTTAAGTTTTATTTATTAACAATTATTCCGAAGATAGTGAATACAATCCCCGGGGGCTAACTAAACTTTGCAAATGTGGTAAAATGGGGTGCGATTGTTAGAGGGTGGTGCACGTGCGCGCTGTTATAGCCCTTAGCCCCAGTGTTTACAACCACCGATGGGGCTGACCTGTGCCATTCGATTATTTTATGATAACATGCATTTTTACACATGACACAAGGTGCAATAAATTGTTCGTCTAAATTTAAATACTACTTCTCAATTGTTTTACAATATATAGTAATATTATATACAATATATACATATATTTCGAAACACAAACAATGCTTTAAATCCTTTTATATATGATAGAATTAAACTTCTCTACTCAAAAAAGCAAAGTATGGTCAGCCGCTATACAAAATAATTAAATGCAATTGCATAAAAAAATAACTATCCATCTATACTCCTCACTTGTTAAGATTACATAAATTATAACTCAAACAAATAACACATAAGGACTTAGTATTTCCGGTAATTTGAACACTTGTCATGTTTATAACTTTTATGAACATTTTTAAGGTAAGTTTATAATTTAGTCACGTAGATGTCAATCACACTAAGTACACAAAATTAACTAGGTACATCCATACATTTAGAACTAGCCATATGTCATTTAACTTTTGTTTATAAAACTATCCTGTTTTGCTCTGTGTACTACTACCAATATTGATTTATCAGTCTTGTTTAAATACTAATTCATTATAATATACTTAATTATTATTATAGAGTTCCCCGGCATACTGTACTCATATATCTATAGTCTTCTAGCGTAACGTCAAATATAGTAGAAGTAACCAATGTCGATTAGATTAAGACGTAAACTAAGTATTTTACTTCTTTTTACTCATTTAAAATGTGATATTGGCCGGTTAAAATATATCAACCTACAATAGATCATTGCAGTAGAACTTGCATATTTAAGGATTATATTCCACTAATAGGTATTTGCTTAAATAAGTAGAAAATAAATATTACAATAGCCTGAGTATAGTCATTTAGTATTCGATACACAAAGAATTGAAACTATTATTGTATTGTTTATTTAAAAATTAGAGTACATAGCATATTTTTAAACTTGACCGCGATAATTTTTACCAGCGTATTTAGATAATGCACCTAACTCTTCTTCAATTCTAATAATTTGGTTATATTTACCCACGCGCTCACATCTTGCTGGAGCACCGCACTTCAGCTGTCCTGCTGATAAACCTACTACTAAATCAGCTATAAACAAATCATCAGTATCTCCCCATCTATCAGAAACGACGATGCCAAATCCATTAGATTTCAGCATTTTATAAGCTTCAATTACCTCAGTAAGGGTACCGGCTTGGTTTATTCTGAGAGCTATAGTATTACCGGCCTTTTTCTCTACTGCTAATCCAATTCTCCGTAGGCTGGTTTGAGTTAAGTCGTTACCAAAAAGTTGACTTTGAGTACGTGCCGTAAGAGTAGACCATGCCGCCCAATCATCAAATTCGAAACCATCTTCAATGGAGCATACTGGAAACTCTTTAATGTTGTCTAAATATACTTCAGCTAGTTTGTCAGATGACATATAATCTTGGGGATTTGAATTAGGATTTTTAAATTCTACATCATATGCTCCGTCTTTATATAAATCTGTAGCTGCAGCGTTTATTCCAATTTCCGCCTTGCCAATGTATCCACATTGCTTTATAACATCCGTTAAAAATACTAACGCATCTCTATGACTTTCTAATGGAATAGCAAAACCACCTGAGTCACTCACGTATGAAGCTTCGACACCATATTTCGATACTATACTATTTTTAACGTATCGATATATTTCGCTTCCTATTCGCATTGCTTCTGCGAAGGATGCCGCTCCAGTTGGTAAAATAAGATATTCTTGAAACGGTAATCCATTGCTACTTAAAATACCGCCCGTTAATATTGTGAAATGTGGCACTGGTAAAATTATACTAGCAACTCCGGCCATGTCTGATATATGTCTATAAAGAGGGACACCTTTTTTAGCAGCACCTGCTTTAGCGACTACTAGAGATACACACATGATAGCATTTGCACCAAGTCTTGATTTGTTTTCAGTTCCATCGAGGGCTATCATAAATTGATCGATTTCTTTTTGCATTGTTACTTCAAGATTTTGTTTAATGAGCTCCGGAGCGATGATAGTGTTGATATTTTTTACTGCTTTAGTCACTCCCATGCCAAAATATTCAGAGGGATTATTATCACGTAGTTGTACTGCTTCCGAAATTTTTTTTTGGTCTGTTGACGGAACACCTACTCGAAATAGTCCCAATTCCGTCACCATATCAACTTCCACAGTAGGCACGCCGGTTGCATCGAAAATTTGACGAGCCAATAAAATTTTAATTGGCATTTTATAAATTTGAGTCAATAATATTATTAAGTTACGAATATAAAAATAACAATGAAAATTGAAATAATGATTAATAACAAAATTATAGTAACAGATTATATCGTGACATTTACTCCTTTTTTTCTAAAAAAATATTTTTGAATTTATACTTTTTATTTCAAGCCGGTCTTTTTATGTAGGTATTCTAAAAGAGTTTATTTCGTAATTACAATAGCAATGTTTTTCATTTTTGAACAACACACAGTAAACAAAAGTTGAAGAGGTCACGCGGGGGTTGGCGCACGTGCGCGATAATCCTTATGTAAATCCTACCATTCCATTTCGATAAGGTGTAAAGTATTAATTGAAAAATATATTACACAATATACTTTCCTTAAATCGCTTAATCTTTTTCCCTTTTTTATACCATTTTATATTTTCTAAAAAACATATAAAAGGGTTTGACTGACTAAAAATACTTTAATAAATATAAGATCAAGAGGTCAAAAGAAAATATTTTAATGCATATAAAACTATCAGTTTTAGTTTTCTGTTTTTACGCTCGCTTAAGTGTTCACGTAATAGTATTATAATTCAAGTACTAAAAGCATTGGGGGAGATGTCTTAATGGTTTTCTAATACACTCCGCCTCCCTATTTATAAAGTGCCAACTCTCAATTTGCTATGGTGTGATTCGCAAATGCAATACTATAGACACCCTTGTTTATTTTTCTCCTAATGTACTCAAAATGATAGAGGCACGAATTAGTGGGAAAAATGGTCTACAACATATTCCTATTGGGGAGTTTAATGTTTATAAAATTTCAACTATATTAAACTATAAGTATTTTTATAGATTTTTATGTAATATTGTGTTATTATTAAACAAGCTTCCCACAAGCGCATCATTACGTAGGATAATATGAGAAAATATAATGAAACTATTATGGTGTTCTCTTCCATGGTTCGCAATCGTCACGCGATGCACCGTGGGAAATATGGTGTGATGACACCTGGACTGGACCATCGATTGAATGATAACAGTTGTAACACGCAACGTTTTGTTCTAATCGAATAAATGATTATGCAAAATTACGCGCTCTTAATAAGAATTAGTATCTATTCCTAATAAATCGGTTCTTAATAATTTAGTATCAAAACTATGTTCATAATCTTTTAAATTTTTTATGCCGTTCTATCGGATTCTGAGAGTTAGGGAATAGAGAGTGTAACTGTGTTTGAGCACTCACTTGCGTACTATTATAATTATACCCTGTGCAGGTCACTTAATCTGTAATGGTCTGTTGTAGCAGAAAATCGGTCAAGAAAATATGATTATTACTATTTTTGCTAAGAATTTAAATTTAGGTATTAAATTAAACGAGTCATCCAATTATTGTTAATGACATGCTTACGCTTACCTACTTATTTTTAACTACTTTTGCGAAAGCTGACAAACAAATACCACTTGGGAGAGCTAAGATATATTTCATACAACGCATGAAAAACTGGGTATAAGTATAGCTGACGAAAAAACTGTTTTAAGACCTATGCGCTGATTGCTTTATAATGTTATTGTTGATATCACTTTATTTCAGAAATGGACGAGTTTGGATTTAAAACTAATTCGTATCCATGATAAGTCGGACGGTAGCAATTATAATATAAATTGTTATCTGGTATGAATAGTTGAACTAATGTTGGAATAATGTAGTAGGTATCGATCGTCGAAAGGTGCATAAACAAAAATTAACCCGGGGTCGGGGCCTGGCACTGACTGATCCACCAATAGGGGAGTACAGTGCGATTTTAGATTTTTAATTATTGTGACGAATTATTGAATTATAATTTAGAAATAAACGAATATCGACAGTAGTTTTGATTCATTAGTAAAGATAAAGAGACATTAAAAAGGATGACATAATATGACTAATTTAGTATAATTTCAAATGTTTATTTAAAAACCAACGTTCCGGTATTAAATATAGTATTATATAAACTATACGTTAAAGCTATTGACATATTTTTCGATAATTGTATTTTGACCAACAAATTGGATAAAATTAAAATAAAAGAAATATTTTAAGGTACCTTATTAATTACGAATAAAAGGAAATCGTTTTGATAGATTCGAGCCTCATCGATTTCAATAGTGGTAGCCTTTAACAGATAATAGACAAATACGCAGGAGATATAACAGCCCTCAAGTGTGTGCGCAAACGCAATAGGTGTAGGAACTTTCTACTTCCTCTCGTAATCCGATAAGATAGCAATTTGACATGACCGGAGTTCAGGCGATGGACTATAAGAATTTCTGAACCGTAAACTCATAATTTTAAGTATTGGGGTTCGAGTTTAAGGTCTCGGGATTTACAGCCTTATAAGCTTTACCATTAGACCAATGAAGCAGTAAAATAATCATAAATCGGATTGACTATAGGTACGTATATATTGCCTGTGACGTCATTTTTCGTTTATCTATTAATTTACATATGTTAAATAGTTTTTAATACTTTATATTATATAGTACAAATCATATGAAAGCATAGATATTTTATAAATAATCTGATAGGTTGTGTATGGGCGGAGAAAATATTTTTTGCATATTTTAATGTTTAATAATCAACAAAAAATACTGAAGAAATTATGAGAATATTTTACAGAACGAAATTACTTACTTATTTATTTCTGCAAGTAGGTATTTGTTAATCCCACGCTTCGGCTTAACTTAAATGTAAAGAGCGTTTAAAAATCGTTAATAAATCAAAAATTACATACTAAAATAAACTTTAATCATGTTCATAATCATTTGTGAGAAATGTAAAACATAGTAATAATGAAATATGTTTATATAAAAATGAAGATTGCGTAAATAAAAAGTTAAAGGTCTGTAGATACGTCATTATGAACTTTGATAATGTAAAAGCCAAATAGGAAAAAAACTGAAGAAAAAGACTTAAGATTTTGTATAATAAGTATATTCTAGTCGGTTAACAGACGTGACTGACTAAATGTGTAAATTACAGAAAGAGGGACATGCATGTATACATAGGTAGAAATAATATTGTACATATACACGTAATATAACACTTTGGTATAATTGTACATAATACGATATAATGATTTATATATATTTGGATAAACGTATTTTTATGGATATGAAAAAATACATAGCTATCTTATGATTATTATATAAAATACTTGGATATTTTATAAATACGTACGTACGCTATAAATTATATAAAAGTTTTCAAATTCGGGTAAGATTCACTGAGTTTTCATAAGCATAATTTGGGCCTACAATTCATCTCCTGCTCAGCGTCAAAGATATAATTCGCGTGAAAACCTTCATGCTTCATCCGAATGTGTCGGCAGCAATTCAATGAGATGTATCTATTGGTATAAATCGACAGCGTTGCCAACAAGTATTATTACAGTAAACTGCAAAAGCCTCTGCCTAGCTGTAGGCATTTAGGAGTGTCACTAACGTTTAGCGTATTCGATGCTATAATTTGCCTCATTATTTTAATACGATTGGGTTGAAAGTGTAGCAATTATATACATATGCAAAATGGGAATATGGTTTTATAGCAATTGTAAATCCATACAACTGTTTTGTTATCACTATTAAGGTTAACTATTTACATACTAATTATTATAACAGAGTTCTCCAGTATAGGCCCTACTTACTATCAAATATAATCGTAGTCTTAGACAAATTTAGTATTTTTTAATGAGTCTATATATTCCTAACGTAATTAACCAATAATTTCGGTATTTAGTCAATTTTTATTTGATAGGCCTAAACACCGAATGCATTTAATGTAATGACAAATATTATTAATAATAAAGTTTAAGACGGGTTCAAACTAAACCAACCATCAAGTATTTTGAACAATTTTTTTTTTGTTTGTTTTATTCGTTGTTTGAGTCTCAAATTTTAATGGACTTTCTTTTGCAGCCCAAAAATTTCTTTTAATGAAAGTATGAATTATAAAATATAAAATAAAAAAGCTAATTATTACCTCTTATGATAATTTTCTTTTGTTCGTGACTCGTGTTTTGGTTGTTGGTAACTCCTGAGAGCATTGTATCTGGCCCACTTCTATCTGCGCGTACCTGTTCGAATAAAAGCATTATAAATTGTATTTTCTGAAACACAGCGCTATTATCATAGCTAACAAGTAATAATTATATGGCAATCACAATCGATATGAACCCTTACGCCGACCGTAACGTATGGACTTAACATCGATTTTTTTAATTGCTGCAAATAACATTCTCCACAAGCCTACTATTAAATGCTTAAAGTGGATGAAAATAAGTTCAGAGTTGTTAAAGCAATTAAAAGCACGTTTCATAATGCGCTTTCTTTAAACTGATACTATGAAAATGTTTGTTTAAATGTGCATATGTATTAGATACTTTTTCAAATATTTCATAAAAACAATAATTAAGTAGATATTAAAATTTTATCCTTCATTTATTTTTGTGTTGGAATTCCTTAGTCTTATTATTAATACTGAATACCGAATACTGTTTTATCTAATATTAATTATAAGTTTCAAATTATCTTACCAATTCACCAAGAAAACTTATATATCCTATGGCTAATTTCAGAGTATCCACTTTTGAGAGTCGTTTTTCATAAGGTAATGTCGGAATATGTGCCCGTAAGCCTTCGAAGGCGTCATTGATTGACTGCATACGGCGACGCTCGCGCAGGTTTGCCGCTTGTCTTTGCTGAATCTGCTGTTGTGGACAGCGCAAGCGACGTTTATGCAGTCTCCGATATTCCGATCTTAAAATAAATATTTGTTAAAATATTTTTACAATATAGGTATGCAGCTTTAATTTATCTGCCAATAATATAGTCACGGTTGTGATTGTTTAGGTACACAAATATTTAGGATATTATATTATACATTCGAATATGTTAGGTGCAAAATATGTTCGAATAGATGTCGCAATTTGATTTAGTAGTATTTTATAACCAAGATACTGATAACATTTTGCTCAGCTGTTCCATTTTGGAAATTAACAAACAATCTTATTTCAATAAGTAAGTGGGTACATGGAACACTAAAGGCCATGTAATAGATTAATTTAGTTAATTATTATTACGTTTTAAAACTTTTTAAATTACAAGAAAACCATCAAACAATACATTTACTTCGCATAGCTATAATATTCAAATAAATTTTGAATCACGTTTACGATAGTTACTAATATAAATAAATAATATTAATACTTAATCTGTATATCTATTGCATAAAACACCGCAATCTACAATATGTGTGTATTATTAATTAAAACAATACACCTAGAATTACAAATTAAATGTCATGACTTTAAATTTAATTTTCATGAATTTTCACGTCGACGTAAATATTACAATTATACGCTAGCTTTTATAATAATAACTTTAGTTTAAAATATAATATATATTTATAGTTTAAAATATAAAAATAATTTCACAAGCGATTTTTTATTTATTAAGAGTGTAATATTAAAAAACTCACCTTTTCCTCGGAACTGAAAGATTTTCTTGGTCACTGGCATATAGACTACCATCTGACATTGAAGAATCATCGTACAGAAACATATCAGAGCTGTTCCCCGAAGTGGGAGATCCATTTAAGGTTATGGAACTGGTGTTTGTCTCCAGGGACGCGCTGTGACTTTCATTGGCACTATCCATTTTTATAAAATATTATCTTTTTAGGTTTTTACCTATAACATATTATTTACATTATCACTCATTATTGCACTCCGATCGTCACTGTTGCTGTGATGGAAATACACTCCATGACGAATTGAAGTGTAGAGGGTTCATGTGGAGGGCTGAGGTAACGATAGCAAGACCCGCCCACCCCCTACATCCCGCCCACTTGGCATAACCATTCACTAGTGATCTCAAAAACGAAAATTATAATAAATAACGTTATGAAACTATCTAATAATATCAGATTATTTCAGAGTTGTATTTAAAATACGTATGTTTTATTTTCATTGACTACACTAACTTTAGTTATTTGCTAATAATGTGCAGATTTTTCTATTATATGAATTAGATTAACAACTTTTAAAATTATTCAAAAACATTTAAAATTATACGGATATTTTATAATATAATTCATAAATTTTAAGCAAGTATTAGTATTTTGTTTAATATTTTAAACGGTATCTTCTACTCGGAATGTTGGATAATTTTACCTATTTATAAATTATTTAGATCTTTCTGTAATTAAGTACCTACTACTGTACTACACTATATAAATTGAAATATATAAATGAAAAAAGTAATAAATTTTTAAATAGAAGTTAATAACTGCGAGAACAAAAATTTCACGAACCATTCTCTAAATAAGCCAAAGTCACTGTATATCACACAATATCGGTGAGTAAATTTTATGAGTTCAATACAAATAAATATTACGTTTTTATTTATTCTCATCGAGATTGTACGTATAGTTAAACTAACCAAAATGTTGTTTCGCTGTGTTATACTTTATATTACCATTTATTTTTACCAGTAAGTTTTTTTTGTACAGATTTTTACTATACTACCTAATACCTATACTACACCTACTTATTATAAATTGTAATTAAATTTAATATCCTTAGGTTAATATCTCATAGTGAACATATTACTAACGAAAGGGGAATAAATCTATTACCTATTTATTAAACTGGTTTTTACTTTAAGATTTATTAAAGTTATTTAGTTATTAAACTAATCAAAGACAATAAGTTAAAGATATAGACATTTTTAGTTCTGTTCTAATGATTTGAGATTACTACACTTACAGTACTCATCGATTAAGCATCAATGCCTATAACTATAACAAAACGACTTCAGGCCATGGACGTACTGTGGCCTGACTGATCCATGATTATTTAAAATATTTCGATCGGGTAATGAATATCTTATCATAGAATTATCATAGAACAAGTATCTACGGTTTTTACTATTCCTTTTATATATTAATTCAAATCACAGTTTTATTTAATTTTTATAGTTTCGATTAATTTGTGAAATATTTTTATTTTCTCCAGTCTTGCTGACCGTTCTATTTTACAATCAAAATATCTTCTGATAAATTCTTAAAATATAAGCGCTTTCCTGTTCTTGCCACATAATTCTTCATCGTGTCTACTTGTCATTGAGTATATAGTTGGAATGATAATTCATAATTAATAACAAGCATTATTTTGTAAAATTGAAATTCAATAATCATACTTACCTTAATAGATAAATAAAGACCTAAATCCAAAAATAATTTATATTTTGTTTACTTAGCGCGGATCAGTTAAAACTTCCTCGTTACGTGGTTGAACCAAACGTGAAACCGTAAGTAATTAGTTTCTTATATTACTTTAAAATATATTTTCGATTTTACTTAAAATATATTCTCAGAATAATTTTTTATTAATCTTTATTTCTTATGAATTTCTTTTAGTAAGATGTAATAGGTCATACATAAATCCATGGTATCGTACAGGCAGGTACATAATATATTCCTTCCCCTCCTATTATAATAAATACAAGATATAATATATAGTCGCGATTTAAAATATATTTTTTACCATTTGCCTACTATAGTATTTATATTAAATATCACTGGACCATTTTTTACGGTTCAGGGCAAGTTCAGGGTATTTCATCCTTGGATCAACGGAAAAGTCTAAATAATTACATAATATAATTATTTCGAGATAAAGAATCCCAAAAAAATACTCACTGATAATGTAACAAGTACCTATATAAAGTAATAATGTCGTTAATTTCGTAAAACTTCTTAAAGCTTCTGAATTTTAATATTATACCTACATTTATTACTTTAACTTTATACATACATTTAAATAAACTTATCGTCAATCGAGATTCGCAAACCGTATTACTTTCCAACAATACATCCAGTCTAAAAAATCTACATTGAAAGTAACATTTATTTTTCCTCTGGACTGAAAGCGTTTCTGTTTGACAATAATGAAAGTAATTTATTCTTTTTTGGGATTTTTCAGGGCTATATTTGGATCTTATAGTTATGATGTGATAAAAGGAGATTTCGTACTACAAAATAGCACTACAACTGACATTAGTTTAACCGATATAATTTTCAACAACACCTCGCCGTCGACAAGTAACGATGATAATTTCAGAAAACATGTGGCCGTTACCAAAACTATAAAACCATTAAATTGGTGGACACGTGCAAGAATGTTTTTAAATAATTCCACTCTTAATATTCTAACCAATCAAACAAAAGTAAATTAATTTATAATATAGGCAATGGTTATACCTATATTTACTAAATTGTATTTTTTGTTTTGGAATAAATAGTCTGAAAAACTATAAGGTTTTTTAAAATTATAGTAAGTAAACATACTTATAGATAAACATAAAAAACCATACCATAAAAAAATGGTCTTGGCTGTGTTTGTGTAAATAATAAAGTCAAATTAAAAATAAATCTGGAATTAGAAAAGTTAGGGCGATCAATCAACGGGAGCATTTCCCTGTATTTTAAGCTCAGATTCGAACATTACATAAGTTAGTGAAAATATCTGAGTGAGTTAGTGTAGTGAATGCTAGGTGTCTAATGATTGTTACAGGCGAATACTCCCATTAAGGAACTGCCCTTACATTCTATGATTACTACTAAAAATTACATTGAACATTTAAAAAACCATATAGTCTAAGAAGAGAATCTGAAGAGTCGTCCTTCACCTGTTGCCAGATGCTTTCTAGGTGAAAAGTATGTTTTGTAAAATATTTTCTGATAAAAAAATTAAAGTTTCATTACCTATTACAAAAGTTCGTGGCTTGTTTGTGCAATAGAGAAGGACACAGCATTGCAGCTGGGCGCGACACTATTATCATCATGAAAAATATCATACATATATTTAGCAAAATATGCAACAAATATTTTTATTTTCATAGTGTGTGTATTTTTTTTCTCTAATACAACATCTTCCAAAATTTCAATCTTTCGGAGTTAAGAAACAGAAATAAAACAACATATTATATTCTAAATAATGGAAGTTTTATTATAAAATAAGTTACAAGCTAAATGAGTCATTCCAAACATAATGGATAACACAGCTATTCCAAAGATTGCTCGGAAATACCTGGAAAAGAAAAAAACATTTTTACTAACATATTACATTATTTTTTAAAGTGATCAGAATCCTAAATATACTATTTTAATAAGATAATATTATTTATTTATGTAAATGAATACATAAATGAATTAATGCAGTGTCGTGAATGGATGTGTGATGTGGATCTTGTGTTTCAGACAATGAATAGAGACATATAACAGCTGTGGACGAAGATTACTAGAAGATTTCCAAATTGATTCCGTACTTTGCACAAAATACCTACCAAAAGACACTACAGTATTATGGTATACCTAACAAATCCCGTATGTCTGTAGAATCCTCCATCGAGGCATCTTAATTCTTATCCACTCTTCTATTTTCGAATAGTGGCATTAAATTGTAAGCATTTTAAGTTGGACATGTCTATTCGAATTTTTAATTCCCCTTTTTTTTTTCTTTTTAGACATTAGAAATATTAACCATCCCTTACTTCGCCAATGCAACACCAATCTTGGGAACTAAGATGTTATGTCCCTTGTTGCCTGTAGTTACACTAACTCACTCACCCTTCGAACCGGAACACAACAAATAGGAAGAGTGGGTGGTATCTTCCCGGTTTGCACAAAGCCCTACCACCAAGTAAACTACAATTTGGATTTTCTCAACAAAAGACGTTTATACCAAGAAATGTGGCATGTCTGTCTCGAAAACGTCTGAGTATTGTTATACTCAGCAAATAAAATTTGTACTGTATCTTTTATTATTAGTGCTGTTCTCTCAGCTATTCAGATTAAAGCAGCAATAGTTGATAGAGTATGCCATTATTTTTCAAATATGATATGTATTCTTCTGGAATTCCTGTAGTACTATAATTATCTGAAACTATTACTTCAGATAATGAAAATATCAATAAATAAGGCACATTACTCATAACCAATGAATAATAATGATATAAAATTAATGATAAAAAAGTGTATTAGTATTTTTTGATTTCTAGGCTCATATATATCTTATCAATTTAATTGTATTTTATTGACATACTCTGTAATTAAAATGGTGAAGAATGAGTAACTATTGAGTTGGTAGAATCTACTTTCTAATTCAACATTGTAACATGACAATTCTTAAGTGATTTTATGAGCCTACTTGATTAACAAACATAGTGAATTTATTTTTTTATTCTTGCTCTGCAAATTTTTCTCTTATGGCTCAGATATAGAGATACAGGGTGAATATTGTTCTAACTTTTGTAATCAATGACAATCGATTAATATTTTTTTTAAAAAATTAACAACTATACGAGTATAATAATTTGCAATTGATTCTCTGAATTTGAAAGGAAAATCTATAAAGTTCTTGACAGGCTATTCGAGTTTCTCTGGCAACTTTTATAAGCAACTATATTTTCAATATATCATAGTCTAGTCCTTGCCACCGAAAATAGCTTTTTTATGTAATTGGAAGCCAATGGCAAATGCACCATCTGATGGTAAGTGGTCACCACCGCCCAGAGACATTGGTGCTGTAAAAAATAATAACCTTTCCTTACATCACACCAATTGGCAACATTTTGGAAGCTAAGATGTTGTCCCTTGTGCCTGTATTAACACTGGATCATTCACTTAACAAACTGGTACACAATAATAATAAGTATTGCTCTTTGGTGGTAGAAAATCTAATGAGTGGGTGGTATCTACACAGATGGGCTTACAAAAATATAATATATAGGAATTGTTTTGAAATGTTCTATCATGTATGTATGGTATGTAGTTGATGAACAGTGTTATTACCTATTGATGCTATCATATAATAGTTACTACAATTTAATTATTTTTATCTTCAATCAATCTTTAGAAATTATTTGTCCACATGATTTGGCTTCTGAATTAAGTATTTCATCTTTTGCTGTTTATTTCTAAAATATATTGAATTAAATTTTCAATAGCACAAGGCATTATTACTAACAATAAAGCTTTAGTGATATGTCCTCTTATATTGTCTATATAATCTCTTTTGGCCATCTACTGCGCACAATAGCTCTATACATATTTTATGTTCTATATTATACGATTCCAGTTTATACTTTCAACTGTACCAATTCATCTCCTTTATGTCTTTTCTATCCTAATTGTCTTTGGAGAAATAAACTACATCCTGTTACCATAATTGAAGGCCCAGAAGCTGAGAATTGATTGATTCGGCACTAAATTACATCCATAACCTAATTATGCTGACAGATCTGACAGATAACATTTTAGTTAAGCCTATCCATTAATCAATATGCAATTTAGCACATAAGGAGATGATTTAACCACACATGAACACATTGTTACTCCCATCTCCTTTGTAGCAATATGTTAAATGATCATATATGAATTACTTACCAAGTAAACTTAGATCGGCTTAACACTTTTATTATGCTTAGAGTTTGAGTTTTTGTGTTTTCAATATCACCAGAGTTATTTATCACAAAATGAGAATTGGCCACTTTTTGTTCCAATGGCATTTGAGTATTGATTCTCTTTATGGCAACTTTTTCTGAGAAGTCATTGCGTTTGCACAGTCGCTCTATTTGTTGATGATCTTCACTGAAACGAAAATATAATTTAATTTTGCTATCAGTTTCATTACGATCATACTTGTTTTTGATCCAGGTGGCATCAAAGTTCTCTCAACATTACTCTTTGATTACATAGTACCATAAAAATTAAAAAAAATAGATTGATAACTTGAAATAAATGGTTTTAGATATTTAGTTTAAAGAGGGAGAGGTTTACACAATTCCCTGCTACAATGTTAGCTACAGCCATTCAATGTTTGATTTGATATGAAAAAGTAAAAATAACAATGATGTTGCTGCATTCAAGCAATAATGAAAGAATTTTTAAGATATGTTTACCATATTACGGTGATAATTTTGTGCATATAGTTCAACATTTTTCCAGTTTCGAAGAGTAATGGAACCTCCATAACTATATATTTGTGAGCAGAAAAGAAATATTTTAACGCCATCATCATCATGGCTCTTTGAATTCTTGGGTGAGTTATGGCATTTAGTTTGCGTCGCTTTTCTATATCATCAAAGATCACTTCTCCTAATTTTAACCTATTGATTTTTCCATCAGGATATAAAACATTTCCACCAAAGTAACTTTTTACTTCCTTCCACGCCTTTGTACCTGGTTCTAAAACTGTAAAAGTACAAAAAGTTGACACAGGTAAATTTGGTCAATCTCCATGGATTGAAAATTTCGGTTTAATATAAATCTATGTGTATTAAAAACGGCAAATGTTATACCTTTTCTGGCTACTTCATCTGCGTCTATTACAGCTATTCCATTGTCCCGAAATATTGAAAGGACCGTACTCTTACCAGTGGCTAACCCTCCGGTTAACCCAACGATAAACATTTTAAATAGTACTCATGTAAATGAAATATGAAAACAAACGTTTATTTCTTATTAGACGGTGGAGTTATTCACACATTTAAATAGTTAAGAATTAAGTTGTACACAATTTTTAATTAGAATTAGTTTGGCGTAATCGTACAAAATATACAAAAAATATAACATTTATCTAAGTATTTTTTAAATTAAATGATAAAAGTAATTTAATTTTAACAACTATTTATTAATTGTATAACAAGACTTAATTCTTCATTTTAAAAGTTGTAAACATGAATTATTAAACAATAAATGTCATATTATATTATCTTTTTTTCTCTATATCTAGTTCTAGACTATTGTCAAATCTAACAATTTTTGCTTACTACGGATACGGATTGATTAAACTATAAAATACGTATTTAAGCGGGTGACACACAGTGAACATATTGTAGATAGTATACTATAGATATAGATAAGATGAAAACGTTTCTCTTATTATTTTCTTTTTATTCAAGTCTATTTTAGGATACTTCAGATATTCTATTTAAGATTATTTCGTAAAATTAAATATCATATCTTCATCGTGTGTCATCGCTTTATTCAGTCGTGTAGTATTATGCAATGCTTACATCTACGTAGCTGAGTAATTTTATTTACTTTTTTAAATAGTTTCTTTAGAGGTTTAAGGATTTTGTATTTAGTTACTCGGGTAATATAAGGTATATTTTTCGAGCAGTATTATGTTTTCAATAGTACATTATTTTAAAAGTCAATAATCATAGACAATATAGTTTGACAAGTTTTGTTTCTATCTGTTTTAACTCAAAATTTTGTTGTATAACATCTGTGTTATTATTGCGTAGAAAGGATTTTTTTTATTGTTTGCTATAATCACAAATCTGCTGTCAGTATTACTCGTTTATTTTCGACATTTGGTTTGTAAAGCGTATTCATCAATACAGACACTATATAGTTTTTTTTTTCTTTCAAAATTGTTTGTATCCTTGAACTAATTTTTGTTTTAAAAAACACAAAGTGTCTAGCTTTATGCGTAACTATTGGTTTTGATAATTTTAAGATGTAATATAACAAAAATCCTTTGTATAAATCTACAAAGTCATTTCATAAGAAAGTTTTTTTACGTTTCTGGGCCAAAGTCAAGAATGTGTAGACATTAAATATCATCTATCGATTAATAAGACGTAGAAAAAGCGTTTAGTTTTAAAAATATCTTGAAAATGGCACACTTTAGACGTGATATTACGTATAGCGCTCTAGACAACGAATTAACTCCGCCACTGGGAAGATCTGCAGAAGTTACTCCAACAATGATCACCCTGGATCAGGAACACGACGATGCTACAAACGTTATCATTCACAAAGTACCTCAAACTAAAGGTAAATAAGTTTCTTTATTACTGCAAAAAAACAAAAAAATTGCTTTGTTCAAGTGTATTGTATAATACTAAACGAACATCTAAATATTACGATTTTATCGTTAATTTGCTTTGTTTTTAATCTTTACAAATTAAAATTACAATTACAACGAAAATGCTAAATCATCAGATGTCAAGTTTCGAAAATAACTTCCGAATTAACCATGTGTTTGACATATTACATCTTACATTTTTTTTTAATTATATTTACTTACTAAAGCAATTTTCTATATTTTCAGTGGGATGGACTCATATAGAAGATCTTGATTCATTTTTTACAAGGATGTATAGATATTATGTCAGAGGAGGCTTTTATCCAATGATGATGTCAGATTTATTTTATCTATTACAGTTTATATTTATTGTTTGGTTCTCCACATTTTTGGTGCATTGTATAGACTATCCAAGATTATTTAGAAATGATCCTAATGCAAACAGAAGTGAGAAACTTAGCTTAAGTGATGTGATTTACTCTTCTTCGGTATGTGTTAATAACATATCTTGGACATGGTAAGAATTTGTAAATTTTTTGTTGATTTTGTTGCTGTTTTGTTTCTTTAATGCTGTTTAAAACTGATGGAATTTAAAATATTCAGTTCAATTGTGTTCTGGTTTCAGGTGGTGTCTCATTGTGTTGTGTTCATTTATTTGGCTAATGAGATTAGTTATATCAATATATCATTTGTACTATGCTTACGATACAAAATTATTTTATAACAATGCTTTAAAGATTAAAGAGGTAAGTAAATGTTGGACTATTGAAACCAGCGTAAATTAAAACATTTTCCAATATTAATGTTAGTTATTTGAATTTACTTCAGAGTGATTTAGCTTGGGTGAACTGGTCTACCATACAGGAGAGAGTAAGAGAGGCACAACCGGAACATCACATGTGTGTCCACAAACAAGAGATAAATGAACTAGATATTTACCATAGAATACTCAGGTATCTAATACTTTCTGTAGTAATAGTCTAAATTAGTTATACCAACTTTTGTTGAATTATATTAGTTAAATATTTACCTACATTGTTGCGATGTAGTAAATTTAAGGCTTATCTTATTATTTGCAAATTTTTGCGAGACATCAGTGTGCTATATTAATGTTTTTAAATATTAAGCTGAATTGAATTTTATTGCTATTACTTAGCATCTACATTTTAAAAGTTATACAATTTTATGTTATTCATATGAATTGGATTTTTCATTACATTCTTTCGAATGCATATGCACCATTCCATTAATTTTTTACTTTCCCTTTTACATACAAAATCCATCGCATTTACTTTCAGGGCTGAAAGCTATTTTAATTCTTACTCTAAATTTGTATATTGATACTTCAAAGTCATATATAGTCATCATTGTGATTAGTTCAGTGACTCCTTTGAGATGAGTTAATATATATTTAGACTTTCTCTTATTCATCATTTGTCTAGACAATACATGCAATCTAAATTGGTTGGCTAAATATAATTAATGGCTATGCAAAAATAGTTTTTAAGAACAAAATCTTGCAGCAACCAGTAGGCACTACAAAGAAGCATATAGTCTACAAATGTTATTTGAACCGCTAAATTAAAGCTGGGGACTTAGACAGGTCTCATAATATAATGGAATATTTTAGTTGTCATTGAGATTGAACATAAATTCCAACACAACAAATAATTCTAATAAATTAACAAAATTGAGTATTGGTGTTATAATTAAGATAACGATAATTATTTATATAACATAAATAAATAATGAAAATAATCACTTCAATACTATACATAAATGTAAAGCTTATCTGTATATATAATTGTAGTCCTATAATGCGTGTTGAGTAATTTGCATAGATCCGTATTGAATTAGATAGTGCATCATTGTACATAAAGCTAAGCGAATGTATAAATGTTTTTATTAATTCATGTTCATTATGCTATTGTTTTTATTGAAAGAATAATTAATTAAACATATTATAAATAGCTAAGTGAATGTATGCCTTATATTAATAATATTTGTAAGTCAGTCATTATGGCCATGCTTTGCACGCGTGTAAATCGTGTAATTACATAGGATTCGATTAATGACTTTATAATGAGCAACAAATACATAAAAATATATATTACATTAATGCCGCAAAAGCCATGCAATTTTACATATGAACTTTATTACAATGTTTTTGTTATAGTAGTAATATATTAGTAAATCTATTTTTGGTTTCTGTGGTAATTGGTTACCTTTGCCCATACAAGCTGAGTCTGCAAAATGACCACTCATGTGATTACACTGGCTCATCCAGTCGAGCATGAACACAGCAATATAAAGTATTGGCGACAGAATTAAAAATGAGTGGATAATACTTTAGCCAATAACAGGGCTTTATGCTTAAATGTATAATAATAAATAAAAAAGTGAGGTGTCGTGCGAAAGAAGTTGCTTTTGCTGTATGTTATATAATAAATAATAGACTCAATGAAATATATTAACAATGTTTGAAGATAATTATATAAAAAGATATTTCTTTTGACTTGTTATTAAAATGCCGTACAATAATAACAAAAAAATAAGTTTGTATAAAAACGTATATAATAGAAAAAAAGACAAAGAGAAGAAAAAGTCACGTGGAGGCGCCATATAACTTTTCTTCCTTACGTAACGATTTCTTCCAGTTCAATTTTCTGTAAGTCGCGTAAACTAACTTAGTTCATAAAATGTAATAAAACCTTTTTGAATATTTACTTGCACAAATTTCGAATTTCCTCTTACTTATAGTTGTAGTGAGATGCTAAGCGTTTTTATAATAGTTATATTATTGGCTAATGCCTCGCGTACGTCGTCAAATTTTTATTTTCTTTAATCTGAAAATGTTATAGGTTTAACAATTACATGGTGGCGATGGTGAACAAGAATTTACTTCCCCTGCAAATACGTGTTCCTTGCATTGGAGATTTTCATTATTTAAGCAGAGGTTTAAAATGGAATTTGGAGTTTCTTTTATTTTGTAAGTATAATTTTTTTCATATAATTATTGTGATCTTTGAAAGTGAAATTGTGTTAATTTAATTTCCAGAAAAAAACAATTATTTATTAATAGTAATTATTGGAAAACTGAAAATTAAAAATGCCTGCATTCTTATCATATTCAGTATTTCTGTCTCTTACTTAACTTATATACCTAGTAGTACTCTTGTTTGTTATTTTTTTATATTTAAAATATGTGTGCGAAAACTTACAATCGAAAGAAAAATAATTATAACTTATAATATTTGATACATACTTCGGTTTTAACTCGAAAGACGTTTCAGCATAGTAATAATTCCTCAATGAATATATTATATAATCTTCAGTCCATACTATACCTCTTTACGGGTAGTGATTCTACCGCCATCTGTAAATGGTCGTAGGGCCAATGAAAGGCACAGTTAAAAAGATATAACATAACAGACAAAATAATTTAACTTCGTTTCACCTCATTTTTCCTAAATTATTCAATTGAGTAACATCACTATATAATCATTACATTATTTTAACAGCCTGTAAATTTCCCACTGTTGGGCTAAGGCCTCCTCTCCCTTTGATGAGAAGGTTTGGAGCATATTCCACCACGCTGCTCCAATGCGTGTTGGTGGAATATATATTGTGGCAGAATTTCGTTATAATTAGACACATGCAGGTTTCCTCACGATGTTTTCCTTCACCGCCGAACACGAGATGAATTATAAACACAAATTCAGCACATGAAAATTCGTTGGTGCTTGCCTGGGTTTGAACCCTCAATCATCGGTTAAGATGTACGCGTTCTAACCACTGGGCCACTAGTATGTAATCATACTAGTCTGATATTGTCATAAAAATACACTATTTTTAATTAATTGCTTACTTGCATTGTTGTGTTTGTGCAACAGCTTAAAGTAATTTAGCTAAAAGACACTTGCTCTTTTTTATAATATTCGTATAATATAGTCCGTTCCCTTTCAGTAAGATATAAATAAAAAATAATAAAAAACCCGTGACTCATGTTTTCGAAATACACCGTCACGCAGTGAAATGATAAACATATAATCATGAAAACACTTCTAATATTTAAATTCCATTTTATTACATATAATTGTTTATGTTTGTCAAATATGTTCGAATAATTTTTAATTAATTTCTAGGACGTATTTTTTATTTAATTTAAATAATAAATAGTTATTAAATTTTGAAACACATGAAGTCAATAGATTCATATAAAATAGCCTCAATCTACATATATACACAATTACACATTGATGTAATGAATATAATCATATTAAAGTTTTACTAACAAATGTATAGGAAAGTAACGTAAAAAATCTTAATAATGCTGTACAAATTATACAGCTATACAAATTGTTGT
Organism: Vanessa atalanta; assembly: GCF_905147765.1. Lineage (NCBI taxonomy): Eukaryota > Metazoa > Arthropoda > Insecta > Lepidoptera > Nymphalidae > Vanessa > Vanessa atalanta. The sequence continues at coordinate 12,049,789 of NC_061902.1, read as the reverse complement.
ACATTAATAGTGAATTTGGTGTATATTTTGTTCTTCAAACTATAACATTTATATTTGTGCTAATCAAACGGAGGTTTCCTATCTTATTTTTATATAGATTATACATACAGTTAGTATAATGTTAGTTTGCACACAAACAACAATAATCGTACATTAGTATTATGTATTGTTGTTGAATTACTTAATTTATTTTAAACTCTTTTAAGTATTTTAAAGTCGTAAATGATTTTAAATATAATTATATATGATGTCATTGCTTATTATGTTATTTGTATTAATAATATTTCGTATTATCATGAACAGATAGTCCTTGGAGTCCATGGGAGAACTGTTGGCAGCTACGTTCTGCTTATAAGGATAATTCGAAGCGAATGATTCTAGCAAGACAGCTACAAAGACAGATATTACTTCTCGCATTAGTAAATCTTATCTTGTCACCCTTAATACAAGCTTGGCAGATTCTGTATTTCTTCTTTAATTACGCGGAGGTAAGCACTTTGAAATATAAGCAATTTTGCATTAAAATATATAATATTTAGTTAGTAGTATTAAGTTATTTTAATTTAGTTTACTTTGTGGTAGGCCGTTATGTAAGCCCGTCTAGGGGGGTAGAATATCTGATGAGTACTCAGATATTCTACCACCAAACAGCAGTACTCAATATTGTATTGCTCCGGTTTGGAGGGTGAATGACCCAAATTTGGAGGTGCATTGGCGATGGTGATGGTGGTGACCACTTACCACCAGGTAGCCCACTTGCTCGTCCACCAAACTATATAAAAAAAAATATAGTAGTAGTAGTAGTTAGTGATTAAGTTTGTGTTACAGAATAGTCAAAAATAATTTTATAAATTATAAGAAATGATGCACCGATTAAAAGCAATTCAATTGTTATTTCTTAATGTTATTCAATTATTTATAAAGTTATTCCGCTTATAATATTATTGTATTGGCGTCATAGATAAACTGTTATCTTTATTCTCCTAAAGCCGTTCATGTGTATATACATATAACATGTAATGATTCAATGATTATTTCGTATATATTTGTTGTTTTATTTATATCTATTATTATTTGGCTTAATTAATCAATTTAGTTCTAATTCTTTTTTTTTCAACAGTTAATAAAGAGGTCGCCAGGATCTCTCGGCTTGCGCACGTGGTCATTGTACGCTAAAGTCACCCTTCGACATTTCAATGAACTCGAACACGAATTACGGGACAGACTCAACCGCGCCCATAAGCCCGCCACTAAGTATCTCGCCAGCTTCAACTCGCCAATCACAACGGTCCTAGCTAAGTAAGTGTACCGAGTAACATATTTGAAGTAAAGTCACCGACCGTCTCCTCAAAAGATAGAATGTATTTGTTAAGGAAATTTGGTAGTTTTCATACATTATATATTTATATCTAGAATATCTGATTGTTAAAAATATCTGCGGCAGAGTTTTATCCGATACATTCAAGATTTTTCATCGATGATGAATAACTGTCAATATGTTAAAAGTTAGTGATTTGAACTTTGGTAAATGTCCCACTACTGGGCTGTTATCTCATCTCATTTAACGAAGGTTTGGAGCTTAATCTACTATGCTGCTCCAATGCTTGTCCTTAAGCTCAGCGTAATGAATTATAATACAAATTAGGCACATGCAATTTAAATAGTGCTTTAACAGAGTTTGAACCTATGTACAATATTTAATTAATATTCACGTATTCTAACACACCATTGATATAATTTACAAACACATGCTATATACTAACGTATACGTATAGGTTAATAATATTAAAGATGTTTACGTTATGACGTCACTCGGTTACTTCGGTAAAACGCAACAGATCATTATTATGTTTCACGTTCTGTTATTTTAAGGTCTGGGACGTTGCCAATGATGTAGTTGAATTATTTTAAATTTCGAAACCTATAAATAGTTTAAATTATAACAAAATAACAAAAAGCCCAATCATGATTTCCAATATTCAACATTATAAATATATAATAATAAAATTAGTCTTTTTAACACAAATAACACACTTAGTGCGCAGTTTCATTATATTTTTTTTAACGGTTTTTGTGAATTTGTATTTATTTATTTATTTAAAAACTTTATTGACCAACAACAAAAGTTGGAACAAAAGGCGGACTTAATGCCTGAAGGCATTCTCTACCAGTCAACCTTTAGGCCAAACAGAATCATGACTTTCTGTTAGGCGGTAACAATAAATTTTACAATAAATACGATAATAATAATAATAATGAAACAGAAACATAGATAAAATATTATATATATGCATGAGAATACACAATCAAATCAACTTTACTTAAGTATTTTACTTTATTTGGTAGGGTTTTGTGCAGACCTTTCTAGGTAGATACCCACCCATGGTGTAAATCATCACACAGGAGTAACATTGTTGTGTTTCGGCTTGAATAGTGAGTTAGCCAGTGTAACTACAGGCACAAGGAACATAAGATCTTAGTTCCCAAGGTCGGTGATGCATTGGCGATGTAAAGAATGTTTAAAATATTTCACAGTGCCAATTTCTATAGAGGGTGGTGACCACTTACCACCAAGTGGCCGGATTGGTCATATAATGTTGAGTATGATATATTTTAATGAATAAAATTTTAACTGTCAATTACAGGAATGTCGTCTTTGTATCTGCGAGTGTGCTGGGCGTGCTCGTAGTGCTGTCAGTATACGATGAGGACGTGCTCACTGTGGAACACGTGCTGACTATCATCACCATACTAGGCTGTATTCTCGCTGGCGCTAGGTAAAATTTATTACCTTACTTAATCACGTCTTTTAAGAATTCTTAACAACACAAGCAACCGTTATTTTTTATATACGTATAAGATCATTTACAGATCTGTTTGTAATGACTTCAAAGGACTATGTTAATAATACATGAGCAACAACTCCGATACTTGATCTATTTATTTATAGCGATTAGTCTTACTTAAGAGATTTCTAAGAGTGTCCTTGTACCTTCATTTTAGGTTCTGTTAAGAATAAAAGGATTATGGACGCAGTACCTACAGGCTTTTCAATCAATTAAAACTTTTATCAAATAAGTTACATTTTACCTGTGTCATGAAATATGTTATAGTCAATTTTTTTGCAACTTATTCCACGTTAGAGCACTGTAAATGATATTGGTATAATCTGTATTAATAAATGAGGAGTTTTTTTAGTTCCTTAACTGATAAAACTATGAAACCAATATACATAATACTTATACTAGTAGATGCAGCGCGTTCTAGTAAAAATTTTAGTATAAAATATATGGCAGACGACTGCCGACGGTTTTGCTTGCTATTAATAAACTAAAAGTCATTCCGATTGATATTATATAGATAGGTCCTACGAATTATTATTACGGATCTAAACGCACGACCAACGTGATGTAGTTATTACTAAATACAGATCTACAGAGTTTCAGATAGTATAATAAAATCTTGGTAAAGTCTATTTTCGTAATTATATGTATTTTATAGATTCAACAACAAGATATTCAATCAAGATATTTTACAAATTACAAATATATGCAACAGATTTTAATTTTCTTTATTATAAAAAATATTTAAATTATATATAAAAAAAATATTTACTTTTTGGAAAATGTATTGAATCGTTTTCGTTATTACACGATATAAATTAAAATTTTCTATATTAGTTTAATAATTGTATTGTATTTTATTAACGACTAGACCTATGGAATATGTATTTGAAATGACGTGTTTACAGTGTGGAATATTAAATTGTAGGGCCCTAATTGGTGAAGAGGAACGGCTCGGTGGGGCTTGCACGGGTCCTGCGCGAGGGGAGGAGCTGCTGGTGCAAGTGCTGGGACACGTGCACTATTTGCCCACCGCCTGGCGGGGTCGCGCGCACACCAAGGACGTGGCGGCACATTTCCAACATCTGTTTCAGTTCAGAGCGGTAGCGTATTCTTAAATATTATAATGGAATTGTAATATACAACTTTTTTTCTATTCTTGTAAATGCCGACCAACGACCACTTGAGTATGAATACTTTTTTATTTATTTAATAGGAAACCAACGTTAAATACTAATAATACAATTGTTTGAACTGTATATACGATTAAGAAACAAAAAACAATAATAAAATATATAATTGAAAATTGACGTAAGCGAATAACCAAAAAAATAAATATTATTATTAGAATTATAATACGTAGTTCCCTTTAAAGTGATGCGATCCAATTCGACTAATTTAAGATTCGCTGGGAAATTTGATTCATTCGATATCATGTTGGAAAAGTGGTATGTATTGTAATAGGCTAGGAAACTTATATGCAAATATACTAGGCCACATAAAAATGTTCATTGAATCAGTCAAATGAGTCGAACGCAAAAAATATATCGAATGACTATTTTATTCCATATTAATCATTATTTTCTATTGAATTTGTTCTCAGGTTTACATAGTGTTCGAGTTGCTAAGTCCACTGTTATGTCCGCTGGTGCTGCTTTCACTGCGAACGCGTGCGTTAGACATCGTCGACTTCTACAGAAACTTCACTGTGAGCGTGCTCGGTATAGGTGATGTCTGTTCCTTTGCTCAGGTATTTATCTTTATATTTTATTGAATTAAAAAATAAATACATGTGCACTTCTAACAAAACTCATATGTACTTTTTTAAATGAAATACTTAGGCTGACCGGCAAATGGTAACGGCCACTTTGATGGTAATTGGTGACCACAACCCTTAGACGCTACGAAATATTAACTATCACCTACATCGTCTTTCGCCAACAACCTTAGGACCTAAGATGTTATTTTCCTTGTGCCTATAGTTGCTAAACCTTTAAAACGAAACACAACAATGCTATCGATTGCTGTTTGGCGGTGAAATATACCTTGAGTGGGTGGCTGGATCAGGCCGATGAAACATAGTTTTTCTGTTGAAAAGTTGTCAGTCACAGCCATAGTTCATATAATTTGACCGCAGGATCAACACTTTGGGTTTTCCTTTATTAATTTTCAGACTCAGAACTGCAACTGATATTTTTTAGACGGATAAACCCAATAACTTTTACCTCTTTATTTGACACGAGTGCACCTGTGTTAACGTTTACATAAAGTATGCATATGGACTGCGAATTAACACTTTATTTTATTTTCAGTTGGATATAAGACGTCATGGTCACCCGGATTGGCAGATACATGGCAGAAATGGGAATAAAAGTAATAATTTATGATTCTATTGTTAATGATTATTCTCATTATAACACAAAAACGTTTCGTGCCAATGATCATTGCAAGTCTATTGTTTCAATAACACGAAATTTCAATTGCCTAGTGTATGGCACAGTGTCAATAACGGGGTTCGAGTCTCCTATCCCATTAAGAACAACGCTTGCTGATTTTTAGGCGGTAGAATGTTATCGGACATATACAATTTGTCACACCAAAAAGATTCAATATAAATATAAATTAAGCATGCACTTCAGTGTAACTAGTTTGAGAACTAAACCCGCAATGTTTGATTGTAATCCTCTTATAAAACTAAAAAAAAAACTAATAATCGAATCAGTGCATAGGTGATTTGCTTAAAAGTATAAAAAGAATATTTAAGTTTATTTTTTATTTTATAGCATGTAACACTCAATACAACCAAGGAGAAGTCGGTAAGACTGAGCTCTCCCTGATCGCCTTTTCCTGTCGCCATCCCGGCTGGCAGCCTACCGAGCTGGCTCAGAGGCAGTTTCTACGCTCCCTGCGGCAGAGCATACACCAAGCTAAACCAAACCTTAACGGACTTGTAAGTCACATTATAATCAATTTAATCACTAATTCAATCAAACGCACCTTTATATATTGTAAAAACCTAACCACAACCATCGACCTGCGAAATTTCATTTAGTATTCACACATTGTTTTTACTTTTTTATATAAAATCTTGTAATGAACGCGATGTGCTAAGTGCCATTTTATTTTTAACTAGATGAAAACCCGGCGTCGCTCGGGTAAAATAAATAAAACTAAACAAATATGAATATTCATATTATTATATACTTACTACCGTATCCCTGCAAGAAAATATTTTTTGGAACACACTTTCTGATTAATCCCGTAAATGCCAAACATGACCGCCTCTTGAACTGTTATTGCCATTGAATTGAATGGATTTAATACCGAAATATCTCGATTTCACGAATTTTGCTGTCTTACAAAAAATTATGTTATTATAAATGTTTGTGTTAATGTTAAGTGAATACCCTAGTCTAGGTTTAATAGTACGTTTATTATTTTCAGAATAAAACCATGTTGGGCTCCTTTATACAGCAGAGCATATTTGGTACCAACACACCTCTCCCCGCTCTACTTTCCTATCAACCAAAGCAAAATTATAGACTACCTGTAAGTTGTTTTCTGTTTATTATTTAATTAATATTATTATGAATTTAAATATTGTTGCAATTAAAGAAAAAGGAAATAAAGATGAACATTTTTGTTATTCATCAATTTTTTTTTTAGGATAAATATAAATAGAAAGCTATAGATTTAATTAATTCTACCTTGTTGTTTTGTCTAGTTTTGTATTTATATTTTTGGATTTTTGATATCGTTTGGTTATTTAAAATTTAAGGATGTGTGAAAATCCCTTAACATATTATTGTAAAAGGTCGTCGTTATTCATTCCCTTACCTATTCCATGTATATGGAGATATATATATAAATATTTGACCTTATAGGATATGGACGAGACAAGTGACGAGGAAGAGGGTGGGCTATCTCGAAGCTCAGCGGGGCTGGCGGGAGCGAGCAGCGTTCTGGGAGCTAGTGTGTTCGAGTTAGGCGCAGTGCCAGAGCTACCGGATGAAGTCCGAGACATGTCAGTCAGCACCCTCCATCTTTACGATCTGCAACTTGCTCAGGTATGCTAACTATGAAATATGATATACGTCATTACTGAAATACTTACAAGATCGGACCAGTGATTAAAATGTTGAATTTAAATACACGATCGAGAGCTTGACTAACTATGGTGTTATTTTTTGTACTCGTAAAAATAATTTCATCCTAACTCATATTAACAGTCTGTGAATTTCCCACTGTTGGGCTAAGACCTCCTCTCCCTTTGATGAGAAGGTTTGGAGCATATTCCACCACGCTGCTCCAATGCGGGTTGGTGGAATATACATTGTGGCAGAATTTCGTTGAAATTAGACACATGCAGGTTCACGATGTTTTCCTTCACCGCCGAGTACGAGATGAATTATAAGTGGTGCTTGTCTGGGTTTGAACTCGCTATAATCGGTTAAGATGCTTGCGTTCTAACCACTGGGCTATCTAGGCTATTTATTTATCTGACTATTTAATATAATTGATTTAAATTTATGGGTTAGATTGAGTCATGATCAATCAGGACTGCTGATTCATATTTTATGTTAATTCTTATCTTATTATTAAGAATAAAAGATGAATTATCAACGTTTTCTTAGTGTTTGATTTATTCGTTTGTTCTTGTCTCATTTGGATTCGGCGCAGTATGTTTTTTAAAACTGCAATAAGAATGAACAAAACTGTATAAGCTATTTCTTACGTCACCAATGTGCCACTAACCTTGGAAACAAATTTTCCTGTGCTCGTACTGGCTTACGCTTACTCCTTTCGAACTGGAACACAATAACACTAGTATTATTATTTAGCGAAAGAATATGTGATGAGTGACGAGTACCTTCCCAGTTCAAAATCCTGCCGCCAAGTAATCGTAATATGTAACAATTGTTATTATTTCAGGCCCGACCGAACGTTTCAGCGTGTTGCACCAACAACTGTAGCGAGCGACCGCGCTCCAGCCGATGGGAGTCCGGCGAGGACACCCCCTTACTTCACCGTCCATAACAGTGGCAATACACAACCCGCGCCGACCCCGTCTGGGTGTAGCGGGTATTTGTATGTAATCTTACTTCTAACCGCGGAGGAAAAATTATATACAAAATTCAAATAATTCGGTAAAAACATACTTCTCCCATTATAAACATGAACTCTTTCAAACTCCTAGGTTATCGGTGTCCTACGCATTATCTTTTCACGCGGAACGTTGTAAATACTTACGACTGTTTGCCGTTAGCGGCAAATCGAACGCACGACCTTTGGTATGGAATACATTTATTAATAATGACTTCTGTGCCAAAATGCCGTCCACGTAACTCGTAACAATATACAACAAATAATTTGTAAGTCGTCTAACAGCTCTACCGCAAATATTCAATTTAGTGTCACATTTTTTTTTAATTAAAATACTCTTGGATACAACACGCTTCATCCTCGCTGAAAGGTTTAGGTTGTGAAATCTTTAACTCTATCCATGCTAAATAGTTAACTTTTCTTAAATATAATTTGATAACATATGTGCAACAGTTAGATCACGTGCAGTCATGTTAAATTAATGTTTCATTTACAAGTAAAGTAATTTGCTTCACACTATCTGGGACAGTATACGTCTATAGACGTCGTAAGAATTACTTAGCTATTGTGTCTAGTGTACTGTTCCTCAAAGTGATATGTGTGTGTGTGTTCCTAATTTAAATTAATATTTTTTTAACGCTTCTTTCGTTTATGTTATGTATCGTGTTGCACCGTTCTAATATTCTATATTCATATTGGTGCGCTTTTTCTTGTATATCAGTGCAAAGCACACAAACGAAATAATATACAAAATATCATAGAAATGCTGATATGCTCAAACTAATTTGGATCAGGTTAAATCAAATTATAGTTATTTAAAGTACACACCGAAAAGCGCACGAATGTTGTTAATGATAATTTTTAATTAATTTTAGCACTTTTAGTTTTACATAAACACGTGTTTGCTGTGAATTGTGATTATTTACTATGGGAGGGGGGGACATGATAAATAAATAACTGGGATATTACCATTTCTGTGCGTCAAATAACGAGCGTCTCTGTGTGTGTTTTTTTTAGATTATAATAAAATGTGCGCTTTTTGCTTTAAAATTTAAACTTAGTTAATTTAAATTCTATGACGAATATGTTATTATTGGTTAAAGCGCTGTAAGAAATCGTTGAGATGAAGCAAAGCGAAAAACACGTTTAGAAATCCAAATATAATTTAAACGCGCACAAAGAAAAATAAAAAAAAAATATTTTAATTTATATATTATGATAATAGTTGTTTTGTTTGTTTTTATTATTTAAAAAATTGGCTTTATCGCAGAAATCGTGTCGTGTAATGTTAATAATAACACTTGACTATCATTAATATCGAAAATAATTTCTGTGATGAAGCCGTCGTGTTATAAAATGAAAGTGGTAAGTAGTATGTAACTATATATCAAACTCCTCCTTTATTGTGGGAAAATGTAATTCGATGATGATTAAACGACCGTTTCCGATAAACATAACCTGATGTGATATACGATAGTAACGTTTATTAATATATATTTTGCTATAATATGTAACGTTCATAATCTTCGTGATAAAACAGTAACCGAAAATCGTATTAGGTGATAGATAGTATTAAGAATGTTGAATTAAATTCTCACGTAACTAAAATTATTAAATTTTTTACATTTTTTGACATTACATGACTAAATTATGGCATATTTCATAAATATTGACAATATATAGTTTTCACAGTTCGTGATCGATAGATTACTCTGTGATAGAGTTGTAATTATAAATAAATAGACATACATACACCCGATTCCGATTCGACGACGATGTTTCGTGATGTCGTGTCTTAGATAAAACGCTAGCGGTTCAACAAACTTAAATAGTACAAAAATACGTATAGAAGCTCTTTAAGTACGAAATATCAGATATGAAATAAAAATAGTAAGAATTTATTTTAGGCCCCGAATTTTTTTACGCGACGCGACGAGCAATTGAATATAATACATTAATACATTTTTATAAATGATCGTGAGTTATTTTTATAATATACATCGATAAATAGTAAAATACATACATTAACATATGTAATAAAATCAGCTTAACTTATAGAGTTCGCTCCGTTATATTACTGCCTTAACTAATATTACTTCATATAACCTTTCTATAGATTTTAATTAGGCTTTGTAAAAAGTATGTTAACATGCAGGTTTTATTCGATGATATGAGTATACCAAATTAGTAATTTATAGTTTAATCTAAAAAAGTAAAGTGCCTGACACAGCCTTGTTATATTGTCGATAATGTGATGCTAGCTTATCGTGTTTATTGATATTCATTGAACAATAAAATAATAAATATCAGTATGGCAAAAAATAAGTTTTTACGGGATATGCATTTTTATAAAGTACTACAGATTTCTGTCTTTTTACGATATCTTGTACAAGATCTGCAAGTAATACCTATGAAGCGAATCCTTCTTCGCTTCCTGCTTTTTGCATATTATTCCCTCGTGGAGATGAGGTACAGCAATGGTTACTTCGTCTCCCAGTATTTGACTACCCAGTCCTACAGTTTTAAGATCTGCCTCGATGGATTTATACGCCTGATGTTGATTGGTTTATCGTGTTCTCTTCGATGAACACTGGTAGCCATATTGAGTGCCACTTATGCAGTGATTTCCCCTTTGTGCAAAATATGCCCGACCCAGTGCCATTACTGTCCAGTTATTTTCTAGTACACACCCACAGGCAGTTAAAGGTTTTTGCGGTTCAAAACACCTCTTCCCTTTTGTTTTTATTTTCGCCAAGTTAAAATTCTTTAACGTTACGGCAGATAAAAAAAAGGATCATGAAAAGTAAAGACCAGGCACAAAACTAGTGAAAATTAAAAAAAAATTCTTAACTTTCAAAGTTACTTTTGAGAAATTTTTCTTTTTATATTGTATATTTTGTTACATGTATAACTGTGTTTTTGTCACTTTTTAAAGTTAAAATTTAACTTAGTTACCTATTTTTACGCATTTCATAAAAAATAAACAATCTGTTCTCCATTTGTACTAAATTGACTAGAATCCTTAATAAAATACATTCAAACAAAACGATAATGCAATAGCAATACATGATTTGAAAAATGTTTTCAACATTATTTTGTTTTATTATAGAAGTCCTAATTGTTGTTACAAATAGAGTGAAAAGGTTCGTTATTAACCGTTCAAATGAATTGTGGTCTCGTATAAAACGAAATTTATTTTAAAAGGTAACTAACGTAAGAAACGTTTTCTGTTAAAATGTTACATAAATGTGTAACATGTATTCTGTAGTTATTATTCATAAAATTAACTTTTGCTTTAACAAATCAACGTTGTCATAACCAATTTCTCGAGAAGATATACTTAAAAAACACAGAATGATTATTTCTGTAAAATTTTGATTTGTAATTGATAATTGATGATAAATAATTTCAAATTGAGATTTTTAAATGTTCGTGGTTTATTCCACGGGGGCGTTGATTAATAAAAAAATGTATGGTACTTATTGTTTTCGGTCCAGAGTCACTTAATACTACAAATGAGTGTCTTGTGATTGAAAATTATATAATTTAACGGACTATGATTGATATGTGCGTTCTATAGGTTGTTTTTTCGCAATCAGTGAACAGCTAGCTTATACACTTGTTATATTTTTTAATGATTGAATATTCTACAGTTATATGCGACTCTCAATTATCTCCACAATTGTAGATTAAACACAAGTAGCGCCGCACTCAGACCAAGATTTAAATGTCAAATAAAAATAAAATTGGTACTATATTTAAATTGTCGAACCTAGTATATATTTTAAGATATTTAAATTTGGTGATAGTAATAACACAACAATGATATTGTATTTTACTAATATATACTTATTTTTTAAATGACATATACATTTTCTTATAAAATTAGTCATCGTATGCAATAGATTTTAATATAGCACGTAGGATATTCATCGAATAAAACCTGTCGTGACTTACTCACATAATTTCGTACACGTACACTTTGCCCTTACAACGGCGGAAACAGAGAGGGTAAACTTGTATTTTAATATATTCAAAATACAAATCAGTAAGATTTGCTAGACTTTGAAAACAAATTGATGATATATAATAATAGTAGTACGTAATAATCGGATATTTTCAATGTTTAAAAAAAAAACCTTTTAAAATATCCTAAAATAAGGATAGGATAAATCCGCTTTATAAGAGATATTTGAAAAAAAATCTGTCATTACATTTTAGTTTAGATCATTGTCACGTCTACATCTACGATTGATCTTTTAAAATAACTAAGAAAGAAAATAAAATTATTATTCAATAGAATAATTATGTTACGTTACATATCTTTCAAGTAATAGGAATTATATTTGCATATCTATCAACATTTATATCCTGGTTGACATGTATAATTACGATCCAGTCATCAGTTTTTGACCTTTCTTAATTTATGAATTCATATAAATCAGAGGTCTTATGAACTGGTTTAGTTCAGTCGGAGCTTCCTATACTTAAGAAACCCAATGTTATAATGGGTCAACACTAGTTAAGACATTTCAAAATTGTTCGAACGTTTACCGTAATATAATTAATCATGTAGGCATAATAAAATTTAATGAAAAAGTTGCTTGTTTTAGCGATATCATGTTTTACAACTTTCAATGAATTAATTATGAGTTGAGAATTATTACATTTACAAAAAATGTCTAATTATTCTGATTGTCTCCATAATAAATGAATATCTAGTGCTATAAATTGTAATTAAGAGTCCTGAAACCGTTCTAAAATTACTTTTTGTAAAATATTCAGGAATTCACATTAAGAAAAAAAGAAAAAAACAAAAATATTTTTCACGTTTTTTAGTCAACTTATGGATCAATATAATTAATAAGTAGTAGTTTTCCCGATTAAGATTTATTATTAGAATGTAGGTATTGTCGGAAACTTTACCTCGATCGCCCTCTTTAAATTAATGATTTAACAGATATTAATAATCCTATTTGCTAAGGTAAAAGTTTATAATTAACAAATTTTGTGGAAACGTAAAAAACCGATAGAAACACAAATATTTCCATGATTCGTTACGAGTATGGAATCCTTTTCTTGGATGTTATGTTATATAATTCTATAGAAAAGAAAATCAGAATTCGTTAAGTATATTTTTGGTCTACTTTCTTTTAGTAAAACAAGAGCCTCTTATAACTCAATGGCATACCTTCTAAACAGGAAATATTTTATGTCGCCGTCAACTAATTATCAGATTTACATTTTAAATGTAAACGAAAATTTAGTTTCACTTTATATATTGATTACTTCCTAGTACTTATGGTTATTACTATTTATATTTCGCTTTTACTGTAATGTATTTTTTTTTATATGTAATAGTAATTATCGGAAGAAAACATAATAATAATTTATCGTCTAATTGATTCACATTACGAATAATATTGCGTAGTTTTGTTTTTGGTTAAGCGTTCTCGATTCGTAATATTATATCGAGGCGTGTTTTTATTACAATAGTTACCTATGTGTTGTTATTTCTTATAGTTAAGCGCAGTGTATTAGCTTTTGCAAAGGAATTGTTAAGATCGATTGTTAGTCACGGTATATGTATATTTTTTTTTTGGGTTAGTTCTTGTTTTATTCTGCGATATGAACTGTTGTAGAATAGGTCCAGTTGTACAATTATTACATGGTAGTGCTATTTTGACAATTGATGTCAGGTGTGTCAGGGATCTCGGCACGTCTGAATTGCTTTACATTATGTTACTTATTTTATGAAATATGGAATCTATAAACAAATGAAAAATGAAACGAAATGTACTATTAAATACTAAATGATACTTGTATTCTTCGTCTTAAATATATGTATAATTACGATAACAACACATTTTGATGACATTTTTATTATGATTAAAATGTCCAACACTAGTGAGATAGATATTAATTCTATTCGTGAATCTCGCAGTTCTTACACAATATAGAAGAAATAGTTTTTATCTAAATATAGCAGTTATTCGCAGGTGCTGCAGATGACCATTAAGCAGAACTTCTCCATACTCAGAATACTTTAACAAATAACGTTTTAAGCAATAATAACCAAGTTCTATTTATATATGGCTTTTAAAATGACACCAATAGTGAGAGAAAAATGTGATCAAAAGTGTTGTAACTAACCTACTCGTCGATGTATTATAAGTTAGGTAAGTGAAGGAAATAAGTTTAATCGTTATACGCGCGAATATTGTTTCGTTTTATCATAATAAAATATAAAAAAAATGGTTTATTTTTCGATATGATCTCGATAGATATAAAAAAATATACAATCGCTTTCACGTTTTTTAAACCAATTACTGATTAGCTAGTCCAACACATTTGGTGAGGTCGAAATTCTGTAACTTGTTAACTAAAATTTTAACGAAAATATTACTAATACTGTGTATTATAAACTCCAACAGAAATATACGATTTGGAAACTCATTTAGGGTATAAACAACTAAAAATTATAACTAACTAAAGTACTTTATTTAGATGTTGGGTTACAGTTTTTTATCTCAGCATGTGCACCAGGTACGCGAACTTTACACGTTCAATTCACCCGAGTAACATAGTACAGGTACGCCATCGAATAACGACCGGTAATGCTTTGAATTTGACTTTAGTGTAGCATTATTGTCTAAACGATAAAGAGGTAAAGTTGTAAGTTAGTCACATAAAAGTAGCCTTAAAACTTTTTTTGGAATATCGTTGTGAATATTTTAGACAAGTAAGCTCATATTAAATATTTCATATGTCCGAATTTGTCAAAAAAAATAATTAATCGCGTATATTCAAATATAAGTAGACTACGAGTAACGCTAGATGCACATTTGTGTGACAACAGTTTTATGCGTATTTTATGATGGTTTTAGGTGTGTGTAAACTGTCCCTAATATATTATACAATACGTGCCATCGTTAAATTAATTATTTTATCCGGTATTGTTTTATATATACGGTATTCTATTCTATTTAAATAGTCTTCTGTTTCTGCCATAAGTTGAAGCTATTGGGGTCGTCATTATTGTAAGTTATACATATTACGGGGTTATCAAAATTTAGGACAAATGCGAAATAACCTTTGTGATTTTGTGATAATTACGTGTAATGAAATGCAAAATATTTTCGAGTCAGAGTCGACTGCGTCTGTTACGCACAGTAACAGATTTACTTAAGTTAAATGTAAAGGGTTATACATTTAATGGTGTATCATGCGTGTAAATAGTATGTCTTCGCTATATATCCTAATGAAATAATAAGCTTCCATTTAAGATATATAAACGGCGCGATCTTAGCCAGTTACTGGGTAGAACCGTTGTTTAAACAAATTGATTTTGTATGCTTATATATATTAATAATAGTCGTCTTTTAGGTCATAGTCTTACAAAATTTTAAATATTAATGACTAATGATTGATACCACAAAACTAGCTCCTAAATTAATGAACATCTTTTTAGGTACCTACATATGAATCTGTTTAGTGTGTAATTTAATTATTGATTGTTTCATTATTCGTGTTCAGACATACTCATATTCTAAAATATATTTTTTTATTTGACATTTATAAAAAAAATCGTAATTGAGAACGTTGTCGGCAATGTAATGTCATTGTAAAACAAAATAGAAAACACTCCTTGTTTTAATGTTAATGAACAAACATAATGAATTTAATAATATTTAATTAATCCATTTATACTTAACACTTTTACGATTTGATTAATTTCTAACAATTAAAATAAATCACTAACTCAGCTTAGAAACACTAATTTCTCTCTTTCTGACATTATTGATTTGATGTTTGTAAGAAGACAACGTTGTTTAAATAATTTATCCCTAAAAGGGCTGTCAATTTGAAAAAAAACCAAATACTTTTGTTCTCTTTAAGTTTTTTTATATTTTTTTTTTTCAATGAAAATTACGTTTCGAATTCCTGCTTTCCTAATACATCTCTGAAAGGGAACAATACAGTATTGTAAATATTGATTTATAAAAGTTAATTAATTCCTCGTTTCTCGTTTATAGAGTTAAACTTTAGATATTCATATACTTGGTACATCATTCATTGTAATCTCGTCTTCTTTTTCTAGTATATAATACATAATAAGTTACTAGTATCGAATTTGTAAATGAAGGTTTTATTAATGTCGCTTTGAAATGAAACCTTTATTTTACGAAAGGAATGGTAAAATGTGTTCACTTAGTTTTAAACTGCCTCGTCCTCAACGCGGACTGGTTAAAAGTCTTCGTATATTTTGTACAATGCAGCTGCTAGACCGTAACTGTGTTATTTTAATACGAACTATACGTTTGTATTGACGAACTCGATTTTTAGTAAATTTTAGTTGAGACTTGCAATAAATAATTCTCAACGCTGACCTTTTATAACCTTTGTAAATATTTAGTTCAATTTATGTAGTATTAGTTTTGTAAGTATATTGTGATAACATAATTATATTTTCGTCTCGTTTTGTTAAAATAAATATAAGTAGTTATTTTAAAGGGATTTCAAATTTAAATCATACAATAATTCATCATTATTTTCTTACAAGGGAATGACAATTTTTGAATATTTCATTATCTATAATAATAGCTATGTTGTAATATTCATTAAATATACTTATTAAAATCAAACTGGTATTTTATTTATCCTTTACTGTTGTGATACCTCATATTATAGCCTGTAAGTGTTATCAATTAATATTTTTTTTTAGCATTAGCAGCCCGTAAATGTCCCACTGCTGGGATAAAGGCCTCCTCTCCCTTTGAGGAGAAGGTTTGGAGCATATTCCACCACGCTGCTCCAATGCGGGTTGGCGGAATACACATGTGGCAGAATTTCGTTGAAATTAGACACATGCAGGTTTCCTCACGATGTTTTCCTTCACCGCCGAGCACGAGATGAATTATAAACACAAATTAAGCACATGAAATTTCAGTGGTGCCTGCCTGGGTTTGAACCCGAAATCATCGGTTAAGATGCACGCGTTCTAACCACTAGGCCATCTCGGCTCATAGGCCATCTCGGCTCATATAAATTAATATAAGAAATATTAATTGTGTAATCCTAGTAAGCAAAGTTTATAGTAAGTATTTAAAGCGTGATTTAAATATTTGATCAAACAAAATTTATCGAATTATCGATTGAGGAAATATCTTGACACTGCTTTTAATTATGAAACTGTAAATTATAGTTTTATTTTGTTTTTAAAATTAATCTCGTGCTCTGCAGTAAATGCAGAGCACGAGATTAATTTTAAAAGTATCGTGAGGAAACCTGCATGTGTTCGATGAAATCGTGCCACATATATAACTAAAACGCAAGTTATACGATTTCAATGGCGTGTATAAACTGTGTATGACCTACATATATTAAACTATACACTTATATATATTTTGAATATAGTGGTACTGAGATTTTTGTGAAATTCGGTAAAAGAACCTGTACAAAGAAAGCGTTACGTAAACATCGGTAAAAAGGTTGCATGACGAAAAAATCATATTCTACAGATATATTAGCCTATAAATTTAAAATTAAATGCTTTAATCGAATCAGTTCATACATCAGGCATCATGTAGATAGTAAGCTATAGCATTGTGAATACTAACCACATTGTAAATGTGATTTCTTATAAGAGAGCGACTACGCGAGTTTCTTGCCGTTTCTTTTCGCTTTCCGAAACGGTGATAGAAGCAAAATACTAACGACTCATAAACGCTATACCGTAAAGTTTGCTTGAACAAGAAAAATTTGATTTAATTTGATTGATTGGGTTAATCGTACAAAACCATTGTACGTAGTTTCGGTTGAAAGATAATTATATTTTCCTCCTCATGAAGTTAAAAATATAATTCAAAATCAAAATATACTTTATTCAAGTAGGCTTTTACAAGCACTTTTGAATCGTCATTTAACAAACTATATTAAGAAAAGCTACCACCGGTTCGGAATGTAGATTCTACCGAGGAGAACCGGCAAGAAATACAATAGTTACTCTTTTTCAACATCTAAAAATACAGTAATGTTAGTTAAATACAATTACATATGTACATTGTACGTAATTAATACATTTATTTTATGATGTTTAAATAATAATATTATAGCAAATTACTGATTATTTTACACAGTTCAGTAATCTTTACTTTTACGTACATTTCATTTCATTCCAAAATTAAAACAAGAATATATTTATATATATGTGTCAGCGTTCGAAATTAAGGTGATGGAAACTCGTTCAACTTGATATCGCGACATGTCCTTGACTTTTGATGCATTCCTTTCATTTAAATAGACGACATTTGTTATAGATTGACCGAGGGATGCTCTTTTAGGAAACGACAGATGTAAAAGACAAATTAATTAGGCAATTTTATAATATTTTTAATGAGTTAATTATCTCATTATACGACCTTTACTCATTTTAAATTAGGTAACATTTGAAATGTGTTTTATATTATGACTTCTGCTTCGTATTATATGTATACGTCTTAATATTAATAATTATTCTATCCATCCATCAAGGTTGATTGCTTTGCTTCCAAGATACAAGATACAAAGAAGAGCAGAGACTGGAATAACCACTGAGTCATCGTGTGTTATGTTACACTGTGTTTTTAAATCATCACGTAGTTGGTGAGACATGCAAAACCCTGCATGTGTCAAATAAAATTATCATCACAGGTGTGGTAAGTATCTACCAAACAACATTGGAAAATCTTGGTGGATTAAGCAGTTAGTATACATTAAACCAAATAATTAATTACGGAAATTGCTACAGTCGCTTCATTGTGGCATTGGTAAAGACGATCAAACGACAGATTGCGCACCTGAGCAATCGAATTCAGCTCCAGTTAATGTGAGTCTTATGCGAGTCAATGTGAGTCTTACAGGGATCTATTTTTGTTCCTTACGGATATAAATGACCTGCATTGTGTTTTAGGATTCAATTTAATATTGTATAATTGTTAGTGGAGGTTCATTAATTTTTAAAATAAAGTCGTTAATTAATATTTGAAGACTACATACTGATCGTAAGCGAGACGTATCTCAGAAAATAAAGCAGACAAAATTTGCCTTGTTTAAATGTTAAAAATAATTTATTATGTAATATCTAAAAAACCAATGTGTTAAATTTCTACTCTAAAAGTAAGATGTGTAAAAACGAAAGTTTTTTAAAAAAAAATGTTTCTGTATTTAGGCATATATAAGATGACCAGTTAGTTATATTGCAATACTTATGTTTGCGTTTTCCTGTTTAAAAGGTGAGAGAGCCATTGTAATTACAGAGATCCATTACATCTTAGTTTCCTGGATTTGCAGCATGTTGCTGATATAAGTAATTTATATTTCTTAAGAAACTAGTTTATATTCAAGTGGCTCATTTGCCGATGTGACCAAATTATTTCCCAAAATACATTAATATGCTCATAGGGTAACTTAATTACGGTATTGGTTGGCGTGCGAGTGTATGGACCACCTGATGGTAAGTGGTCATCACCGCCCATAGACAATGGCGCTGTAAGAAATATTAAGCATTGTATTAAACTGTAGTTACACTGGCTCACTTACCCTTCAAACCTGAACACAACAATACTGAGTACCGTTGTTTGGCGGTGGAATATCTGATGAGTGGGTGGTACCTACCTAGACGGGCCCTACCACCAACTGCTTTCAGTATGCAGAGTTTCATCAAAAATACATATTGATTTATATTGTTTATATTTTTATTATGTTATTATTATTATTTATACCACTATATACACTGTATAACACTTACCACCATCACTTACCATACCAAGTTTAAGAAATATTGAAAAATCCTTAAATCGCGTCACCAACATAATGAGTAAAATCCCTGATGCCTAAAATTACACTGCGTCATTCAACCTTCAAACTGGAACATATTATACTCTTACTACTAATATTATAGTCAGTTGTGTTATTATTTGAGTACGCCCCATATGACCACAAATTACAGGTAATAATGTTATGTAAAATTGTTTGATTTTGTGTCTAGACTTTTGTCCTTATCGAATCAGTGCCTTTTTTAAATATATATAATTATTAAGCTATCGCTGCATAGCCACGTATATCGTAAGAGAAAAACAATTTAATTATAAGACGATAATAGGTATATTTTTTTAAATTTCTATATAGATTTTACCTTATCATATTTCTAATTAAATATGAATGGGGCTTGCCATTGTGATCAGGATAAATTGTACTGAAATGAATCAGATAAATGGTAACGAAAGCAAGGACAAAAAATGTCTTTAAAGCGCTTTGTTAAAATTAATGACTAAGCTGTGACGTCTATAATTTCATTTAAAAAAATGTTTATTGGTTCACAGAATCAAACTTCAAAATTTTATTAATTTGTTTATCCTCAAAAGCACTAATCTTGAATATATTTAAGGTATTTTTATGTCAATTTTTTTTGTTGTATAGGACTTTTATACAAATTGTTTATTTGTATTATTTTGAACTTCAAATTTAAGATTCATGACTAGAATTTTATTATTTTATAAAAAAATATTTGAATGTTTATTTTCCTTTTTTTATATTTCTTATATTTTTCTTTATAGAAGATATACGACAATTCGATGTTCACGTACCTGTACCTCGAATGGAATGTCGCACAAACAAAATATTTGACAGTACATGTACGAATTTTGTCAAATATTTTCATTAGTTTTTGTATGATTTGATATTATTATAATTAATTGAAATAGGTATTTAATTGTAATTTGAATCTAGCAAAATATTATCCTTCCTAAATAGATTCGTTCTATTAGATTAAAATACTCCATTTGAATTGAATTGAATTTTTCACTCTATAAAATGATGATGGCCCTAAAATTACACAGAATAAAGAAAAATATATATATAATAATTAATACATAATAATTCAATTTAAAACTAATTTACATAAATACTATTAATATTTTTGGGGACTATTACCTAAAAAATAATAATTTGATTACACATGTGAGATGTGACCTTTAGACTTCGATTAGATCTCACATGAATGTTTTGTTTGGCGAGTTCTTACAATATTTACTTCTCTGCGTGTCTGCTTTGCGTCAGGCGTTGATGTCTTTCGTATAGACGTATTGCTCAAACTTCTAACTGACTACTGACATTATATTAAGAATAATTGTTTCAGCATATTTTTAAAAATGCCTCAAGTAATTAATAAAAAACAACGTAATGATTAATGATTCCTTATTTAAAATTGCTAGAACATTTATTTATTCTTAAATATATTTTTGATAATTTTCTAAAAATGTCAAATGATGATGTGATTACGTATTGCATTCTGTTACCAGTAGTAATTTAATTTAGTAAGAAATAGTTAGTGGAATTGATTTACATGACCTATAATATGATCTGAGTTTGCGGGTCAAAGCCTGGCGCAAGTGGCGCACTGGGCCACGGGCATTGCCTGCGGATGTATTGTGTTCTCTAATGTCATATAATATGGCGATATCATAACATTTCGTTATGAATATATTTATATAGTTTACTTTCATTTTTTTTTAATTATAGGTTTTTTATGGGGCCTTTATAGGCAGCCTATATGTCGGCCATCATTACACGCTAAATTAAATAAGAATGGTTCAAAATTTAATACTGAATCAGTTTGAGAGAATTATTAACAAATTCATAAATTTTTAATTGCTGAAATACTCAAAGGTTTACTAAGAATAGAATTAAAAACAGCAATATTTAAAAAAAAATTGTATAAATGTTTCCTCAAAGCACTTTCATTAAATGGGGAATATGCGTTATATTTCGATACGATTAATTAATTAGAGAATTTCAATATCGATTTTCTATTATAGCTATAGCATCTTATAATATTTTTAATTCACTCTTTTTTTTTCTTGACGCAAGGTTGTCTAGGCCCATTTTTGATTTATTTATATCTAGGTGTTGATTTCAGCGAGTCCATTACCGTCGAATAATTTTGGATATGTATTAGGCGTTTTAAAAGTGAAGTATAAGGATGATATGTTAAGGTTTGAAAAAAAATAGTTTAACGAATTAAGGACGCAATCGTTGTTTTACAACTTCTAAATATTTTGTCAACAAATGCTGTTTAACAAACTTTTATTTGGTTCCACGTGAATAATGATTGAGTACTTAACCACTTTATAGAGCTAAATAATGGAAACTCTTGGAATGCCCTCAAATCGATGACTTGTAGCTTGGGCTTAGAGATCCGTAAAACAACTTAAGTAAATTAAATTATGTATAAGTCTTAACTTAACTTAACTATACTTAACATAATAAATTTGAATACATATTATGTCAAATATAATAAGTAGGAAACACAATATTTCTTATTTACTTAATCGTTTTAACATACAATAATCGGAATATTAAAAAAAGGCTGAAATATGTTACTTAACATCCGAATTTGTTATTGTATAATTTTATGTGGTTAGCACACCCATATGGGTGTGCTAACCACATAAAATTATACAAAAATTAAATTATATATATATAATATAATTAAAGCTAACATAAAGACGTGGTGTAGGGTTATTTGGTGGTGACAGGGTGGTTGGTATGGTGGTGAGTTGAATTGGTGATAGGGGGCAGCAGGCGCAGTGGATGTGGGCGCGCGGCTATAAGTAAGAGCCGCGCACGCGGCGACGAGGTTAGTCGCCGTTCGGCAGCGCGTCGCCATCGGTGTTACGCCCCAGTCTAATCCCCGGTGCGTCCCTTCTCCCTCCGAACTCAGTCGTCCCCTCACGCACTCGCCTTTCTCACACGACCGGCGATCCTCGCTTGCACAACCTAGTTCAAAACCGAAAGGTCGCCGCTATTGGCATTTAAACGCTCTCTGACATTAATGTTGCATTTAAATGTGCGATTCAGCTTCCTCATTGAGCTTCACTGTCGCAACTGTGTGTCGTTTGGGAAAGGCGCGTGTGCTGACGTGAGGTTTCTGTTGCAGCCAGCAGCCCGAGTGAGCCGGGCCGTGCGCTTCGCACAAGTTTTTCGCACGCAACTCGCGCTCGCAGCTCTAAGCAGCTGATCCTCGTCATGGACTCCAGGATAGTGCTGTGAGTAGATTAATTTAATTGATAATTTCAATTGTTTAAACGTGTTCGTCATTTTTTTTAATTATATCAATAAATGGTTGTTATGTGACTATTTCGTAATAGTTATTTTTGCATCATAACTTTCTAACGGATTTTAATTATGTTAAAAATAGCGTATCAAAACCCGTCTGCGCACATTGTCACTTTCATCGAATGTTTGCATAGGTGAAGCGCGCGACCACCGGGTAGAGCTTTACGTAACTTAGCGCTATTCGTCGGGGTGTGAGGCATCTCGTATCGCCGATATGGCGAAAATAATATGATCTGATTTCTTGTGTGGAAATCAGGTGTTGGTTGCTTAACGCCAAGTAACTGACATCACGAATGAGGGCGCGTGTTTCTCAATGAAGGCTGCGAAATATTGCTTTTAAAATATGCACGACTAAGCGCGCACAATGTCTCCTTAGCGAGCGCCCAGGTGCGCTTTCCATATTTTCATACTCATACTCTCCAACAACCAAAGAGCACGCTGTTTTATTATTAAATATAATAATTTTGCGGTCACCGCAAATTTGCGGCACCATTGTAGGAGCTTTCCTTCGCGGGAAACTTCCTCGGCCGCAACGTTCATTACGAACCTTTTCTAAGGTAGCTGTCGACCTAAAGTACTTTCAATATATATAAAATAATGTCTATTCAAGGTTGTAAATGTTCAATACAATCAGCGCTATATTTCTAATGATAAAATAAGAATGTATGTTTCAACGCGCATGCAATTATCAATCGTTTGTTTGAGTTGGAATGTGGTGAACGGCGGTAGGTTCATCCGTCATCCGTGTTTGACATTGTTGAGCATATTACTTAATATTTCTATAATTGTGACACAATAACCTTCGTAATTTACTTAAAGAGCTAATTAGTATGTATTGACACGTTTAGTAAGAAGATAAAATATAATTAATGATGCAATACTCATAAAACAACGTAGATTTTATTATTTACCATGTATTTAGCAACAGTCACCCAACCAAGTCACTAACGTCATACATGATGAATACCAAGAAATATTAAGAATTATTAACTTACTTAATAATTTATTTTATTAATGACGTTCTTCTGTTAATAAATAAAGTAAAATTATACCATTATAACAAACTATTTATAATAAAACTAAAAATCCTTTCATGTTAACATTCGAGATAACATAACTGATTTTCACATATTATGATATCGACTATATGTTAACCATTCATAAGTTCGGTCTAGCGCTTTCCGGTTAAATTCCCGCTACAATCATTAGTATTCATCAAGTTGATTTCAGTTCCGGTGTGGATGTTGTCGGTTAAAAGCTTTACTATATAAATAATTGCTTCTAAATATTAATACAAATATACCTACAGTATTGAACCTCGTACAAATCTTAATAAACTGATAGTGTAAAACATAAGTAAAAGGTATTTTGAATTGTCAATATTAAAATGAATATTATATTACTTGGCCTTGTATTTAAAACCAATCCCTTCGTATTTTTCGTTACATAAATACCCATGAACTGCCTATTTATTGTGTAGAATGGCAAAAATACAACAAAATATGAATTAGATAGCTGCAGAGCAAAATAAAACAATCATTTCGCGATAATTTCCATAGAACGGACATAACAGTCAATTCACACTTACGGACACATGTCGTCATTTCTTCGTGTTCATTGTTTCACTTTCGCTGTTAAAACGAAACTTAGTTTACCATTTTGTCATCGCCTATGCGTGATTCGGTCCCTCTCTTTTTGAATACAAATCAGTATATATTGGAATTTCTCTGCGATACAGATTCGGGCGTACGTAACACTAAGAAGTAAAAAGAAAGTTGTAATAGATATTTATATCACGTTTACGATCGAAGTAAGCGGAGACAACGTCACTTATAAACGAAAAACTAGTAAAATACATAATACAGCAATAGATACACTAAAATCAATATGTTTATATTTTTATAGTTAGCTAAATAGTTATATTATACCTGTCTTTCAGAAATTCGGATATCTATAATGATGAATGATATGAAATTATAATATATTATAGATATGTCATATTAGAACAAAATAAACATATTCATTATATCATAATATTATACTTAGTAAATGAAAACAGCACCTAGGTTATTACTTATTTAATTATATTTATGTGCATAAAGTGTGTTAGACAATTATTTAATCATGCTCAACTACTAATACGTTTTTTTTTCTCTATACATATATAGTAATACGTGTTTCTAACGGTCTATAATAATTTTATATAAAGAAACTTGAAAAGCGATATAATAGTGATCATCAGTCCATTTGCTCACGGATATCCTACAGTCACACAAGTTTCCCCGGATCACACCGGTGTCGCAAGTTTCAGACGTTTTACGCGTAAGAGTCGCGCTCGGACCGGTCTCATCCGCTCTCGCAGCATCGCATCTCGTCTTCATCTGACCTTCACTTTCGCTTTTAACACGTATTTGCACGACCGCGCGTGAAAAACTTACCATCTTCGTATTATTATTGTTTCTATTTATAATACATAGGTCTCAAACTCTACAATTTTATTGTTTCGTGTTTAAGACACATCAACGAGTTTAATATTGACCAATTTTATAATTTGTTGCACTTGCTTATCTTTGTTGAACTTCGCTTGTCAAAGCGATGTCACTCGATCTATAAGATTTCCTAGGTAATTATTGTAAATGTTTAAATAGTTTGTTGTATGTGTTGTATCGTATAAATTAAATTACAAGCTAATAGTTGCGAAAGTGCAATTAGTTGTGTGATCCCAGCCAAACATGTCGCATCTGCGAGCGCCGCCACCAGCGCGCCCGCAGATGCTACACGCCACAGCCTTCCAGCCCACAAGCGCTTTCGCTTCTCGCATAGTTAGCTATAAACGTGAAGTCATCGCATACCATTGATCTCTCATAATTCTGTGACTAATTTTGCCTTGCGTAACTATTTATTTACTAAACTAGACAATGTTTTGTTGCACTCGTTAATTTTTCATAAAAAATATTAATGATAGAAAATGAAGTATATACAACCAAACTAGTTAGTATGTCTTTATTTGCCGAGCCAAGTGATTTAGTTTGAATGTAAGTTTAAATACAATACGGGCGTAATTGAATTCGGTAATGATTTGGAGTGCGGGCGAGTTTGATTCTTTGCACTTTCTACATCTAGTGGAGCGATATGTCAAGGGCAACTGGTGGCGGCGACAACGTGGCAGGTCACGACCCATCGACACCCGCTAATCCGTCCATGCTTACGCAACTACCAAACTTGTTGTTGACTCCACTACAGCTTGATTATTATGACCTATTCAACGATCCGCCACGACTAGCATCATCGAACCTGTTTTAAAACTATAATGGTCTGCTGGCTCCCAAGTAATATTTTCGCAACTCACTAGTTTCAGCGCGGTCAAGCTCGTAGCGATAAATTACTGCAGGATTTTCTTTTTAAATAAACCTTATCGGTTGGAGTTTTTTCATTATTTTATGGATCTCAGAAGGCATGACCTAGCATTCTCGGTCGCGCCTTCAACACTCTATTTATAAATATCTCCAAGGAAACGTATTCATTTCCTACTTCAATTTAAAAGTAAAGTCAGTGTATTCTAGTGATATATTATTAAACAACATTTATTTGTAAATAAATTTAAAAATAAAGTTAATTAGACTATTCGTATTTCATGTGTGATATTCTTTTTTTTTAATACTTATTATTTCAATATATGTTTATAAAGCGACGTTGAGCTATATATATATACATCTTAAAAAAAGGAAAAATGCCAATATGGTGTCTATCTGAATACATAGCCAATTATTGTATTTTCATTTTAAATTAAAATGAATCTTACAAATAGAACTATCGATGATCCGTATCATTTTTCTTCAGAGCAGTTATGCACGGCTCCGCGTTCGTTGAAGTCTTTCTTTAAAATATCTAAATGTTAAAAACAAATAATGTAAAACGTTTCATAACTGACAGTTTATATAATGTGATTAATTGTGAAAGCATCGCTATAGCAATAGAGGATATAACTATTAATATCTTGTCATGCACGTGTCGCCGACAGTAGGCAATTTATATATCAACTTTGCGATAAACTGGAAACTACTTAATAATATTCAACCTGAATGACCTTCCGCAAGCTTAGAATACCTACTAAGTTCTTTATTTGGCAAATTCCTGAGGTCGTTTGATATTTCATTAAATTACAAATTAAGCCGTTGGAGTTGTTTTGATTGATTTAAATACGGTCAAAGCGTAAATTTGGACTTGTTTATTTTGATGAATATTCAGTAACTACTTTAAAGTTCCAACTAGGATAGTCTATTTAGTTTTGTTTTAGAGTTTGTTATATCGACTCGACATCAGTCATTACGTAAATCTTCACTATTGTATTAAAATATTTCGTCACACCCACATCACACGGTGAGAGCAGACGGAGATGCCTCATAATAAAACTGACATTGGATAAACTATTGCATCAGCGACAATAAGCAGGTCCGGGTTCATTCCCGGGCCGGCAGCGACTGAGAACGCATCGCAATATGTATCTTAATGTTTTGTGTTCATCACTTTCGGCATCAACAAGTTTCACTTTCGAGCCGATGACCTTTAGAGGAATTTATTGTGAGATAACAGATGAATAAAACATAATGTTATTTGTTTCACTATAAGAATTCGAATTCTCTTCTTCAGTATTTAATTAATAATAAACAAACTGCTGCTTCTAATTCATTTTTGCAATAACTCGTATCCGTTTCGTTACATTGTATCAGCCTATTCGATAAACTCTCTGAAACTGAAAGTCTTCGCATGATTGGTACCGTTTTTCGACCTTGGCTCGGTATAGGCCCATGGTCTGCAACTAATGTTATGCAATTCGTTTGCAAACAAAGATTTCGATCAAAAGTTGCTTGCTAATACTTAACGCTAACGTATTAAGCGGCAGCTTACCGGTTTACTCAGTGAAATATTGTTCGCGTTCCTGTATACTTTATATTTTAAAAACTTAATCTATGTTAAGATTATTTATTAAATAATTGAAGAATTAATTAATTAATTATGTAATTTAAATTCGTAATCATTCAAATCAAATTTCCATTATGTGTGATAAGTTAAAAAATATATTTATTTTTATATGACGTGTCATATTTCTAGCTGAATTCGATGAAGTTTTACAAGGGTGCGGCATATTGTCGCAGTTCTTACGCATGAGCAGTTCCTGTTTACGAAACATGTTTTATGTCGGCATTGTGGTAAAAGTTGAATTTCTGCTCGGGGAAGCATTTAGCAAAAAAACAACCTTGAGCTTACTTTTTAGCGGCTCTTCTAGGGTCCAGGGAACACTTTGAGAGAAAATTACAATAAACATTAATATTTTCACAATTATATTAAACTAAATAACTTATTAACAATCATACTGAGTAACAAGATACATACTCTTCTATAATAAAGTACGTTCTTTATTTCAAAATGTTTCATATAACTATTTCGTTTACGTATTCCAACGAAGTCCGCCTGCAATATTTTCATGTCAGGCGTAGACGCTATGTGCGTGCCGTGGATATTCACTGAGCTTTGAGATTCGACGCATGCGCACAACTCGACGACGATTTGCGTTAACTTACCAACCGTTATATACGCCGCGTTTCCATGCTACGGCTTCTACATTATCAAACAGATTGTTATTATTATATGCTATTTATTTATTCAATTTATTTTACAAAACATCATTAATAGTAGATAATAATTACAACTCGAAAAATACATTATACAAGTCTTTTAACATTTTGTGTGAATTTATTCAATAGAGACGTTTAAAAGACCACTATGTAAATGATATCGGTACAAGGTTGCCTACTCCACGCTACATTCTTCGTTAGGCTCACAGTAATGCCAGAGACGTTTAAAGTACTTGCAGTACTTACAAATGAAACATTATATATTATTCTCTATTTAAAAGATACGATCAAGTGCTTACTACGATATAACGACATCACATTTATTATATACAAATTATGATATTATCCCTAAACTAAAGCCTTATGGATTTATTTGGATTGAACTTACATATAATTCTTATTAAAGCTACATTAACTTAGTAAACTACCCTCGAAGCAAAGCCAGTTATTTCCAGGTGGACGAAACTGTAGAAAAACAGCTAATATTTATTTTTATTTACACTTTGCTGCGCACGCGAATGGAGCTCGATTTTTGGAAAGCAGTAAATAAGCAGTCCATATGTAGTGCTTTATAAGTGAGCTTAAGTTCCATAACTGCTGAAGTTAAAACAATCTCGTCTCTTGATCATGATACTTAGTTTTCATTGTTCAAACAAGTGCTCATTGTTTGCTGTCTTACATTTATTTCATCGTCACGCTTGTTGAATAATAGGCTGTAACTACAATTATTATTTAATAAACAATCATAATTTTTCTTTAGCTTGCATTAATATGTATTATATAAAAATAATTCATATTTAATAATATGATATTAAGAAATTTTACGAAATATGCCTTAGTGTCATAATATTACATTTATTTACAATTGTTTTTAGTCTATAGCATGAGTTTGTTAGAGTTCTGATCACGCGCAACGTTTTAATTGCAACGTGACTACAATTTAGTTGAGCCCAGGGTTGATGAACCGTAACACCGTAATGCGTAACGAATAAAACTTACTGAATTATTGTCCCTCTACAACTTTTATTGATGAGCAATAATATATGGCAAACAATATTGATCATATGTTAACTAAAATCAGTTTTTATTTTTTTTTGTCGGTACCAGATAATAATCAACAATCGATCGCGAAACCATCAACAAAAAATTAAAACAGACGTTTGATAGAGAGATATTTTTTTTTACACGGTGAAAATTATGATAGAAATTCTTGTATCAGATACGGAATATCGGAAGTTTATTCAATTTTCAATCGCAAAATAATATTGGATCCATAAATTTACTTATACTTGAAGGTCGCTTAATAAGATATTTAATTCATAAGGAAATTATAATATCATTTGTTGTACCACTTTTAATTGTATTTTGTCATAATTTTTATGTGCAAAGACCATTGGCACTTACTATTTTATTAATTTATAATAGCTGAATTATTGCACGCGAAATTTTATTATAATTTTAATAAATATTTCTTTTGCGCAACACTTAAGTTGCAATTAAAGTCGAAATGTAAAAATCAAATGCCATTTCTTAAGAAACTACTATCTCCATTCATCTATCTGTTTCACACGCATGCATGACTGAGAGAGACAAAAACAATCGGGCAATTGGCTACGCTTACATATTTGCCCCCGTACGTTCACCGGCGACCTCGGAGCTCGAGGTATGACAGACCAGACCTTGTCTCACGATACAGATTTACAATATCTACATTTACTGTCGCCTGCATCACTGCACTCCACGTTCAAATCACGTGAATAGATGATGCAGGAAGTTATAGTCAGTAGTCGATGTTGTGGTCGTGGAATTGTAACCTACTCATATTACGTACCGGCGCTGGGAAAGCAAAGAAAGACGTTCCTGAGATGTTATCTACCGAACACGAACGGAATAAGCATTCGCTTGTCTGACCAATTCTTGTACTTTATTCTTATATTATAATAAATGTATTTAAGATTGTGTATTGATTTATTATAATAATAATAATAATAATAAATATTGGACAACATCACATACATTACTCTGATCCCAATGTAAGTAGCTAAAGCACTTGTGTTATGGAAATCAGAAGTAACGACGGTACCACAAACACCCAGACCCAAGACAACGTAGAAAACTAATGAACTTTTTCTACATCGACTCGGCCGGGAATCGAACCCAGGACCTCGGAGTGGCGTACCCATGAAAACCGGTGTACACACTACTCGACTATGGAGGTCGTCGTTTATTTATTTTATCGGGGTTGCAAATTAAAGGGTAAGTGAGCCCCTGTTATTACGAGCACAAGTAACAACACATCTAATAGCGCATTGGCGTAAGGATGCTTAATATTTCTTACAATTCCAATGTATATGAGTAGCGGTGATCTTCAGATGACACAATGCCTGTTGACCTTCACGTTTTTAAATTAAATTACAATTCTATATTATTGTATATATAATATTAGGATTTCACAAAATTGACTGATTGCTTTATACCTTAGTTTCCAACATGTATAAAATCAACGAGTTTTATAGGGATTGCGACAACTGACCATTGAGTAAGAACAACTCAATAATATTTAAGTTTCTTGATATGACTTACACTTTGCCACATGCTAAGAGTTGATCCGAGCAGTCGCTTAATATTATTTTACAATATAACTTTCTAGTATCAAGTCGTAAGACATGGTAGTCGTAATTATGTACGATCACTTTTATACCAAGTTCAGCGCATTGAAAGCGGATGTTTTCTAATTAATAATTAACGCTGCGTGTTATTTAATCACACACAAGAATTAAGAAACGGCATATAAAATACATTTGAATTATTACTTTACTAGTGTGTTTGTGCACGATTGAATGAACACAAAATGGGTTCAACGTAACGGTTACAGTAATTACAGTCTTCCACGACAAGTATAAAAAGATTACTCTATTGTTAAAACTTAGATTGACTGATTACATATTTTAAGTAAACAGTTTAGCATAAGATTCATTTTTAAAATTAAACATTTTCTCTAATAGCTTTATCTAAATACACACAGCAGATATGCAAGATTGTGTCATATTTAATTAGTAGAGTTTGAGATACGAAAAATTATAGCAATTATCATTTCAAAAAATGATAACTTTATGATTGGAAGATTTTATTAAGGAAAATGAAGTAGTAAACAGGATGAAGAATGTGTTCGTGATGTTTAAAGATGCTAACCAGTATTCAGCACAGAGGCTTATGTAAGATCGACATCCGGATAGATTAAATAAACTCGTGTCCGGGTTTCTCTGAGTTACATTTTTTCTGTTTTTGGCGCCGTGATAATATTTTTAAAGCAATATCATGCACTTGTAAGGAACTCGTTTAAGCCAGTGACATGTCTTTATTACCCGAAAGGTGACTGTGCAAATGTTAAAATTAGGAAATACTGCGACAACGTTTTCTCAATTTGTCCAAGATTATGATTATCTATAGTATATTGTAAAGCTGAAGAATTTGTTTTTTGTTTATTTAATCGCGCGTATCTCAGTATCAGTATCTGTCAATCCGATTTTAAAAAACTTAATTGTCCTTTTTATCGAAAATGTTTATAAACCAAATTATGTTCCGACCGACGCTAACGGAGAAGTTACGTTTAACGTGAAACCGTGCGGAACACCTAGTAGATTAATAAAAAGATTTTCATGCAGGATGTATTAATTTTGTGAAGTTCATGTTTGTAATTTTATTTGTGAATCAGAGTAATTAACCGTATTTAGCGTTTCTTATCAGTAATATTTACGTTCCGAACTAACAACCAACAATTCAAAACTTCTTTTAAAAGATCTCTGAATAAAACTCATGTGAATTGTTTTTTTTATTTAATATTCAAAGACTTCAAAAACAGATTTATTTCTTGCGTAACATTTTTATAAGTACAGGTTATGATAGTTTCTGAATATTCTGATTTTATTTAAGTCGAGTTCTGTCAAGAACAAAATCGAATACAAGGACAAAATCACGACAGATAAATTAAATTTGGTATTGGTCTTGTATTAGGTAATATTTGAAAACGATTACGACTGTTGTTAAGTTAATTTCATAAATAACCTTGCCTGAAGTCCGGGTTATAGTTTATTTTGGAAAAGATAATGTTGAGTTCTTAAAAATATATTTAAAATATTATTACAGAATAGTTTTATTTTAAAAACGCTTTTATGATGTAACACGTCGGGTACAATATTATCGTAAACAATCTGAATCCGTCTCAGGCTAAATCACTGATATGGTATGTCGTTGTTGAGTCAGAGGGGACGTCGACCGCTGAATATAAGACTACGAGCACCACCAAACATAATGTCAATTGAATTACGCACTGCTTAAAATTTTTAAAATAAGAACATCTTCATAGATTTTATAAGTATTTGTTTTGGCAATTATGAATTTATCTTTTTGCTAATCACTTTAGATAGATGTTATAGTTGCTGATGGATTTTGTTTAAGTTTTAGAAAAGGGATCGTATGTATATTTTAATTCAAGTTAGTTCGCTTCGACCTTATTTAGTTTTAGCTTTGAAAAACGTTCTATAAGAATATAGTGCAATATGAAATTATGTTTTAGTAAACGTACGTACAGCCCAAATTGAACATAGTTTATTTCAGGAATGCTTTGTATTCAGTCGCTTCCTGGGTTTCCTTATATAGTATCTTTATTTAAACGTTTTTACGTGTGTTAAATTTTTTGTAGTCCTTATGATGATCAGTTTATATTCCGAATAAGTAGCTTGTTTTCCAACTTTAAAACTATCAATAGTAAAAAATATTTCACCTTATCGGTACTCATTAGCCGGTTATTTATCATTCAGGTATAAAAACATAATGTGCCGTGTGGGAAATGAATGAAGTCCTTGACCGACTTCCCGACTGGACTCCCACGAAGTACAATTGCTGTTTTTCACAAAACACATCACCAACTTTTGATAGTCGCCTAACCTGTTCTTATATTTTGTCACAAAATTAAATGTCAACTTTGCATACGATTTCAATGTGTTGGTATTCGGTTAAAGGTTATTCTATTGATTTCATAATTCGTCGTAACATCTTTAGTTTTGGCATACATTGCGAGCGAATACTTGTGAAACGTGTTTTGAGAATAGAATTGACTTATACCATACTCCGTTACTAAATAATTCATATATAATTCCTATGATGTAATTTTTAAAGTAATATAATTTGTTCTGATTCTATAATGAATATAACTTCTATAATTTCAAAGGTCATTTCGCATATTACTATTTATTTTATTAATAGCTGCTCATGTTATAATAAAATGCGATATTAAATTCGTTATTCAGTCAGCTATTGTCTCTCGTTCAATGCTAGTATTTGTTTAAAATTTTCGTATCTAAAATCGGCCGTTTCATGGTCGACGGCGCTTGTAACAATGACATAACTTGCAACGCTCAGTGTTGTCGTATTGTTGTAACCACTCTTAAACTCTGAATAAAGTAATAGCCAACTGAGTAACTAATTAAATTAACGTTCAAGACAATGTTAAAAATTCATAGTCAGTTTACAAAATTGTTGCAAACCAAGTAAACAGTTTAGAAATTAGACCGTGGGATGAAACGCAGTTGCAAGGTCTAATTTTGGTTGAAAATAGTAAAATATTACAAACAACTATTCGCAATGAGTAGATAAATAATAATAATTTCTTTGTAAAAAGGAGGATAGTAAAATAAAAAGCAAAAACATTAAGAGTATGAGGTATATTTTGATGAGTTTATCGTTTTAGTAAATAAGCACATGATTAGTGCATAAAAATAATATTTATACAATTCTTCAAACTAAGTCAAATATGACATGGCTTTAATTTTCAAGTGGTAGACCATCTTACTCTTTATCAGAAAAATAAATATCTCCAATAGCGTCGCTAGCTATGTGTACTAACAGAAATGTACAACGTCGGTTCATATCACAAGGCATTCCATTCCAAAAGGTCCCATCTGAACAGAATTGGAAAAGGGTAAACCCAGAATTTTTTAAATTGTTCAATAACTTTACATTTAATTTCATACCTTCAATAAAATTTAGAAATCTTTTCCTTCTCCTTAAATTATATCGCTAATTGAATTGTTCCGTGCTGATAGCGATATTATCTTTAAACTTGTACCTTCATTACAATTCTTTTTAAATATATTGATAATATCAATGATCATTACACAAAAAGTCCGATAATCAGTTTCCCATACAACACATATGATAACTTTTTGTTTACTGACATGTCATTTTTTATTTAAATTGATGGCCATTAGACATTGCTGTCTTCTACTGTCAAGCTTCAAATGTCAAAAATGGCTTCATGGAGCATTTTGAGGCTTATTAACAATAGAGAAATATTAAATAGCTTTAAAACAAAAATACTAAATGTACCGAACGTAAGATTATCATGTGATGAAAGTCAAAAGTATCGACACAAAACGATGGCTCTGCAACCTTCGAGGTGGCAATGGCATAAATGTAAAGATATGTTTCATTATTACTTAATGTTGGGATTGATTCCAGTTGGTGCGATCATTTTCTATGCAAATGTTTTTATTGGACCCGCCCAATTGACGCCGATTCCAAAAGATTGTAATCCAGCGCACTGGGAATACTACAGACATCCAATAACCAGATTTATTGCTCGTTATATACATAATAATCCTCAACAGGACTATGAAAAGTTTATGCATTACATAGACGAGGAACAACAAAAATTGAAACTACGCGCTTTAGAAGTAGCTGTCCTAAAAAAAATGAACGAAAGACAAGATTACAAAGCTTATTTTTATAGGCCTGTTTATAATAAATATCTCAGAATTAATAAGAAAGCTGGTGAAAAGATGTACAATAGAATCGGTGATGATTACGAAGAATGATATTCAATTAAATTATTGTAGAGATGTATTTTATTATTTTGTGTTCTTAATTATTTTAAATAAATCATTAATAACACTTTCAAAAATAACAATGTCTTTATATACCAAGATTTATTTATTGATCTAATTTCTATTTGATTTCTTGAAGGAGAATATTTTAGAATGTCAAGGATTATTAATAATTCATATAATTATTGTTTTAAAGTTCTATCCTGGTATTATTTATACCAGTTTTATAATATATTGTTTTAATTATAAATATTTTTTATTTAGGCATAATTAGTTCTAATAGACCTATTTTATCTACGCTTCAATATGTTTTATAATTTCTCATGATCATTTTATTATACTTAATATAAACTTACGTTTATATTTGAATTTATAACAAAAACATGCAAAACTAAAACAGGTTAGATTGTACGGTAAGAAATATTATTGCTCGATTTTATTTTTAAATTCAATTCTCGTAATATTTAAGCAAAGTATGTAATGCGGAAAATAATCATTTTAAGCAGAACACTTTCGTCATCGACCGAGAATTTGAGATAAAACTTGATCAGTAATAAATAAAACATGAAAGTCAATAACTATATAATTACTTAGAAACATTTAAACAAGAGCCAAATTACATTACAACTAAGTGACCTCCTGTTGCATTTATGGTTATTAGAAGTTAGCATTTATAAATATTTCATTGATAGGTCACATTGGAAGTTGCGACAAAAATAATTTGAACGCTCGTTGCTTCTTTAAGGACATTTGTTGTCTCAATATGAAAAGACCAATCAATATATCTTTATAGGTCTTCTTAAGGTGGTCTAGTGGGTACTTTAATTGGATACGCTCACCTAGCCTTGCGCTCGGTTCGACCTTACATCTAGTGAAATTGAACCGGTACTTATTGTATACCGGTCTCATAAGACTTGTGTACGGAATTATTGAAGTTTAGTTATTCATTATAATAAAAAAACTCTACCGTCTATACAATTGAAAGTGCCAAAAATATAATATCAACATACTAAAATAGATATAAAAGCGTTTAATTTTGAAGGATTTCGCTTAATGTAGTTAATAAGAAGTTGAATTACGGAAACGATCGCCTTCCGACTACAGTAATTTGCAGGCGACGCGATATGAATCATTACCCTTATTTAATTATACGTTACCGGGAGTGAACGTTCTTTATTCAACGGATAGTTCCTTTTTTATTTTCAAATGATAATCATATTCTTCTATATTAAAATCTTTATATTATATCTTTATATTATTTAGATACAATTTTAAGTCGTACAAGTAAATTAATAATAGTTAAATCTTTCACGAACGCAACTTATAAAATGCGTGAGAGTGTATTTGCGGCGAAAGTGATTATAATGCTGTTACTCCATCGATTTGCGTTGTATTAGAATGCGCAATGCTTACACCCACGGTCTGATTTGATAAAATTCTCACAGCTATACTCATTTGCTCTTGATGTAATGACTACAATGTTTTGTCGTCTTCCACCATATATTCACATTATTTCTTAGTGACACGTTATTGAGTTCTATTATTATTACATCTTACCTTACGTATGATAAACTTTAAGTTCACACAAAATAGGAATGACGAAATATTTAAATGAATCATAGTTCCTTGAGTCGGTTAGCATGCATACACTGGTTTCGTAGACGCAATAGCCAGATGTCGTCTTACTGAGTCACGTTTAACAAAGCACCAAGCTTTGCATGCAACAATAAAAACCTTGAATCAACGGCGGCCTTTAAATTATTAATAAATGTATTTTCCATTGTTACAGATTTTTTCTAATTTCGGTCTTCTGTTTGGCTTTTGGTGAAGTTGATATTATAACCGAACCACGGCCTGGTGAAGAATATGTTCTAGTAAGTTCTGGGCAGCAAACTCCCTTAAGGAATTTTGAAACATCGCATAAGATTCCTGAAAAACATCCCAACCATAGACTAACGAAACCAGATGAAGGCGAAAAAATATTTAAAAAGTTACATAGTGGAAAAACCAAATATCCGTCTGAGGGTATTATATCAATTGAAGAAGATAAAAAAGCTTCCTTAAAAAAGAGCCAAAAAATTAAAGCTACAGAATCGATAGAAGTCGATATACCATTTTCAAAGTTAGAAGATATTAAAATAAAGGAAAATATCAAAGAACGCGATATAAACCCTAAAATGGCAGTCGCTTTAGAGGCTATGTCAGAATCAGGAAAGTTGAGCAACAATGATGGTACAACTACTCAGAAACCAGTATTGACAACTTCAGCGCCGTCTCCCGCTAAAGCATATGACTATATTCCTATTAATTTTGATACAATTGACGACATTAACAGCGGTTTACTTTCCTCTAATGTTAAGTTGGAAACAGCTGGTTCTGAACAAAAACAACATTCACGGATTCAAGTGAAAAAGGGCCCAAATGGCCAAGATTATGAATATGAATATATTTATTACTATTATGACGAGGATGAAGACAGTAAAAAGGAGAATAAGGACAAAGCCCCATCTGCAACTGAAGCAGCTGTCTCAAACTCTCACGATGGTCCGCAAAAGGTTGAAACTGAAAATCAGATAGCAAAGGAAAACAAACCAAAGAGCAAGTATAGTACTATTGATAGATCAAGTGCAACGACAACCACAACGCCTGAAGTCCACAATGAAGTTAATCCGACACCAGCCAGAACTCGCTCTCGCGGTCGTAATATTACACCCGCCCCAGTTGAAGATGAATCACGAGAAGAAAGGTTAGTTCAATTATTCATTCTAAATTAGTAATAGTATAATTACAGCTTAATGGTGCAGTAGTAGCAGTAGTTTTTAGTAGTAGCAGCACAAAAGTAATAGAGGTTATAGTAGCAGAAATGTACGTAATAGTCATTTAACATCACATGCTTCTTGGCGCACGAGTCCATATGGAAACACTGCACTATGAAGAAAGCACTCGGATAAGAAAAAAAAAGTGTACGTACAATACAATAATTTTTCTTATCAGGCTACCGTCGAGTACACGATTTCCTCCTCGTGGTCGCAACTTCGCGACTGCGAGCTCTACAACATACGTTCCTGAGGTATCCTCCGAAACAATAAGGCATCGTGGTCGCTCACAGGTTGACAATGTTGCCGATGAGTCAATTGGTCAAACTAGAAGTAGAACTCGAGCTCATATCAGGTATTGTCTAGTGTTACTAGAATTTTTATTGATCTTCAATATCTGTACTCTCTACTGCTACTTTTATTATTGGCTGCATGGTCTAATTATATTTAAAAAAGGTATTTAAGCTTGGATCGAGAATTACTCATAATGGTGTTTGGGATGTTGATTATGTAAATAAAACATTTCTTTTTATATTTCATATTGGATAAAAAAGCGTTAAAGTAAAATAGTAAATAGTTGTTAATATTCTTGTTTTTAATTTTCTTCATTTCTTATTTCTTTCTAATTTTATTTTAATCTATCTTGATGTCTGTGGTTTACTTTCTTACGTAATATTTGCATCAAAAATAAAGAAAACACCAAATCGTATAAAGTGTATTTGAAATTAATAAAATAAATGTATTTATTTTTTCAGGCGGCCCAGTTCTGAACTAGTAGACCTTGACAGTTTTAAAACTCATTCAGGTGATATTCCTGCGCCTCATAAAGAACAACCCACAAGATATTCATCAGAAAGTAAAACTACGACTGAAACATCAGAGGATGTCTCTGATTCGAACGAACCCTCGCACACTAAAGAATCACAAAGAGAAGGTCACAGTCTTTTAAGCGGAATTAGATTCCAAGAAATACTAGACGATTCTAAACTACCGCCAGATTATAAACAAACAACAACATACGAACAGGAAACCACTGAATACACTACCATGACTGCCATGGAAAAGGTCGCATTAGACTTGTACGCATATTTGGCCGGCGAGAATTTAAACAACGAAATAAGCCCAGCTGGTGATTTAATGAACTTTGATGCGTCAACTACTATCGATGAAGACGCTTGGACAACGGAAATTGTCAGTACAACAGAAGAAGAGACCACGCCTGCAGCTACAACAACAACAACAACCACGACCACTACGACGACAACGACCACTACACCAGCTCCCACAACAACGACTACCACAGCTGCACCCACGCGTCCTTCAAGATTTAAAGGTCGTCCGGGAGCTAGATCACGTGCTCCAAGCAGTGTATCAACAAGTGCAGCGACAGAAGGGCCACAGGAAACATCTACAAGAGCACGAGGTAAACAAATAGCTGTTGTTTTTAGCCGTCTCATCTGAACGATTGGAATGTTTCAGAATACATGTATTCTTTTCATAATTTTATTTTTTCACCACATGTTGTTAATGTTTGTGCATATATTGTATCCTATTTTTTTCTATATAATGTTTTACTTAAGATATGCAAAAGCGATTTTTTTTTTACTATTATTTATTATTATAAACATTTTTCTACTGCGCTTGCTATGCGATATTTGCGAAATTTGTATTATATGTAAGTACTTAAAACAGTTGCAAAAGTATTAAGGAATGTCATTCCACTACTCTATAGCCAGTTAATATTTTATGCAGGCAATAGCAACGGTGCCTACACATTGAGGTGATCGGCCGTATCGAAAGATAAATGTGTTCTAAAGTTGTTGCTATTTAAAATATAAGCCGAACAAAATGTAATTAAAGAATGCCCAAAAATTGTCACTTCAATGTGTTGATACCATAAAAATATTATTTAGCGTATTACAACACATACAGTAAGTGAGCGTTTGTTGACAGGTCGGTTCGGTAAACCCAACGGAATCCGGAAAACAACAGCTGCCGCCGTTGTTGAAACTTCCACTTCTGCAGCACCAGTTGAAAAACCAGCACAACCAAAGGTTTGCATCTATTTGCTTTTTACATTTTTTGATTGAGCAATTAGTTATAATTATGTAAAGCGACACGCTTAAGCGATTGCCCGCAATGCGAATATGTTTACTTTTAATAATCTTCCTTTTTTAATACTTATTTGATACCTCAAAGATACTATCATGTGCTTAATAATCGTTCAACTAACATGTTCATACATAATTAACATACATATCATAACCGTATTGTATTGTATCGTTTCTTTCATCTCTTTTTATATGTACGTGTGTAGAAAATAACACACTTACCTATATATATGTTAGTCTATTTATTATGAACTCCTTTTTTTTAACGAAGCATCTAATCGGCCAAATATAGAACAAATAAAATAGATTAAATTAAATTGAAAATAGTTACGATAGAATATTTTTTAGTTTACAATAAATTATTATTTTAGCTTGGGTTTTATTATTTAGGTAAGGTTATGTTCTAATTATTTTTTATTATTGCAATCTGACGTATCATATATTTTTATTGATCCGATTAGCGGACAACTAGCGTCTCCTATGACGTAACATAAAAGGCTCTTTATTTAAAGTCGAATCGTGTTTTAAAATATTTATTATTTTTATTATCTTAAATCTTAATCTTAAGAATTTGACGATATCACTTACAATCAAATCTTACTACAAGTTTATAATTTTATTGTTAAATTGCTCACTGTTAATTCAAAAAAAATCTCTGATATATTAGTAGACGTATATTCCTTTTGTCGTCAAAAGCATTATTTTACATTCAAATAATAATTGATTAATAAATAATCGATCACTGATTTCATTATTAACAACAAAGTTATATAGATTCACTTAACATATATATTTAAACGCTGTTGTATCATTTAAATTTGTATTACAAAGGTAATAATAATAAAGTAACTTTTTATTGCAAATCCCTGGCATACCTTATACGGATAATCACTCGCTCCATCTTTAAATCATATTACATACTCGTATAAGTATTACGATTTGCAGATACGCTTTAATGTGTTGTCGATATGATAGTTGATATAGAATTGACTGTGTATTAACTCACATTCAAAATTCATAGCGATTTAGCGTGCTAAGTACCCTTTCACTCACGTCACATTACGGGTAAACTATTGTAGATTGATCAGATAAAAACATTTAATTTTGGATTGAGATTTTAACGCTTGGTAACACTGAAAATAGTAGCAGTTTCATACATTTAAAATAATTTTTCGTACCTTACAGAAGACTGATATGTCTATAAAAGTTTTGGTACACATGCTGCAGACCGTGAATTGTTTCTTCAACAATTTAGATACACGAACTGATCATAAAACTACATATAAACCTGCATATCATAGTCTATTTATGTTCGCTTATGTTTCATAACTATTAAGTTATGGAACATAAGCGTTCATATAGATGAATTAGATAAGTAGTTTTGCGTGAATGCGGAAAAAAACGAAGAACATAAACCTTTCGTCATCATCAAATTCTAATATTAATGTTTTAAATAAATTACATAACTGCAAATGGTAGGCGAATAAGTAAGGGGTAATATGAACGAATGATGCTATGTTTTCTTGTTTTGTTAGCAGGCGTTCGGGCGCCGCGGTCTATTTGCAGGCCGCACTCGACCGAGCACAACTCCTCCTCCAGTGCAAGACGCCGCCAGTGTTGCCAGTGAGTCGTCGGCACCAAGGTTCGTATATCGCATAAATAAATGTATTTAGTACAAGGTTTACATGTGTATTTTACTACTGACTCGATACTTCAAAACTATAATGTCAATATAGTATTGTAGTAACATTTACTCTCAATACAAGCTACCAATAAATTATACCCTGTAGAACAGTAGAACAAGATTGTTAATATTACACCACGATACGATTTATCTTCTTAAATAGCCTACAAGGATTGTTTTATTCACTTGTCTGCTAAATGAAAAATTAATTAAAAAAATATAAAATCTTGGAAATCACTTTAAATTCTGTCATGTAAAATTATATTTTTTTTAATATAATATAAAGAGCGCGTCTTCGCCCTGGTCTGAGGCGAGTTGCTTCATCGACTACCGCATCAGCTTCGTCTGCTGAAGTAACAGAAACCACAGCTCCCGCTTCAAGCCAAAGCACGGCTTCTGGTGAAGTTGTGGAGACAACTCCAACTCCTTCTAGAACTATTGGGTGAGTCAACGCCTTAAGGTTTACGCTAATTAGCTTAAAAGTAATCAGTTTTGTATTTTTACTTTCAAATAATAAAGAAGTTTTTAAACAATTAAATTTCCTTATATAGAAAATAAAATTAATATTTTCATATTATAGCCGTAAACCTGGTGTAAGGCCAGTTTCACTCCGACCTGGGCCTAGGCTTAACATAAGACCTAATCCCCGTTTGAGGCCTGGTTTAACAAGCGCAGCACCAACAGAGGCCGCATCTGAAGCTCCTGCTGAGACTTCCGCACCAGAAGCTCCGGTTACTGAAGCTGAAAATGAGGCAAGACCATAAAAATATTTTCGTACAAACTATTTGTATATTCAAAGTTTTAGTAATTTCAAATTCAACAGAACACATTTTTATTCGTAAACAAATAATTTTATAATTTAATAAAGATTTAAAATTTTTAAAAGAAAAAACAATCGTATATTAATCAAGATAGTTTAGTTTTAATTTTATTAAGATAGTCATATAAAGAAGTGATATAGTCAAAATTATTTCGCATAATATAGTATTTCGTAATACTATTGTCTGATGTAATATTTTATAAATTAGAGCTTGGTTTGTCGAGCATCACACTGGTTATACAATCTCGTAACTACATCACTTAAGTGTTTAGTAACGTCATCGTGTAGTGAAAGATCGGTCAAATCAATTTTTGATAACACGTACTATTTAAAGCAGTCTATAAGCAAATAATTGAAAGTAAATCAAGGTTATTTGAGTAATAAGTTCAATTGAGGAATGTTAAAATAATAAATCGAATATTTAGACAAGTCATTTTATTGTAAAAATAAGAAATTGTTATTTTGAAGTGATATAACGTGGACGACTTTCCTGATACAAGAATATTATTACGTACCGTCTTAATAATAATTTACGTAATTAATTCATTTTTATTCAATTTTATTGTTGTTTTATTAAAATTGAATGAAATCTTCGTTCTAATCAGTATGAGTAGTATTCTATTTAAATTTGATATATGTATATAGACCAGACAACGAATAACAGTTGTTATTTACTAAAATTACATTAAAAAAAAAACTATTTTTATCAAGATGAACTTACAATTCAAGTGTTGGATGTTAAAAAATAAATATACGCATAATACTTATAATTAATGAATGTTACAATTAGGTAAATTTTGTTTGTGCACAATTTACGCATCAACTATGTTTCTGTTGATATGGAACTTTCTAATTATGATATATTGTAAGTTGTAGGACTTACATTGGATATGTGGTATCCGTATGTGTTTTTATTTTTTTGGGATATTGCTTATTATGCGAAAGCAGTATGTGAGATAATTGAAGCCTGTAGGTCCGCGTGCTTACCTTACGAACACTGCAAAAACACACAAGACACAAGTAAAATCTATTACGTAATTTTATGTAGATTTCTAATCTACTAACTCACTGTAAATATCTACAGAAAAATCATTTGCAGTATGACAGCATTTTTAATAAATAAGTTAAAATATCTATAAAAAATTATGATCTTAAAATTGTTTAACTTTTCATAGATATTATAGAATATTGAAATAATACGATGTAATGACGGAAATATACCTGTTTATTTAGGCTAGAAATAAATTATTTTATCAAAATTTGATCGATAAATGCTGTTTCTTTAATGAATTGCAACATTCGTTTGAGTC
Source organism: Vanessa atalanta (assembly GCF_905147765.1). NCBI lineage: Eukaryota > Metazoa > Arthropoda > Insecta > Lepidoptera > Nymphalidae > Vanessa > Vanessa atalanta. The sequence goes on along the minus strand of NC_061902.1, from coordinate 12,005,426 downwards.
ATTTGTCTCATTTGCCCGAGTGTACAACTTTATTTATTTATAATACATTATTGATGTGTTGAATGGCTATAGAGTGCCTCGCCCTCGCCGGCTCCCGAGCAACCTCGTGGCGTGTTAAAACTGCGCAACCGCTTACAAGTGTCACCATCGCCAAAGCCCCGCGTTGCAGTTACCCCGCCGCCTCGTCGTCCTAACCCACTTTTAAAGAAGAGATTACCTTCCACCGAGGTAATGTTTCGTGAAGTAACATATAAATATCCTATCATACCAATGAAAGTGATAGTTGATTTCGATGTTACTTTTGTATCTATCATAAGTGCCAAATATAATCTTATTGATATCACTACGCCCCATTCTGATAGTATTAATATATCTTATCTCTATTACACAAATTATCGACAATACATACTACACAATACTTACAAAATAATCATCTGCAAACCGACCATTCTATTATTACCAACAGGCTACTACGGAGGCGCCAAAGAAGTCAACAGAGACTACAGAGGAATCCACTAGTGCAGAAAAGAGCGAGGCCGAGGCGGAAACAGAAGCACAGCCAACGGAGAGCACGCCAGCGCCACAACTGCGTGGACTCGACGCACTAATCGCCAGGAGGCGTGCAGCTGGTATCGGCACTCGGCCAGTCCGCCCAGTACGAGGCGCTAGGTTCCACAACTAAGTTCTCGTCCAAAATAACCAGCTATTCTATGACGGCGCTCACCGAGGAACTCATGTGTAAAATCTCAATTGTCGTTTATTCCGTTTAACGCCACCGATAGTTACTTTTCCTTTGAAAACCTGAAAACAAATTTCATCTAACGTAACTTGTTACTTTCCTTGATTGGTCGTAAATTTGTATATTTAAACGTTTCACACATTTTGCGGCTGGTAAAGCAAGTAACAATAAAAAACTGACTAGATTAGGTCTTTATGTATCACTTTTGATAGTATGGTGTATATTTATATTGTAATAAATAAATAATCAGCAGATTTCTTATACCAAGAAAGATAATGTAAACGACGAAATCGTTTCTGGTTTGATTCCTCGGTGACACATTTAGAGCCTGTCGTTTAGTCAAATTACTCCCCTAACTGCCTAGAGATTACTCTTACTTCTTTTTTTTCAGTAATAGTTGTATAATTACGTATAATTAGATGTATAGTTTATGATGTTTAAATTGTTTTATAGTGTTTTCGACACCTTAACGTTTGATTAAGAACTTTCTTTCGGTATCCTAAAATATTTGCATTATGTACATATTAGAAGTAAATTTTATTATGAGTAGGTTTATGTCCAGGGTTTGATTTTCAAAGCAAGCCGCATTTTGTCGTCTCATAAACCAAATTACTAACCATCGAAATCCATTTCACGTGGACATATCCTAATCGCCAAAGTAGGTATCCATATAAGACTAGGGATACAGTTTTCTTTAAGAATGCCCTTCTTTTTAATCCATTTTAAAAATGACATTCTATTTAACTTCTGCTAGTATATTTAAATAGGTAAATTTTTAAAGAATTCAACATACAACAACGAGCAGCGGTGCTACTTAATTTGACCAGGTATCTCGTAAATGACTTAACTAAGAAATAAAATAAATTAAATTGTATTGGAAATATTTATCACTAATAATAATCTTCATACTAAATATTTTTTACCTTTGTAGGAAATATTATTTCTTTATTTAGCTAACTCTGTTAAAAATGTTTGGTCTTGTTTAATTTTCGAGCTTAGTTTAAATATCAATGAATAAAATACCACATACGTTATACTACCATAAAAGCATACTTTCGATACATATGTATACATTGATTTTAAGTATTGTAGATATGTAAAATCATTATGTACGAAATTTTATCACATAATGAATTAAATATCTCAGTGTGGATTGTTATAAAATAAATATACGCATAATACTTATAACTAATGAATATTACAATTTGATACACAACGGTATATAATCAATTGTCTTTATTTATTATATTAAGTGGTCAAAATGTTATAGGGCTAAATAAGAAAGTTGTTAATAAAATTCGTTCCGTCAACACTCATCGATTTGACTAGAAACGTCTGCTAATGCACTGATAGTTAGTGCCATCGTGATATGTTTTGTATCTGTCGTAAGTGTGATAATAAACTAAATATTAAGATATGTTTTAATTCGTTTTATTATACCTTTTCTATAAAAATAAAAATAAAAAAACAAAAAAATGAATATATTATCGTGGCCTAAGTACGAGACCAAATACATATTATATGCTCGATTTTTTTAACACAATCAGAGGAGTGAACTGATTAATCGGCAGATGAGGGTTTAATTGCATTCGTAAATATATAGATACATATTTATTTATCACTTTAAATTAGCAGCGCGCAAATGTGCTAGCTAATTTAAAAGCCAAACATACTTACAAACATACTTGCCTTCAAACACTAACAATACCTCGCTAACCAGAGTTTAAGATATTATATACCTCGTATTTGCACTTACTCCAGCAGCAAAATGAACGCAGACAATTGTATGTGGCTGTTTGGCGGTAGAAATACTGATAAGTGGGTGGTATCCACACAGACGAGCTAGTGGAACGCCGTACTATATATTTGGTGTTTATTGCTTTCATAATATGAGTGCGATATGCGAAAGCAATTCCGTAGTGCCTACCGAAGACACGCAGAGGGTACCGCTAGTTATTTGTGGGAATCACGGTGTACTAGTGCGCCCTTGTGCCTCCTCTGTACCGTAGTCTCACATAACGCAGGTGGGAGAAACACGTAATTCGTTTCTCCAGAAAAAAATGAGTGGAAGCTAGTTAACTTTCAGGTCCTTTGGGTAGGTACCCAACGGGCTTGCACAATGCCATCATAACGTATGATGGTTTTTGTAAATGATTTTCAGATTGTATATTTAACGATACTAAATTAAATACTTTAGTATTCATGATTTAAATAGCGAAAGCAGTCCTTTTTTATAACTATTTTTAAAAACCCATTGTATTCTAAATATCCAATAAATAGGAAAATTTTATTATATATTTAATAACGTGCGTACATTTTGTATATTGTAACGTTATTTGTAATTTAATAAAATTTGACAGTTTTTGTTTATAGTTAGTTTATATTAATAATATTATTTCTTTGCGTGAAACAAAACTCTGGTTGTACAATCAAGATAATTCTATTTACGACTTCATTTATTACTTATTACCTATGGCATAAGAAAATTACAACAGACGGGTTACTTGCAGGTCAAATAAACAGAACGTAAACATTATTTTGCTATCGCGAGATCGTATTGGGGCTTATTCGTGTATATACTAATTTATATTGTAATAACAAAGTGCATTTTTTCCTCAAGATTATTATAGCTCGTAAGTCATGTATATATTTAAATTATAAGTCGAGACTGGTCGATACGTACGAGACTTATTATTGGTTAGAGAGCAGCAGAGATATTCTTTTGAGCAAACGCGAAACTTTTGTTCAAATATGATAAATATTATTTCTATGTTAGGACGCTTGTTTTTTTTTAATAACATACCTGGACCTACTAAAAGAGGTAGACTTAAGCAAATGGTATGCCACACTATTTTTTAAACACACTCTTTAATTTCATGACTTACAGTTGTGCCAAAAGGGCATACATTATTTCGCTTAAATTTTAAGTTAGTATATAGCGAGTGTTTGAATACTATTCTTGACAGTATTTGTTTTCGTTTTATGTTGTATTATATAACCACTATTTGAAAAACTATTTTGATGTTTTTTTCGATTGACATAATCTTTACTACAAAGAAACAGATTTCAAAACGATTTAAACATAGCTTCACAATTACTTAATAATACCTATCCCACATATGTTACGCATAATCCAATCACATCCCGTAAATCTATGCTTGCCAACCATTGCTTGCAACTTCAACGATAAGAAATATTATCTACTCAGTTTTTATTTCCTAATAAAACAGTATGCTTATGTTACAAATACCATAGTTTTTTATTATTTGTATACTTTCTTGGCATTTCATTCATAAATTTAGTTTTCAAAGATTGTTGTTTTGTTTTACAATAAATTATTAGGAAGGCAATTAAAACATTAAACGAAAACGTAATCAGAAATACGTAGTATATGTATAGTGCAAAGTTATATGATATCAATATTTTCAAATAAGATATTTTATAACTTGTTATACGGAGTTAAAATAAATCTGAATACAAATGAAACAATTAAAATGTTATTAAACCGCGACCTAAAAACTATTTACAATTACAAATTATTTAAATAATAAGGCGACCACAAAATATATAGAACATCGGATTCAGTGTTGGACGAAATTCTGTAAGTACGTTTAAAACATTGTAATAAATATATCAATAAATAATAAATACATTTATATGATGCAATATAACATATACGATACATTAGGTGATATGATGAATTCCAATCATTTATGAAGCGTTTAGTCCAGTGCTCCCATAGCCAATATACAAACGTGCTCTGTTGTAGTCTGCTGAGATAATTTGAGTTGCCTGACGACTTCGCACATCCAAATTGACCCATTATATCGTCAGTCGTTAACGCACCACGCTACGGTGAGCACTGTTTACGTATTATCTCAATATAGTAAGTACATCTATTTTTTTTAGACCGCTTAATTAATTCAGACTTATTAACAGTTTCAATTACATCATACAGATAAATGATAATGTTTAGTAAATTTCTCATAAAGCGTTTGTGTTTGAGGGTGTACATGATTTACATTCATGAATAATACTCCTGAGCAAGTACCTACCGTTTAATTTAATAGCGAATACACGTTTTCCTTCTCTATTGGACTTTTATTGAATGTCGGTGTTGTTTTTTTTTTGAATTTACTGGCCTCCAATACCTGAATATAATCATTTCATTAATATTTAAATCTTAGCATACTTCATTGTTTAAAGTCAAACTTTAATAAGTTTATATCACACATACATATAGTTTGCAACAGTGCAAGAGCAAAATGAAATTGCTTTCACTTTCTACAAGAAACACGAATAACTGGTTAACGATTCTTAAGATCCTCTTGCTCAGATACGCTTATCGGAAGTTTTATAACCTCTGATGTAAGAACTAAAATTTGATAACAAACTACAACTACACGTTGCAAATACTTTTATTTTTTATTGTTATTACTGGTGTTATTTTTTAAACTGAATTTTACATTCACAGATTGAAACAAGTATGGGTCTCGATATCAAATCAGTTTTGATAGTTGATGGAGTTGGTGCAAATTGCGCCGAAATTCTCAATTCGCACAACATCAAAGTGACGACGAAAGCAAAAATAACAAAAGAGGAACTATTAAAGGAAATACCCGTGAGTATTTTTATTCAAATACAGTTTACCTTAAACAGACTAGCAAATGGATCACGTACATACCAGGCTCTCTTTCCCAAAGCCCTATCAAGACAAAATTACGTAAATAATTTTATTTTGGATTTAAAGCGAGATTCTGAACAGTCACATTTCTTGTACTACAATAAACTCTCATTCATATAAACTGACTGGTTTTATTATTTTTCTAACAATAGTTTTCGGCTTAGAACGATATTTGTATTAACAATATTTTCTGCAGAACCATGAAGCTCTGGTTGTACGTTCCGCGACACAAGTGACGAAAGAAGTGTTAGATGCGGGTTCTAAGCTGAAGGTCGTGGGCCGAGCGGGTGCTGGGGTTGATAATATTGACGTTGCAGCTGCGGGTCAGAAAGGAATTGGTGTTATTAAGTAAGACATTTACTTAATTTTGAAAAATATATAAATTACATAAGACAATTTATTATTTATTGCTATTTCTGCTCTTGTGATTATTTGTGTGCTATTTTTTATAAGAATTATTCTTAAAGCAGTGCGTTGATTTTATTCTAAATCTTTCCGCTTGTTATTAGCTTACTAAAACAAAAAAACATGCAAAGCGATTTTTTTTCAATATCTTGTTTACACATACTTATTTTTTAGATCAATACTATTTACATTGAAAGATAACCTTCACATGTTGCAGTCAATGCACTCTTATCATAAGAACATGTGGCCGCTTAAATCGTTTGGAATAGCATTAGTGTGACCATAAATTAATATTACTATAAGACACGATTTATCTGAATATATATATTATACACATTTGTTATTGCCAATAATATTTCCTAGCTTGTATATTACATGTTAACAATACAGCGGTTCAAAATAATTTATACTAAAAATAATATATACTGATGAAAATCACCCAAAAAATAAAATTATGCTGGCATTATTTATTTTTCAACATTAAACGTTTTAGTGCTCCGGGTGCGAATGCCATGAGTGCATGCGAGTTGACTTGCGGCTTAACACTGGCTTTGGCGAGACACATAGTTCCTGCAGCTTCGGCGCTCAGAGCTGGTCGTTGGGAGCGTACACAGCACACTGGCACAGAGTTAAATGGCAAAACTTTGGCCATTTTAGGACTTGGCAGGGTCGGCCGGGAAGTTGCAATCCGAATGAATGCTTTCGGGATGAAGGTACATAGATATTTATAAAATCATATTATGAGGCGTGAAATATTAACTGAGACACAATGCGAAATGTACTATTTTTTCTTTCAAATGTATGTAAATTTTAATTAAATATCTAAATTTGGGGAAAATTAAATATACGTCGTAGTTTATTTTATTAGCTCACGAACACGAATTATTTATTTCTCTAGACCATCGGCTTCGACCCATTCGTGACAGCTGAGCAATGCGCACAGTTCAACACCACAAAGATGGAGCTGGACGAAATTTGGCCCCTTGCTGATTACATCACCCTACACACTCCACTCATTGACTCCACGAGAAGTAAGTCAATCTTATTAAATAAATAATTAAACAATATTTTATAATTTAACTATCAAATCCAAATTATCAATAGTAGGTCTTAGGTAGGAAGGAGGTGCTCCTGTATTTGCGCTCATTCTATACGTGTCTCATATGTCGTTGCTGAAATTCAGTCATACATTAAATAATTACTTAGTAATCAATATTCAGGAAACTATTTTAGAATTTTATTATAGTACGCTTATGGTAAGTAGATACGTAGGTCTGTTTTCTGTACTTAGCTTAAAATAAAACATTTAAATTATTTATATTAGCTTGCAAACTATTCAGTATTAGTACTTAAAATTAATTTAATTTATATACCAAAGTGATAATAAGGAAACATGTTTCTTTTAAGTTGTAAATGTTTGTTCATGCTTATCAATGATTACAATGGTATCTCTGTTATTAAGATAGGGACTTTATTTTTTTTCCTTATCAATTATCTAAAAAATCCTTGTTGTTAAGTCAAAATTATCTTAAATAGCTCAATAATTTTTCCTTGAATAATAGATATATATAAAAATAGATTTCTACTAACAAGATATATGATATATGTTACGAGAACTTATGTTATATTGATTTAAATCCTGAAAAACATGAAGCAGAAATAGAATTATATAAAATGCCTGGCTTGCGTTGCAAATTTGCAGTACTTTTTCTTTTTTGTACTATTCGATTCGATAAAAGATATTATTCGCGTTTAAATGTATTCCTCCCCGAAGTTGTGTCGCTGCAGAGCCTTCAGCCTAGGGCTTTGTAAGATGCTCTGGGTAGGTACATCATTGTCATATTTTATTGCCAAAATGAAACACTTGGTATTGTTGTGTTCCGGTTGGAAGGGTCAGTAAACCAGAATAATTGCAGGCACAAGGGATATAAAATCTTAGTTCTCAAGTATGATGGCGCATTGACGATGCAAGGGATCGCCTGCATTGCCTAGCGGTGTAAAAAGTCGCAGGATCGATCCCGACCTCTTGGGCTATTGTCGTCCCCACTCCTAACACAAGTGATGAACTTAAAAGGAGGGGTAAATAGGAATATTAGTAATTCCTTCATTAATTTGGGGCATTTCTAAAATTCTTCTTTTTTTTAAAAGGCGTTGTTAATGTTTCTCAAAATGCCAACGTCTAGAACGGTTGTAACTTACTATTAGGTTACCCATTTTCGAGTCAACCTTCCAAAATGTTAAATATCGTAAAATCGTAATGTTTTAAATGCAATCAAATGCACGCAACAAAATTACAAATATCATGTTATATTTGAACATAATTCTATACAATTTGTCTATTATTTTACAGACTTTATCAACGCTAGTGTCTTGAGTCGATGCAAGAAAGGCGTTAAAATTATTAATGTAGGTCGAGGTGGTCTGATCAACGAGCGTGATTTCTACGAAGCACTTAAATCTGGTCAGGTAATAATATTTAAATATTTATTCTAATTTCAAACAAATTTATTATTTCACTACGAGATTATTCATAACCTCAAATAATATTTAGAAGTCATGATTGTTCCCTTTTTAATTAATAAGTAATAAAAATCTGACTTAATGTTCTCAAATTGTTTTACGATTATCGATTATTGTACCTATAAAAGCTGTTATTTATTTTTCTTTTCATACACAGTAGCTATGTTTATGGTAAATGCAATGCTTAAAGAGAAAAACTTTTTACAGTAAATTACTAAAACTACACACTAAACTAACACTATAAACGACACTAAAACGTCTTATGTTGATTCAAATAAGATTTGATTTTGAGGTACCACCCACTATATCACTATTACTATATCACATATTCTATAGTCAAACAGTGCGAGTGTATAGTTTAGTTGCCTGCACTAGGATGTTGTAAGGAATAGTTATTATTTCTTACGGTGCCACTATTTATAAGCGATGGTGACCACTTACTATCAAGTGACCGATTTTCCCGTCAACCTACCTACCAACTTTATATGAAAGAGATTATCTTAACAGTAACATGCCTTTAAATTTAAAATGCATTTCCATCATGCACGAAATTATAGTGTCTATATTCCTTAATTAATTTGTTATGTACGCTAACTAAATGTATTATATATGTTTTGACAGGTTAGCGGTGCAGCTCTCGATGTATTCGAACAGGAACCACCCACGGATCCTTTGACTTTAGAAATCATTCAACATCCAGCTGTGATTGCTTCTCCGCATCTTGGTAAATTCTTATTATATTGAACAAATTAATCTTAATAGAAATTTAATTATTTTTTTTTAAATATAAATTAATTAATGAATTTCAAAAATTGTAAAATAATCCATGAAAAATATCAAGCCTTGTGCCATGCCATATGTAATGACATTTAATAGCCTTAACTAGTATGATTTATTTTTAAATGTGACAATAAAATATTACAGGAGCGTCTACAAAAGAGGCCCAGATTCGCGTAGGGCTTGAGATCGCCGAACAACTAGTGAACTTGGTGAAGCCCGGAACTTACACAACACCACTCGCTGAAGTTACAAGAGTACTTCCAAAATAAACTCGAATCATGTTATCGTTTACATGACATATTTATAAAACCTATTGTAATTCTCTCTACTTGTACAATAAAATAAGTGAAAAATAGATTGTAGTTTGTTATTATAATAACTTATCTGTTACGAGTATTATAATTACGTCAACTTATAAATTAAGGAAAATAACAGTTTTAATATACAATAATAAACTATATATAGCGACTAATGTTATGGTTACTTGTTATTATAATATAAGATATATGATACATTTTACCTCACTACGCTAATTTTTATACTCAAATAGTCTATACATAGGCAAAGACAGAGCAATACCTTTTTCTACTATTTTGGTCAACTGATATTCTATATTTGTTCGGTGATACCTCTGTAGAGTATACTTAAATATATTGTTGCTACGTGCATTTAAAATAAAATATATATTTTTAGTCTAAAATATAATCTTAGTTTTTAAACATAAAAAAATATTTTTTTTTTCTAAGTTTTACAAAAAAAATGGTATAAATATAATTTATACCCTAGAGTATTCAAGAGTAAAAAAAGTTTCTAACATTAAAAAAAAAATACGTAGAAACAAATAATTTTAATGATTTTAGTATATAATATTAAAAGGTTGATTCGTTTATTTGTGTATGCATTAATTCACATTTCGCATGTATGTATATTTTAGATGCGTCATATAGCTCTATTCAAATGTGTACAGATAATAAATGACAAATGACAAATGTAAAGGGATGCTTACGACCATTAACGGATATGAATATACATATTTGATATGGATGCTTAATAGGAATGCATGTGAACGGATGCTTAACTACATGAGATCAGCTGCGACTGTAATTAGATAAGCCATATAAAACGATAGCATCCTTTTGTAGCTGAAAGAATGTGAAAGCCACCACAGCCTTTTACTTACGATGCGAGAGGTTTGTATCTAAGAACATCTAGTTAAACGAGTATCGATGATGATAAATGTAATTCAGGCCTAAAAACTACTTTTGGGAAAGCGTAGAGTGAAAATATATGACTTTAAAAAAATATAAAATATTCTGGAAAAACGAATCCATAAAATTTATAAGAAAAACATTTAAATTTTTCAGTTATATATATTTTTTTCATAATATTGAATTGAATTGAATATGATCTTTTGCATGAATACGAATTTTTAGTGTGTAAATAAATAAGATAAATTAGACGTCAGAGAACGTTAAGAAATTAAGGCGTACCTATAATAAATGGGTAGGGCTAAGTAGACATTTTGTTGCTTAAGAGGACTACAAGAGCTAAGTGCCCTTGAGAATCGCACGCACACACTTACAAAATCGACAAAAACGGCAAGCCCGTGTACTAAGGGTTAAGCGAGGTAACGAGATTACGCCCAAATATTCTAATAGATGGCGCCAAACCGAGCGACGTAAGATCAATCATAAATCTCATAAAAAATAGATAGGACAACAGAATTATTTTTATTTCTTTCGATGTTAGTTAACAAATGATTATGAAATAAAACTGATTCAATTAAACTTACAATATTTTTATTTATATTTTGTATACAATAAAATAGACAGTTAGTTTTAACCTTTTTTTTCTATTATTTATATTATTATACCACAATTAGTTCTTATACTAAATATTGAAACATACCAATTTTTAACATTTTATAAAAGTTTAATGATCTATTTATATAATAAAATCGTAAGTGTTCGAAATCTGTAGTGTAGTGACCGTGGGGTAACATATAGCGTAGTATTTGTTCGTTTTATTAATATTGGTTCATAAAGAAAAAATATATATTAAATTTAAAAAAAAAATCTAAATATTTACTAGAAAAAAATGTTGTCAATTCGGTTTGGTTGAATCATTTAGAATGAAAGGTTAATCATAATAGGTTTAATCATAAATCTCATAAAAATAGATAGGATATTAGAATTATACAATGCACGATTCGTGAATTGCTGCTATATTCAATCAAATATGGCGGACGTTACAAAAAAAATTAAATTTATGAATTACGTACAAATGACACTTCTAAATATTCTAGTTCTCTGGTTCACAACAATTACATTTTTTTTGTTACGACTTTACTTTTTTTTATTATTATTAAAATTAGTTCATACATAACTTTAATTCTTATTATAAACAATCGATAAAATTAAACTCTTACGCAATATAAATAGCTTCCGTGTTATTGTTTTCGACTTTCTTTATTCTGTAAAAAATAAATATATGTTAGTAATTACATTTTTATTAATTATAAAATTATGTATTTAAAAAATATGTATCTTAATATGTCATAGTAGTTATAATGAAAAAAAATGTTTCGAGTTCATGGGGATCGAATGTAGTCACTTGATCCCCATGAAAGTCAATTGATGTTTTCCTTCCTTTAACCAAATACTCTATCGTAATTATTAAGAATTGCTCGAAAAATCTGATTATATGCGAACTGATTGCACATTTTTCTAATAGATGTTTTCAATATTCAAAATTTATATAAAAAAAAATATGTTTACTAATTAAATACTCTTACCTTTTAATATCGTTCATATGTATGTTCGGCGCTTGATTTATATAAACGTTTTTTAGTTTTCCTTACGCGTTTCACTTTATTTCCCATATTTACACAATTAAAATTTATAACAAAAAATATTATTAAAAATCAAATGCCTAATTACTATTACACTATTTTAACTTAATATATTTATTTACAAGAAAGAATAAAATTTATTATAAGAAAACATGAAACAATGAATTTACAATTAAAATTACAAAAAAATATCTCGTAACGTAATGAATGATGCGGCGAAAAGATCGACACGTCTGTATAGCATCAGGCCTCGGCCGGCATTGTCTGTACACGGCGTTTACGCACACATGCGTACGCATTTTGTTCGAAAATAAGAATATCGGATTTAAAAAAAATCTATTGATTTTACTAAAAAAGTGAAACCGAGGTTAAATAGTATATTGCTTGTAGAATAATCTGACAAAAAACCAGAATTATGGAACGTATATAAGTATAGTTATTATTGATTAAAAGATCTTTTTAGAGGTAACTTTGTGATTTTTTTCTATCGTACCAAATTAATTACATCATGTTTTCAAAATAACAAATACTTAGCATGTATCCTGAAGATTATCATATATTTTTTTCATTTGGTTTACTGCATTGGATCATATACTTTTTTGCATTATAAAACTTGCATTTAGCTCATGTAGTCCCCTTAATCTTATAAATAATTATATTTTGTAAGATATTTCAAATAATATATACATCATATTCAGGTGCGATGTAGCATCTATGTAGGATAGGTTACCTATACAAATTTATTTATATTATTACTACCTGAACCACGCGGCTTCAACTGCGTGGAATACACTTTGTGACGAAAATGCGTTGCAATCGGCTATTTTATCATTTAGTGGACAGTGGTTTCATTTTTCCAATACTGAGGTATTTAATTCTTTGTCTTTATTTAACAAATTTATTTAAATAAAGAATTTAAATACTTGTAATGGTTCAAATTATTACCATTAAACTCGAAAGAAACCTCATACGAACTTACATTTAAATTTGACAAATACCTTAAAATCACATTAATCTTAATTATCTACTTAGATACTTACTTAAATAAATCAATTCACAAATTACTATCTCGAAAATTTAAAAGTATTTAGTTTACTGAGTTTCATCCACTACCTATTTTAGCCCAAATCTAAAAAAACCCTAATTTTGCTGCCGTGAAGCCCAAATTTTAATTTTCATATTTCAACGACAGTTGACATTTCAGTGACAACGTATGACAAACCGTATAGGGGTCTATATGGTGGCCCTACCATATTTCATCGCTAATAACTACCATCCCTTTCAAAATTGAAGTACTCTCAAACAATTCTTCATTCCCAAATTTAAGGGAAAATTAAAAAAATGTATTTTACGTCTGTAGCCGTTGTAAGAGGACGTAAGATAGTACTTACTTCCATTTATATTACAAGACTCCTAAGTAACTTGTTGTGCTTAGAAAAACCTATCATCCAACCAAAGTTAGTAATAAATAATAGAACGTAATTGGGTGGGGCAAAAACATTAATTTACTTAACAACTTGTAAATTATTGCACCAAATCACGTTTAAAATCAACAACTGGTTTTCTTTATTATGTCCAAATATCGATAGTCACAGGTTCGTTTAAAAAAAAATAATAAAAAATTAAAATTATTTATTATAATTACTTATACATAATTTACAAATAGTAGATATAAATCATTTCTTCATTCATCGGAGCTGATGAGTTCAGACCAGAATATCTGATGGCAGTGATATCACTAATTTTGAGGAGGTTTGGGCGGATTAGGATGGAATATGGGGGGGATAGTAGGGATAAATGGAAGATCTAATTGCCTCCCCTTCTGAATGTCCTGCCAGTCCTTGCTGGGGGAGTGGTGTCATTCTGTTCTTCAGGCTCAACTTCCTGGATAGACTTTGATGATGCTGCAAGTTATATAAATAAAAAATAATTTAAACTAATTTTTTTTTCGTTTATATTTCGAGATTACGATTACGATAATAGCTTATCTGATATACATTTAAATGAACTCCGTCAATAACAATGCATGTTACTAATTACACCAAACATATTTTTTATTATGACTGATGATGACTAGTGTTCTATATTGTTTATATTTAGTAAAGTATTTTAAGTTATTTGAAGAACTTGTTGCTCCGAATGTACTTATTGCTAGATAAAGAAATAGTTTTTTTTTAATGATGTGGTGAAATTATTCGGTTATGGTTATTTATATTGCAATTTATAATTGCTTAATAGTTTTATTTTCAACACTCGCCACGGTCAATATGCCAATTTATTTTCTTCTAGAACGGTTTTTAACCTAAATAATGCAACATTATTTCGAACAGTGATTTTATTAAACACGTGTTAGGCGCAGGGGACCATGAAGGAAATATTTACATAATAATAACCAGCATTAAGGTTAAGCAACTTTTTAAAATATAAAATACGTTCCGACGAAGTATTCGATTTTTTTTTTTTTTATTCTACTGCGCAAGAAAAATATCAGGTTAATTATTTTACACATTAATTACTTATATATTCATATAAAATAAATAAATTATTGTATAAACGATTATGTTCCGAATTTTGTGTTAGGTATGTAAACGTAATAGCTTTTATTTGGTTGTGGCGAAAATACTATATTAGTAATATTAACTAATATATACACTTATTAACTTGAAAAAAATTTTTGAAATCACAGACAACAAACTTCATTTTATATAAAATATAGATAAGCATGAAATATCGAACATCGAAACAGTTAAACCGATTTTTATGTAATAAAGACTCAACAGTGATTATTATCCCCGAACAGACAGACAAAATTTTCAATTTACTACATGGAATAAATAAAATACAATTGATGGAATTATGGCTATAAGGTTTTATGATACGTACGCCTTCCAAAACGACCTCTGCTGGGCTTGGCAGGTGCTGGTGCGGGAGCTTCATCGGTCTTTGTCTCTCTCGTCGCTGTGTTGAACCGCTTTTTGCCTGATGAATTAAACAAAACATGAAACTCAATTGTGTAACGTTTAAAAAAAATGTTTTTTTGTTTTTTTTCAATCATCAAATGAATTGAGATTTAACAAAATCATTGATTAATAAGAATGATACCGTGGAAATGTTTCTGTTCTAAATAAAGGACAATCAATGAGCAATAACAATATTTGTACTCTTACTGAAGTTAGCTTTGACAGGGGCTTCCGTTTGACCGTCGGATAGAGGCTGCGCTACGGAAGGAGCGGAGTTACCTTGATTTTTAGCTGAAAAGATAAATAGATAAATGATTGATGTCATACGAGAATTCCGCTTCGTTATAATTTAGAGCGTATGTCTCAAGGTACAGTGCAAGGCAGTCAAGTTGATTTTAATACAGGATTATTTTAAAACAAAAAAATAATCCTTAATATTAGAGGGCATTTGGAACGACTTGCAATTAATCATATTGTGATTATATGAAAATCACCGGATAGGTTTTGATATATTACTGTACACTGGTTCCATTACATAATTTAAATATTACCAGATAATTATGCGAATGCGTTTGTATGTAACTGTACCTTCCGCAACTTGGGCACGTCGTCTCTTCAAGGCTTCTAATAAATCAGTGTTACTTCGGAAAGGACGAATGCCGTTTCCGACTAACTTTTTGCCTTCTGTGGAGGAAGGTGGTGTCTCCGTGGAGGGTTCCTGAGCTTCACCTTCTGGGTATTCAGCTTCATCCTCGTATTCTTCTTCTTCCTGAAAAATAATGTAATTTTAATTTAGAATGTGTCGTTTTATGTTCTTTTTCTTTAATATCAACAACTGCTTCTGACTTGTATTTCCTTAAAACTCTCGGTTGATTCTCACCAAATTAAATTTGCTTAGGCATCGGACATTTTCATTTGAATATATAACATTGTATAAAATATTAAAATACGATGATAGCAACGCTGCGTGGAACCGCTAGTGGAGCTATAAAATGAGGATTGCTTGTTTGCGGTAACCCGGAAAGTTTCATAAGCTGTGTAAAGTTACAATAAATTCAATACGGCTGCGTCGTTTTGTCCTAAATATTAGCTTGATAGTAAATAAATTTATTAAATTATAATAACTAACGATGTTTATTTTATTTAACATTTACCAATCTTACGTAGAGCCTATTCTAGAAACAATCGTTAAATGACTCGTCATACCTACAAAAACAATATTAAAAATTACATGAATACGTTCCTAGAAGACCTTCGAATGTTAAAAGTTATCATTGTTCAGCGCATGCCTTCATTTCGCGTTGAATACGTCACAGCCCACAAAGAGGTTGCATACATTCCAATAGCGGTCGCAATATTTCCATCGAGAACCAGTTCAATCAATACAAGTGCGTTATTAAGGCGCATGTAGAAATGCCACCGAGGAAAAGGAACCCATGTTGAGGTCGCTGCGAAGGCGACCCGTCCATCGAACACCAGTCAAACTCGCCTTGAACTAAATGATTATTGAATGACATCTTGCAAAAATATTTTGTGGATTGCCAATGCCCTTAAAAATTATGCCTCAGTTGTGTTGCTCGTCCAAAATAAGTCAATGTGGTGAGGTATGTACTGTTGTTTCTTACTAATTGTGAACTTGACAAATAAAACTTAATTATAGGTTGCAACAGATTAAAAACAATGTCCTATTAATATTTTAATAAAACCTATTTATATACATTTAATGTATCTTACAGTGAACAGGAAATGATTACGTTACTTCTTAGTATTTCTATAAAAGTAATGGCAATTTACCTAGTCCTTGAGTATGGCCTATCTCCACACCTTTTACTACTCCAATGTCAAGTTGTTGCATTGATATGGCGTATGTAATCTTGGAAGTTTATATTTTATTTTATAAAGACTCGTCGAAAATAATAATTAGTATATACAAGTTTCCAAATTCGCTCCAAAACAGTATTCGAAAAATGATTTTTAAAATGTTATTTGTTTCACAATTTTAATAATTTGAACTTTACTTCGGTATTAAAATCATTAAAAACTTTATTTGTTTATGTATCTAAATTTAATAATCATTTGTCTACTTGTAATTTATATTCTTAGAGCATTTAAACAGACAAATAAAAAAAAACACTAAGATCACACCTTCGAAAGTCATATATATAAAAAACATGAACGTTTCAATAATAACTAATAAGATTTTCAAATTACAAAAAAAAATATGGGCAAAGTTTTTAACCTGTGGTGCTGCCGTGGTGGTAGTGGTTTTGGCCTTGCTAACCAGACCTCTCTTCAATAAACCACGGTTGGACGCGGATCGAGGCTCAGAATCATCCTGTGGTCGCGCCGCCGTCTGATACAGCAAGCAGGCTATGAACACAATCCTGTAAATTTAAGATTTTTATTAATACTTAACATGTTTTTCACAATTTATAAAAAGGATGACGATGACCTGATAAAGAGAGAAAGAACTTCGTCTAAATTTCTTTGAAATGTGGGTAATCATTACTTTCCATACCTAGTATTTCTTCTATTAAACAAACTATTCAGAGAAATATTTTGACGGTCATATATGTACATAACAAATCATAACGATTATTATCTTAATTAGTGATATTATGTGATAGGAATGTCTCTTATTGTAAATTAATTTTAATGATATCACAAATAAAATTTAACATTTTTGACCCTACTATAAGAATGTAATAAATTGTTTAATCCATCTTTAAATGGCAACGCGTTATTTAACAGACAAGCTGATGTATCAACCTGTTCAGATGTGAAATCATGTAATCAATAGAAAGTGTTACATTCAATTATAACTTTTGATGAAAAGTTTATAAAAAGGAAACGTTGTTCAATAGACATCCTTATATCATTGAATATACAGGCCGTTATTGCCTTTTTGAGTTACGAAGATTCAATCAATCAGCATAGACATGCGACAGCTCTTAGGTCATTGTAAACGTAGATTGTCTAGTAGACTATATTCTAGAAATATATAATATAAAGGAATAATTATATATAGTTATTATTATATATTATATATTATTTATAGTTAATGGGTAAAAAAATATATTGAAGGCCTAATTATTTATTTACTAAAATACTTAAATGTAAAAATTTAAACGATGATTGCGGTTTCAATCCAACGGGAGTGAATTTTGATGTGCTTAATTCGTACTTTGAATCGTCTTGCTCTCGTCTGTAAATCGTAAGGAAAGCAAAAAATGCCACGTTTATATCCACCAATCAATATGGGAACAACTTGGTACAATAAGCATTAAATCATCTCTTCAAAAAGAGAAGAGGATTTTTTTTTATTTTAATATTCACATACGAACCGTTAACCTGGTGATTGCGAAATGTCGATGTTACACACAAAGTAAAAGTGAATATTGCACTTAGCTAGCTGAAAGACGTTAAGATCAAAATGTCATCTTCATACTCGTAATTCTATTATTCAATTCATGTATTGAATTATTTTTATACATGTACATCTTATTGAATCGGCTACGTAGGTTGAATATTTTATTTAGCAATTTAACTCACAAATAAGACTATAGGTATATTAATCGACTATAAGATAAAACTTGATCCGAGTTTTGCAATTTTGTCCTTGTATATTCAACCTTTTAATGTAGTCGCTAAACATTTAGTATAAAGGATACATAGTGCAATGTAAAATGTTGATACGTCATACATAGATGCATATAGATAGATTAGTTAATTTGTGAATTTTGCAAATGATTTCTGATTTCTTTAATTTATCCACGTAAATGACAAACAAGATTATTTTTATTGCTGTATAAGGTCAAGGATTTCGACATTTTTTTTTTAATGTATCAAATGTATTCTTCCTAGTAAAACATTCTTTGAGTTGATTCCGTTGAGATGTGTGCTAAATATCGAAATGGTTTTAAATGTCAAATCGAACTACGAGTTTGTAATAAGAGGTTCGGTGAATGTCGCATGGAGGTGGGTTGGTATGTCGGCGCTTCGAACCCGCGCATGGGACGTGAGTGCGTAAAAGCCTCCAGCCGTTGACAACTAAAGGTCAACTTGTTGTTTTATGATAGTTGAGTAACAGGTCTCTTCGCAGGGTCGCATCTGACTGAGTTAAGCAATTTCCGCATCCGCTTCCGATTGTGTTATCGCGATCTCCCATAACTTTCTCCATTTTATATAAAAGACGAGTCAACGTTAAAACAAGGGAAATCACTCAATTCGTATTCTAACATGGGCACATAATAAATCCTAAAATATCTACGTGAATACAATAAAATATGTTTTATTCATCAAAGTCGAAATTGTAACTACTCGTTATAGACAACGTATTCAACTTCTTTCATGACATATGCATTGTAAATTTGGAAATCGCTTTTGTTACAGATTCAAGTCACATAGTGAAAAGTTGAACTTTCTATACGTGCGACATCTATACACCCATATATCGTAGTATGTGTTCAAGTGATACTAAGGTGTAACACCAACCCAAAAATTCAAGTCAAGGTCATTCGCAAAACCAGAAATGGTAAGCATTGGAGTGACCTCGCGATCGCGGTGCAATGCGGTAGCCGACTCGCTGCAGTGTCCACTACCTAAGTATAACGAATCAGCTGCGTTACGCACATTTGGTTATAAGTAGGATTTTCTAAATTTCTAAAATATTTTTTACGAAACATTGGTTCTAGATAATCGTCTTAGAGGATTTCAAAAGATTTGTTAAATTTCTCAAGCTTATTGTCTTCTATGAAATCTACTGCAATATGATGTTATCGAATAAATTGAGACATTCGTGTGAAGTACCATGCACGTGAACCTTCCCACAGTGTTGCGCTTGCGCGAGTTGTGGATTTCGAGTTCGACAATTATATGCACAAAGAAATTACAATTTTGTTTTTGTAATTTCTTTTAATCGAAACGATGTAATTGCTCAATATACGATATGATATATTTGAATTTAATGGTCAGTACTGCTAAATAATGACTCAATTAATAAACCGTCGCTACCCCTCGTTGTCTGCCTTGGTGTTCTAAAACTTTTGAATATATTATATTTATTTCACAATAAAAATTTTATGAACAATAAAATAGTTGATCTAGGACAATATAGGCCTCAAAACTAAACTTTGATTGGATCGATTGGTTGACGTTGTAGATTGAGAGGATGTCCCCTTAAAATGTGAATGCCACAAATTTCGATTCTACATTACAAAAGTAAGGTCGTCTTCAATTTTCAAGACTTTTTCTATTTCTGTTTAAGCTGTGCGTTGAAATTCAGTCATTAAGGAAAGTTCGTTTAGCAAAGGTTTATACATATCTGTATAATTTAATCATTACATTTTTCATCAGTTGTTTTCACATATAATTGTATGAAAAAATTATATTAAAGTATAACATAAAGTGAATTGTGTCTTTATTTTAATACATAATCTTTATTAATTGAGGCCACCAACTGGAAGTAACCACATTCACGGCTGGTAGTTTGTTACATAGGATTGTTGGTGTTTGTTTATTTATTTATTTCATAGGTAAACTTTCAATATACATATTATACGTACATACTTTTATTTATTTTTATTTCAATATAAAAATAACATAAAAAATATTTTGTATAATGTTTATGTAAATAAAAATAATTGTTCTGAAAAATGTTTCTGCTGAATAATTTTATAACTCTAACGACAATTTTTGTTTTAAATGAATCTTTTTTCTGGTATCAAAGATAAAGGTTATTGTTTTATAGAAAAGAGGCAAATTTCAATTAAAGTTATAATTTTAAAAGAGTTTTCTTATGTTTCACAACACTTGAAGATAATAATCTATTGCGTTAGATCTAAACAATTTTAAAGGCGTACTTTCGAACAAATCAAGCGCGTTTACATAAGCGATCTCGTGAACTCGGATACGGATACTCGCTGCATGTTATAAATGTTTATCTACTCTTTATCCGAAATGAAAGTCTCATCGTTTGTTACAAGTAACACATAAAACAAATACTCGTCTACAATGGTCTTACGGGTCGACGAGAAATCATCTAAATTTTTTCAATAATGATTTGCTAATTTATGTATTATTCTGTAAAGAATAAGATTTAATCAAATTAGCAACCGCGATTCAATAAAGCTACTTATGCGGTGCTTTTATTAAAATGAGGACACCAGTTGAAAGGTTAAAAGCCAGTTCATGCTACATGAAAAATGCAGACTGCTCTCGTCATCCATCCAATCATCTGCATAATGTTACTACATTATACAGATGTGTTGGATGACTGCGACACGTATTAAAAAAGACATGGTGGTCTGAAAATTCCCTTGTTATACCATGGATGTACTTACTTTATATAATTTATTGTAAAATCTAATTATTGCTTCCGAGCGCTACTTTTAATGTGAGACTGACTGATTCGGCAACCGGTTCGTAGATTTGCCTCATTGATTTAAAAAAATAATTGGTTTGGTACACTAGGTCAACCCATAGCATATAATGAGGTTTATAAGTCACGTATTATGAAACGAGGAATCAGAAACATTTTTCTACTGTTGCATTAGCATTACGGTCGTGACTGTATTATTCAACTAACTTGATCTTACGCCGAACAGAAGAGAATGCTAACTGAAAACATATCTGATAAGCTCATTCGACCTAGAATACCTATTCATCTGAATAAAAATACGGATATGATGCCGATATAACATAAAACAGGCCTTAAAAATATGAATTAAAAACAAATGATTTAAAAAAAGGAACACTGTTTTTTTATCACAATGTGAAATATAAGAACAATAGTTTCTAGATTGACTATGAATTACTATCATGGACAAAACTCCTGAGATGACTTCGAAGACTAACATTCGTCATTAGAAAGGCTCGATACTTACATATATACAAATATTTATTAACATGTCAATTGTATTCGATTCTTAACAATACCTACTTGTTTAACACGTTATTTTGTTGCCTATAATAAGCAGACCTTCGTTTGCATACCTCTCACTAGTTTTAATGATTAAAAGTTATATTGTACATTTTATCGCTAAGCTGTAGGGACCGTTTGACTTTCAAAACCTACCTGATCGTTATATATATAGTTTAGTATTTTTAATGAAGTGTAATTGTTTATTGTGAATTTTACTCACCAATTCATTAAAAACAATTTATTACAATATTTTGAAATCGCAAGTGCAATCGCAAAGCGGGCAATACAGGTATACTGTATATGAAAATAATATATATAATAATAGGATTTTATTAAAAAATAAATACGTAGAAAATGTACTCACAGGGGTAGTATCCTCATGTTTATTTTGTCGGGCACGGATGTCGCAAGAAGCACTCGAGTCGATCCTTTCTCTGTAGAGCGATTGTGAGCAGGTCCACAACGATCGGAGGCCACGCTTGATCTGCCGTTCCAACACCGACACCTCCGGCGTTTGGAGTTGGTGCAGCCGCCCGCCGCCCCAACACCACTAGCCTAATTTATATTCGGAGTAGCACACGTGCTGTGACGCATGCCGAGCATTGCCCACATACCACTAGCAAAGTAACTACTACTTGTTTCGTACGAAGCAAATCCTGTTGTTACCGTTTCAGGTCAAATAGTAACGATCATCAGTATTTTATGAATTTAGGCTGGAAAATAATCTATTTTATTAATAATAATATATTTCTATCAAATATTTCAATAGAAGTAAAATCAAAAAGTGTTTCTTTTTTATTTTGACAATGGAAATTACTACAATCTAAGAAAAATTATAATTTTTTTATACACGTTAATTCAATTATAATAATTTGTCTTCCCTTACTCGTTGTGATGAAATATTCTTAAAATATAATGTCTTAAAATAAATTTAAGCAATTTTGACCTTTGTAAGATAAACTTGAATATTTAGGCAATAAACGAATCATAGATTGGCTATGAGGAAGTAGGACGTGCCCACTCAGCTGACAACTTTCAATAAGTTCAGAAGTTCGTAATAATGCCTTACATTGAAAATGTCTATTTAATTACATTTTAATAAAACAACATATTATAAAAGCAGAGATTTGTATGTTAAATTATTAACCATTTTTATTTTTATTTAGACTTTATTTTCAGGCAGCAATACCTTGCAGATAAGCACTCCCAAAAACGCAAAATTTTTATCACTATCATAAGCGAATTAGAACTTAATATAAACTTTAGAAGGTTTGCTAGTACGTACACGTAATCAGGTACACAAACGGACAACAATCGATCACGAAATAATTTTAAGCGAAGTTTTATTAGAAACAGCCGAGATTGGCAAGTGGTTAGAAAGCGTGCATCTTATTCGATGATTGCGGGTTCAATCCCGGGCGAGCACCATTGAATTTTAATGTGCTTAATTTGTGTTTATAATTCATCACGTGCTCTGCGGTGATGGAAAACATCGTGAGGATAACTGCATGTATCTAATTTCAACGAAATTCTGCCACATGTATTCATCTTCTCCTCAAAGCTAGAAGAGGCCTTAGCCCAACAGTGGGAAATTTACAAGCTGTTGATGATGTTGTAATGTTGTTTATTAGAAATTTTACTTTAATTTACATTTCTTTTAATTTAGTTCTTATTATAGAATTCATACTTAATTAAAATAAGTATAATTATGTGTTCCGATAGTCGTTAGTAGTCTATCGAGTGAGTAAATCGTTCCTTTCTGGCTGCGGCTAGATTTCGTTGTTTCCCGTCATGCAATACTTGCGCTTTTTACCGCCACTGATATTTCCTGTCAAAAACTCGACTCAATTCGACCCGTTTTCGCAGCTACTTGGCATATATGCTGTAATAATCCATAGTTGATAAATTAGTAAATTTTTTCACGCAAATTAAAACTTTTGTTGATAATATAGAAAGTCTTCTTTTAAAATGGAAAATAATTAAAATTAACCGCGCCATCGATATCGAGAAAAAAATACGTAGTTCGAATTCTAGGGGTAGTATAGAGGTTTGAGTGGCAAACTGATAACCAGCCACTGACTTAATTACCTGCGACTACACATAATGAAGACTACTTACTATTAAAACTACGGTTAAAGTACCGGCGCTTCTTACATACAAGCTGGAGAATATTAGTAAATTATCAGAATTATTCGTTACGATTCCACCGGTAGTTATACACTAGTTGTCTCCCGCGGCTTCGCTCACGTTTTAGATGTTGGTCGTCAGACATTAAGCATAAAAATGTAGCCTGTATCCTTCTAGTTCAAGGTGACTTAAAACCAAATTTCATCAATTTTGTTTCAATAGTTTGGCCATGAAAAAAGTATGAACGAGTAATTTCGGCATCCATAATATTAGTATTATTAAATTCAAAAAGTTTGAAAAATCAAAGAGCGGGGAATGGGGAATTTTCTATATCATGGAAATTGAGCTTACTCTTGCAGTTTTGACGAATATATACAGCTCTATAAAAAGAAGGAAAGATAGAAATAGAAAAGAAGCAAGGTTTCCTTGATGTTACTGTAACATAAATATAGGCACAAAGAGCAGAAATTGGAGGTAGAGACAACTACGAAAATACTACAGAAATAAACATTTTCATCCGAAAACCTTTATTTCAAACTCCCAGCCTTATTTGTCAATATTTCGGAAAACTGGAAAACAATAACAGATATTGACAAATCTTAAATCTAAAAGTTAAAAACGAATATATAATTATTGGTGTTAAAATACAACTACTCAGTTTAGTTAGTTTTAGGAGCAGGACAATCTGAATATTTAATAATTTTTGTCAACCTTTTCAGACATGTCTTTAACAATAAACTCGACAGACAATATATAAATATATATATTATTATGTTTTCTAAAACATGTGAGATATCATTCTAAGACAAAAGCGCTTTTTAATTTTTTTAACGGATTTATGTCAATTTTGCATCTTAATGTTACAAAACTATCATTTTGGGAATCTACATACATACACTCAATGATAATAAAAAAAACAACTGTCTGCTATAGGTATATTGTCTGTTGGTAGGTACTGTTTTAAACGAGAAGTTCAACCGTTTAATTTAGACTCGGTGTAATAAATATCATCGAAACCTGACTAATAGCCGATACTTTTTATTTTTATTTCAGTAACATTATTTAACAAAAGGAATCAAACAAAGACTTGCGTGCGGTATATTCTGTAAATGCCATGTATATGTTCAAATTACTTTCGCTTTCCACGTGGCGCGTCACGGACGAGTACAGCATTATTGAAGAAGCTAGAAATCTCTCGCAACATCTGCAACATTTACTTTGTGCTCAACTTAAACGCTCAACGTAGATGCGATTTTACTACAAACTTTTTTTGATACAAACACTTTATAAATAAACTGAAGAAAGTTGAGGTCTGGCGAGATTCGCGTAATAACTAGGTCTAGTTTTTATTAACATACTGTAAATTCGATACTTTTTGACACTGAAATCTCTATTTAAGATTTTAAATTAACATGGTTATTTTTATTACTATCAGTATTTAAAACGGGATATTTACCTTGGTTCACGAGACTCTCGTGAACAAGACATTCGTAGATAATGTCGAAATATCGAGCTCCACCAAATAAAAATAAAAACATGGTAAATATCCCGTTTTAAATACTGATAGAAATCTCTATTAATTTACCGAATGTCGTAACTATATATTTCTCCACAAAATAACATTAGCATTAGTTCGAGGAACGATTTCAGAAATTTCAATTTTGTTTATAAATTTAAAATATTATATTACCTATGAACAATAATAAAAATATCTTCAATTACCTACACATTTCCTTTCTTATTTAAAATGTACCTAGACTAGAGTAATAGTAAAGACTTTTTCGGAAAACAAAGATTTTGAATAATGATTTAAATCATTAAACTTTTAGTAAACTATTAAATTCCAAACGATTTTTTTTATGTACAAAATCTACTTCTGTCTGATGATTTGATTATATTTAGATGTCTAGTATCATTCATATAGAAATAATAATAAATTCTTATAGAAAAGCACCTATATACCTACATATACATTATGCAAATTTTAATGCTTAGTCTGAAGTCTCGGTTCGGAATCTTAGTAGCAAAGTCTGCCGGAACTACACAGACACAATTTTATTATGACAGATTTAAAGATCACTAAAATGTCTACATAATAAGCTTAAATAATATTTTAGAGATAAGTCAACGTTTAATAATTAAAAAAAAAGGTTAATAAATATCTGGGATATAGAAAAATAAAAAAAAAATAATGTACTATATGTAATGATCTAAATACTTACCTAAATATCGAGTTTGCTTCTAGGCCAATAAAAATACCTTGCCTCCTACTTGAATAAGATTGTAGAAGTGTATGTATGTAGGCTACATTATACCAAATAAATTTCAAAAGATTGAAGCCTGCGAGCGCAAATTAAGCCTTGGAACTAAAAGTAATGAAGAGGCGATAGTTGAATACTCTAAAATTTTACTACCTCCACTTTACATTAAATTAACAACTATAAAGGTAAAGACGGGCTCCGTTCCAAAAACTAATGTGATAAAGCCGGAATTTATCGAATGCAAAGATCAAAGAAATCATCATTATTTTCTTTGAGATAAGAAGAAAGTCAGAAAGACGGTAATTTTGAAAAATCTATGATTCGAGCCGAAGAGCTTGTTTGAAATAAGAATGGGTCGTGGAACATTTTTTAGTAATCAATAGCTTAATTGCAGTAATAATTTTAATAAACTGTATAAAATTATATTTTTTTGCATTCCCATATTGACTAATTAATAAAAATAATTCTCGTTGATTCTGTGAAATGTGAAAAGGACTAAAGCGAGAAAAATTCACGAAAACATTAAAGGTATGGAGAACAGAATATATCAAGGAAGATGGTAGTGTACCTAATCATGATGACTGACTATTGCTAGATATAAAGATCCATAAACGGAAACATAATTACGTTTCCTTGCTTAATCTAGTCTTTAGTTCTATTTGAAACTAAAACTATTAATTATAAACATTCAATACTGTTAAAAAAAATTGCGCTGTTTTAATGAACCTTACCTAAAATCTAGAAGTTGTCTTTTATATTTTAGGTATTTAAAAGACAAAGTAAATGCAAAAGTAATTATAAAGTTAATAATACTATTCATATAATATGCATATACTATGTCAGTAAATTGCAATCAGATCAGATGTTTCTCATTTCAATTATTTTTGTTACGCTGTTTTTTTACAAAGTTCCATATTGGCGCTGTAGGTTTCCTTTTTTTTTAGCTGATGTTATATTTATTAAATAATCGTATTGATAAAATAAATTTAATTTTTACATATTATGTTATATTCCGATGATTAGATGGTTTCTTTATATTGCATTTATCATTGTTATGTCGTTCGATATCTACTATTGTGTTAAATTGTCTCTTCTCATCACCAAATAAACTTCTAAATTTGACATCGAATTCTCTCTTTCGTTTAGAATTTAATACAAAAATGCACGCCAAAATATTGAATACTTTAGACGTTATTTTAGTTTAAAATCTAGGAGGCTAGGAGCATATTAATGAATACTATGTTTTAAGAAAGGGGTTATCAGTCATCACCATCAATTAATTAGAAATAACCCATTTTTAACATCAGCTGTAAATACATTGCCAACCGCAAGAAGCTAACTATC
Source organism: Vanessa atalanta (assembly GCF_905147765.1). NCBI lineage: Eukaryota > Metazoa > Arthropoda > Insecta > Lepidoptera > Nymphalidae > Vanessa > Vanessa atalanta. Next base: position 11,977,833 of record NC_061902.1, on the reverse strand, counting down.
AATCTGACAATCTATCTTTAACCAACATGCGAAACGAAATTGAAGTAAGTGATGTAGCAATTTAGGTATGGCTATGTATATCGGTGAGTATCTATTTATTAAATACTCAATCGAATATTTTTTGTCAAAATCCATAAAAAATATTTCAAAATTACTGACTTATTTTAGTTAATCGAAATCCAATCATAATATAACGTCAACAAAACCGAAAAATAATTATCACAGCAATTACAAGTTCTAATAATTATGTAAACAAAAAAAAAGCGAAGAAAAATATAAACGCATGAAACAAAATAAATAGTAATATAAACAAACTCCATAACACCAACATGATATTGTGAATTCATGAATTGTGACTATTAATGAAAGACAGAGTAAGACTGAGGATTGAGAAAGGAGGAAGCGAATAGGAGGACATTAGGCTGCCATAAAAACGATAATTTAATAATTCACATATTATCGTTTTTTTTATTGGGGGCGAGCCTATCCAGTGGAAATATCAATAATTCTCAATTTTAGTAATTATATAGTTATCTGCGTTAGCATGATAGCATCAGTCATTATTTTTTTAGTTTGTGCCAGTGGCTTTGTATTTTAATACGTAGGTCACTTTGTTTTGCTATACTGCATTATTCTTCTAATTCTTCTATTAATACGTCATTTTATTTCTTAAATATTTTTTAATGTTAGGATTCAATTAGTTCCCTTATTATCAAGACAATAAAACTAAAAAATGCTTGTGTTAGCGTTTTTAATGTTTTCTCTTACTGTAACATTTGGTGAAAAAACGGTGAAGTATGCAGCTGTTATTTATCGACATGGTGATAGAACTCCTGTTAATCTTTATCCAACCGATCCCTGGCGAAATGAATCCCTCTGGCCTGTTAAATTTGGGCAACTTACGAATGTAGGCAAAAGACAACATTATGCTCTTGGAAAGTGGCTTAGAAAACGATACTCGGTATGTTGTTTTGAAAACCATAATTTGAAGATATGTTATCGCAAGAATATTCTCTACATATCCTTTTTTTTTGTTCTTTTCAGCATGTTATTTCTGAAAAATTTGACCCTTCTGAAATATACATTAGATCAACAGATGTTGATCGCACACTAATGTCAGCTCAGGCCAATTTAGCGGGTGAGATACTACTAAACAATAGATGTATTTTAAGTAAAACAAGAACTTTATAAATTAGTGATTCCTACAAATATTTCAATATATTTTTTTGCTATAAAACTGTTAACTACCAATTATATTGTATACAATACCTACTTATTTTATTTATGTAAATTAGTATAAACTTGATTGATTTGATCTCAATATCAAACCGCCTGGGCTCTTTTGTATTTATAATTTACCAGAAGAGTGACTGTTGAGAGATGGCTCAGTTTTTTAGATACATGAGAACTTTAATTGAAGATATCACATTCAAAACTGAACAAGTACCACTAAATTTGGAAATTCATAATTTGTTTTTATAATTCATCTTAAGCACCTGCAGTGAAGGAAAACATCTATTTTTTGTTACCTATTTGTGTAATTATTCTTAATAGTTTTATATGTTTTTATAGGAATGTACCCTCCAAAAGGTACTTCTATATGGGATACAGATTTAATTTGGCAGCCTATACCAGTTCACACAAGACCAGAAAAAGATGATGAAGTGTTGGCAATGAAAAAGAAATGTATGCGATATACAAAAGAGAAAGAAAAGTATATTCATTCAACACCTTATAAAGAAAGACTCAGTAAATATCAAGGATTAATGGAGTAAGTATTGTATTCATTTTCTTAAAAACTGACAATATCAAGTCAATGACTTCGAATTTTGCTTTTTAAATATTACTAACTAATGCCCTGCAGAATAATGTGTTGCAATGCCTCTTTAAATATGTTTGTGTAATTATCTGATACAACTTGCGCTACAATATTCTTAACACAATTGCATACCAATTGTCATGGCGATGTGATTAATGGTAAAGAAGTTTATGTGCTGCAGCGATTTTGCATAGCGAGTTACAATAAAGTGGGTACAATAATAACCTTCACCATGAAAAAATACATAATTGAGAAAAACATTTTTCTATGTATATGTATATAGATAACACATTTTGTGTTACTTTTATTATAAGGTATGTAATAAAACATATTTTTAATACAATATCTAATATTAAAATCATCATATTCATCACTTAACAAAAAATATTTTGTCATTAATTCATTTTTTTTTATATTATTCAAAGTTTTTAAAACCCTTATTTTATTAATTTTTACTAAACGAGTTCCAGAATGACAATGGATAAAAGTTGACCCAAAGGCTTTATGCCCTTCAGAATCACCCAGACTTTAGGGCCTATATGAATCCAAAGACATATTCAGGTGCAGTCTTAATAAATAAAGTTATAGAGTTAGGAATGCAAGTTTAGTAATTTATTACTAATACATGAGAGATAAGGAAACTGGTCTGATCTTTTAGAACTGAGTGTCAAATTGTACTTGCTGATTGGAATCATTAATTCTCAAAACTATACTACTATTACATCTGATAATGAAATAAGATGCGGGCAGGCACAAATACAGAAACTTGCTGTCAGTATATCTTTCAAAATATTTCTGAAATTCATGTTCTAAATTAAAATAACCACAAAATTTGCAACTGTGTTAATTACTATAACACCATTTTCTTCTGTTTTGTAATAAGTATATAAAAATATTTAAAAACAGAAGGAAATATTTAAAGGAAACAAGTGTTTTCGTATCTTTTACATATATTTTTTTTCAGTTATTTGACAGCCTATACTGGCAAGAAAATTAAGGACTACTTAGATATTAATGATGTTTATAATGTACTTTATATTGAAAGTTTATACAACTTTACTCTTCCAAATTGGACTCAATCTGTGTATCCAAACAAATTACGAGAACCAGCATGTTACAGGTAAATAAAAAATATCTGGAAGAATTTATAAATTACTTTTTAAATAATAATATTAAAAATTCATATTCTGTTAATTCCAGTTTTGCAACAGCAACAGCTACACCACTGATGGCACGCTTAATGGTTGGGCCTTTACTGAAAGAGATAGTGACAAAAGCAAACACAGTGGTATTCAAAAAGAAACCTGATCCACTGAAGCTGTCAATATACAGTGCACATGACTTTCAGATTGGAAATATACTTTCTGCTATGGGGGTGTTTGATGGCAACTGCCCTGTTTATACTTCCACTATATTTTTTGAGCTCTTGCAAGGTAATGATGAGACATTATGATCTTCCCATAATTCTGTAAATATATTATATTTCGAATCATATCAAATAGTATTAATATATTTTGTATGCTGTGATAAGCATTTTGCTTAGAAAAAAATAATACTAATGATACTTAATACCTTAAATATACATTTCATGATTTAAACTTAAACTGTGTCATACTATTTACATAATATGCAGTATTATTATATTTGATTTAAAAAAATAAATTTAAACTACAAACTCTTTCTAATTTTATAAAGCTAGAGTATACTACCTATAAATCCTACAACCAAGTACCAAATGACATAATAAAAATATGTATTTTGCAACATAATAATATATAATTAATTTTATTTCAGATAACACTACTATGGAGTATTTTATACAAATGTTGTATAGGAATTCAACTGAAATTGTCGAACCATATGTTCTGAACATACCACACTGTGGTGAAATTTGCTCATTTGAAAGATTTCTTAAGTTGTATGATAATTTAATAACTGTTGATTGGAATTATGAATGTACAAAACAGGTAACTTTGAAGTCCGTTTTATATAATGCTTTATTCATAATCAACATCATGATATCTTACTTTCGTATTTTCAAGATTATTGTCTATAATAGATAAATTATATTAATAAAAAAAGATTAAATTGTCTGATTAGAATTATAACTATATAGTAAAGGGCAAATGATGCTTATAACATAATGTGATTAAATAGGAATAATATTTGAAAAACTAAAAATAACCATCTTCTATTAAGCATAAGAAAATTAAAAATTTGCTATTAGTAAGTTCAATGCTATAATATATTGACCATTAAAAAAATTTAAACTTCATAGTTTTAATCGTAGTTGTATATCATCATTTTATAAATTGACGCTTATTGCTGCACTTAAAGATGTTTAACGGCCACACATGGTGCTCCTTAGCTTTATTGGTTTTAGTAAGTTTCCTCTCGGTTTTAATTAAAGGATCATAAGCATCTTATAATGATAATTAATTGATTAAGATTTCACATTTACATATCTACCATATGTGTGGCATAGAAAAAACTATGGGTTGTTTCATGAATGTTTACAATATGCTGCATTGATTTCCACAACACAAGGCTATGATATTTGTGTGGTAGCCCTTATTTAATGAACCTTTCTAAGTGCAGCAATGAGATATATGTATGTTTAGTATAGATTTAATGCTAATTAATTAAACACTCATTAGGACTAATTTAAAGAACTATTCGAAATGTGTTAGTTATACTTTCTTATTTATATTTTAGTTAAGACATTGTAAATATATAGTTACTGTTAAGATTATACACTTATTAATCATACTCACCATTTTCTTTAGTTTATTAATTATTTTTTGTATAAATAATGATTGTAAGTTAACTATATTTTTATGCATGATATAATTTTCAATTTCAATTGTGTTTCGCAGATATCACCCTTGATAGGAGCGTGTTTTTTTTTGGGATTATTTGCTTTTATATATGTAGTTCACAAAATACATTTTTCAACAATAACTACAAAACGAAGGTAATTGTTTCTTTTTTTTTTATTTATATTTATTAATATTTTATTTTCATTCATCTATTTACAACGGCTACTAATTATATTAAAATGTAGATGAGAACATAATGTCAATTTTATAAATATATATTTTTTCTTTTGTGTCTTCTAGAGTTCAATTTGCATACACAAGTGTATACAACTGTACAGCACCCGTACCCGAGAAAAATAATGAAATGTAACCTTAGTATAAGTCCACTGGAAGTTTACTATTGTATGTGTGTCTAGTGTATGTTCTGTGTTAATTTTGTACTTACCTTAATAGCATTCATAGAAGACTATTAAAATGAAACCTAAGCTGTAATTTTAATAAAGACATAATATTTTAAATATTGAAAGCCTGAAAAGAAGGTCATCAATTATCAATATTGGACTCAATGAGGAAACTCTGGTCATTATTTTGTAAATCTTTAGATAAGTATATATTTTGTTAGTTAAGATATATTTTTTTATTTTATTTTTTTAAATGAGGCGTATAATTTTTCTCATGAAAAAAGACTGACTAAATTGTAAAATCCAGTTTTGCATCTGGTAAATTAAAAGTTGTCATCTTATTTAAAAAAAAAGGCTTAATATTTTTGCCGTACGGAAGCTATCGAACTATATATATTTACTATTACAACATGAACTAAATCAATATTGTATGTAAAAGATAAATAATGTCATAGGTACTCATAAGAAAACTAAGCAGTGACTTTGTAATGAATATACACAATTACAAGAATATAAAATCGTATTCTAATTGTGCCTTTTATTTCGCGCCTCTTATTCTTTTTTTATTTTAATTTCTTTTTTTATTATTATTATTGTTTTAAAAACCCCTGTTTTTAGGTATACAATATGATCTTAATTTTTCATTAAATTTGACCAATTAAATTAAATAATTTGTGTATAATTTTCCCATGAAAAAAATAGGAGGGTCATTGTTAATACGATATTACCGAAATCGACATTATAAGATTTACTTATGCCCAAAAATCATAATATAAAATTTTATCAGTGTTGTCAGTGGCGTAGCTAGAAGCATAAGGGCTTCGGCGTGACATTGTATGAAGAAAAATATCAGAGACATGTCATTAATGGATATCATACACGGTACACAATAAGATTACATGAAAGAAAGTTTATAACAAAATAACAATTTTTACCAATACCAAAAAAATATTAAGATATTGATAAACACAAGAATTAATGATAAATGTGGGAGTCGGTCTGGCCTCATATTATTTCTCAACGAAAATGAAAAAAATATATTTGATATTCATGTTCGCATTTAGTGGTCTGGAGGTCCATAATTATTTTACAAATACATTAAACAATTGTTTTCAGAAAACATAATTGTGCACATAAATAGAATAAAATTTATAAAAAATATTATGTCTATGTTATTTATTCGTGAATATATTAAAGTTTAAAAAAAAACTTGTGAACCTCTCTTTTTCCGGATCCCCTAAATCCGGCTCTGCTAATAAGCACACTATTTAATCATAAACGTAAGACATTTATGATTAAATATTTTTATTTAAAAAGAATAATAGAAGTTAGTTCTTCAATTTTTCAGAACATTACTGTATTTCTACTGACTATTTCTTGAAATATACTTTAATTTTTTTTTGCTTCTGTATTTTTGGTTGGTAAAACTGTCATATCGTTATTCGTTACTGCGCACCGCGCAGTTGCGCACTTGTGCGCAGTCAGCACTGCGTGCGCAGTTCGGTTCGGATTCCGAACTTCGGAACTTCGGAACATAGAAGCGTCAATAACTAATTGCAAATATTAATAACCCTTAGTCTAAGTAATTACTAATTAGTTAGGCTGCATTAAGCTGATGCGTTAAGCGTTTGCGTTAGCATTAAAATCAGTCATTTGAATTATCGTTGAATAACATTAGTCATAAACACTTGCTTTTATTTTATTGCATTATTTTTATATGAATATTTGGTAAATATTTTTTAAATAAATTGTTCACCAATCTCAGATTCAAAATAAAATAATGATGCTTGTACTAGTGATTTTAATGTTGTCCCTTACTGTAACTTTTGGTGAAAAAACGGTGAAGTATGCAGCCGTTATTTATCGACATGGCGAAAGAACTCCTGCTAATCTTTATCCAACCGATCCCTGGCAAAATGAATCCCTCTGGCCTGTTAAATTTGGGCAACTTACTAATGTAGGCAAAAGACAACATTATGCTCTTGGAAAGTGGCTAAGAAAACGATACTCGGTAAGGTTTTATATGGTGGTATATCAACAACAATGTGAAGATGTGGTATCGTAAGAATATGTTGAACTTATTGTTTCTTTGTTGTTTTCAGCACTTAATCTCTGAAAAATTTGATTCCTCCGAAATATATATAAGATCCACAGATGTTGATCGCACTCTCATATCAGCTCAGGCCAATTTAGCAGGTGAGATACTACTAAACAATAGATGTTTTTTTATGTCATATTAGTAGGACTGGCAAATTGACCACCACATTGTAAGTGGCAAATAATCCATGCACCAACCTTGGGAACTAAGATGTTATGTACTGTGTCTGTAGTTACACTGACTTACTCACTCTTCAAACTGAAAAATAACAATATACACTATTGCTTTTTCGCAGTAGAATGTATGATGAATGTGTGGTACATACCTCAATGAGCTAGAGGAATGAACCACCGAACCAATGAACCACCGAGTACATATTTAAATGTTAATTTGATATATATTACTAAATTAAAGATTTGTTACTACTAATTATTAGAGTTACTACAGCTGCAATGTATGATATTAATTTTTATTAAAATAAATTTTATCATATAAATCTAACTACTATTACTAACTAATATACTGTATACTCTATTTATTCTTAGTATGTACATTAGTAACAAGATTGAATTGGTGTGATTTTTAAATTAGATTAAAGCCAGTTAATGTTATACTCCTCTAAGACCCTTACTCTTTTTAGACTCCTCGAGAGAATGTTAAGAATTTATTCCACTACATTCCTTTCATAATGGTAAGAAGGATATAAATTCTGCTATATAGTGACATATATGTATAATTGTTGGTGTAGTTACTATGTTGGGTAATTTAATCTATCACATGCAGATTTTCCTCTTTTTCTTCATCCTGATTTTGAGATGAATTATTAGCACAAATTACACATGAAAACTTGATTTGAGATGAGATCTTGGAGTAATAAATGTTCTCTTCCAAGGAAAGGGGAAAAATTTAAAAAGTCAGAAAGCAGATTGCTTTCTATAATAGTTACTTTTGAACGGTGTTTCTCAGTGCTTGAAAGAAGGTTCTAGGTTCGAACATTGCATTTGTAATTCATCTTATGTACCACAGTGAAGAAATACATTGTGAGCAAAATCTGTATACGTCTGTTGAAATTCAGCCACAAGTATCTATCATTTATTCATTTTCTAATTTTTACATCCAGTGCTACATCTTAGCATTCCAATAGCTTATCAGTCCAATAGTCCATAGAGGTTCACAGACTTAAAAGAAGGCATAATACTGGATAGAGAAATTTGACACTGAGGGTGCTAAACTTTACAAAACACCTAGTTATTAGTATTGATTAAACATTAATATTAAAACACCATTGGGAATCTATCAATCTTCATTGAAGTTTTGTGGTGTAATAAGTATGAAACGTTGGGGCAGAAACCCTTAGCCCAGTTGTGGGGACATTTACAAGTTTTAAAATGTTTGATAAGCATTTTAAGTTTCTTATCGGTTATAATAATTTGATAGGATTTTTCTTTTATAGGAATGTACCCCCCATCAGGTACTTCTATATGGGATACAGATTTAATTTGGCAGCCAATACCTGTACACACAATACCAGAAGAAGACGATGGAGTGTTAGCAATGAAAAAAATGTGTCTGCATTATACTAAAGAGAAAAATGAGTATATTCATTCAACACCTTATAAAGAAAGACTAAGTCAGTATCAAGAACTAATGGAGTAAGTATTGCATTAATGTATAATGGGGGTAAATGTGTGGTTAAAATATGGGATTGTTTAAGTGCAGTCAGTGTCTAATATGATTTAATTGGTCAATAATGGATAAAGAAGCCAAACATCAATCAACATCACAATACATAACTGTATTACTTATTTACAGAGTGAAATGCTAATCAATGTCAATTAAAATTAACATTATACAAGAAAATTTGTCTCTGATTATTAATTACACTGTAAATAAATAAAAACACTAATTTTAATAATAATATGGAAAATAACACGTAGGTAACTTTTTATTTTACCCACCTACATGCACTCTCTTCTCACACGAGGTCGAAGCTGTAGACGGCAACTAATTGTTTACAAAACTCATTGGAAAACAAAAATATAGTACTATCTCTTGTATTCTTTTTTTTCAGTTATTTGACGGCCTGTACTGGCAAGAAAATTAATGACTATTTAGATATTAATTACGTTTATAATGTACTCTTCATTGAAAGTTTATACAACTTTACTCTTCCAAATTGGACTCAATCTGTGTATCCAAACAAATTACGAGAACCAGCATGTTACAGGTAAATAAAAAAAATGTGCAAGAATATGTAAATGTCATATTGAATAGATTAAATATACATATTCTATTGATTTCAGTTTTGCAACAGCCACAGCTACACCACTGATGGCACGTTTGATGGTTGGACCTTTGCTGAAGGAGATAATGACAGAAGCAAACACGGTGGTATTAAAAAAGAAACCTGATCCACTGAAGCTGTCAATATACAGTGCACATGACTTTCAGATTGGAAATATACTTTCTGCTATGGGGGTGTTTGATGGCAACTGCCCTGTTTATACATCCACTATATTTTTTGAGCTCTTGCAAGGTAATAATGATCAATTTTTTTTTTTTTTATTAATCCATAAAAATATTTATTTTCCAATCATATTAAATAAACAATATATAGTGTGAAATGATTAAAATTGGGCTTAGGGAAAGCAATATCTAACTAATAACTCTGTTATCTAAGTACAAGATATATTGCATGTTTTTTTTTTAAATATTTTGTGTTAATAATTTTCTAGGTTGTATTGTATTAGGTACACAAATTTTAATATGTAACCGACCTTAATTTATTCAAGGAATACTAAAAACACAATAAGGTAGAAGGTTTAAAATCAATATAAATTTCTGTATAAAATATGGGTTAAATGTCTAGAAAAGACATTTAAATGTCTTATCAAAGGAAATATCATCTTTTGCATAAAGGTTAGCATCATATTTCTGTATTTTCAATTCTGAAGATCAACAATGTGTGAATAACAGATAAGAAATTTGCCAAATTATTAAATTAAGTAAATATGCTTGCAGCTTAATATTTATAATTGGATAGTTGGATATAGACCAACAAGGAGAAGGAGCTCACAAGGTGTCACAGCTGTTAAATGTGACTGGGTAAACAGTTGATCATTGGATTAAAAGATTCAGTGCTGAAGATGATCGTGGGGGACCAATGGGGAAACAACCAAGCTCTATCAGAATAGCAATGTTCGATCTTGGAAAGGTAAATCAATGGGTGGCATCCCATATATATAGGACACTATGAGGCCCTTTCACGGAGGCACTAAGAATTGCGTCACAAATTGCCCATAAAAATGATTGCCTCAACAAAAAATCATAACTTTTTACTCTTCAAGAAAATATTTGAATTATGACTTGACGATTGTGGTTTTTATTGAAGAAAAGATATTTCCATGTTGCCAAACTGATATATTAAACTAGTAATGGATTAACAATATGCAAATGCAAAAACTTATACTGTAGCTGATTATGCATCTTGCCACATTAATATAGACAGGATTTTTTTAAAAGGCTTTAAAGAACTCATTAGTTTTCCACCCAGAATAATCAAGATAGCTGTGTATACGATGTATTATGAAAATCTATTGGATGAGTGTGTTTCCAACCTGCAAAATGTCCAGATATAGTCCAGAACAAAAAGCTCCTATAATTGTGTTTTTACATAACAATGCCGTGTGACAATACTGCAAGTATCATGAGTATGGCCTGCATTTTAAAGCCAATCGAAAATGTATGAGGTTTAAAGGGAAAAATGGAACAAACAATGAAAGAACTGGAGATTGAAGAAGTTCTTATAGATAAATATATACATATAAGATATGAGCATTTAAGTCATTAGAAACAATGGTGGATGTACGTAATTTTTAAGGGAAAATCAATAAATATGATTTCATTTCTTTTCGTTTTTTTTTGTTTGTTCATAGATATATTTTTATTAAAAAAATCAGATATTTCATAGTTAACTTTGTTTTGTTTCTTTTTTTGTATATAATAAAAAAAATCCTTTAAACCGATGGCTTTTTAATTACATGAATGTATCCTATGTAATCTAAATTATTAATAATGAGTATATTGTTTATCGATAAAATTTTTTTTGTTTGTATATTAAAATCGTTATGTCAAAAAAGTATAGACATAGATAACAAAAGAGCTGGTCTTTCTCATTTATTTCGGTCGAAGTTGAATGTCACTTTTCTGCCCACACGATATCTGCTGTCCCTGATAACGTCACCGTCGATCAACGTCATGAGTTGTTATATCAACATTACAATGTTATTATGTAATGTTTATATAAATAAGTTTGGTGAAGTTTCCAAACTAAAGTTTGCGACTACTATGATTACTAACAAAACAAAATACCAAAACTTTAGTACTAGGTACTAATACAATACAACTTGAATTGTTAATTATTTTTTCTTTCATTTTTTTTATCAATTTATACCCCTGCTATGTAACTAGCTTTCTGAAAGTTACATATTGTACAGTTTATATTGTGATATGAATATATGCTTAAAAATAAATGCGATATACTGAGAAAGCAGTCTACTTTAAAATTATCTTGTACTAGTAGTGTATCAATAAACTTCTAAATAGCGGTAAATTGTCTGAACCGACACTACGATCATAATAAGCATAATGATAAATATACCTAAACATCAAACAAACTGACAAGCAAATTGCTGATTGAAATAAATCTAAAAACATGTTCAAGAAAATGAAGCAAAATATTTCTTAAGATATTAAAAATATATTAAATATTTAATAGACATCAAACTGAAATTCAGCATGAAAAATAATGTGTAGGTTTAAGCAAGTTAATAATTAAATGCATTTAATTTTTTTTTCAGATGACTCTACTATGGAATATTTTATACAAATGTTGTATAGGAATTCAACTGAAATTGTCGAACCATATGTTCTGAACATACCTTCCTGTGGTAAAATTTGTCCGTTCGACAGGTTTCTTGAGTTGTATGATAATTTAGTAAGTGTTGAATGGGATTATGAATGTAAAGCACAGGTAACTTTAAAGTTCCTTATTTATCATACTTTATTTATAATCAATATCACTTTAATTTTGTATCGTTATTTCAATATTGTTGTCTTTAATTGTTAAAAAATATGAATAAAAGAGATAAAAATGTCTGATTAGTATCCTAAATATATGGTAAGGAAAAACAATGCACATCACATATTATGATAAGAAAAAATAATCTTAATATTGTATTATTAACCCTAAGAAAATACTTATTATAAGTATGTAGTAGTATACGTGCTTAAATATAATATCTTAACAATCGTACATTTTTAAAACTACACATTTTGAATGGTAGATATTTATCATTAAGTAAATTAACACTTAAATTATATAACATTTTTTTTGTAATTTAAAGGTTGAGACTGTAAATATAATTTATTTTCTTTAATAATTAAATTAACCGCACCATTTTCTTTGTGTATATTTGTACTTATAAACATCTTATAAGATCACTGGAAGTTTACTATTGTATGTCTAGTGTATACTCTTTGTTAATTTTGTGTTTGTAGGTACTTACTTTAATAGTATTTACAGGATACTATTTAAATGAAACTGAAGGCTGTAATTCTAATAAAGACCCAATGTCTTGTATAAAAATTGTTCAAAAAATGGTGTCATAATTTATAAATATGAGGCATCTCTGGTCAGTACTTTATATAAATTTAAATATATTTTGTTTGTTTGTTAAAATAAGTTTTTTTTTAAATTATATTTTGCAAAAATTGAGGCTTATATATAATTTGTCCCTTTGGAAAAAAGACTGATTAAATTGTAAAATCCAGAATTGATTCTGGTCATTTACTACCTACATTATTTATAAATTATATTAATTAAGTTACTTTATGGAGCTATTATAATATATGTATATTGTACGATTAAAATTAAGACACGTTTGTTTAGATTAATTTTGCATTCAATCTCAGATTATAAAATAAAAAAAGCAATATAAAAGCAGATAGAGCGCGTGGAACAAATATACTCTATTTATTGTTTACAACAATATGTAACTTGTAAAAAATAATACCGTATTTTACAAGAAATACAGGTACCTGTCTAAAAATAATCCATTGAATATTTGTACACATAAGGCGACATTATTTGTATATAAACTGACAGGAATTGTTATATAATGCCCACAAGATATTTCTGATACTACTTGTTTTAGTGGCAGCATTTTAATGATCCGCTCCCTCCATCTGCTCTATTTTATTTTCTGTTGTACAGACCAGATCAAAAATTGATCATAATATTTATAAAAATAAATTGTAGCTATAGACACTTTAAAAATACTGTTAATTTAATAAAAATTAGGTGGTTCAGCGGTTACGTACTATCATATTTTGTTTATTTATTATGGTAATATTAATTTTTTTTTTTTACTTTTTATGATTAGCATTAAGGACTTGAATACGCATTTATATCCATTAAATACAAATCATAATTTAAATGGCACTGCACAAATCATGTCCGCGTGACGGTGGAAATACGCCCTGCTGACAAGGATGCTAGTAGCATTTCCTCGTAAATATAGTTAATATAATATCATCGATATCGCTCATATAAGATTTAATTAGTCGACAGACTTGCGTTATGCAAACTGATATTTTTAGAGTCTGTTTACTGTCTGTCCGTCTGTAGGTAGTAGAGTTTTCGAAAAAAATAAAGGACATACCTATATTATTTGTCCACAATCTACCAAATATTAATGTTATCGATGTGTCTGGAATGTGTGTATGTAGGTATTAAGACATCTTGTTATCGATACTAAGATCACCTTGCATTCCTAATATTTTATGATTACCAATGTATTCTAATAGCCTCGGGCCAGTTCTTATTTGTTTATTATTTGTGGTTTCATAAATTGGTGTTATATATTTTTAATTTACTATTTGTGATACTAATATTATTATATGTTTACTCTTTGTTAATCATATGTGATAATTTACTGTATTGATTTTTTTTAACTGTTTATCATATATAATAAAAGAAAATAAAAATAAAACTATGCAGTAACTTTGTGGTGAATTTACACATGAATATAAAAAAGTAAGTATTCTTATTAACCCTTTTATTTCGGCCATGTACTGTTCATCAATGATTTTAAAAAATCATCTTTGTAAGTATACAAGTGGACAATCTGTCAAATTTTTGTTTTTGTGTTTTTTTTTTTTTACCAAATACAGATAAAATGTGGAAACTCGATTAAAACTATAAAATAAAAACCTCACATATCTTCTATCTTATGCTACTAATATTGTAAATGCGAAAGTTTGGATGGATCGATGTATCTTACTTCATCATGCTAGAACGTTTCTGGATGAAATTTGGCACAGTCAGGAACAACACATAGGTACTTATGTTACATTTTATCCTGGAAATATGTAGATATGGTTACCGTGGGATATGTTTATTGGTCTGAAATTGACCTATTGTCTAAGGCACGCTTCACGGCTAAACCACTGGACCGAATTTGATGAAATTTGGGATGAAGAAAGGTCTTTTTCTCAGGAAAGGTTAAATTTTTTTTTTATGATTCCTAACACTTGACGACCAACCTCTAAAACGCTACCGAAACCGTGGGAGATATCTAGTTAATAATACTGAAAAAAATGAAATAATCCATAGTGACAAATCGATACCAGTTTTAGTTTTGTCTGACTAAACCTTATAATTTCAGATTAAATAAGCTAAAATGATGTAACTCTTTTCTATAACTTATTTTTCAACTTCCAGTTCTATCTTTTTAAAGCTGGAGCTGGTGGCACATAAAATATTCGCATTCCGTTTCACACAAGAAAATTAGGTTTTCACAATTAGTAACATGATTTTTTCGAGAATTAATTTAATTAAATTTAATTAAAGTTATCTCATATGATGACAATAAGTCAAATAAGTAAATGTTAAAATCGAATAAGTAATAATTTCTTATAATAACTTAATTTTACAAAGACATATTGTTCTACCCTTTTCCAAATTATAATAAATAATTTCATATGCAATTATGAAGTACTACAAGTTAAATAAATATTATATTATTAATATAAATTAAAAAAGAAGTCGCATTAAAATCTTTGAAAAGATAAAATAGAATTATCACGTCACAGTGACTAAAATCAAACGTCACATCATAACTCAAGTCAAATCACAAAATATAATCACAATTGTCAAGTGAAATGAATCGTTTTGAAGTAGTGACTGTTTTACCCATATTTTAATTTTATTATTGTACACATCAAACTGTCATACAAGTTTAAAATATTTTTATATAGTGAGTGAAAAAGTGGTCAACCAGTTAATGTGCATCCGTGTCTTAAATTTTGTGATTGATGTTGATGTTTTTATGGTTTGTTCTTCAATGGTCATGTCTCCTTCGTTAATATTTTAATCCCAGCCACTTTATAGCTCTAGTAGTTCGTATGACTTTAATACCTAAATTTGTGCAAATATTGAAATAGTTAACTTGTTACATAGATAAATCAATTCGTCATCGCCAATTTCTCTCAATTAAATACTTAAGTTTTCATTAAAATATTATAACAATGAATAGGTACATAAAAATACTCTTCTAATGATTCAATATTATTAAAAATTTTCTGTCCATTTTTTAAAGTAATTAGAAATACAATCTCATTACAATTATGTAATATTTTTTAACATTTTAAAAAAAAAAATAATGCATAAAATTGTTTAAATCAATTATAACATTGCTAATTTTCTGTATAATAACCTAAAATCTTATTTTTAATCATGATATTTGGTAAAAGGCTTTAATTTTTAAATACAATATACAGTAATATACAACTACCTCCAATTAAAAAAATAATTAAGAAGTTTCATTCTCTGCAATGAAGTAAGTTAATGATTTTAATAACTAGCTTAGACCTAAGCTCAAAAGAAAGCAGTGATTGCTAAATGTATCACCAGGTGGCAAGAGGGCCAAAAATAAGACAGGTTTTTATAGACGTGCGAGGGTCAAGGCTATGGTAATGACAATGGCATGTAGTAGGGAGCCATAAAGTAATAGAAGCCAATTATTCTACACTGTGTGAGGTTTGCAGTTTGGGTTTTTAAATATTAAAACTGACTAGCATTAACATAGGTGAAGGTGAGTTATTAAAATGTAAATTTTTTTAAAAACTTAAACAGAGTTATTATAAAATGACATCATATAAATTAACTTAGTGTCATAAACTCATTAGTTTAATTTTTGTGAACACAAGCATCCTTATGTTTTTGTCTAATATGACAATAAAAAGTGTTGCAAATGTGTGTAATTATATAAATCTAGATAAACTTTTTGCTCAAAATATATAACGAGAGGGTTAACAAAGTATATGGCTTAGTGGTCATCGATTATCACCATAATCCCTGACATAAAATATTTAATATATATACTATATAAGTTGAATTAAATGTGATGATTTAAATTAAAATTTAATAAGTTAAGTATACAGGCCATATAAGGGAGTTATATATGCTAAAATTTTGATATTTATTTATTATATTTTAAGTATATTATATCTGTTTGATTACTAAATTATTTCATTCGAGGAACTAGGATAGACATTATTTACTAACATAAGTAATATTGCATAATTATTTATTACTAACATGGTTAGGTTTTGATATTTTAAAATTGTAGTCTAGCTATTTCGTATCATACACTCATTTAAAAAAGACCGATAATTTGTTTACTTCTTTCGTTAGTTTACCACAGACTACTCAAGAAAATGGAGCTTTTATATGTGTAAATCACATATAAAATGAAATTACATATATTATCTTACAAGATAGCATATTCAAAACAGATTTTCATTAAAATAAAAATATGTCACATACTTTTTATAAATTTCAGAAAATGAAATAAAATAGTTGTTTTCTTTTGGATTCAAGTTAAAAAATACTTTTTTAATATTTTGATCAGCAGTTATAGTAATATATTATGAGGTTTATTGAGGTTA
The DNA here is from genome assembly GCF_905147765.1 of Vanessa atalanta. Lineage (NCBI taxonomy): Eukaryota > Metazoa > Arthropoda > Insecta > Lepidoptera > Nymphalidae > Vanessa > Vanessa atalanta. The sequence continues at coordinate 11,960,685 of NC_061902.1, read as the reverse complement.
AAACTTGGTTTCTATAATGTATTCAATATATGCAAATATTTAGCAAGCATAAGGCTGCAATAGAAAAGTTATCAAGAAATCTAATAGCCGTGGTTGTTTAAAATATATTGATTTCTATTTGTCAGGTCTACCCCAAAGAAGTGTATTGTATATAGTTTTTAAAATTTTGTCTCTCAATATGAACAATTTCTACAAAGATGAAGTCCATTTTATTCATTAATTTTGTTGTAGTTATTTCACTCCCTTACTATATTCCATTGAGATGGCTGAGATATGAATCATAAGCCACTAAATTAATGGAATGCCATGTTTTTTAATTTTTTACATGTGTATTTATAATATATATTTTTTTTAATCTGTAAGTTCAATATTTTTTTAATAACTCGTCAAACTGTTTATCTCAAACTTTGCCTTGATTAATAAACTTCAAGACTATATATTTTCATAGCTTTAATATGCACATATGGAAGCGGGTTGTACCTTTATTCACTACTCTATCTATTGAATAATGTCTGTCCCACATCTCCAACATAGAGATTAGCGCTTAGATCTATATATAAATAGGCAAACAGTTCTGTACCTTTTCTTCGTCTCCCCATCAATGTAATGATTGCATTTATTCGCGTGCGTTAGTGATTATTGTGCATAATCAATAAGAAAATTCAAAATAATATGTGAAACAAATATATATTCGAAACATGCCAATTCATAATGTTTTTCTCAAAATTTAGTTGACAATAAAAAAATAATTATAATAAAAAATCTACTAATTATGGTTTAAAAAATATTCAATGTATAATAACTCATAACTTGGATTTTCTATATTTAGGTAAAGATCTAAGTAGTTCCTGTATGTTAATTCTCTTTATGTGAAGACATTGGTTTGTACTTTCAGTTCCTTAGTTTATTATAAACAGGACACAAATATGATTTAAAAATAAAACGTTTTTTAAAAGAAAAAAATTAATGTGTGCATATTTGAAAATGTGGGTAGTAGTACTATACTAATATAATATACTGTATAAAGAGATGTAAAATGTGTATTTTCCTATTATAACATTTCACATAATACCATACGTTACGAATATGAAACCAATATAGAACGTACAAGTTGAAAGTGGTAAGTTATTTTAATAAAATATCAGTGTTATCGAAGAAATGTTATCATATAGTAATTGATATACTTATATCACGTTAAGATATCTGATTATGAGTTACACTTAATTATAATCTTTTCCGTATTCAGAGACGTTAAGAAATCTTATTGAGTAATGTAACAAGTGATTGAATTGATATTGGGCTCATGTAAATCTATTTACGAACGACTATCCAACTATTTATGGAAAGTGATGTCATCGATGTTTTGGCAGTATGTTTCTATGTACTGCTACTATACAGAATTTACCTAAATCACTAGCGATCGATTTGCTTTATAAATTATCTTAGTAATATGTACAACATTGATAGCAAAGAAAATATTAAATAATTACGTAATATTAAAATTTTGTGGGTACCTATACTATACAAATAACACTCATAAACTTTCTGTAGCAATATATTGTGCATTAAAAAAAATGCTTTCCGATTTGTTTTTTATATTTTAAAGATAATATTTATTCGTAGGATTTTCCATTTACAATTATTATATTAGAATCATAAAATTATTTACATGACTTGAACGTACGAATCCATGAATACAAGGATGAATTATTTAAACGTTATTTCTTGACAAATTGAGATTAATTGAGTATTTTTTTTTAATTTCAAATTATTTTTTCGATCGACCGGTCGTAACCTAGTCAGCCTAGGTATTTTAAGTAAGGTTAGGCATTTGAGCCTTTTATTCTTATAAAATGTATTTATGTCATTGTATAAAATTAATCATTGTTAAGACAAACGCTACTCAATTTTAATTTTAGATCTAATTAAGAGACATCAGAGATAACGCTTACAATTTTTGCCAATATAAAAATTTAAACTTGTAAACAATTTCGGAAAACACGTAACGAGTCTAATTGAGTTATTTTAAATATGTATAAACGAGAATGCGTGATGTAAATGATGTCTTCACTTCGTTTAATTTGTGATATGTTTATTACAATCTACGATAAACAACTTGACCTATTCTCATTAAGTGTGTATCGGTATGCGTCGTGCAGATGTTTGTTTGTCAGTCGACCATAGTACCGACCGTTGCCGATAAAACCGTCCTTGCTAATTTACCATTCATTAATCTTAAGTGTACTATTCTGGTCACTGTTAGAATTAATAGTCAATAGACGATTACGAAATGTGAAGATGAAATATGTAGATATGTATATAACGAATGATGCGGTATAAATGGTAACACTGGTCGTGCACATTTGATGACACATATATATGTATATTTGTACTTAGGTGTTAAGTAGTTATTAAACTAGGACTCATTTTAATATTGTTGGACAATCTCGTTATTTCCGTCGCCGGCCTTATCTCATGAATATGTATTAAATATTAACATACACGTAATATAGTAATGTTTCAGTTGTTATGGGTCACGCATGTCGTATCATGTGACGTTAGTTCGACCTTTGTGGGATACGTTTTTCGATAATCGATTTTATTTATTAAAATAAATGTAATGTAACTTAAAAAATCATACCGAAATAAACATATAGATTTTTTTAAAAATACATGTTGATAATTTATATTTAAATATTACATTTCTTGATAACAACAGACTATGGAAACTAAGGTTTTATAAACAATTCGAATCATTTTATCAAATTTTTTGTACAATGCCTATTTATGCATTCATCTACAGGTAGAATATTATCTCGTCTTGTTGAAATTGTAGCGTTTGTTCGTCTGTTTTGGTTGTCCATTCGTTCACTTGCTTCAGTCGAAGCTATTAGTAATAACAAGTGATATTGATTTGAAATTTGGCACGGTGAACTAGAGCTTTTTGCAATTACTATTTTGTGGTGCCAAAACCATAGTAAAGTATTTCTATTGTAACTGGTATCTAAACTAAGCGTTGGTTTTGACTATAAGCGCATTTTATATCCTATCTTTTTTGTCATTTTAATTTCTTAATTTTGTAGATTACTTAAAAGAAGAGATGAGGAGGGACCTACATACTATAAAATATTAGAGTATATTTGGCGAGGAGATCATGACCATAATCAAATCATTTATTTTTGAATTGTAAAATGTTTTTCTAAAAATTTTTTTCCCGTAACGTCATAAGTTCGCTGAACAATACTGTGAAATTTGTTACGAAATCACATAAATTGTGAAGGACGAGAAGATTTACCATGTGACTATATGTGATTAATTGCTAATGTAAAAAAAGTAGCCGACATTAACTTTGGTTCTGTTCAATGGATTCGAAAGAGAAATCAAAAAAGAGAGATCGTAAAAATGAGAAGAAGAAAAAAATGGCGCCTGAAAAGGCCGAAATGACTACAGACGAAGATCAACAAAATGCAAATAAAGAAGATAGTGAGTCCGAATCTGGAAATTCCACGGATAGTGAAGAATTAGTAAACGCTCTTAATTACAACACTATAACTTCTTTAGCTGCTTTAAAAGACATTATTCAAGGTGACAATGACACGCCTGAAACTGATAGTTTCTTTCAACATTATTTTATGAATCATTGTAATAATTTATCCAGTCGTAATTCTAACTCTACATCACCATTTTCATTTACTGAAAGACGCAGATTATCACAATGTCGCGAAGAAGATGAAGATGACGAAAAGAAAGATTGTGCGAAACAATCGAATGGTTCTTTACTCACAAATTTAGAAACCACTTATTTAGCCATAAGCGATTCTCTTTCAAACCAGAAAGATAAGGAAGATATGATCATAAAAGCTGACGAAACAGTGCATTCTGGCGACGCAGCGAATGTTTCAGATGATGATGATTCTGAAAAACGCACTGTTATGGGAGCGAAACATAAATTCTTGGTTACAAAAACGGAGCAGATGTCGCCTATTGTCAGGCAAGCACTTCGTAATCAAGTTAATAATGCGCACACAGTGCATTTTGGAACAAAGGGAGCTGAAGAGCAAAGGCCGAGTGTAAGGACTATTTTCACAGGACAGAATCTCCATCGTGACAAAAATTATTTTGATAGTAGTTTAATAGAAATAAGATCTACAGTGGACGGAGTTCTCCCCAGTTCCGAGGAAATTTGGGTCAAAAGGGCAGATGCTAAACAAGTAAGTTCACGTATCAAAAATTGTATACTTATTAAGAACAGTCTGTACCACAGATATATATACTGTTCTTTGCAGCTGTTTGAATATCAAGTGTACTACTTTTTCAGACCATTCAATAGACACAAGAGAAATTTAGTGTTGCGAACGCTACACTTCCGTTCTATTTATTTCTAGTTCCTGGACCGGTTTTTTTTAACAATTCATATTATATTTTGTTGGAAATCCATGGGAAATTCTTATAAAATGTCTAAACAAACGATTATTTTCTATTTAAATTATATCAATGGAACAATGTGGCAAAATAAAAGCATCCTAAAAATTATCATTCCTCTGCTACTATATCAACATTTACGATTACTTACAGTATGATAACACAGCGAGTAGCACTATTTGCTACATTTAAAAGAAGAATGATAAAATCATCATACCGCTTATGCATGTATGCACGACGATGAAAATGACTGCAATTTATAAATTGCACTCATTTTCATTGCGTGTTAATAAAATAAACAACATTAATTGCGTTAAATCAATGCTGTAATGAACAATGAATCAAACCGAATTTACTTTCTTAACTAGTTAGGTAATTACTATGTAAAATTGTCAGAAAACAATTTTTGTTTAATAGTAATTTATTTTTATTCGCCTATTCTTGAAGCAAATTTTGTATGTTTGCACTCATAGTGAATTTGTGTTATCTACCTGTATATGGACAAAAGATAGCTATACCTATATATATCTGTGGTTTAAACATCTACATAAGAGGCAGGTGAAATATGGGAAACATATTAACTAATATGCTAATAATAATAATTTACAGGTTGTTAAAGAGGACAAGCTGGTGGCGAAAGTTGAATCTACTTCACAAAAAATCGAAGAAAAAAAGCCGGAACCGCAGCCGGAAAAAGTACGAGAACGCTCTGGAACATGGGGATCACAAACCGCACGCAAAGAAAAAGAGTTACCAAAAAAACCTACAAAGGATAAAGAAGTACGAAGGAGTAGTGACGAAAGACGACAAAAAAGAGGTTTATATTTTTTTATATATCCTTAGTTTTAGTCTGTAACAAGTCATCATAGATTAGATCAGACTGATCTTTTTTTTAAAGCCTTTTAAATAAAAAGGTTACAAAAATGACGTTTTTAGGGCGAGTATACTAGCTTGAGCTTTATCCCAAAAGTGTGATTTGATATTGTCGTCGGCAAGATTTGCAATTTATATTTTTTTTTATCTGGGACTTGACGATGGCGATGTCAATGTTTAACTTATGACAAAAAATTACCCGATTTACCGTTATATCTTAAAATACATTAAAAATATTCTTAAACACTTTTTTTTTGTTCATTGCACATATCCCTCACCAAAAAAAGTTAAGCGGGCACTGAATACATAGAAATGAATATAAAATTGTATATATATATATATATGATTATGTGTCATAAGTTTTATTATATGAATTTGCCCTACGACGTTATCTAAAGCATTTAGGGAATCTTAAAATATGGAATTGAGTTTGAAGGTACATATGTAAGAGTTTGTATTCTGTAAATTTAATAATGGAATGGACTACCGTATTCTGGCATGGAATGACTAATTTTTGCATTAGAAAACTTGGATTTGATCGATTCGAATTAAAGGTTTGCAAAAATTTGCACGATTCAATCAATACGTTACAATTTGATGAATTTTTCATACATGAATTTTATGTTAATCCTGGATATTGAAGAATTTATCAGCTTAAAATTAATGTAACTACTTGTAAATGTTCGCTGAGCTAATGCGTTTCGGTCACATTAAAAATATTTCACATACGTGGAACTATTTTCTATACTTTTGTTTAAAATTATGATATAAATATTAAAGTTTTATTACTATTTCAGTTACATTGTTAGTGAATAATTAAGATTTTAATTAGCATTACGTAATTTAAAGTTTATTTATTATTTACACTTAATAAGATTGGAATTTGCCTTGACAAATCGCGATGCAAATGAATAATGCATAGCGTTTCTCTGCATAAAATAAACAACGTTGCCATTACATCAGCAGCACTGTATTTATTTTAGTATTCGTCGTATTGTTTTTTATGTATTTATCATATATTAGTATATACTTTCAAATTATTGTATTAATTATTTTAACGTGATGGTCATATTGTTTTCATAATATGAAATGTCAGAGTTACGAAAGTAAAAATCATATCTGATTATTTATTTAGGTCGACAAAAATGAAATTAGTTTATATATATATATGTACGTAGAGGTTTTTTTTTTAATTCAAGCGTGTAATTATAACACGCTTGCGTATTGTTCGGTATGCGATTAGACACTAAACGTGTCGGTTACACTTTTTAATTTTTATATAAGATTAATGACATTATTTAATATTTGCGTTATCTGTTTTCGTATCGTTGAATAATATGAATAAATGTTCGTCTTTATAAATTGCTTCTAATAAATTATGATTTCAATTATAATATATGATGAGGAATCTAATGAAAAAATCATTAAACAAATCGCTTTGATAAAAGTTATCTTGAAAACAGAAATTTATTATCAGAAACAATATCTTATGTATTCATTTATTTATAAGCACACAAAAGATTAAAACTTATCAGGATGAATATAAAGTATTAATATTAAATCGTTTTGAGATAACTATGTAGTATTATTACAATTAAACTATACACAGTAATATAATATTAAGATGGGATGTTTAATTTGAAATCAAAATGCAACTAATGTAATACGAACTACTTCGAGATATGGAGAAATCGATTATTCAAATAAAACGGTATCTAGTAATAGCCTGAGTGTTAATGTAAATATTTTATCAATTGTAGATCAACGTCTGGATGCAGCGATCACACGAAGTTCGCAGTCTGTCGGGGAACGTAAGCGCCGAGGTTCAGCTGACGATGGTCAAGCTCATCCTATGTATCAACAAACAATACATGGTAAGTGTTATATGACTAAGAAGGTATAAACTGTACTTTCATGACATACATTTATTATCTATGTAAAACAATAAGCTTGGCGCGAGAACAAAATATCTGACATTTGATATAAAAAATGTTTGTTAGGAACCTCCGGGGTGAGTCGCAGGCCAGCCTTGTTCGATATTTTCAAGTCTCGTCCACGTGGAGATGCCAAGAAACAACCATCGATCATGCAACAGGTTAAAGCCGCGGTTCAGGTAATTTGTATTTGTTGGAATATGATAACTGTTAATTAATGCAGAATGACGTGAATTCAAAAAAATTAACCAATGGTTAAAAGATCAATCCGTAAATTGTGTATCCGTAATGTGTGTCGAAGTATAAAATACATATTTTTTGAGGTATTTAGAATTCACACACATATATTCATATATACAATTTAATCGTAGTGTTCATAGTACAGCAGCTTTTTCTATTCAATGTACCGTACAGAATATTAAAATGCGCAATGAGACTGAAACCTCAGTAAGCTTCCTAAATATAAAATAATCATTACGGCAATGTCTAAGTAAAGATTAAAATCTTAACTAATTAAACCTTAACAATATATTTTCATTAACTTAGTAAGGGTAGACACATAAAAACGACTATATGAGAGACCGACAGAAAGAACCTAAAAGTGTAAATATGACCGCGGAACCCTAAAACCGGGCAAAATATACACAAACTGAGTGTTATTGTGCAGGTTTAATTCAATCTAATCTTAGGTTCGATATTTTGGGTGTTCGCTAGTTTCAGGAAATGAAAAACAACAGTAAATCTTATGGAGCAGTGTTATTATTGTAACAAAGCTACATTCGGTTTACTATGTGCGATTTAAACGGATCGCTTGCCAATAAACACCTGCGTAGTTATTAGCGCGCAACGCCATCTTCTGCTTTGAAGCCAAGAAAATAGGAATTGCGGAATTTTACCGAGTTAATGAGGTTATAGTTAAAAGCTGTGATTAAACCCTGGATAAAAATAGCTGTTTAAAAATTTAAAATTCTTCGCACGATCTTTCGGTGTTAAAACTTAATAATGCCGCTCAAGACGCGATCAAATGACGGATGGACTGAAATTTATTAAATAAAGAAATATAATAAAATTATCCTTGTTCTTTTTTCAAAATAAGCCGTTGCTATAAAGCAATTAATAATAATATTAATTTGTTAATACTTATTCCATTCATTCATAATCGTTTCAAGCTTTAATGAAGATTGTCTAAAATATTTCTATGAATGATCTGCTATCAGAAATAACTAATTTTTTTTCGTAATTTGGCTTTGCGATCGTTCTACAAAAGTAGATAACCAATAGTAAAAATTACATGTTTTATCCTGATCCGGAATCATTGTTAATCATTGATTGAATCATTTAATGATGCTGAAAATGTTTTGTAATATTGAGAGTTTCAGAATTAAACGTATATATTTCCGGAATAAAGTACAATATGTGGGATTTGATATTAATTAATGTATTTACGTTTCAGTGGTTTATATAAAATATTATTTCTCTTTCAGATTATGACAAAATCGGGTACAGCTAGTAAGGAATCTGTAAAGTCTGATAAACCGGAGGCCTCGCCGAGCTCGTCGGGTGCACCTGCCGTGAAAACGAAGGACGGCTCAGCTCATCCGCATCCTGGCAGCGACACTAGAGTAATTAACTCGGTTTTATATAATACATTATAAAATCGAGAGAATATATTGGATACTGAGTAAAAATTTAAATAAAAAAAGTAATGTTTTGAAGTTGTTATCGGAACAATGGATCGTGATTATTTATATATTGATATACGAATGATTATATACACAATACACATACAATATATATATATATATATAAATAATCGCGTTTACATTTAATTATTCATTTTATCGGAAAAAGTACTTATGTAAGTATAGAAAAAGAGGCTATTTTCCTGTAACAGAGCTAGTATTGTAGACAAATTGGGAAACTAAAATGATTTTTTACTAGTACGTTTGATTTGAAAAGCATCTAGAAATTTATATGTAGAAAAATCAAATACAATAAAATACGCACAGAGTTTTGTTTTGTCACTCGGGCTGTGTTTTTGTAGAGTTTACTTGGTGTACGGTTTCGTTTAGCTCATCTGGATAGGTAACACCTATTTATCAGATGTTGTATCGCCAAACAGGAATACATACTACATATTCCTGTTTGGAGAACGTATTTAATATACGTTATATTTCCTACAGCTACAATTTCTATGGCCAGTGTTGACCCAATATATTCATTGAAAATTTTCTCATTAAAAGCTAGTAAAGATGTTTTATATATAAAATTAATAATAGACTTTGGGATTTTATTAGGCAATGGGTAGTTTCAAGTTCCAACATAATGTATTCCTAGCTATACGAATAAGAGTCTACATAAAACTTTGATATCGTAATTTCTGGACATATTTTATTAGATATTTTATACCAGTTTTTATTTAACTCGACTATATTCTGTATTTTCGTTTTTAATGCCATTTTCTTTACTCTAAAAGTATCATGATTTTGAGATTTAATGTTGTGCGAGGATAATAAAAGACATATATATATTTATGCTATAAAATATTATATCATTATGTTATGTTATACAGTACTACCACACTGTAACCGCATCAACATCACGCCGTCCGAGTGCGATGGCTAAAGTAATGGACATCTTCCGTGGCCGAGCCTCCATTCCTGGACAAACTGTGCCGCTGGAGAACGCTGAAAAGAGGAGAGCGGTGAGTATCGTATTTAGGTGGCGGTCGGTGAAGGGCAATAAACCTTATTCAAGCGTTTCTGCTTATTCATGTGGTGGGTTTTTCATTACGCTCAGTATTAGGTACTTTACCTACGAAATGGTGATATAGTGTGAAGATATCTTTATTTTTCTACGCAGAATTTTAAAATATGTTTTTTGTTATGGTTGTTACTTCTTTTAAAAAATCTGTTGTTATTGATTACCTATTTCCTTTTTTCTTTTTTAATTTCCTTTTTTGTGACCATGGAAAAAGTGAAACTGCGCTTTATTTTTGTAAACATGCTTCGTCGTGGCACCTAACACGATGAAGAATGAAATAACACGCAAATTTAATACTTGTGGACCATGTACTGAACGCGAATGTCGACTACGTTTTTGATAACAAACCAAAATATAACGCTTTTATCTGATACTACTGTAAACTCAACAATCGGCGGTTGCAAACGACAGTCGATAAAGATGAAATGAAAGCTATAGTCTGAAAAGATTCATCTCAAACCACGTTGGAATTAGCGTTCAAATAGCGTCAGTCATAAAACGTTACTGATACGTTCACGTCAATTCCTGAAGAAAAAAACAGCTCTTTTACCGTTTCAATTTAATTCAACAAAACACAACACCAAAATCGCATCGATGCCTTAAACCTTTTGAAGGGCACACAAATCAGGGGATTCTAAATCGGATTATCACTTGTGATGAAAAGTTAATAATGTGTGAAAATCGAAAGCGTCCGTCACACTGGTTGCACAGAGTTGATTCCCAGGATTTGTATTGCACAGGCATAAATAGCGCATCTTATGCTTCTCTTATATAAAATTGCATTTTCATAGATTTTTCAAGGACCTAATATTTTAACAACAACTAAACCGCTGGCTGCTAAACAACTGATCTTGTGAATGATAAAAGCGTTTGTATAATAAACAGTGATATGCAGTGTATTAGGCTATTAGGAATAAGTTTAGTTAATTACCTATAATTACGTACCTCAGGTGTCTGTTTATTGTTAAATTACAATTATCTTTATTTAAAAATATATGATGGTACACCACGACTGGTTTGACGGGGTTGGTAAGCCAAGGACTGAAATACGACCGATTTTGGTAGCCGAATGTGAAGAAGCGGATATCGTATACGTTATCTGCATTTTTCCAAAGGGTTGATAAATTTTGTGTTAAGGCATAAGTTGGTGACAATTTTCTGTAATTACCTCACAATAATCTATGATATTGTATAATCGTTGACTTTTAGAAGTATTGCATTTTCATTTGCAAACACAGAAATTGTCAAATATTTAAACGCAAAAGTGAGTCTTGACAAGAATCTGAGTTTATATCTTGCAAGGCGTACCTAACTCTATTTGGTAAGCTGGAACTGTCGATAGACAATTTATTTGCGGAACCTCCTGCGTTTGTGATTATTGTATGTCTTCGTTCATTTATATTTTATTTTAATATATCAAGTTACGAACGAATGCTCTCGTTGACCGCCTTATTGTATTTGTTTGAGAGACCGCCTTATTGTTCCTGTGCGTTCTTCTATAATACACAAATACACCTAAATTAAATTGCAAACCAACTATATTGACTAAAAGTGATTAAGACGAATAATGATTATACCTTTTTTTATTTTGATTAAAAAAACGTGACCTAAATTTTTTTACAAAACCATGGTATCATTGTTTTAGCCTGCATTGTATAATTTGTTAAATGTGGTTGTTTGTAGATTATTTCAAGTATGTACTTTATTGATATGGTAATATTTACTCATGTTATAATCAACTATTCACTTGGATTCACTATAAATATATATATTATGTATTTGATTTGTCAATTAATATTTGAGTAGAATTATAATTTGTGTAATATAATAAAATAATAAATGGTTAATTTAATTAATTACGAAAATTCTTACCACTATATAATCTTAAAAGAGTTTTGACGATCTCCGTATCTACCGATGGACTATTTTTTTCCAATTGAATTATTTTAAACTCAATATTTTATGCAACGATGCTGACCTTTATATTCTCGAGGAGTGTTTCATAATAGCTTTTTCTAAATTCACTCCAACTCAACCACTTTAAAGCACGGCCCTTTGATTATTAAAACATCTTTTTTTAATTTTTCGTCGTAATAATATTTATTATTATACGTATAATTTGAAGATAATTTGACTACAGGAAGAAGGAACATAATATCTTAGTTCTTATGGTTGGTGGTGCTTTGGTGTTGTAAGGAAGTGTTAAACATTTTTTCGGCGCCAATGTCTACAGGTATTGGTGACCATTTACCATCAAGTAATCTAATCAATGCTATAAAAAATATTAGTACGTAAAATTTTCCTTGTTTTGTGATTTAATAAACAAACCTTTAAAATGTTATTAATATACATTTTAAATACAATGAATAGTTATGTTTTTTTATCGCAAATAAATTTGTTTGTGTTTTGTATCGTCAATAAAACCGTTTACAATACACGAAATATAAAGTCCATAGTTAAAAAAAGAGCATCTGTGTATAAATAAATCTATTAATACGTCGTTGAATTGAAGTCAGATCCCACTCTCTAAATCTAACTTATCGAAATTAGTTGAAAACATACACATACTTATTCAAGGTTTAATTCTATTTGTAAAGACGAATGTGTTTAAAAAAAAACAGCTGTAATTTCAGTTTCAAGATATATTGAACTAGTTGAATAATATCTTTCAATTTATAGTATGTCTATATGTATTTTTTATGGTTCCATATTCAAATATACAGAAATTATGATAATAAAATGTCAGTCAGTCTATATAACAAAATTTTGTGTGAGATTTTTGTGGCTGTTATTAACGTGTATAGAACGCGACAGCACACATCGATCGATCACGTGTTTAAAGATAAGTTTCGGTATTCTTTCTTAATAAATCATAGTTTTTAAATAAATTAAAAACAAAAACGGACGGAGTACGATTAAATAATTATTATAAATTTTGTATCGTGTAGGTTACGTATGTTAACGGGAGCGGTCTCTTGGCGAGATACTTATTTTAATAATTTGCATTGGTAATCCAAGAGTTTTATTATAATTTATTTATGAATTACTGAATATTTATAATTTACTAAGCATATTCTATTAAAATAGAACAAAACACATGTATTATTATTACATAATAGTAAGTAATGATAAAAGTTACATTAAGTAATCTTATGAATGACCGACTATCAACGCAAATTTTGACTACCTTCGTATTAAGTTTCATTTTAAGGTTGACGCTACACTTCCTGAATATTCAACGTGATCTTATCGATCCGTTCAAATTGTCATTCACACAATATTAATTAATTATTAACACAATAAGACGAAAAAAATTTCCATTATTTAAATCATTTACATATAATTATATAAATCATTTTTCTAGACTAGATTTTTGGTAGTAATCAGACGTATCGCGCTTAAAATGCTCTAATATATTTTTTTGATAGTTTAATAAATCTATACGAAAAAAAACATGCGCAACGTCGGAGCGGTTAGCTTGTTGTTGAATAAAATGAGTAAAGCGAGTTCGATGACTGTGTGTTGAAATGTATGTAACTGTATTGTACGCAAGAGTCTCGGTGGTGCGGGGGGTCTTTGTATTAAGGGTGATCTGATAGTCTCGCAAGCAGTATACTCCACAGTTCCGCATCGGAACCAAAGATCAGATGTCGAGGCGTGTGCGCCGACTTCGCGTTGCATAACAAAAGATCGTCTCGTGACAACAACGTTATCGCTCAGTACCAAAAGAGATGCCTTCGCGTTATAACCTCGTTACTTTAACGAAAATGTGTAGTTTACTTCGATACGTCCATTAGCGTTAACGAAAAACATGTGAGTGCGCGAATGGGCGATGGCAAATTACTTTAGATGGAAAAAGGGGAAGCGAGATGAGGACGTGTTTTATTCAGAAAAACCGCGTAGTCGTTCTCTAGATCCGCGTTCCTTAGAGTTAAGTGGCGTCAGGCTCGTAGCGCATTATCACCAACAACAACAGGAGCAGCAACCTCACCAGTCGCAGCAGCCACTGCAGGTATAACAGAAAATGATGAGTGTAGTAGAATCTTTATTCAAAAAGTAAAGTCAATGGACTAAATAAAATCGTTTTAAAATATCTAAGTGAATTATTTTGTAGCGAATTGTGAAAATTGTTAATTGTGCGTGATTTGCTTTTCGTTATGATACAATTTTATATACGATATTTTTTAAACAATGACTCGTAACTTATTTAAATTAACATAAAAATATTTCGCGAAATATAGGATAAAATTAAACACTTATTAAAATTGCAACTAGACCAAAACATGTCATATAAAATTATTTATTGCGAAGTAACATTTATATATCATATCAAAGGTGCATTGCTTTATCATTAGTAGTATAAAACAGGTTGAAATAATTAGTTAGTATTACAGTGATTATCATATTATTGATATACCTCACATGATACTACTCAATAGCGTAATTAGGTTAATATTTAGCAATTAATAAGTAAAGTTACAACTAAAATATTTTTTTATTAGTATTATATTCTTTTACATCACTTTTATTTTTCCCATAGATTAATTAGAATATATAATATTCAAATAGACTTTTACTAGTATACGGAATGTATTTCTTACCAAAAATAATTGATAACAAATTTTAGATTTTTTTTTGTTTATAAAGTTGTAATATTTATATGGTTTATTATTTCTACGCGTGGAACTGTTGTTCAATACACGCATTTTTGTCAACTGTATATGGATACAAAGTAACAGGCTAATTAATCTGATTATTTTAACGATAAATTGAAGTTTGTTTAGTGGCAAAAAAAACACGTATACCTTAGCCTAATTAATAACTTTGTAATAAAAAAAACTCGGGTTGAAATTATTTTTATTTCTTTTATTGAGTTTACGTATGTCACGTTTGTATTATGTGATATACGCATTGTACAATATTTAAAACGAAGTTACTGGTTGACGGAAAAATGCCGTCGTCATTGAAATCTTGAGTGCTATCATTATTCAATGTTATCAAAGTATGAAAGAATCAAAATGAAGGATAGTATTTTATCTTATTTTTAAATTATCTTGATGGATGAATGAGCCCAGGATTTTGCTTATCAATCAAAAATAACCTTTGAAGTAGGAGAATTTACTAAATGTCGACTAGTTTTTAAACGAATAGCGTGTATAGAATAAAATATTATACATATAAATTATTAAATTCTTAATGTTATTCATATAGATTTATTCATAGTACAGATCTTATTGTACAATGATATATTAATTCAAAATTTATAGATTAAAAAATAAGTAATTTTAGAACAAATGCCTATGTGCCATATTGGTTCGCAATGACAAAAAAGGATTGACATAAATGAATCATTACTAATATTATAAATGCGAAAGATAGTATGTATGGATGATTGTTGCTTTTTTACGCAATCTAATGAATGGATTTTAATGAAACTTAACAAAAATGTAGCTTATACTTCAGAATAACACATGAGTTATAATTTATAAATATATTGTGCGAATAATACCTGACAACCAACCCTTTAAACTCCGCTGGCGTTATTTATAACAAATTGTTATTATTTTGTGCAGTATTTTAGTTGTTTTCCTATATTGTGTTGCAATAGAGAATGTCTTTTGGATCTATTGTATACCCTACAATCTTGTTTAGACTATTTTCGATGAGCCCAGTATGAAAGTAAATTAGACTGTTATTCCTGTTGTTGAAAACTTACAACAGTGAAATAAAAATAGAGTAACTATTTTTTTATGTGTCCAATACATTCGAATATTAAAATCATATTAAAACTATTTTCTAATAAAACCTCTTTCTATAAAAATAAAAACAATCCATAAAAACATGAGACGTGTGTTTATTAAAGCCTTGATTCGTCTGTTAGGAGTGATAGAACGAGTTTTATTCTTATTTTATGGCATTGCTTTACAAGTACTTGTATGGACACTCAATGCGAGACTTCTGTTGTCTAGTTTTCCATGTGCAACAATGCTATGTGCAGCCATTGTAATACAATGGTAGTTATATTGCATATTTGTCATAACATATGTACACATTATATTAATAGGTTAAGTATACTCGAAGCAAGGCCTTCGGTAAAGATTAGCATACTGTCACGTTTGTTTTAAGTTCATTATCTAAAGTAATTAGGTGTATTCATCCTCATATATGCTATAACAATATAACAACATTGTGTACGTTATCAATTTATTATTGTTTGTGTGTTTTTAATGTAATTATTTTTTTATAAATTTCTGAAATATCTTCCGTCTTTGATAATCTGGAATTTTAGT
This sequence comes from Vanessa atalanta, assembly GCF_905147765.1. NCBI lineage: Eukaryota > Metazoa > Arthropoda > Insecta > Lepidoptera > Nymphalidae > Vanessa > Vanessa atalanta. The sequence continues at coordinate 11,944,403 of NC_061902.1, read as the reverse complement.
ATGTTATTTATTATAAATTTATGTATTTTGTTTTTAAATTTGTTATACCTGTCTAATTTCGTAGGTGTCTTAGAAGAATTTCCTAATTATCCATGAATAGGTTCTATAAAATAAATCATGCTCATGTACTTACCATTTTTAGTATTGTAAGGTAAGTAAACTTACCATACTAAACGTTGTGTAGCGGAAAGTTATAGATAATGCTTTGTCTACTTTTTTCAAATTTTAAATGACGATAAAAATATATGGCCTTATTCATTAATAACTTTGTACATAGATCCGAAATGATTGATAGAAAAATCGACTCTATTCTTCTAAAGCTAGTAAATAAACTGCGCTATTTTATTTTAGCATTTCTGTGAATATCGTAATCATATGCGCGGACACGCTTTCGCGACGTATACGCGATTTAAAATTCGCCTGTTTGAAAAGCAAATAGGTTTTTAAACAACTTTGATGTTTGATACAACATTGATGTATCGCATTTATAACGTTATAAATAAAAAAAAATCATTCGGTGTTAACTAGCTCAGACTCACTCTGAGCCCAAAATGGCAATGAGCCAAGAATTTTCGGTCGTATCACTTAAAAAGGAGAAGTACTTATATAATAATGTATTGTACTTTAATAGTTTTTGATTGTCATCCAGTATAGGAGCAGCGTAGTGGAATAAGCTTTAAAGATTCTCTGAAAATCTGTATGAGTAAATAAATAAAACGAATCAGTCCTTAAAAGTAGTTATGCCCGGTAGATTAAAAATGTATAGGACCTAAATTGTGGAACGTAAATGAAGAAACGAAATCATATCTTAATTCTTGTATCACGACGCACAGTCGAGTTATCGCAAAAAACGAAATTCAACCCTTTTTTCAAGATGGCGGCGTACGCACATAGGAAACCGAGGTCGACAATTTCATGTAATCTTTTTTTTCCCTACAATATAACCAAAAATCAGCCTTCTCTGTTCTCTTCTCGGTAGTTTTTTGTATATAATGACTTGACTAAAAACTTTTCAGTTTATTATGCGTGTAATATATTTAGGAACATATAATATAATAATAATAAATTAAAAGTCTTAACAACAAAAAAAAAAAAAAACACTATCTCACAAAGTTTCATGAGTCGGCTTTGAAAGTTTATTATATTATAGAGATAAATATGAAAATATATATAATAATATAGAAAAAAAATCATGTTTAAAGACGGTGAAAAATTGTTTACGTACGTAATGTATGGCATTACATTACGACACATTAACTATATTATTATATTGATATATAAATAAGACAAGGGTAAGCTAGTGTGGTCTGTTGGATAAAATTTGATGGCCAATATTTCTTTTATATGCTTAATTTGTGTTTAGGAACATAAAAACATCTTGAGACGTGTGTTGCATGGGCGTAGTAAAGAGATGCAGAAAACGTACAAAGATTCTGCGAAATATTGAAATCGATTTCGATTAAGGTAATTGCGTATTTCCGTATAAATTGTGTCAAACCAATCGTAGTGCTTTCCGAGTTATCTCGACTCAGTCTGATGTATTAAAGGAAAAGCGAATTAAGAAAAATCTGTAACATCATTTAAAATATCCGTTGTTAAAAATTAGTATTAGGATATATTTATTATTAATATTGTTTACAAATTCATGGGTTTTATTTGTTTGGACAGCTAAGTTATTATTTTTATTAACTTTTTTGCTTTTAACAAGCATTTCAAACATGCGAGTAAAGTCGATCCAGTAGTGAGATTAGCTGTGGAACAGACAGAACGACAAGCAAACACAGAATGTTGGAGATAGATTTTTATTATGAATACCGTATATCATGTCACATGCATTTAGTAAAAAACTATTGTTATTACATTACAAAGAGACCATTTTAATTATCTGTATACATTCAATTCACGATTAAGTTTAAAAAAACTCATCGTCCATGTTTAATCCATTTAACTTAACTTATTTATTTATTTTTCGGTTCCCGTCATAATGTCATGTCACCTGGATATACATTTTAATAAACCACGGCCTGTCGCATACATACAGATATGTATACGTTGTGTAATGAATTTAGCGATAATCTGACGATATTGCTCTCGGATGCATAAAATTTTTAATATCGCGGAACCAATTTCATTTAAAGTATTGCTAAACTCACTTAAAAGATAAAAAACGCTGGGTATACAGTTATCAACCGAGATGGCACAGTGGCTCGAACGCGTGCATCGTAATCGATGATTTCGGGTTCAAACCCAGGCAAGCACCACTGAATTTTCATGTGCTTATATTGTGATTATAATTCATCTCGTGCTCGGCGGTGAAGGAAAACATCGTGAAGAAACCTGCGTGTGTCTAATTTCAACGAAATTCTGCGACATGTGTATTCCACCAACCGGCATTGGAGCAGCGTGGTGGAATTTGCTCCAAACCTTCTCCCCAAAGGGAGAGCAGGCCTTAGCCCAGCAGTGGGAAATTTACAGGCTGTTAATGTAATGTGTATATACATAGTAATCTAAGAAAATACAGTATATATTTAAGATGTAAAAACACCCAGGAATAGGAATGGCGGAAAAACGATATGTCGATGTAAGCAGAGTCGCGTGCATTAGAATATTAAGTTGCAATGTAATTTTTCTATAACTTGTTACAATTTTGCTTTGAAATAGTAGATTCAATATAATCACATGTATAATATTTCATAACATATTTTTCTCACGTGTATATGTTGTAATTATTATGTTTGTTTAAGAAGAAAGCTAAGACGCAGTAAAAGATAATAAGACAATGATTTCGCTGATTTTGATTTAGGTGTAAATGAAAGCAATCGTGTAAACTGTATCTGTATATAATAAGCAAATGTATTTAAATAAGAACAGAACCGATTGCGTTATTTAGGTTTTCTGTGTAATACTTACATTATCGAGTTTAAATATAAAATAAATATGATAAAATATTTCGTAGTCACGATAAAAGTTTGAAGATGTTTAGATACGTCTACAGCAATATTGCATTATGCTTACATCCATCATTAGATATGCTTTGTGATGTTTCTATTGCGTAACTCTTTAGGTCAAATATAAGAGAAGAATTCTTACTTTAAAAACAGCTACTTTTTGCAATGACCACGTTAATTTTTAATTAAATATTTCATTCTAAACTACAAGGTAGAAAATCTTCTTATAAAATTTAAACCAACTAATTTCCATTTGAGCCAAAGACAAAGCCATGACGTTAGCAATGAATAAACAGACTAATTAATAAATGTCCAATGCGAAAATTCATTAATTTTGTTCTCGAAATACGTGAACCAATTGTTCTAATTGTCTGTTTGGTTTTGACAGTTGCTCGTAATACTTGCTTACTTAGTTACTCATTATAGACATAATACAATTGCCACATGCGCCGGTCGTAACTGCTGGGCTAAGGCCTCCTATCCTTGAGGTTAATGATAAAAAAAAAACATTTAGTGTTTTTATTTTTTGTATTTACATGCTAGTCAGTATGGAAACTTACTTTTAATAAGTACTTTTATTAATTAAGTCTACTTATAATAGTTGAAGAAAAAAAACAGTTTTTAATTTTATAGTTTGAATTATGTTTGCTGGTTCATTCAAAAGTTTTAGAACAAAAGCTTATAAAGAGAAAGATTTTGCGGCTTGATGAGAGTTGTACATAGCAAAGAGTCTTTTGAATTGCTTTCTATGCAAATAAAACAAAAAATTTAATGTTAAAGTACACATGTGAAAATACAAAGTACTATAATACTACTGCTACTTTTATAGGAAATAATAATACATTTTTATAATTAATTCCTTTTTTACACTGTAATAAATGTAATGAATAGTTCGATACATTTTTAATTATAACAATGAAGGAAATTATGATAGACAGGTCATAATTTCAATATACTTGGTTTATTTATATAGTTAGTTAATCACAATTGTATGAGTCGGCTTATGATATTTTCTTCTAGAAGATTTAACTAAAAGAATTATTACATGATTATGAAGAACGTATCCAATCACCGTTATCTTGCAGCTATAAACTGATATGTAGGTAATAACAACTAAAATTGTTCCGAAAGGCCTAATACGTGTCCTAGCTCAGCTGAATGTTTCAATCGTATAGATATAACAATTCCTATTCGTTTTTGATATTGTAATAATAAATATATAAACTATTTTAAATAATTTAATACTCTCGAAAATAGGCTCGTAATTAATTTATAAACTTGTGTGACATTCTGCCACAGTGGCTCAGCCATCAATGTGTCACCAATGAGTCTCAGAAAAGAGACAAACGACTCGTATAGAAATACAAATATCAAATCTGTTAATAGAATCTTAGAATTGATTCTCTCAACCCAAGCTTACGAAAGTACTTACTTAATTTAGGTCTAACGAAATTTTCTGTAAATATCAACAATTATTATTAAACATTTAGAAAATGTTTTTTAATTGTTAACGTCCGAGGCATTTTGTTCCTACTATGTATTTGAAACTACTAATCGAAATTATCCTGTAAAAGCTACATTATTTTATAACATAAATGTATGAAAGTTCATATAAAGAATTAGTGCAGCTTTACAAATATCTAGACTATAAATTGCCACAACAACCACATTGTATTGGATAGACATTCTTCGGATTCCACATTTTTGTTTAAGTCGGGTAACAATTGTTATCATTAAAACGAAAATTAAAGTCTATATCTGATTTATATTTATACACTATTGTTAATGAAAGTTCAATGTCCGATTGATATAGATCTTAGTAAAATTATCATAATAATACGACTAAGATTGTACAAGCCGAGCAGACATAATAAAATTGTTCTAACATTTGTATGTACGGCTATTGTATCGAGGCTACGCGATAGCTACTAACAACTTCAGTAATTAATCTGTAGTTCTCGACATTCCTTTCGATAGATTGTTAGAGCAGAAAAAAATACTATAGTCCGACTTTCGGAGTTAGGTAACCTTGACCTTTTATATTTATCTTTTTTCTGTTTCCGAGTCATAAAACTCCAAGGTGGTAATAAAAAAGAACACACAATACTTGTAATACACTTATTATTAAAAAAAACAAAAAACTTTATTACATTTAATGACGTCATTACGAATATTCCGATATTCTATTTTTTATATGAAAGTAAAGGACTTGTGAAATTAGTATCAACGTCATATTAAATAAAATGAAGATTATATTTTTCAATATACGATATCGAATACGAATAAATTGAAAGAGTTCGCGGCCTGTGTAGGCCGCAAACTTTCAATTTATGAAATGATAATGATGAAATGTTTTATAGTACAAGATGCTGGTTATTAATTTCAAGAAATTTAAAGATTTCTGAAGGCCCTTTGATAGAGTGTAATTAATTAGAATTGAACTACATTAAGGGATAATATAATATTAGTTATGTAATGATAAGATGTGACTGAGAAGGCTTTTAATTCGCACCTTAATTGGTCGTGTCTCAGAGATATTTAGAAATTTACCAAAAGTCTATTAGATATTTATTCTATGTAAAATAGTTTTTATGAAATATAATAATATTAATAATATTTAAAACGACTTGGTTTGTTATCATGAAGATTAGTTTTTCACGATCGTTTAGCGAGCTTATGTAAAAGTATCTAGTAATCGCACATTAGTGCTACGCAATTTTGTAAGGTTTTGTTGTAATGTGAGGTATTTTATATAAAAAATATTTATACTAGGTATATAAAGATATTTGTGTTTGTGATGTTGTAATAAATAAAAAATATATTTAGGGTATTTCTCTTATTAAAGTAACATCACCTGCCCCATTTATATGTGAAGAAATAAAATAAAAGAGACGGACGTCTATACAATAATTTTAATAGAATTCGTTCCGTTCGAGTGTGATTTAAAAACGAGCATCCACACACAAACTTTGGCACTTATAAGATAACAAGTATTTATAATGCAATAAATCCTTATACTGTTGACTCGATGAAACGTAGTAGGTAGGTATAAATACATATATTAAAATGTCGTTTTCATATCATGTTTATTATCAACTAACTATTATTTTTTTTTCCTTGTAACCATTATTTACATTCTTAAATCATCGGAAGCGACGTCGGGGAAATAATATATTTTATTGTTGTCGTTTAGTTTATTTTTTATTTCATTATATATTAGAGTTCAGGACACATATTTGAGTACCAATTTATTTGATGCTGTACTTCGCACGATTATTTATATACGAATATTTTTTATTCATTGTTCACGGTTACATCTATTTTATGTCGGCAACGCGTTTCAATAGATTGATAAATTGCACATTATTTTCATGCTAAGACTTTTTATTTTATCATCATCATTGTCATATCACCAGCTTTTTTTATTTTTTTTTTCTCTTAATTTATTTTATCGTTTTATATCATTTCAGAGGGCGATAGCTCAGCAACACCATTATGCTTCAGGTAAGTCATAAAAGCACAATTTTTTTTTGCACGTATTACATAGCTATACATATTTTTTTAATTTTGCTTACCATATATTAGAACAAAAAGTGGAGTTATTTCTTCGTAAAAACAGGTGGAAAAACAGACATAGGACGATAATTATTATTTTTAATATAAGTCAGGGCTAAAAAAATTGTTAAATTTGCAAAATATTTATGTATTTCTGACCGATTTTAGTCGAAGTAGCTAAGCCAAGTTTGAATCAAATATTATCATGAATAAGTAGGCGTGGAATGACAAGTGCGTTCTCTAGTACCTATCTCTTCAAAGTCCGATGTGACCGAAGTGGGATCAGGCGCAAGACTAACGGCTTTACAGGCGTTAAAAAGCACGAGATTAATTACATATCCACTTACTCTTGAAACTAAACTACGAACTATTAGTTTATTAAACGTGGCCGTCGACTTGTCTTATATAATTATTTGATGGTCCTATTTCGAATATTATTTTCAATATAACCCTTTGTACCTATATAAGAATGTTATCGCGTTCGTGAAATTAATTATATATATCATTTATTATTAGCTTAGGAGCCGAGGTGGCTCACTGATTAGAACATGTGAATGTCAACTTGAATATGTGAATACAATTCCGCAGTTAGTCATGAATCACTGATTCCATGTGTTTAATTTTTTTAATGGTAAATCGCGTGATCGGCGCTAAAGGAAAACATGCGTGATTAAAGCTGTCACACGTGTTTCCACCAATCAACGCTTCAGTGCAGCGTACTTAAATAAGCTTCAAAAACTATCTTCTTAAGAGGGGGAAGGCGTTTGTTCAACTGTGGGATACGAACCGGTTATTGTACCTAATTTTGCGTTACTATCCATTAGTTATTAAAACACCTTTAGAATCTCTTCTAAAACTAAATTTATTCTATAAAAAAATTGCTCTCCGAACTGTATTTATGTCTAATATTGCATATTTATTACTAAAACACAAAACTACATTATAACTTTTTAATTTCTGGCCTAAGCCGAACCGATTAATTTCGCTACAAACATCGGCGCAAGCCGAAGGGGAGAAGTGTATACGTATATATAAGTTAAAAAAAAAATAATGTTATTATTTTGTTTTAGTTTATCGTGAATATATAAACAGAGGTGAGATGATTAAAGTCATCTCACAACTTACAACTTGTCAAAAATAATAACACGCAATAATGTCCATTATTATGTTTCTTTATGTAAAAGTAATTTAACAACCGCGATATGTTTTGGTTTTTCTCTGTAATGTATAACTAGAAGCGAAAATAAAGTCTTCCTAGAATTTAGCATATTTTTACATAATTAAACAAATGAAAATAAATAGGTTAAAAACAAATAATACTGCGATTTACCAACAACAAGTTACAATAATTTAAGTTATCATTAGATCACATTGAGGGTCTGATTTTCGAAAAACCATAGGTTTTAAAGATATACGAAAAATACAGGCAATTAAATAAAAGTTGTTTTTGCGGTGAATAGCTTAACTCGGTACAGGTTATCCTGGAAAAAAGTGAAGACGCGTTTAAAAACATCCAGGTTCCACGGCGTTGTTTACCGACGGTTTTTGATTTTATGGCCTCAGTTGGAAATGAAAAACGAGATATTTCTTAAAATATTCTTAGACATTACAAAATGAAGAAAAAACCCTGGTGAATGTAGAAATATAGAAATGGTGTATCAAATTTCAATTATAAAGGAATACGAAGCAGCTTCTAGGAATCGTACGTACTATGTATTAATTTTGTATAATACGATTTTTTTTCTTTCTTTTTATGCTGTGTATTAGAAAAAAAAACAATATACTTACATTCAGACCCTCTTAAGTGAAGTTCATTACAAAATATTGTTGCCTTTTGCCTTTTTAAGAACTTGTTAATTAAAAGTTCGTACAATTTCTGCACTTACTAGAAATCTTCTTTCTAAATGTTTGGCTAAAGGTGGCGAAGTCGGATCCTAAGCCAAAGAGTCGGTCAGATACTACTATTTAGTATTTATATTGATTACGGAAGAGATTCGTTCAAAATAGTGAAAGTATACTGAGACTTAGTTTGTTCTAATGTTCACAACATTAATTCATTTTTTAATTCACTAACCAAAACTGAAACTATCGTTAATTATTTTTAATATTTCTACATTTGGCATTGTCTTTATTATACAAAGTAAGTCAAATCGAAAGTAGGTTATTTTTTGTATGTTCCTTATTTTGTTAGGAAAAGTTGATTTAGTTTACACGAATCTTTTGTCTATATTTGTTCATGAAGTAGATACGTTTATTGCACTTTCAAATGTAATAATGTATTTATTCCGTACTCGCGTGTTCGATGTCAAAGGTTAGCTTCATATAGACGTCCTGCAGACGTTAATCTGCACATTAATAGCTATCTCGTGTTTCTTTAGAAGTACACAACTTGTTGCGCGTAAATTTACATAATGCAGTAGTTACTGACAATATTTCTTATATATAGTATACTTTATGGTTATTTATATAATTTGAGTTACTATTAATACTTAATTTAAAAAAAAAGATCTATTAATATGAGTGCGAGGGCGGATAAACTGGAAAGTTCTTACTATTGTGTTAAGGCTTCCTCTTCTTCTGACAGGTCTACGGGTTTGCTTAGGCTTCTTGCAATGATTTCCTTCATTGACGAACACGGGATGAATGCTGAAATAAATTCAGAACATAAAAATTTGGTTGTGATAGGCCATCCATTGTTTGAACCCATAATATCATTCCACTGACTACCTCTGCTTAATAAATATAGTTACAATATATGTATATACTATTCATAGTTGGATTTATCTAAAAACAAATAAATTTTATACGTCCCTATATCTACACCAGCTAATTCGTTTCGTTTTAGTTAATAATTTATGTAACACACCTCAATTTAATGGTTAGTCTTAATTTTATTGCCCTACATTCCTTCAGACAAACGAGAGAAATATTTATATATATATATATATATATATATATATATATATATATATATATATATATATATATATATAATATACAAAGTTGAATGACTATAAAATTGGATATCGTATTTCGAATTTGAATCGGAGAAGAAAATATATTCCTGCGGAACAGCTACTATTTTGTGATTTTCTTGGTAGGAGGGTCACGAAAGCTTGGCGTATTCAAAAGATATATTTCAAAATGTTATATTACTTTCACAATTTTAAACGAACTTGAAATCCATTATGCCTGGTGTGGTGTTGATGTTTTTTCATACTTAATCAGGTATAGTAGCTAATCGATTTTTTATCATGTTTCTATATGTGCAAGTTTACTTCAAAATTATGCTACATACAATTGTTATTGTTTAGATATACCTCGCTTATTATGAAAGTAGTTTCGTATATAATAATGAAACTTCTAGAACAATTTTATTTCTAATTGCACACTTGTTGATACATATTTGTGCTTACCTCCTATCATACCGGTTTTGTTTACCTATAAGTTATGTTGTGCCATTAATAACACAGCTTCACTCACCCTTCACACTGGAAGCCACCAATACAAATTATTATTCGATGAAAGTAGGTTTGTCAGTGGGTAGTCACCCACCCAGAGGGCCCGACACAATTCTCGGCCATCGACGAATTTCTGAAAATATAATACAGTTTTGTATTCGTACGAAATATGTGTTCAAAGAAATACCTAACTCAGGTTTTATTTTCATTTTTGCTTTTAAGGCTGTTGGATTAAAATCCATTAAGGTAATAATATTTTAAGGTAAAAATAATGAATATAGAGCAACATATAACCATTTCATTTATTAAACAAAATACGTACTCTTAAATTATTATAATTTTTATGACTGCTCATCACATATAATTTCTTAGTGAAATAATTGTGATTAATAATGCCGTGAATTTTTATGTTTTATTGTTAGTTAAGAAATTTAAACTCATTATTAGATACTATATGAGGTTCAAGTAAAATGGTCTAGAAAGATATGTAATGCGTAATTTTTTACAAAAAATGTATATTTAATCCCCGACAGTCCTATAGATACATTAAATAAATGTAAAAGTGTTCGAAAATCTAGTTATTCACAAAACTCTAGTCGCGTGTTCGTCACGCGGCCAAAGTCGCCTATCGCCTCTTTATGTCCTCTCGTGCCCACTCTCTTTGCTTATTTATTTTACTCTAAGTTAGTGTACCCACGACCGCCGCGAGTGAGTGACGTGTCGCGCTCATTGTGCAGCGATAATAAAACTGTAGGCAATCAACAACGCTATAGAGTCTTGTGTTATGCTAAGTTCTTCTTTGATAGACTATAAATTTACGGATGCGCTGTTCGGTCGATTCTTGATCATTGTGTTCTGTTTACGTTTTGGCATAGAGCGTGCACATGGCACGTATGTTTTCGTGATCATTTGGCGCAATGCCGTAGTAAACAAATAGTTTTGTACGTATATCAATTTGCATTTATGTTAAATTCATAAGGTAAACCTTAATCATTTCCATTTAAAATTAAATAGTTAAATAAAATGTAAACTAATTTTTAGATATTAAGTTGCGTTTTGTGAGCATATTAAAAAAGTACCTGTTTGTTATATGTAGAGGTGACATAGATAATAGATAATCTTCACGTCTGAATTCATGAATATTAATAAAACGTAATAAAATCAGAAATTGCTTGTAAACATTTAATTACAAAGGGCAGAGAGCAATATTTCTTTCTACCTATATTGTTTGTAATTTTACAAACTAAACAAAAATAACCTATATTATGAACACACCATAAAGGAAATGCTTTGGTTTTCCTCAGGATAAATAGGCCATGTTTTGGCGGGAAACTAAGTCAACAGTTAAAGCGTTCAATACAAATATATTCAAACGTATTTTCAAGATTGTTTAAAAGTTCAGAAAAATAAACAAAACACTAGAAATTATAGTTTTAGTCAATTTGTCATGTCTTAGAAAGTTAAGAGTAATGCAGTTATTTGTTTACTAATGACAGAGAAATGAGAATGCAATTTCATAAAAAAAATAAACGTGACCTAAGAACCCCGAAGATATATTTCACTTTTAAAACAATGAAACGAACAATATTTAAAGGAATGTTATCGTAATAATCTAGGTTTTTAACATATTTTCTTATAGATCTAAGATTTTTTAAAAGGAATAGTTAATGAACTTTATATCACGCTATATTTATTAGCCTTGATAAATAAAACATAATATATAATTTTATTACTACACATATTTTGGTGCCCTTGCTGTTTATGATTTCGATTGACCTTGTGTTAACGATTCTTGTCACTTGTAACACGAAGGAAACGGTTCAATTCATAACTGATTTAAATAGGTAGGGCTATTCTCTAAACGAATAAATTTCAATTAGTTTATATATACATCGAATGTAAAAATGAACTTTTCATATAGCTCGTATGGAATATGACAAATAAAAAAAAGACGTAATATTGCAGGCTATGTCAAGTCGAATATTCGTATATGAATGTTCAAAATATTTATTTTGTTTCTACTTTAAAAATCTGAGCCATCAATTGTTTTTAATTTTTTAGAAATATTAACGATTTTTATATATTACGGCCTGATGGATATTTCTTTGTTTCGTGTATTGTCAATGTAAATTTAGCACTTGTGGTTATTTATTTGATCAGATTGAAAAGTCGTACTCTTTCATTGGTTGGATCTATTTATTCGACACACAAGCAAATATTTTAAAATTAAATTTTTGCACGTATAAATTCCTAAATAAAAAATGAATCAATATGTTCGTCCGAGTAATATTATGTATTAAACCAAAGGGCATTTTCTTTTTTTTCTTGTCGAAAATTTGTAGTCTTGTTTCGTACTTTTTGTACAGTATTATTATTATTAATTCGGTATTGGTTCTTTGATAAATCTAAAATTATACGGGCTTGTAAATGTCACTCAGTATTATATTCCTAGAGCTCAGCTTACAAGAATAATTCTTGAATAAGTGGCGTAAAATGTAACCCTATGAAATTTAATATTCAATGCGCAGTTACTTTACTTTGACGAAAACTACGTTAGCAAGTATTTTCTAATAAAGAAAAGAAATATTCATAAAAACTAGAACCGTGAGAACGCTTTTGCCCTTTTACACACATGATCCCGGCAAAAAAAGTCAATTATTGTTTATTACTTTTAATAAACTTATTAAACAATGACAGTGTTATAGAAGATCAAATGAGAGGATCAAAACTGTGCCTTATTAGGCTAGTGACCTCGTTTTCGCCAGATTTGATCTCAAGGTGACCTAATACGCGCATGCGTCTTGTCTTTTGGATAACTTCATCCACATTTATTTTCAAGACCAGCTGTATTTCCCTTTTGTCACGTGAATGCACTCCCTAAATAGGACACGCTGACCTTCGAACGCTCACATTGTAAAAATAAACCGGTTTCCATTCAATGCCTCACGAACCCTTAAAACTCCCGATAGTAAGCTATTAACTTTGAAAAATATACAAAATATCCGAATATCGTTTGATTTCCGTTTTTATTGCACAATACATCGCTTAAGCAACGTTTTTATATCATAGTGATTATGGTCAACAAAATGTTTACTTAGTCGTGTTGGCAGTAATTACAAAATATATGAACTTCAACGTTTGTAATTTTAATTAAATTGTAGGAATTACGATTTCAAGTTGTAATTTTTTTTTTATTATTAATAGCGGTTTAACCAGAATTCGATTGGAACAGCGCAATCTTAGTATTTGATTATAAGTAAACTACGAACTAAACTTAAGTGGGAATTAATGTAAATAAAAATTGAAAAATGCATGGGATATCACATTTTCTTCATAAACATAATTCGAGAGAATCTACGCCTCCCATAGAGAAGGATGACAGTTTTGAGAGTTGGTGCTCTACATTAAGCTCGACTGATTCCCACTCATCTGTAAATGAGAACTCTTCAAAGGCAATTCCTATCAATAGACGTGGGAGTTGTACGCATCGAAGTCTCCGAGGTAGTCCATTAGAATCAGCATCGAGCCCTCGAGATAGATACCCTAATTTTTCAAGTTATTTCCGCGATGTTATGGAAGGGCACGGATCACCATCTCCACATCATAACCACCATTCTCACACCTTCGACCCGAAAGCGAAGCGAGTTGATGAGGAACGATATCAGTCGTGCACAAACGCCTACCAAGTACCACGTCAGGATTATCGTCATTTTGTATCGCCTCTTTATAATGAAGTCATGGACGATATTCAAGAGAATGAGTACAGTAAGTGCGAGAAATATGGTGAAATAAGTAGTACAAAATTATCACATACACCTTTTAAAAGTCGCTTTGACAATAAAAGTTTCGCTCAGAAATTAGCGGAAAGTACTTCCGGTAGTAAAGATCACCCATATTCCAGCGAAAGGCGAGGCTCGGGATCTAGTGTGAGTGGTCACAGGCATAAACACCACTCTATACAAGAGTTAATCAGGACATTTAGTAAAAAAGTGGGGCATTGGCGTCATGAATCAAGTGAAGGTCGACGAGGATCGTGTGCTGTCCCAACGACCAGCAGCGATCGAACGGCTCAAAAGGATGAATTCCGTTCACGTTCCAAGTCATTAGATGGAGATCACATTCAAAAGGGCTTAAGAAGGTCCGTACTTGAGGATTGCGAAGCGACATATCAAATATTTGAAACAATACTTCAAGAAGGTAATATGTATTCATGTTAATTTGAGTATTATTCTTAAATGATCTTAATGCCTCTTTATTGGAAAGGTGGATTTGAATATAATATAGTCAGTCTTATATCTATTAATGTCAAATAGGATGTCCTATTTTACCGCCTAAGGTCATATTTGTTTAAGCATAAGCATCGCGTCCAGCGTAAACTCGCTCTAGTTGCCAGTGTATACGGAAATGTTAAATCGTGTATCTGAAATATGTATGTTGTGTAGTTTTTATAGTTTCGTAGACAGACCACCTTGTTTATTGTTAATCACAGTGATGACAAAAACGCACACCAACAGAAAATTCATTATTGTGAAGTCAATATGCTATCAGTGGAAAATAGTATCGTACCACATTGATTTAAATTAAATAAATTTATATTATGTTAATCTAAATGACATTGAAATAAAATAGAGCGGAAAAGATTACAATTGTATACAAAAAAAAAAAACAAAAAACCATTAGCTTTGATTAGATCGATTTATCTATTCACTTCTTCCTTATCTTATAAAGTAAGTGATTGCCAATTTAGGGAAATAGCTATTAAAACGTTATACTACTATTTCGTTATCACTCCTTTTATAATTACCTTAACCGCGAAGGCTGTAAAGTAACAGAATAATAAAATCGATTTACTCAATAATTCCTATTATTATTAGTTATTATTTTGTCTTTTTTTAGTATGACAGAATTTGACTAAACTCTTAATTTAATCTATAAATAAAAATTTATATTTTTAATCAATATATGACTATAATAATCAAGCCTGCTATTAGTATTTAACACGTTAACCACATTTAAAAGCGTAACGAGTTCGATTATTTGAGGTATCTTTTGGGTGTATTTTTTATTTTATAACTACGGCGAATAGTCTATTTTATGATTTCTTATCAATCTTAATTTGAATTAATTTTATTTTTACGTTATATTTTTATAGCTATGTCTAATTGCAATGGCAGAAGCGAAGGTATATAAACAACTTTGACCTTAAATTGAAATGACATCATTGGTGGAAATGTAAAATAATCCATAGTGCTCATCCATAATTCGTGAAAAAGATTACGTTATTTGCTATCGGAACCTTGGAAGTAAAATTAAAGTGGATGTAAGTAGTTAATTGGTATTGTATTATAAACAAAGATATATTTAATCAAGAACTATTTGTAGTGCGTAATATAGCTAAACCTATTAGCAAATCGCACGGAATATGTAAATCTAAGGTTTATTTATCTACGCTTTCTGTCATTGGAATATAGTATATTATTTCTACTGTCGGCGTAAACACATAAAAATTAATTACTAAGTATCAGAGTTGATGATGTATACGTAGTCACCTTATATTTGTAATCATAATGAATTTAAATAAATCGATTCTTTTTGAATATGAATACTTCAAAATTACGAGTATCGTTAATGTTTAAAATAATAACACTATTATTATTAAATAAATTAAACGCTATTATTATTGAAAAAATATTTATTATCTTCTTGTCGTTTTAAATTTACCATTTTAGTGTAGATAAAAGAAAAATATAACGCAAAGAAACTCATACGTGAATACCGTCACGTCGAACGTTTTAGAGGATTTCTGTATCGTATGAAACAAAGAAAAATTACTGGTGTGTGGCAACTACGGGTTGACGCGTCAATGTTTGTATTTTAAGTGCATAAAGTTTAATCTTTCAATCGGTTGCATATATTACTAATGACTTATTTAGTTTTTTACTAGTTGTAGTTATAAACGAAATTACCATATTACTTATCTTGAATTTAAATTGGTGTTATTTATCTATGACGAAAAAGATTTTCTCCTCTGGTTGCCGACCGATCTTTTTTATTTTGGTAGTTAATAATGATCTCATAGTGTACTATCGATTTAGTTTTCATGCACTCATATATAAGTTTTCAACAAATTATCGAAAACGATTGAATTATGATCACTGTGTGAGTACTCGATATATTAAAAACGTTTAGCTTTTTTTAATGGTTGATATTATTTATTAAGAAACATTCACCTTCGTCGAAACATGAAATTTACAAGGGTGCGGGTTTATTTGCATATTTAACGAGACATGTCATTATGCATACAATGCTTCGTTGCTGAAAAACTGACTTCTAATTAATATTTATAACCATCTCGTTCACCTAAAACTCAATTTTAAGCGAAGTGTTTACTATTAGCCCTTGACACTGTATGTTATCGATGACGAGGAGAACAAATATATCTTAACCGAAGATTGCAGGTTGAAACTCGCTTAAGCTGCTTAATAATGGCATCAATCTGACTGACTATTTATTTCGTGCTCGGCGATGGAATAAGCTCCAATTCTTCTCCTCCTCCTCAACAGGAGAGTGGGTCCAGCTCTTATCTTTTTTAACTTTTTGTTGTATTACTTAAATAATGTACTGGGAACAATGAACATTTTCTTTGAAGGTCTATTGCACCATAGGGGCTTTAGTTAAGTCTCAGACGTAGTATCGAGCAGTTAAGCAGTTGATGTTATTAGAGCTAATTAACTCTTATTTATTATTGTACCATCAAGCATTAAGGCGTCGTGACCATTAGTTTGGGTAAACGACCCGCCACTTTAAGCAATTCCAAGGAGACTTGGCGTAAAGTCTAACAAATCCCATTTCAAGCAAAACTAGTAATTAGTTGCACCGACTACAAATGAAGACAGGGCAAGTGAATGGTGATGTTGATAATCATATTGATGAGACAACGAGCAAGGGATCACTTTTCGTGTTGAAAAAATTTTATAAGTTCACTAACGGAATGAGGAAATAGTATAATTACGATATAACTAAATCAAAATGTTAACAAGAGAGAGTTTACAATAGATTCTAGCAACTGTATATGTGGTTCTAACTAAAACTACGCTACCTACCTTGTGTATCATATTATGTAGGTATACACAAGGCATTTAATTATGAACAATTTATTGAGAACGCATGAGTCGTCTAAAGTGCATGCGGGATACCCAACGGCTTGGAAACTCGAAGACTATTTGATTATCCAATCCAACCAATTATATCTTTAAAGTATTTGAATTCGCTTTATATCGAGCGATGGATATTTGTGATTTAGATGTCGTTAGGCTTTTTATATTTGAGAGTATTATTATATATATATCTAGTATTTCGATCGTGATCGTGTGTCAAATGTGACATTAGCAACATTATATTTAGATAATATTTTCAGTTTGGTTTAAGTTTGTAAAAATGCCTCGCCGGACTATCGAGGAAAAACGACATTGTGTTAATTTAATTACTCCTCAAATTACCTTGATCCAATTTGGACATCTGCTGTGTTAATTAACTACATAATCACCTTAATACGAGTGTTTCATTTTCTTACTATTTTTATGTTGTGAATTAAGTTTAGACGAGAAATTTGTGTATAACATATATCAAAATCTTATACTTACTAAACATCCTGACTTCGCACGGATATAATAAGGATCTACATAGAACGTTTATATTGAAAGACAAATATATTACGGCAAAATATTGATTTGTAAGATATGAACCATACAATTTATCAAAGTTTCATCACAATCGGTGGTATGAAAATGGATAGAGGACAAATATTGATATTTAATTATATATTATGTTACAAATTATAATTATATACCTTTTCTTGAGTTTCTTGACAGAACTAAAATATAGTGCGTTTACAGTCTAAATTTTTAATAATACGCAAGTCGTAGTAATCAAAAATATATCTTTAAATAATGCTCTAGTGTTATATATTGTAGTTACTTTAGGTTGTTATAGTATACTATAAAAGCTTTTAAAATTTCTCTCCATAGTTCTTTTATTAAATGTGTTCAAAGACACAGAATTAAGTTGGCAGCACTTCCTATTTGGCGCAAAGCTTACAATTGTCGTTAATAGCAACCCGCCACGGCCTCGCAAAGGTAGACATATAACGGCGAGCTTTTTGATCGACTAGAATTTTAAACTGCTTACGCGAAGGCAGCTTTTACGAGGCATTTTTTTAGACGATTGTCGTAAATTAACTAGGTTGAGAGAAATGGTATGAAAGACAGATGATATTTGTATTGAATAAATCTGTTCATTACGTGTTCATTAATTCATAACTACCTTTGAAAAATGTCGGTTTATTTAATATAGATAAAAAAACAGTTTCCAGCTTAACTTGACACACTCAAGACCACCCGATTCACATTATAGCAATAAAAATGATTAAATATGTAATCACAAAACGCGTTTATTTTTTTTAACGGTTCCGTAACTTCGCAAAATATTAACAACATTTGTATTATTAATTTATTGTGGTATTTAACAGATGTCTATCGGCGTAGTAAATTGGAATAAAGAATATTTTTCGTATAAATAGACATGCTTAAAATATCTTTGACGCAGATATTTTTCCCTTGTATTTCGTAGACAATAGCATTGATAATCGATTGAATCAGCAAATCGAATTGATTACATTTTTTTCGTCAAAAATATTTTTTTTTCGTTATATTATCATATTCGAATAAATTAAATTCATTATTCGACTTTCATTTCAACTTTTTACATAAAATAATATTATTATTTTATAATACCACGTAGAAGAATAAAATAATAGGGTCAATAAGAAAAGTTGGTAATTTACAATGACTCGTTACTTGTAACCATGTGCAAATAAGTCTTCAAACAAGTCTCAAGTGATTTTTGTCTGAGCAATGAGCAATCGGTAATTTCTAGTCAAAGCGTTTGTCTTTTCGATTGCTTACCTTCTTACCAAGGCATAAGTCTAGAATTATTATCTTTTTGTAATGATTTATTTATAATAATAAATAAAAAGTGTACAAAAATACATGCGTAGCTTATATCGACTACCGAACTTTTCATATTGTAGAGAGATCATACAAAGTAATAGACAGTAATTCGATTTAATCGATATACGAAATTATAATAAATGTAATTCGCAATTCTAATCGAAACATCCCTAAGGCAACAGAATGTCAGAATAAGTAAATAAATCAAAACAATTACTATTTAATGCGATATTTTCTCCGAGGTTCTGATAATATCAGCATTATGCAAAAATATTTTAATATAATTAATATATTTTTTTAATTCAGTACCTTAATTTTCCGTCCTAAATTGGTCTGTTTGTGTAATATATCTCCAAAAAAAAAACCATCCTGACCGGGGCCTTTGTAATGTAAATATGATAATTGTATAATACATATTATGTTTTATAATTTAAGGTGAATTTTATTTTAATGTAAACAGGGGCTTATTTACGGCGGGCAGCGTCACAAGAGGCGGAGAAGCGTCGCTCATCACTCGGCAACGTTCCCACTGCGCGCCACCGCGCATCTGACGCCTTCCTTGATCCCCATCATGCAGCCATATTGTTTAGAGATTCGAGGGGGGTGAGTTACCAGAATCATTAAAACTTTACACGAATGTTATACAATATCAAGGTACAAATTCTTCAGCGCGTCGCTTGTGAAATTGCAAGAGTGGAAACAATGCTTTGTATTTTGGTTTCTGATTTACGATTTCACGATTAAAATAGTGTAAGGGGATTTTACTTTAATTAAAAACAAATACAAAGAAACCCCAGAAAGTCAATTTCTTTTTCATTTTACTGGCAGGTATTTTGTAATCTGTGTGGTGTAATAATTATTTTACTTTCTTTTAATTAGTTTGGTTAAAATACACTATGATACAGGGAAATGTTACATATATTTATAAACAAAGTAGCTTTTTTCCTTCTGTCTATTGCGGAGATACTCCGCCAATTTTGGAACGGATTTTGATGCGGTTTTCACTTATAGAAAGAGCGATCAACGAGGAAGGTTCTTATATATAATTAATATTTTGTACAAAACGATTGATCTATGAGAATTTTATACCGCAAAAATAGTTTTCTTAAGCTAAGCTCAATCCTTAGCTTGAGAATACACGTAAACAATGTACCTACTATAAAATTACGAAACGGGCAGTCGGATAACTGACTGTAATAATAAAGTTCAACATCATGCTAGTTAAAATTATCTTAATTAGAATCTATAAGACGTGGACAAATTTTTATCCATGTTTCAAATACATGCTACAGTGTATACACTGATTTCTTGATTCTTATGATTATGACATTCGAAAGAAGTCTGTTGTTGTTTAACTAATTACCCCTAAATTTATAGGTATGACCGTCATATCCTTTGCTCTCATTGATTAATAACTTATAGATAAACTGCATAATTAAATTTATCTTGAAATTACTATTCAATATAATTAAAACTACGTGTGATGAATAAATCGTGTACTATCTCTATGTTTATGAAATTCATATCTAAATTATTTTGTAGTCAGTCATATGGAATCCGTTTAACTCATAATTTATATATACATAGGTATTCAGTCTTAATCTCTATCGTTTTTCTATACGTAAACAAACCGCTCAATATAATTTATGAGGAAAACTTTCACAGTTTATAAGTCAAAGTTAATTGATAAACTTATTCAACGGGAGATGTTATAATTATTTATTTTGCTTATGTCGCGACGACGAATCATTCTACATACAATGTCATATATGTACATTATAACGGATTATTTATATGTATGTCGTCATTGTTGCCTATTATTGTACGAAGGTGGTTAGTCATGTATTTCAAGAACATTCTTATATATTAAGTGAACTAAAACAATTCGATTTTACAATACATCATTTATAAAACCAATCGCAATATAATGTAAGGAATCCATTATTACATGTTATGGTTCGCGAAAAAAAGTTATTGTGTTTAATCATGAAACACTTTATATGTGGATTGTATAAAAAATATACTTCGTTTTTAACAATGAAATAAATAGCAAAGCCGCTTACGAAACCGCTTATAATATACAGCGATAGTTAATACATTTCTTGACCTTAACCCATGCATCGAAATCGATTTACCAAGGAACGAGTCAATTTATTCTATCCAGTAAATATGCGCGATCAATATGTCAATATATTCGATTTGTTAAATGTGATATAAAAGTTTTTAAAACAATTATACGCAGCCCTATTTTTTAATGAATCACTAATAATAAAATAGTGAACATGCTAAAATTTGAAATCTTGGGACTTTTTTTGGGTCTTATATTTCAAAATCAATAAAGCTATTGTTTAGTTAGTCAAACGCAGAGTTCAATATACGCAAACAAGGCGAATAGACTCTATTTTATGGTCATGCTATTTAATTTGTCATGGTATTTTTCTTGTACACACACATAAAATAATTAATCACCTTTAAATAAATTATAGATTAGAGGTATTTTTTTAGAATAAGTTTTTTATTTTTTAACTTCGACGAATTTATTATTTATTCAACTTAATTATTGATATCAAATGATTATAAAATTGTTTTGTTTCAGTTGCCGGTTGCTGACCCGTTCCTGGAAAAAGTCAGCCTTTCTGACCTAGGTGAGTTTTTGTATAGACTTTTCCTTTGTATTTTAAAATGAAATCAACTCAAATTATGTAAACTTTTAGTACGTATAATGTTTAGTGCACAAATTACATAACTAGTACTGCTTTTATAGGTCCGATACTTTGTTCATTATTGTGTTTATTTCTAGAACCATTTGTACTCGAAGCGTACAATGTGGGTAAAGTTTTATGTACTATAACTTTTTACTGCGTACATAACCCGAAAACTATTTTTTATTATGTTTAATATCACATAACTAAAAATAAGTATATTGATTGACGGTTATCAATGAGATTATAGTCTTAAAAAGTGTTTTAACTTACGACGTTTCGTAAGATTTCAATGAAAATATAGGTAAGTGCGAAAGTACCGAGTAGTACGTATTTTAATAACATTGTCTAATTTGATGACATGCTAGATAGATAGAATATATAGAAAGGCTGCCTCCAGACTTCTACCATTTTATAAAGGATGATACGAATGGACCATAGATGATAGATGGCTCCATATTATGAGCAAAATATTATGACCCTCCACACTGTTTCATCCCTTAAATCACCCTTTAATCGTAAAACAGCAATATGCAGTATTGATGTTTCGTCAAAGAATAATCCATGAGTGGGTGATGTCCACCCAGCAGGACCTGCAAAAACTTTTACCAGTGTAACATAGTAAAAGTGGAATTTATTACCTTTGTATGAAATCCGTATAATCCTAAAGATATAGTCATAGAGAACGTTTAAAGTTTAATGTTGTTCCGTGAATATATATATATATATATATATATTTACAGTAGAATCCGTTTATAATGACATCGAAGGGAATTGACAATCACGTCACAATAACCGGACGTAATAAAAGCGTTTTGTGAAAAAAAAAAAATATATATATAGAATATATATACATATATATTTTGCACGTAATATATTTCATATTTTTGTCTGTTTTTGTTTTTTTTAATTTTTTTTTAATAACAGTCTCTAATACTATTGTGTATAGAAGACATAGCCATGGTCAAATTATCATTTTCAATATTGCTATGAACAAATCTGCAGACGACCTTTGAGTGGCAATTACTTACTCAGATTAAAAACAATGAGCCAGGTGACGAACGTCGCCGGGAACATTACCGAAGGTGTAAATAATCATGTCGGTCACTATAACCGGACACAATTTATTAAAAATAGGTCATAATAAGCGAACTGTCACTATAAGGAAAGTCATACTATAAACGGTTGATCAATATAGGCGGAGTCATTATAAGCGGATTCTACTGTATATATAAGGTAAGACGACGATATGATTTAATAATCATTAAATATAAACTTATCAACGTCGTCCATAAACATTGCCCATGAAAGGTGTACATCACTTTGGTGTATATTACACGAAAGTGATTTTAGCCACCACTGCCCACTCACCGTTCTACCGAATGGTGAGCGTATGGTACCCATCAGACTGGCATGTGTCGCGTTGGTATATTTCTATAGAAACACAACTTCATTTAATTAATGGTATTTTGTTCAGTGAGTAACTTTATTTTGATAAAAGTATACAATGTAAATATAATGTATATAATGTAATTCCATTTTTCACTCCAGGGCTTGAAAATTCTGTGCGTCCAAAATTAATGTAGAAGATTTGTTCGAATACAGTTTTTGAGTTTTTATTACGTACTCTACGTATATTCTTTAAAAAAAATTAATGTACTGACAGGATTATATTTTTTTTTATTTGTAGTTATGTCTACTTTGTAATGACAATAGCGAAATACCTACGTAAAATTTTAATCCATTAATGCCGTCTGTACATTACAGATATTAGTTCTTTATCAATGAGTGCAGATTAATATTTTTTTCAAACACAGGTTAGATAAAACTATAGATTTAAAAAAATAAATTTTATTTTATTTTTTTATCCCTGCCTTTGTTTAATACTAGCTACCCGTACCGAGTAAATTATCGCTTATATTGTGCAATGCATACGTATGTACGTCGTAATATGCCTTTGTTCACGCGATTATTTAAACATCTCTTAATATTTCTAAAACTACAAGTTCGATATGACAAATTCAAAGACAATGCTTATCTACGATTATGATAATATTATTTTGATAAGGTTTAATTTAACAAATGATTATACATATAGAAGTTTATACGTTATAATACTCCAGCATTAACTTGGAAAGCGCTGAGACCGCAATTTTCTTTCTTATTTTGTCACATTGAGCTATATCTGAAAAGAAAATCTGGCCGTATTAGTCCGGCAGATGAGAAAGAAAGAATCATACTTTGATTAATGTTATTAAAGATAATTAAAGAAAAACAATAAATAAACATGGAGTAAAATAAATAGAAACATAGTTTCATAATTTTTTTTATTTACAATTAGCAACGGTATATATGAAAGAAATGAAGAAAGAAGAAATGTTTATTTAGGGCACGGCACAATTATAAAAGTATAAAAAATAAAAAACCTAAAATTAAAAATAATTCTGTACATTACCTAAGTAGTAACTGAATCTACAAAAAAACAAAACAAAATAGGAATGATGGTAAAAAATTAAATTTAATAAGTAATGATAGTAATTGTCCTAAATAGGTGTACCTTTCAGCTTCCATGTTGGGATCCAAAAGCTGTTAAAAGCTGAAGCTCTCCCCACCCCACCGATTACGTTCTGGGCCGAGGGGCGATCTCATAAGAGACACCCTCTGGACGAACGTCATTTGGAGCCCGAGAGGGCTCAAATTTCAAGGCTGATTACTCACACCCACGCTCGGTGACGCTGTTAAGGCCAGTAGGGCCAACAGCCAAACGACACACAGACACAAAAAAGTCCTAGTTTCGAATATGGTCCTGGTTTGGGTCCATCAAAAGTTATTGCCGTATCTACCGAGTAATTATATTAGTACCTATCAGAAGTTAGGAAGTTGTCACAATTCAATAGTTTTAATTTAATTCAAGCGTAGTTCTGTATAGATAACCCAGTGTTAAATCATCAATAGAAATAAATTCTAATGACTAAAAAACTGTGAATGTTGTAAAATATTCTGTAGTATATTTCGTATGAGCATTGCACACGTGCGAAGCCGGGGCTGGTAAGGGCGCTAGTAAATGAATAATTATGAAAGAGAATGTGTAACAAATTTACTAGACATATTTGTAGGTCATTTTTATTAATCACTTTACTTTTTCGATTTATTCGTTTGTAAGCGCAGACAATACAAAAACAATTCAATTGGACATTTTTTTTATACTTTAAATTATTGTCTTTATAAATGGTTTCCGTAAGGATTGTCTATAGCGCGCAAAATGCTGACGGAAGTGGTTATTTATATACAGAGACGGTCACCGAACGGATTTAAAAACGAAAATAGTTCTTTGACGAGCGGTGACGTTGAAATGGTATGGCATTACGATATTGATGAGATGTTAATCTAAACAACAATAATATTTTTCAACCACAAAAAGTAATAATATTTTATCTTTTTAAATACACTAATCTAAACTATAAAAATAGAGACATACAATCATTCTAAATCTTCGCACAGAATGAATACTTGTGTCTGTATGTATTTAATTTACGCGCCCATCTAGCGTTCGTGCCCTTGTGTTGAATCTTGTACAGTTGCTAATATTTGTTGCGTTTTGACTTTGTGACACAGTGCGTACAAATATCGGGATGCGAAATGTTTGGATATTCATCTTACAAATAATATCTGATTTTATGCTTCGAATCAAAACTAAATGAACCTTGGAGAGTGAGTCCAATGCAAAATCACCCATAAAAGTAAAAAATATGCCCGAACACATATTAAATAATATATACTATGTAGACGAATTGGTTTAAAATATAAGAACGCATTCAATTGTTTTATATTGCGACTCAGTATAAATAAATAATAATGAAAGAGGTTGACACACTTGTTTGCATATGTGTAGGTAATTTTTATTACTAACATTACTTTTTTGATTTATTAGAAATTTATAAGCGCAGACAATACAAAAGCAATCGGACAATGCCAATTGTTATACGCGCACACATGCACGATAAAGTAATGCTAATATAATATACTATCTTTCATACTTATTTTAAAATCACAAATGCATTTTATAAATAATCTACCATGCCTTTTATTGATATCAGATATCAGGCATAAACAGTTCATATGTCTACGTACGATTGCATTTCGATAAAAATTACGTAAGATTAAATATTTAGAATAAATATAATAATATCCGAACCTATCAACGATATCTGTAAATCTGTACTGATTAATAAACTATGTCATACACATGAATTATTTCATATATTTTTAATAACAAGTCAATATAAGCTTATTATTAGTTTTGACTAATTGATGTACCTTGTAGCGATACGTGTTCCCAGTGATAATAATAATAAGTGACCCAGTGAAATTAAAGACTAAAAGATCATATCTACAAATCTCTTGTTTGGCTGCGAAATTACGGCGTAAGAATAGATTTTTGTTTCTTACAGTTCGATATTCTATGGTCGATACCAGTTACCCTATGGTGGCGCATTCTCTCGTCCTAAAAAAATCAAGTTCCATTTACTGATAATAATTTGATTATTATCAGTAAATGCCTCTTAGTAGTAGGACGATTAAAAGATCTTGAGTTTTTCTAGTAAGATTTTCTTTAAAGAAGTAAAGTTAAAAATGCTATTACTTTATTAACTATTGTGCCTGGGGAACTGCACTAGTTCTACTTCTGACCAATCTCCGCTCGTGTCGAATCGTGGCCGAGGGATTAAAGAGGCTGTGGGCTTTGCGAACAAATATTGTATAATATAGTATCTCCTTTGCATTTTGCTAGAATAGGTTGAGAATTGTCGCCGCAATTAAATTTGATATGTTGAGCTGTTATGTAAGAAAAAATCCAAAACTCACTTCTGAACCTGACTGTAAAATGTCAAAAAGTGGTATCTGACATTAACTATAATAAATGATTATAACATTTAAAGTATGCATAAATATACACATTCTTAAATATAATTGACAGAACTGAAATTATTAACTTTTTACATGATTTTATTCTCATATCCATATAAAAGTCTAATCCTAATAAATTAGTTCAGTTGCAGTATCATCCCTATATCTTGAGATTTATAACAGTTATTCATATAAAAATTGATTAGTAAAACTGGACAGATGATATACAGAATGATACTAGATAATTGTAAGGGTAGTTATAGACCTATCCAATCACGAAGGCACGCCCCTTTATTATTGCTTTCAAGATGTCTCAGTGAGCGTAAGACGACTAAGAGTAAAGACAGTAAAAAGTATAAATTGTATGATATTCGTCAAGTTTATTTTATTACAACGTCATAATACAATTTCATGATTGAGCAGATATATTGTTAATAATAATAAATTAATCCATAAATTGTCGAAGAAATTCGAAAGACGAATATCGTTTTTTTTACTATAACGGAACAATTTAATTTAAATAAGACACCTTAATTTTAAGTGTTTTGTTATAAATATAAAGCTCCGTTCAAAGTTATGCTAAAATTGATTAACAAGATATAAAGTTCTAAAATATCAGCCCTTTACAATTACACTTGAAATATTTGTTTATTACGTATAATATAGTACCGATAGTCATGGCGATCGTTTGAACGGTATAGAAGTGAACGCGCAACACCATCTATCGGTGAGTTCCAGCTAAGTCGATGGTATAAAACGCGAAACATGTACATGTACAATATTCCAATTATCATGGTAATCGATTGAAACATATTATAACCAATAATCTGGAAAAGGTAATCCATACATTATAAATTTAGAAGATTTACGTGAGAAGTCATTGTATCGCATCGAATATCATAAATAATGCAAGAATTGCACTTTATCCGTAATTATATTTCCGGAACCATGTAATAAAGAAGTCCATTAATAAAAATGTTATTAGTTAATCTAAATAATATAAAAAGATTTATCATTATGTAAATAAAATGAACGTGAAATAAATTCACGTGTTTTGTTGCATATTAAAATCTGGTCTTTGATCGAGACCTTCATCTCTTGAACTTGTTTCCAAGGCCTCGGCTTTTAAGCTTAGATGCACGTTTCGGTTTCCTATTGTATCGTATGTGTCTTGGACGTCTTGGATATACTCAAAAGAATTTTAAAATATCTACTAAGCTTTGTTTGTTCTAACATTATTTATTAAATCATTGATAATTTTATTAATTTCATAATTACTTTATCCAATGTGCACAGATATCATTATAATTTATTTTAAATTTGAATTTATATGTATGTTTTACTATATAGAGATCCGTTATTTATTTTTTATTATTGGTAAGGTTAAAGCTAAATGTTTTAAATTGGTACATTTGATGAGTTGCTTTTTAAAAATCATCTATAGTCAATGAATATATATTACAATGAAATTTTAATTCGTCAAGTAATAGTAATATCTGTTGTTTGTTGACGATTAAAATTTGCATTGATATAATATACGTGGCCTCTGAAAAAAAAAGACGAACCGACAACGTTACGTCAGTAAACAAAAAAAAGCCTACATACATTACGAGTAAATGATAAGTTTAGTTTAGCGACTGTTATCAAAACAAACAGAATTGTCGCTGTGTGAATTGTGATGTGTATTTTTAAACGAAAACGGCCTTTTTTATTATCTGTTGTAAAATGTCATGTTGACAGTTTGATTGTGTGTAATGTTTACGACTACTGTGATACGATAAACGCGATATATTATTTATTCCGCCATAGTGTGTGGTTAATTTTATTAGTATAACTTGCTGGCAGTTCTTCGGCTTTGATATATTACAACTGTTGTTATTATTTTGTTTAGGATGCGTTATAACATCGTACATCAAGACCAGTTACTGTTATTGAAAGGTTTGATATAAATTATTCTTTTTATATTTAATGTATACAAACTCAAATAAATGTCGCAATATCAATATTAGACGTGGCTTTAATGAGATTGTTCCTAAATACAGAAGTTGTAAATATAAAATATATAAATTTCACGTTTGGGGCTGTAGTTCTAATACCAGTTACCGTGTTATGTCACGACTCTTGTCTTTGAAGGTTAATACATGTGTCTGATATTACAATTAATATAACCTCGGCGGCAATCTCATTACCGGAAGGAGGAAGATCCTTTTTTAATTTTATTAATCACTTATTTGCCACATTTGTACTTAACCGTACTTTTGTGTCAAATTTCGTATTAATGTACGTACCGAAAACTACAAATGCTCTGTTATAATTCATTAAACAAAGATCAATTCTTGCGTTTAAATATGCTATGGCCATGCGGTCATACGACTTGCAATAGTAGTATTTATAATTTGTACAATGTTCAACTATGTAATGAGAATGCTTCGCACTTCACTAGTTATTCTGAGATAAAATTTTAATGTTTTTGTATTTTAATCTGCACGCCATGTGCATCCTAGTGCTCTTTTCACGATTAAATTGTTGTTTGTTCGAATACACCAAACTTAACATATTTAAACAGATACCATTTTATACATTGAAAAATGAAATTGTTTATATTTACACTGAATGTACACTCGTGTGTGAATTTGATTGTTATTATAGATTAAGTTACTGACACTGAGTTCGTGATATAATTGGATCAGGTGCAGACTATATTTAGCTTAGTGAAATATACACATAAGAGTAGTAGAGTATCGGGTACGATGTAGTCGCGTCTCCCCAGTACAGCGGGGTGGGCGTAGGCCGGCCGGTGTGGAACGCCAAACGGTGGCAGTGCGCGGACGCCGATGCGGGCGCGCCGAGTGGCAAGCGTGGCTTGTTTCAAGTTCGTCGCGACTCGCAACGAGTGCGTATCGGGCGCGGTGAGGCGCATCGGCTGTGGCCCGCGCACTCGTGTATTATAATTAGCAGTGAGCCGTGGGAGGCGCGGCGGGCCGCACCGAGTGGCGGCGGGCGATGCGCCGCCCGTGCCCTGCGCATGCTGCGCCTACACTACTTCTCGGACAATCCTGCTCTCGCCGTCGAAGACGACGAGGAGTCCGTCTACTCTATCGAACTTATCAAAGAGTTCGAGGCAGTCGGCCGAGCGTGGAAAGCGTTTCTTGCCGACTGGTTACTAAAAGGTGTCGGCTTGTTTACATCTCCCACGCTTAGTCTGCGTCTTGTCATTTACACGCGCGGCTTGACGTTTTTCAGCTTCAGTAATGCAAACGTTTTTAGTTTGTTTTTATTAGTATCACTAAATAGTAAAAATAACTTACAAGTCCCAAAATGACTATATTCTTGCAATTAACACAATAGTGGTAAATGAAAGAGTTTTTATAGCAAGGAGAACAAAGCGACAAAATGTCAGTAATAATGGGTGGTCGACGCACACACCGAATGAAGATCAATAATAATATTAAATATCTTCTTAAACAATTTCACACTGAGACAAGACTTCGCCTTGACAGATCAGTGTTATATTATCTTTGGGGCAATTCGAGACCGATGTCTCATACTGTTTACATGATTTATTTTGTTATCGTGCATTGCTTAACTAAAAAACCATTTAAGTTTATTTTCAATACTAACCTACGATTTTTTTAGGTAATAAATAAATTATTGCAATATGTAGACGTTCATTGCAACCTAATAAATAATTATAAATACGTTTGTTGCTTTGGTTATCCTTGTGCACAAATTTATGGATTCATAAGCCAACTAACTATAAATAATTTTAGCTGTACTATTTCCTCTCCTCGGATATGTATCACCTAGATTTAATGTTACGTCATACGAGGTTCTAGATGACGTTATTATGACCTTAGCGTCGATGAGCTTGGTTTAGATATTGAATTAAATAAATAAACAAACCATCGCGCGATTCTAATATCGTGAGCTGTAATTGTAATTAATCCTATCGAAATGCCAAAGCTTTTCAATTTTTTATCATTAAGCGTTCACTTAAAATAGATATATTTTTTGTCGATATTGTAATGTTCATTGGTTCCGTATAAAAAAATATGAAAGATGGAGATGGAGAAATATGAGATAGGATACTTGCTTGGCATGAATTTTAATTGAAAATTTATTTAAAATGTGTAACTCTGTACCGTCATCCGTTAACCATGTAATTATTCAACAAAAACGTCGAACCAAAGAAGACTAATAAATTAATATAACTGAACATCGCGTTGTGATAAAGTTATTGACCAAAGAAGGAAAATCCACTAATATCCTATGTAATGGAAGGCGCTTATAGAACTCACCGCGTAAAGCCATGATTTACAAGTGGCGTGCTTAAAAACAAGATCGAAAAAGGTTTGAATATCACCGCTTTTCTGGACGGACTATTGACGGATGACACAGCCATGTCAAATATAAAAAAATCAAAAATTAATATGCAAAGTTACCTGAAAAAGAAACAGTCCTTGTTGCTATATTAGATATAATTATGAATATCCTACATGATAATTTTGGCATGACAAAACTCACTTGAAGAGAGAGACTCGGGCGAGAATGTCCGTGCCGCATTAAAAGCAACACCAAATTATCGTTATAATTTTTTGGAGTGTGAAGACACTAAACCAATTTGGTGCGGGCTATTACTGTAGATGTAAGTCAAAGGAAAATGGTGAAATTTGCTGAAAAAAATATTACTTTATTTAAAAGTGTTAGTTATTTTAACGTACATTTATTTTAAGTGAATTATGATCATATCAAACTAATATTATTGACGTTAAATGATTGTTTGTTTTCACGAAAAATTAATATTATTGATAAGCAACATTTAATAATATTTTATTTATTAGATATAACTCATCGTAAATAAGTTTAATTTAAAAAAGTAAGAAAAGTAACAACACGGACTTGACTTTACTCTCTCTACTATCCAAAGTATTCATTTTAAACGTTTGTATATCTTAAGCGTTCATAAATATTGACCTTTAAATTCGAACCAGTAACTTTAGAAGTATAACGAGATATTTAAATTAACTCTTATTCAAATTCCGCGTAACGTGGTCTACGACGAATTATCACAGTACAGAGGAATATATTGGTTTTACGTATATATCATTACTTAAAAAATAGCGTGGTATAATAATCCTTATACGTATTAAACGTATAAAGCCGGGATATGCACTTATCTATACTATTTCGTTACAAATACATGACGATAGCTTTTTCACATTTTTAACATAAAGCTAGTTGAAAAAACATCTAACGAATGCTTAAAAATGTATACTTGTTTTATTGATAATCTTACAAATAAGAGTTAGTCCAACGCAAGCCGGCTGTCATCTAATATTTTTATATTTTTTAAAGTAGATAGTATTTCATATAAGCAATGGTTAACTAACTAGTTTTTGTTTCATATTTTAAGTACCTTGACCGATGATTTTTCCCTCTTTGTTGACATTTAATATAGCTATTAATGGATATATCAATCATTTAGCAATCATCTATTAGCTGTTAACAGTTATACTCAATGTCAAATTAATTCGAATTTTAGAATTTAATCTAGAACAAAAATAAAAACAGTTTTATTTAATATATATATATCAAGAGTGATTCTAATTGGCTTCACATTATCACATAATTTACTGTTAGGTACTTATGTACGAACCAACGCTATAATTTATGAAGTAACGATTTGTACGAGTGAATTTTTGTGGGCTGTTCTACAATTAGCAATGCCAATGTTCTCATTATAAAGTCATTTAAGATAATTAACTAACGGATCTGTCAAGTTGTTGACAGTTGTCCAACGTGTTAGTGCTCGTGTTTTGAGCTCCATTGATTGACTGATTAATTAAATTTTAACCCATATAAGACATTATTTATTGAATGGTCCCTTTCCACATACCTAAATAAATCGCAACTTGGTGCTTGCAGCAGATTAATGTTTTTGTTGACGACTTATAGAATTATAGCGCGTTTTGGCTTTGCGTATACATGTTTTTTATGGTGTGTATGTAACTGTACAAGTACGGAGTAAGTAAGAGACTCGTGCATCGGATTTGACTGTTGTCATTCGAAATCAGTTTCCCGACTACCTCCTACTATCTTTTAATGTGCTAGAATAGATTTTTTTATCCTGAATCTACCTACTAGAAGTATAAAGAAAAAATCCATATATATTGAACGACTCTGTCTGTTTCCGTTAGTGTCTTGCGGATTAGCAGGTATTAGTATCAAATATTCACCTTACATAATGGATACCTAATACTCGTTATCTGCATTAGTGATTCTTATTATAGGACATTGTTCTGGCGGTATAATTTGACGCTAGTGGTCTCACGAACAAGATTATGTACACTGTAAAGGGTATTAGTTAGAAACCGTTCCGAGGGTGTATTATTATGGAAACGTGCTTCCATTAGGTTAACCATTGTTGACAAGATACAAAAGCGATATTCCATATGAGAGTATATAATCACTGCAAGGTCAATAGCTGGTTTATAATTAAGGTATAGACGGCACTATACGTAATAAACAATTTGATAAAAAAAACTAATATTTCTATGTTTTTCTTCAATCGCGCATGTAGAAGTAATAATTTAAAAAGCATGATTGTGAGCTTTTATTTTGCAGTACAAGTAAATTATAATTAATTTATAAACATATTCTTTGAAATTCATTGTTTGTTCAATTAAGTTAAAACAGTGAGATTTTTAGTCTAGTATTTTATTTTTGGGATAGGATAATACGAAATAATTGAAAAAATGTTGGTGCAACGGAATAACAAAGAAATTAAATTAATTAATTTACCGCACGGCAAAGTCGAATATAGCGTTAACGATGATTTTTGTTTAGTTCAATTAAAATTTCTGAACGAAATTTTACGATAGTGAAAAGCTCGTCGGATTGAAAAATAATTGTTTATAGATTTTATAAACTTGTAATCTAAATCTCAAAACAAATATTGATGAGTTTGTGAGTTGCGTTTTTTGTTTTGATGCTACAATACGCTGGTCGTGGTTCGCTAGAATTTTGAGGATTTTTTTTAATTAGAAGTTAGTTCTCGATACGGATTTTGTTTTCACTAAGAATATTTAGGGTTTCAATGTTATTTTACTGTATCTTGTTAGAGTTCATATTTAATTTGAATTGGTTTGGAGTTACGCGATCGTTTCTACAACAAATCTTCAACCAGTAGGTAATAAATCGTTTCGACTAACCGGTAAAGCGATTCATATTGCATTGCATTGTCTATGAATTTTATAATTACCAATTATTCAGTTGGAGTGTTAGTTACTCTATGTCCCCTGTACCCTCCACAATGATCAGTTAAGCAGTTAAGTCATTTATTGTAACAAATTATGAAAGCATTTAAATCTATACTAATATTATTAAGAGTTAAAATTTTGTGGAGAGGCTTATCCCGGAAAAAATGACTCAATTCTAAAAAAAAACTCAAGTGATTTATTTTCTACCAAGAGAGCTACATTATTTCCGAGTGTTATAAAGTATATTTATATCTTATCGTTTTCTTTATTAATAAATGGCATCCGTGTGAAGTCGGGTCGGAAAAAATAGTGTCTACTCTTTATGTTAAATATAGGCATATTGAGTTGTTTGATTAAATATTTTATTAATATCTAAGTAGATGTAAAATATTTTTATAAAACGGTTCATCAGCGCATAAAACGATTAATTTGATGTATTTATTTGCAGTTAGTCCGTTTATTATATACATTTGGAAATGCAAATGAACCGAGAAGGCTGATTTTTGGATATGTTGTATATTTGGGATTATATTGGATATTTGTATATATATGGGATATTTGTATGTTTGGGAGGGTTTAGAGAAGCTTAACTCAAAATTGTCGAGATGTTAATCAAAATATTACTAAAATTTGTTTATTATAAATTTAATTAAAATGTTTTCAGTCAAGCGGTCTAATTCTAATTACTTCTAATTTCAAAGTATCAAATCGTAATCAGGTAGTCTACGATAACTCTGAAACACGTACCATGAAAATATTATACTGTTTCCTATTTTTGTTTAAATTATTAGTATCATTAAAATAGGTCGAGTATATCGCTGTCAAAGCGAACAAAAGTCCGCTTCAGTACACATTGGTAATGCGGGAAGGCTCGTCTGACTGAACCAATGTTAACTTTGAAGTTTATTGAATATCACTAGAAATTTATTTTTATATAACCTAATATAACCATAATAAGTTTAATAAGTTAATTTAAATTTTAGCCTACAGTTTACCAAATCGATTGACGTTTTATATGCTATACAATTGACTTCGATATTTACGAAAGGGTTGGAAGTAGGATGTTTTTGAATTACGCTTCGTAGACTAATCATCTATCTGTAAACAAAACAAATACAAAATAAACGTTAGTGTCATAATATCTGCTTTATTGAAATAAAAAAATAAATAAAATAATATTAGTTAAAAGTTCTCTAGGAAAATAAAATATGTAAATGTAAGAAAATGTATCCTGTAACTACCGTATTTTATATTATGTTTCATTACCGTATTTTTTATCATTTTCATCCTTTCAGTTTGATTGAGAATCAAACATCCAAATATAAAACGGATTGCAATTTTAGTATATTTTCATTAAAATATTACTGCAAGTTATTTGAGTCGATGTTCAATAATTATGTGATATTGAATTACATAAAATTTAATTGCGATTATATTTAGTAGTTGGCATAAATAAAATGTTATTAAAATTATTCTTTGAAATGTCTTACGTATGTAAATAACGTTTATGTTCATGTTTGTTGGAGTATTTTCTGTGTAGGCATCTGTCGTAAACTAAGATGTTATTTCCTGGCCTGAACTTCCTCGTGACATTAAAATTGAGGAAAAAACTAAGCTATCGAATTTCATTTTTACAGTATTTTTACAATATTTATCTTTCTTTGCTTTATTCAAGATTACAACTGTATAAACTATGAATAAATTGTATACTAATGAATATATACATAAATCTTATTTTGAATATTTCATATTGGTTTTCATAATGGTAAAGTCTGTATGACCTGTATAGTAAATGTTATTACAATTAAATTGATGTCTTCAATTTATTGTTAAAGATGATAAAGAAGAAAACAAATGTATTACTACAATTTTATTTTAATATTATTATTATCGTTATTGTTATATATTTAAAGCCGTAAAAAACTACAAGGAAAACTTAAAGGCATGGTTGTCCTTATCGCATTTAAATAAACGTTTTAATAATAAATAATTTTACGCTTACTTGTAACTATTTTATTTCATTCTACTTATGTTTATTATATTTATCGTTTTTCAGAGGAAGATGAGTCGCAGATATTCGTGAAGTTTTTCAAGTTCCACAAATGCTACGATCTCATCCCAACGTCCGCTAAACTGGTGGTCTTCGACACCCAGCTGCTCGTGAAGAAGGCTTTCTTCG
This sequence comes from Vanessa atalanta, assembly GCF_905147765.1. Lineage (NCBI taxonomy): Eukaryota > Metazoa > Arthropoda > Insecta > Lepidoptera > Nymphalidae > Vanessa > Vanessa atalanta. Next base: position 11,908,386 of record NC_061902.1, on the reverse strand, counting down.
CTCTAGTTTATAACGGTCAGTAAGATTTAATGCAGATTGTTTATACGAATGCGATTTAATGTTTGGCAACATTGTTTGTTTATTGGTTCGCCAAGTGATGTTTACTGTAGCTTACTACTACTTAAAAGTATTTATAAAACTACAGCCACATCTTGTGAGCTTGCAGGGTCACTATATGAGAGGTTCGTACTTTCGTAGAACCTTTTTCGTATCGCCGGCAATCGGGCCCGATTGCGTGGGTATGTGTATGACTTAATGTTATGATTTTTCAAAGCGATATGATTTATTTGACTTTGCCATTTATTAAGGTTCATGAAGATTAATGCATTAAAAACATGTCGTGTTTAAGTTTTAATCTGTTCGTGTTATTTTTTTAGTTGAAAGGATTAATAATGTTACTTATAGTAACATGATTTATTATATAGTAAGTGAAAACTGTTATGATAGAACGACTTCGGTTCTTAATCCCTTAGGTTGCAATTTGTTTAAAGTTTTTTATGGACATAAATACGTTTACCGAAAATTTTTAAAATAATAAAAGCGATTTGAAATAAATTTAAAATACACCAAATTAATTATCGAGTGATACGAACTGTGATTACGAATGTTTAACGAAATGTATGATCTGTATTGAAATAGGTCGAGCTTGACGTCATATATATTAAGAAATTCGTTTCAGAGCGATGTTTATTTATATTTTGCGGACGTATCAATTTATTTTACTATAAAAATTGATGCGATAAATATTTACACATACAATTGTTGGAAATATTTATATATGTTAATATATATTCAGTTGATAAGAAGCTTATATTTATTCTCCGCACTTGTAATACTTTATAGAGGCATCAAATACGATAGAGATGAATTGAAATGTACCTGTCGGTGTATTTTATTCAGCAGAGAATTCGTATTCTTCGAAACTGGATCTAAGAATCTCAAGTACCTATATACATAATCGTTTTATACGATAGGTATAACAAAGTAGGCGAGAGACGTATGCTAGACTTTTGTACAAGTTCTTTTAAGAAAATATTTTTTTAGATCAGGTCTAAGTAAAGTTAAATTTATTTTGTACATTCCTATGATCTGATCTACAGAATCAGTTAACACAAACTTGAGGTAATCAATGAGATATTATTTGGAACCTAATTCTTTTTAAACGTGTAATAAAATAAGAGTTGAAGATGAAAATCAACTTACAACTTTTATTCATTTCCTAGAAGTTTGTACAGAGGATATCTTTCTTGGGAAGTTAAGTGGTATTCGTATGTGATGTTATATTCGAACAGCGTTCGCATAAATTTTACTACAATGACGGATCAATTTATACACGTACACATATTTTCTATGTATTAGAGCGGTACTAAATGTAAAAAACGGGGCTAAATATCAATTTAGTTTGTTAGGAATGGAATTTATTTTTCAAATCAAAATCAAAATCTGACGACGTAACCTCTATAACTTTGGGCTGTAAAATTGGTCTTCTGTAATCTCTTTAAATTTGGCAACATATAAAGGTCGCTTTGGGACAGATCTGTATAATTATTCTCGCTTTATTTCCTTGATGGTTTTTGTACGTTTAGTATGACTGTAAGGAAGCGTGGAAATCAAAGCGGTGAACATATTTTAATAATGTACATAACATCTTAGTTACCAAGGTTGGTGGCGGATTGGCGATGTGAGGAACGGTTAGTATTTCTTACAGCAACAATGTCTATGGGCGTTGGTGATCACGTAATATTAGGTGGCCGAATTAAATACGTTGATTGTTCACAAATCAAGATAATCGTGTACGATCCTCGAAGTAGTGACACTTTGATAGTCCATCTAATGCATATGTAAGCCAACTAATTAAATTAACCTTTTAATTAAAAGCAAAGCCATTTTATTAAACGGCACCGTTCAACCAGCGACATATATATTGAATGTTTTTTTGGGCGGAGTTTCTTCTCATACTAAATTTGCGACTTGAATGGTTGATGTAGATGGTTTTAATCGATCGTCTAAGGCACGAGACGTCTTCAATCGATTTCTAACCGTGCTTAAACAGCCATGCCAAATTGCTTGTGGTTTATCTTATTAATTGTAGTTTTAGGGGATTTTCATCGGTCAAGAACATTGTCACAGCACGATATATTAATAATTATTGTAGTTTTCTTTGATATATTTCATACGTATATAATAATATTCATATTCCCACTCATATTTCTTCCATTTTGTCACCATTTTAAACCTTAATTGACTAATGCATATTTAAGGAGCCATAATTAATATTAAAATTTTAAGTATAATTAATTTAAGTTTTAAATGAAATATATAGACTTTATTTAGTAAAAATTGGCGGGTTAATATATATCCTAAGGTCAAGGATACTTCAATTAAACATTGAAGCGTATAATTTCATCAATATATTTATTTTTTATATCAATAAACTCGGCAAATATTAAATTTCGAATCTCTGCTTGCGTTTAAATTTAAATGAAATGTTAATTATTTTAAGCTTTAATAATAAAGCTAAACGCACACAAACGCTCGAATCAGCGATGGTATTATTGCGAATGTGTTACTTATTTATAAAATGGTATTTTATACGCTGTATATAAATTATGACAAAGCGAATTTATTTTCAAATTGTGAATTATATTTGAAGCAATGCGAAAGGTATACAAAACGAGTTATCTTATGGTTTATGTTGTCACAGCTCTCATTCGATCTCATCGTACGCTGACTCCGTAAGAAACAATACGCCAGTTCCCGTGGAATTTAAGGTGTTCGTCGTTCCATACTATTTTATACGATATATGTTGGCTTTATAGACTAAGTATCTTAAAAAGAATAAATATTAATTTGTATAAGAAAATACAAATATAGAACATGATTTTAACCTATGTTCTCCTAAATCTTATGCCAATTTTCTTGGAAGTTTTTACATATGATAAATAGTAAAAGAATCTGGTATTTCTATTGGTTTAAAGATTTCATTTTTTACTTTTCTATTTAAATATTTAAATTGCATTCTCCACTGCTTCTTTAATGGTTGGTATTGTTTCTTACGGTGTTGCAATAATATGATTTTGTGATAATAATCCCCTTTATTTTATTTGATATCTACTAATTGATCATAATTGATTTTGTGTTTGTCTCAAGGAAGGGGAAACTTTTTTTTTTTAAAATGATTGCGATTATGTCCTTTTTTTTTTACAGTGGAGATTGGCAATGGCTGAATACAACATTACATTGTTAATTTTATGAAATAAATTATTATAATCTAAAAAAAAAATCTAGATAGATTTCATTAAAACCGTGTCGAGTATTTACATCTTTATATTATATGTTCTAAGCGAAGCCCGTATGTCCCCGTTTCGTGTAAACAAATACATCTAATAAATATATATTTTTTTGGCAAAAAACTACTTTATTTTGATATTGTTTCACGTAGATTAGTGGCATTTATCGTCTTGCCTTAGTCTAATAAATCATTAAAAAAATATAGATTTCTTAATGAGGCATTTTAGGCATTATTATCAATATTAAGTTTTAAATAAAAAGAACATTTAATAGTAGATCTGTAGAATCTACAAGTTACATGTTAGACGGACAAACTGATTGTTTCTCAATAAGTGTTTAAAGTAAGTTTAGGAAACGCAAGGAAGGATAAGACAAATTATATTTATCCTAAATATATGAAAATATAATTATTCAACTTCAACCACAAATACCGTTTCGTACGTAAACAATTGAATTAGTTATTATTTGGTCTGTATTTCTATTGAATTAGTTAGTGGATTTTTATTTATTTATTTATCGCAAATCAATTAATTTTTTTTTCGAGTTAAAATTATGCCACGGGATTACGAATGTCATGTCGCCTACAATTGAATGAACGAATATGCAAAATATGTTGACTGATTAAATTCCATTAATATGAGCCAAGTGAAAACCCCTTTGTAACTTTATACAATAGAAATAAAATCTAGCAAAAAATATCACGACTATTGGTTGAACGGTATTGAAGTTGATGTGTTGCCATTGTGTGTTATAATAAAGTGGATAAATATGTATGCCAGCTTTTATGGCGATCGATCGAACTGTATCTAACTATCTCAACACATATTATAACTACGTATATATTTTAACTAAAAACACAAATGTTTAAGGTATACATAACACGAAATAGTACGATAATATTTTTATCTTGGAATAGTGTGAATCGATAAGCGTCGTGATTACATAACTTATGTCATAAATTTGAGTCTACAGAGCGTTAATAATAAAATTCAACATTGATATTTTGATCGTCGTTCTGTACATTCAGATAAGAAAAATGTTTTTACGCTATATTAATCCGTTCGTTGGTCCATGACATATGACATTTGAGCAGGACAATAGGAAACCGTTGTGCCATTTATTACGATAAATAAATACAATCTGATCAATTTTAACAGGTGTCTGCATTGGCTCTGATAAAACTAAGCAGGTATGCAATATAATTTTGTACCATAACCAATTAATATCAAAATATAAAAAGGCAAAGACAAAAAGTCGCAGGACCTTTTTCTCCTCTGTTTGTCAATCAATATGTTTTTGTACCATAGTTGTTCGACGAGTTCTAGTGCTTTCAATGGAAAAAAATATCATATTTTCCATTAGTTTCATACGTTACCTCTTACACCATCAATGCGCCAACAATCACGGGTACTAAGAAGTTTTATCTCTTTTTTTTCGTAATAACACCAACACACACAAACAACACAGTCTTCGTATCGAAACGGGATGATAAGTATATAAGGGGTGGCTTGTTCAGTGTTTAGTTCGGGTTCAATATTAAAAGTAACGCAAGATAAGGTTAAACTATATTTCCTTGCCTCCATTACCCTTCGCTACTACAAAATATTATATAATATTTACGTTCAATATTTGTCTCCGAGCATACTATTTACATTATACATTACGAACATCGATGTTGTTTTGTTGTTTTTCTCAAGTAAAACAACATTGTAACATTCGTAATTCTTAGAGTAAATAATTTATATTCCGATAACCTAATTACTAACTGATTTAAATAATTATACGGCTTCATTTCATTCGTAATATTTAATTAAAATTTAATTAAATTAAGTGTTATAATTTATATTTTAAACGAGTTTCTGTTAAAGATAATAATGACACGCAGATATGTAAATAAATGATATCAGACTAGCGACTCGCCCCGGCTTCGCAAGGGTGCATTTATTTATAAAGAAAATGAGAAGTTCCGCAAATATATTAATTGGGTATATTTATTTCCTAACGATTGCATTTTTATTATTTGATATAAGGATGGTCATGTTATTTTATCGGTCATATAAATCGCAGTAAATATATATATTTCTGCATTAAGCTTTATATATATAAATATATATACTTTTTATTCAGCTACTAAAGCCACTTGGTATTATTATACAAAACACTGTTCAAATTATTTGTTTGAGTAATTAGTACGTGTTTACGATTATGTTCGGTACTGTGTTAACGTGTTAGTAATAAATTATCGGCTTAGGAAAAAAAAAATTGTTCTTATTATATCGTTGGACGGACAAAAGTGCCACTTGATGCTGAATCGTCACCACTGCCCATACACGCTGACGTCATAACAAATTTTAACCATTCTTTTCATCGCCAATGCGCCACCTTCAATGGGAACAAAGATATTAGTCCCTCGTGTCTGAAGTTACACTAGCTCATCACCCTTCAAATCGAAACACAACACTACTAACAATAAATATTTAATATATGATGAGTGGGTGGGATGAGCGTCCAGACAGGCTGGTACAAAGCCCTACCACGAAATAAAATTCGAGATAGTAGTCAATTTAACAATATTTCGTCTTCTTCTTTCGAATGTCAAATCATAAATTACAGAAAGAGATAAAATAAGTGCGTAACTTGAATACTAGCTAAACGACGTATTCATTCGTCTCTATTATAATTTTTATTGAATATTCAAACTAAAAGTGTCTGTCATTGAACTCTACCAACAAATGTTTTATGTTAATAATTTGAATAGTTTAAATTTGTCGCTTTTCTTGATGTCAAGCTATTTAAAGCAACAAAAAAATATATACCTAATGTCAAACGAAAAAATATACAATAGAACGAAAGAATTGATACAATGTTATTCGTTGTTTTTTTTTAAATACATTTGCCTTTTAATTTACGTAACACAGTATATTGTTATTTGTTACACAATCGCTTTTCCATTCGGTTCGTGTATGGTATATTTTTTTCGCTGAGTCTAAAACACTAACTGGACAATTTTATAAACACACATTCAAAACGCATTCCAAATAATAATATATATTTTTTAAAACATTATGAAGACAAGCTTGCAGAATTATGGAAATGAAATTATTGCAACTTTTTGTACTGATTTTTTTTTTTTTTTTAATATAAGTAAGAAAGAGTAATCAGTTATTGAATATTTGTTCGCAGGTGTTCGCGCTGCGCCACTATGGGATTCACAGAGGCAGAGGTTCGTGGGCATGCTCACGATCACGGACTTCATAAAGATCTTGCAAATGTATTACACCAGTCCCAACGTGACCATGGATGAGCTGGAGGAGCACCGTCTGGAGACGTGGCGACGTATGTTTTAAATACTTCTTGTATGCAGCTTTCTAATCGCGTAATCAAAGAATAAAAATCTATGTGACTATATATAGAGAAGTGGCAACACAAAATATGTAATGGCAATAATTATCATATTATTATTTTTATGCTGTACACTCAACAAGGTTGAGGCGAAAGATCGTAACCGATTTAAGAATTCCTTTTTTAATTTATTGTAATTTTAAACTATTTGTAGCTTTCCATCCCCTTTATAGAGTTCTAAATATATATATATAATGTACATTATCATGCAAACTTCTCCACCAAAATTAAAAAATAGAAAAATGTTTTGAACGATGTCTAGTAAGTAGTTTTTTTTTAATACGTCATAAATCGTGAACCGCAATTTACTTTTCATTCAATCAACTCAAATATAAAAATGAAAAATTAAATTTCATAAACATAAATATTGTTACTTGCTGCTACGGAACCCTTCATGGGCGAGTCCGACTTGTACTTGGCCGCTTTTTTTAATAAACTAGCAATGCGTAATCGCACGGTCTTATTACTAACGCTTCCGCTCCCACTAACGTAATACGATATATAGAAGAATGCTCGACATTTGTCTGACGACCGGCGACGTCAATGCGATGCGTCTGCAACATCAAGACTTCCCGAATCTATGCCCTTAAGAGCTTCACGGAATCATTGATATTATAGTCCTACTAATGGTTATACATTACGTTTGTTAATACCACGGTGAATAGTCCATGCTCATATTATTACTATAGAAGTTAGGTGAGTAAACTCTAAATAATATAATATTTCTGACTTCAACAGAATTCCCAATGAAGTATTTTCGAAATATGCCTCGCGATGTTATCTATTTAAATGTAAATTAAATACAAGAATGTTTATTTTGCCTCGTGATCTTAAATTTACGTTAAATATTATCTCAACTCTCGAACAGAAGTTAACAATAAATATGTAATGGTCATATTATTACGTAAGTTGTTATGCAATAATATTTTGCTCGGATCGCATTATCGATTGCACCTAACCTTTGTTTTTCCTTAATACGTTGTGGTACAACGTATTATTTTGCTGCGTGGACTAGAGCATTGACCGCGGATGACTTGCTTAATCATTATTTCAAAATAATAAAATTTGCTCACGAGCGACTAATACGTGATATTTTATCTTTAATGTATCAAAGGTGGCAGGAATACAATTATAGGACGGATTTGTGCAGAAATGTTCCAAAACACTCATGACAGTTATTAAGATTTGCAAGAGAAAAATTTTTTATGGCGATAGCAACCCTCTTTAACTACATTTGTACGTAACTGTAATGTTGTACATAAGACATTTTTATTTATCTACATTTAAATTTTAATAACAATAACTTTAATTTGTGTCCGTGGATCCGAACATGTCTGCCCAACATGGTCGAATTGAACCTTGTAAAATGATGATTCAAAAGTGCTTCTATGAGTCTACATGAATAAATTTAATATACATTTTGAATTTGTGAAATTAAAGTATTTCGCGCAAAGCTTCAGAATAATATGACACAAGAAACTCTTAGCCTCACTTATAATTATACCACGAACAATACAATTTATCTAACTTTGTACAATTAAGTTATCGTAATTATAGTGCTTATAGAATAAGTAGATTATTTATAATTATTATAAATTATAAGCAGTAAATTTTTATTCTTTAATTCAAAAGCACGAACGTTGCAATAAAATTGATGCGAGTACAACATACTGAAATAGGTGACTTATCAAAATGATTTATCGCTGTAATTTGAGCAAGTGGAAACATATATTAAAATATAATAAATGTATATATTGAAAAAGTTGTAATTTTTCGTGATGTTAAGTTTCTATAAATTATTATGATTAAATCATCATGTTATACATAATAAACTTAATATCATATATAATTTATTTAAATTAGCTAGAAGAATTTAGTTCGGTAGTTACCTTATTGTGATTGATATTATATCTATTTCATATCAGTATTCCGTCCCAACTTTCTTAGACAAGCTTTCTGATATAGTGTTATTTTTAACACATATTGTTTTGTTAAAGTACTAATTTATTTAATTTCATGATAATATCTATACTCAGTATTAAGCTGAAGAGTTGGTTATTTTTATCTCAGTATCTACAACTCTGTAGTGAAATATACGCAGTGTAGTGAAATATATGTAGTGAAATATACTCTGTAGTGAAATATACCCACAGTTACCTAAAAGTAAGCAACGCGAAATCGTGCGAAGAAGCTAGTATTAATATGAAAAAAAATCTGCAATAAGTATCAAAAGGTGTATAGATTTGTAATACACAAAGGTAAAATTTGTCGAGGCTTTTAAACTTACAACACCGAACAAACTAGATTGTTTGTTGTGAAGCGCTGAGATACGGATCACTTGGTGGTAGGGCCTTTCTTAGTATGTACCAGCCACTCATCATTTATTCAACCGCCTAGCAGCGATACTTGGTATTGTTGCTTTCCGGTTTGAAGGCTGAGAGAGTCAGTGTGACTACAGGCACACAGTATCTCAGATCCCAAGGTTGGTGGCGAATGAGCGATGTGAGGAATTTTTAATATTCTAACAGCGCCAATGTCTAAGGGCGGTAGTGACCACTTAACATCAGGTGGATCATTTGTCGGTCCGCCTACATATTACATAAACAAAAAGTTGTGTATGGTACAACGTTAGTTTGGGCGTTGAATTTATTCACTATTAAGTAAATTACATTTATAAAAATGATGATGTGTTAATTTTTCTATATTTCATGTTTACAGAGGTGCTGAAGGGATCCGTAATGCCGCTGGTGTCTATCGGACCCGATTCCTCCTTGTTTGACGCGATCAAGATGCTCATCACGAACCGCATACATCGGCTGCCGGTCATCGACCCCGATACCGGCAACGTTCTTTATATACTCACTCATAAAAGGATACTCAGATTTCTTTTCCTTTATGTAAGTATGGTTTGTTCTATATCTTATGTTATGTTTAAATCTATAATCACGTCGCTGAAAGATTTTGCCAAGTGTCGATTAGAAAACCCGTTTAAGCTTGTGGCGTTTTTATTTTGTATATACAACGGTGTTATGAACATGTACTGTAAGATGTTCTGAAACAACCCTATATACACAAGTATTTGAAAAAATATTATTAGTTTAATAGATTGCCTAACTGCTTTGCACTCATCTCGCAAATAGATCGTCCGGTCTGTCTATTCTGAAGGTAAATTATTCGTGAATGACTAAGACAAGATTGACGAAGTACACTCTACAGTCAAGACAATGAATATGACCCTCGATCTAATTTGTATATGATCCAGCTCTGATTGGCAATTTAGCTTTATGAGATGGTCAGCGTATTGTTGTCCAAGGGGTAAGTGACGCGAGGCTGAAAATATTTTCTAGGTGTTTTTTTTTTTATATCCTGTAATATCAGATAATATTTCATTTAATTGTATAATTATTCATTTTAACTACAATTAGAAGGTGAAGTTTAAGATTTTATAGGTCACTCAATAGATTTTAATTTATTAATTTCACGGGGTATCTATATTTCGTCCGATAATTTCAAATTAATTTCAAAATATACGTTTGAAGTAGCAGTCATAAGAAAGTACATACGTTAAATATAAAGGATACACTATTTGCGGAGCGGGTTAGGACGATAAATTAGGTCGAATATAAAATAAAACGCGAACGTGAACTTCGGCGTCAACCGCGGGACTTTACATCTTAGGTATCAATAATGGCATATTCCATCAAAAGCCGGAAGATTGGCAATATTTTTAGTTATAGTATAGTCCCATTAAGTTACATAATTTAGGAACTCATGTAATCCATCCAGGTTTAAATAAGAATATATTGTTTGTTTCAGATAAACGAGCTCCCAAAGCCGTCCTACTTGCAATGCAAGTTGCGCGATGTTCGTATCGGGACCTTGAAGGACATAGAAACAGCTACCGAGGATACTTCGATCATCGAAGCGTTGAGGAAGTTTGTCAACAGACGAGTTTCAGCTCTGCCCCTCATCGACACCGAAGGCCGCCTCAAGGATATTTATGCTAAATTTGACGTTATTGTAAGTTCACAATAAGAAAGGAATACCACTGTTTATAATAATAATAGCGTTTATTTAACAATCTTACATAATACTTTTCTTTCTTAAATACTAAATTTTAATATTTGACACCAGTTTCGCCAAGATTGTCTTGCTTCCCAGCATAGGCCTCCCCTAAAGCTTGCCACAAAGTACGATATTGTGTCTTTCTTCTCCATGTAAAACCTGCTATTCTTTTTATGTCGTTTTCCCACCTGAGACGTTGTCTTCCTTTCTTTCTTTTGTATCGTTTTAGATACCATTCAGTTATATCTTTGGTCCACTTATCTTTTTTTTGTTTCTTATCATGTGACCCGTCCACCGCTGTTTAGTTGAAATAAATGTCGAGTTGCACAATTTTGTGTGTGTTTTTATGACTGTACGCAATAAAACTGATAAATATAAATAAATATATAATAAGATTTTAAATCAACATGGTTATTTTTATTACTATAAGTATTTGAAACGGGATATTTAACATGTTTTTTATTTTTATTTGGTGTAGTATAGTTCGACATTATCTACGAATGTCTTGTTCACGAGACCACCAAATAAAAATAAAGAACATGGTAAATGTCCCGTTTCAAATACTTATAGAAATATATAATAGACAAATGACACCTGCTATAACTATTAGCTCTTTTAATTCTATATTAATTGTGTGCTTTATTATTTACTTACTTACTCGCTTCACTAATACGTTTTACTTTTAATAACTGATTGAAGCCTGTTTATCAGCAGTTTAAGTATAGATTGCGGAATTTAATTAATAATAATGACGATGTTTTTTTAGAATTTGGCCGCTGAGAAGACTTACAATAACTTGGACGTTTCGCTGAAGAAAGCGAATGAACATCGTAACGAATGGTTCGAAGGAGTTCAGAAATGTAATCTCGATGAAACGTTATACGAAGTCATGGAAAGGATCGTACGCGCTGAGGTATTTTTTTGTATATATTTATTGGAAATAGGTAGGCAATAGGCTCCCCTGATGGCATGTACCGTTGCCCAGACATAGACACTGTAATAAGTATTAACATTTCCACCACTAAACGCGGGAAATAAGATGTCCCTTGTGCAATATGGTACAACCAGATAGATATTTAAAATATATGATATATTCTTAGTCTTCCGGAAGACAGGCATTTGACACAGTATATGATATGTCAATATTATAAAAAAATTCCATTTAAATATGTATTTAAAAAGTTACCCGAGCTAAATGATTAATTAAATGAATGTAACCTCCAGGTGCATCGTTTGGTAGTTGTAGACGAGGAAGACAAAGTGATCGGTATTATATCGCTGTCCGACTTGCTCATGTACCTCGTGCTGCGTCCGACCGGCGACTGTGAAGGGTCAAGTCTTCGCAACGAGCATGGCCCTATCGAGGAAAAAGATGAGACTCAAAGTTCAGAGGACAAAGACAACGAAGGAAATACTCCGAACAACTCAGATGCTAAAGACGAAGAGTGCTAAGGCCAGTTAATGTGATCGAGTGACCGTGTATGTAGCGTAAGATTTGTTTAGTGTAAGCGACGAGCGTGGCTCTATTCACAGACGGTTGTGATTTAAAACGAAAAATATATAGAAACAGTTCAGATCGAGTTTGAATTATCTAAGCAACATATATTGTAATCTATGTCTAATATTCTTGCTGGTTAAATATAAATTTTCTTTACAACATTATCTTTTATCATAACAAAGATTTCGTCCCGTTACCGGCCAACTGTCTACTTATTCCACTTTAATGATATAATATTTATTTGCATAATTCTGTATAATTATAATACAATTCTTATTGTCGAATAGCCACACATTTAAATATAAGATTCTCTTATTAATGTCCGTATTTGTAGAATCCAAAGTGAATTTTCTTTTAGGTTCGTTATACATTAAATAAACAATTTCATAATAATGTTTTAATTGATGTTTAGATGACTTGTATATTTTGGGGAGTCCATATTTGTTTTCTGTAGGTAATTTTTCTTATGTCGACCTTTTTTTTTTAGTATGATTTTTTAAATATTATTTGTACAGATTGTCACAGATGTTGGTGTATGTACTCGTAGACGTCGTCGCTGCGTTTTTTTTTTTAACTTCATAGACTAGGTTTATCTTAATAGACTATGGGAAAATGATTAATAGTTTTGGCGGATTTTTTTCGAAAAATCTATGAAAATTAATTTGCATGTGAATGTCAGTTCACTATTTTATCGTAATAGTGAAACGCAACAATTAATAATAACAATCTCCTTGACATTTTAACTCTTAGGCTTAAGTTTGTTTACATTGCAAAATTCCTATTGACAATACTTTTATTGCTCATATATCAAAGTTATCAAACGCTCCAAACACTTATTATTTGAAATTATGATCGATATATCACAAGAGAGTTTAATTAAATCGTTCACATTAATAAATTGATTAAAGAACAAATGTATGTTCTGGAATAAATAATCTAATTTACACTCCAATCGAGATGGACTCGCGTGTTTGTCAAGTGTGTACTACTTAACTAAAATTCCTGATTACAATCTCAATAAATGTTAATCTTCAATTCATAATTAAACCACTTTGAAAAACACGAGTGAACATCGCGTTGTCATTATTTTTCTCTGTGTAATTTTTGTTCCTTAATCTATTACCAAACAAATAAAAGATACGCATGTTGTTTTGGAGCTGACGTGCGCTGCAAGTATTATGAAATGTGTTATTAATTTATGTGTAGTTTAGAGAATAGTAATAACTCTAGAAATATTTGTAATAAATGTTGTATTAATATAGTTAATTAACATTGTAGCGGTATTCTGTAATGGCGATGAAATCGGCAATTTTAAAACTATTCAAATGTAGGACGTATCTACATTACAATCAAATAATGTCTTTTTGGTGTTTATTTGTGTCAAAAAAAAAAACGCACATAATATTAGTTCATATAGAATTTGAAATAAAACATGGTTCCGTGTAAGTTTGTTTTCATTTGCATATTTTAGGATTCATAAATAAAAGTCGAATGTAATTTATTAAACATTCTATTACAGTTTGATAAACTTACGTTAAGTCGTTATATATATCACAAAAATGAGTTCCGAATCATAGCAGCTAAGATTTTATACGTACAAATATCCTCATTGGTCCAAAATTGTTTTGGTTAATCTTATATTAGCACAAGACAATATGATATCGCAAATACATATTTTCAAACACATTCCGAAAACTCTTAAAAGTCTATATTGAGGTGTAATCGTGAAATTATATTATAATTTTTAAATTTTCTTTATTTTCACATCTGTAGTATATTTTACGGTAAAGTGTATAATATCTTCTTAATAAATTTAGCATTTCTTACGAACCTAACTATATTACCAAGGAGACCCTTACAAACATCTTAGCACTTTTAAACACATCCACATAGAAAAAAAGTTGGCAATTGGATTCTTTCTATCTATCAGCACAAATCGAATTGATTTCACTAATTCTATTACATTCATAATCACATTTTTTTTTGCAAATAATTGTTCGAAAACTTGACATTAGAAACGAGTATGGTGCGCTATCTGTTTTAATAATTCACAACATAGACTAAACTGTCATGTCGTAGTTTTTATATTTTTCGCTAGATGGCGCTACCATGTTTTTATTCCATTTTCAAACTAGCGGTTCCACGTTCCTATTGCCAACTGTTTACCTTTCAACACCAAATAATCGCTGCAGTGATTCGGAACATAAGAGCAGCGATAGCAGTAACGAGACAGCACAGTGATGTACTGGAAACGGTAGGTTAGCATGAATAGTAATATAAACTAACACATTTACCATTATATCCTAAATCAGAACGACTCTTCTGTAATATAATTTTATGTTAAGTTGATCCTATTGCAGTATTTAACGATCAAAAATATAAATCAATAGTATTTGTCAATCAAGTGAACTAAAAAATGTACTATTTAATTTTTAAAGCGAAAAAAGGAAAATTTAAATATTACAGAAAAGTTCGTTCTGAGACACTTAAATATAAATTTACTTACTAAAATGGCCACAGTCTTTTACTAATGTACGATATAGGTACATAAAAAATATGTATTCTATAACAAAACATTTTAAAACTAAATAAAATAAAAAATATACGATAAAATTTTTGCATAGCCCATATTTTCATAAAAAAAATCCTATCACTTCCTCTTAGTCCTTGGCCAGCAAAAATTATGTCTTTTTTTTAATTTTCATATATATCAAACCGCGTCTATGGTAAATCCTTTAACATTCTATACGTATAATATACAATTATATTGCAAGTGTGCGTCACTATTTTGATAAACAATTCAAACTATATTAACAAAATCTTCGTGGCCATTTAACTAATATTACATTGCATTATGACTCTAAATAGACATCAATCGATTAAATACGCTTACGATTATATCATATATAGACAACAACAGTGGTTAATAATAAACTAACTACGTTTATGCATAACAGTATAATAATAGTATTGACGTTAAAAATTAAAACAATAGGAACGTAAAATGGCGCTATGAGATAGTTAAGAAAACGAAAACAGAGATCACGTTGCATCTTGACTAGATTCGTAGCGATTGTTTAAAGAAAAATATTATGTTAATATCGAAGAACGCAATAAACTGGATATAATTTAATGTGACGTCTAACAAATTACTTAATAACTAGGTATTACGTTCATAAGTTAATAATATATTTGAATGTATCATGCTGAGTTGATCAATATTAAGTCAGCATAATTATATTTCTTTTGACGCAATCAGATCTTTTCATTAATCTGCATTACAATTTGTGGTTATTAGATATTGCACGTCACAAATCCAAAGAGTAAATAAAAATACTTTGTCTCTCGGACCGTTTTTGTAATATAATTTCAAATAAATGAATAATCGATATAATTTCAAAATTATTTGTCGTTTTCAATTTTAATCAATACTCTTAATATACTTAAGGCCTTTCCTCGTTCCTTCATTCTAAAGAGAGAATTTTAAAAATGTAGTTAACATTGAAAGTAAGATATTGAGAAATTTTCCTAACGATTGTATACATTTTCCCCGAAAATTTTAAGTATTTTTTATCATTATTCTTTATGAAAAGCTAACAATTATCAAACAACAACAACGTTTTCGCGAATAAGACTTAAATGTTACATACAAGATTACAATAAAATATCGCAATTCAGACGAGGCAAGCCTCTGAGACCATTGGGTCATATATCCTTTTTAGTATTTCTAGCTCTACATATATATAAGTAATATAATAACAAATATTTGATTTAAAAATTAAATTAATTAATATTTATATGTAAAATGAGATAATTGAGCCGTTTAAATAATTCAAATAATAATAAGCAATAGTTACGTTTCAACCTTATTATTAAGTCCCTAGATTACAATATTCTTAGAACGAAGCCAACGAATTCTGTCAAATGATTTTGTCCTTTCAATTGTTTATGTTTATCTCATCGATCATAAAAAATACGCGGAAACGTTAACCGTCTAAGTTTTAACTAATTTGATCATTGATGTTAGTGTGTATTAATTTGTTTTTTTATTAAGTTTCTTTTTTCGTTTATGACTATCGTTCTTCCAATAAGTCCTTATTAGACAATTTATATTAGGGTTAAGAATAGTTTAAATATTACATAAAATATCACATTTCCGAAAATGTCTCACAAAAATTTATAGGAAAGATTAAAAATAATGGAGTTAACCTTTATTCTGATAAAAGTTAGTTATGTTTTATACTAAATAAAATTATATTTATAGATAATTATTTGGTTAAAAAATTAAGAATTTTAAAAATTCGCTTGATATGTTTTTGAATCAAAATAGGTTTTGGATAAAATTTCTTAAAAAAATATCAACTACCTATTTAAAATGATATCTTGGTAATAATCAGTGTAAATAACTGATGTCAAAGAATATTTATGTCAGTAGATAAAATGTTTAATTTTCTACAGTAGGTAAATAGTTTTTTTTAATATAATTAATATATAATACTGTATAGGTAAACAAAATACAATTTGCATTAAAATCAATTAAAATTTTAAGTACATGTAGATGGGAATTTATAAAAATAAAGGTAATATATAATACACATCAATTAAAATAAATTGTAAATAGTAACAGCGATTTAGTCCAGTAGTACTTGATTTTGGCAAGTTGTGTTTTAATAATATATCAATCAAATCGTTTGTCCGTGGCAAATTGCGTAGTCATTTCTAAATACCCTTGAAAACGTAAAAGTTAACAAACACCATTACACGTCATCGTCCTACAAAGAAAAAAACCTCAAATAAAAAAAAAAAATAATAAAAGGTATTGCAAATGTTTGTGCATAAGTAATACTTTTTACTGACATTAATACAGAGTAAATACTTACTAATTTTTAGATAACTATAATATAAATAAATAATCCATTTAGTTCAGGGTATTTAGTTGTCCCAGGAATCATAAGTGACGTCCGGATAGGCCCATGGTGGTCGGCTGGAGGTATGCGAGGTTGTCCTATTAGTACGTTCGTTGTATCTAAATCATAATATATATTATAAAATGATGTATAGCATTTACATCTTCAGATTATAAAACACAAGACGAATGGAACACGCGGAATAATAGATTATTATTTAGATTACACAATTACCTATAAGTAAGTGTGTAAATTTAGCATTTTTAAATTAATTTGTCATTTTTATTTGTTACTGATGATTAGACCTCTACGAATATCGCTTGGTGTTACATGGAGATGGTTTTCCTCGAAATTATTTTAATTTTAATCAGAACTAACATTATAGGAATAATAAAATATTCATGAAAAAAAAAAAATGTTGTCTTGGTGTGCCTTGACACGAACTTGCTGCGTTACATCTTCTCGCAGCCATGGATTATATGTTTAAATGAATAAAAAGTCTAATAATATATTTTCAATTTCTTATAATATTCGTAATATTTAATAAAATGCTAGATTTTAACATAAAAAAAGAATACGAGTTAATCAAATAGTGAGCGGCCCGGTTTCCTGTTTCACACTTCCGTCCCTTTTCACGAAATCACTCTCGCAAATTCTAGGAGAGATGTTACACATAAAAAAATGTGGGATTTATTTTATGTTACAGATAAAAAAATGTGGTTTTTTTTTATGTGTCCCACATGGCACAATGTTCGTTCAGCGCACTCCATTTGCCTTTTGTTTTATAATCTGAGTTTACACCATAAACATAATATTAAACTTGCGTAACTAAAAAAAAAAAACTCAAACGTGTGACGACACATTTAAGCTTTTTTTTCGGTGAGGCGATGTTTAAAATATTGTTGGTGTATCACGCTACCATATTACTATGTTTATGATTTATATAGGTACATATAGTGTATAAATAGTATTTGTTTATGCGTCAAAAATGTACATATGACTAAAGTACTAAATTTTATGGATAGACTTCCGATTTTTTTTATAATTTATATATAAATTTCTATTGTTCGTTAACACTTAATTTCATATATAATTGCGAGCGAATACAAATATTTCTCAAGCAAAAAGAAGGTTTTCTTACCGAGTCTCAACCTGCATGTACGAAGAAGATCCAGTGTAGCCGCGGCTTGTCGATTGTACGGGTTCTAAGTCAGCAACGTGCCAAGCCAAAAGAGGGTCCGAGTACCTATTATTTGTATAGCTATAAATTTCTAACATGGCGATTTTTCAATATTTGAGTTACACGACAGTTACGTACTTTTTAAAAATACATAAAGATATATAGGTAATGAAAATAAACATTAGTATTAATTATTTAAAATAGACTCTTATACACTTACTGGTCATGGCTGCCATAGAGTCCATCGCCTTCGAAGATGTTGCGGTCGCCTGTGGGGGGTGGTTGCGTAGCGGGCGGAATAGTGGTGCGATCCAGTGGGTTCGGTGGTGGAGGAGTGGGCGCGCGGGGCACGGGGGGGTTAGTTTCAAGATTCGAATTCTTAATACCATACTTAAAATACACTATCAAACCTGTAATGAGAAAAATATATTATGTATTTAAATTACTGAATACTTACTTTTCTAAATAACACATTTATTTTCAATCATATTTAGAAGTAATCGATAATATAAAAACAAATTATAAATTATATTTAGTTTTATTAAATAGCAAAAAGCTGACTGTGATGTAATCAATTCATTTCGCTGCAGCGCTTGTGACGTAAAATTTTCATTAATTATTGCATTGAATAAAATTGCTGTGACAGTAGTAGCTTCATATATAAATAGTTACCAATTATCATCCAGACGGTGAATCGAATTAGAGTCAGAATTGAAAGATTGAGAATCAGGTAAATGTTGACCATAATGGCGATCGTGGGCACGAAGGGCAGACAAGGCGTTGCGTAGACCAGTGTAGCTCTATAATTAGAAATAAAAAAGAGGTAACAGTTGTCAAAATCTTATATTTTATTCAGCTTAAAGAATTCTTGATGAATATATACATCCATAACATAAGGCAAGTAATACACACATGTCACGTACCCGAATTCGTAAGCTAATTCGACCTCATTTACTTTTAGAAAATTAAATAACCTTAGTCTTCAGTCATGTAAGTACATTTTAAATTATACATGTTATAAGAAGAATACTTATTGTCACAATAGTATAGTAAAGTATGAGATAAAAAAGAGTAGATGTATTGATCTTCACATGGACAATTTTAGTCACCGTTGCCATTCTCAAGGAAAACAGAACATATTCGTATTATAGGATACAAGATAACTCTATTTATGCATTCTTATAATACGATGTGAGGGCAAATCGGACACAACTAGAAAGACTTAGGTACAGACCCAATAATTTTATGTGTTTTCCAAGGCAACGAGAAGTGGTCAACTTCCTGATTCCGGACTCTCGAACTCAACACTTTTTTATGACATACCCGGGGCTATATCAAGGGCCAACGCGTACAAGGGAAGGAAAAATGTATAAAATATATCAAGAGATTTGTATCAAAATAAAAAAAATAATAACTTTTTAGAAAGAATTTAGCTTTAATTAAACTTTTCATCTTTTATTTTTTTTTGTTTATAGATACATTTTTGTATACAAATAATTAAATATATTTTTTTGCATTAAATTTTATTATGATTAAAAGAAAATGATTATTATAATTTTAAAAAGCCTGTGTTAATTTTGTTAGTTCATACCGATTTTGTGGTTTCCGAGAAATAGCTAGCAGTATTCCAAAGATGGCGATAAGCAGAATAACCATCATAACAGTTGTAAAAGTAGATTCGCCGGGACTTCCGTAAGCCGCAAAAATATCGAAGATGATGATGAGCACGTACATGACGCCGACCGCCTTGATGACATATAGACCTGAGATAAAATATTATTTTATAGTCACAGCGTATGAAATATGACCAACTAACCACATCATAACTCAATTAAATAACGTTTCAAACTACCTTAATCATTACTAACAGTATTTAAAACGGGATATTTACCATGTTTTTTATTTTTATTCGTTGGAGCTCGATATTTCGACATTATCTACGAATGTCTTGTTCACGAGACTGAGTCTCGTTTTAAATACTGTTAGTAATAAAAATAACCATGTTAATTTAAAATATTATATACCTTAATCATTCTTGTACAGTTTACACCGTTAGCACCGTTCTCCTAAATATTTATATATTTAATGTCGGTATAATTATTATAAATAATCTTGCTTATATTATATTTAAGTGTAGCGGAAATAGCCCAGGGGATGGAACGCGTGAATCTTAATTGAAATTTAAGTTTTAATCCCAGCAAGTTTCATGTGCTAAATATATTCACAATATAATGAATTATTATATTACGTATTCGACGGTAAGTCGAAAGGTTTTATTTGCAAACTATTTGATCTTCACGGCCTAAAAGATTTTCTTTTTTTATTAATTATACCAGACTATTATTTACAGTTGAATGTAAGGTCATTCAACTGGGTGTCATAATAGGAGAAAAATATGAATTATGCTGAAGTTTATTATTTTTCGTATCTAAAGTGTTTAGTTTTTTTTAATATATATATTGGACAACATCACATACATTACTCTGATCCCAATGTAAGTAGCTAAAGCCCTTGTGTTATGGAGAATCAGAAGTAACGACGGTACCACAAACACCCAGACCCGAGACAACATAGAAAACTAATGAACTTTTTTCTACATCGACTCGGCCGGGAATCGAACCCAGTACCTCGGAGTGGCGTACCCATGAAAACCGGTGTACACACTACTCGACCACGGAGGTCGTCTATTTATAGTGATTTCATCCTACCGGAATTCTCGGTTGCAGGACCGCAGTCGACCCACGGAAGCAGGCCAGGGCAGAGGTAGGACATTGCGTGTAGCTTGCGGTAGATAGCATCGAAGAAGCGAGCGCAACGCGAAGTACCCGTAGAACATCCTCCAGGAACAGCTCCTTTTTAAACAAAACATTACATAACAGTACACACAATAGTTAAGATACTAGTACAATATACTAAGTATTATATCAATATAATAATCTCGATCGGTAGGCGCTTAATTCTTTCTGAAACTATAATTGTGGATTGTTAATAAGAATAGCACACAATAATATGATATATTTTAAATAGCATTACGTTTCTTACCATAGAACTTATTTTCGGTGTTGGAATTGACTAAGAATGCGTCATCTCGACCGTATTCCTCACTATCATCCCCGGGAAGCGTATCGTCGGAGTCGGGCGAGCTGTGAACAGACTGGTTCGCTTAGCAGAGCGCAGGCACAGCTTTCAATCAAAATTACAATAGGCATATAATGACGGCCGGCCTTTCGCTATAGCAGATGTTCGCTTTGGCAACGCGTCGCAATGATCGTTATTACCTGCGGGTGACACGTCGCACCATAACACGTTGGCTGGCTGGCATTATATGAGTCGGGCCGTGAGCCTGAAACAATAAAAGTGAAATAGAACACTGTCACTTGATCACTGTTTCAACGTATGCTTTTGTTTGTTATTAAGCAATATAATCTTTGGTAACATTTCCCGATGGAATATTTTATATGTTACATATAAATCACGATATTAATAACAGATCTATTTAGACGATCTTATTATTATAATTACTTTTGTGAGTCATGTAACAGAATTATATTATAACTAACGTATGTGTGTGCAAAACAAATTAACGTTTTATGTTCTAAATGATATCAATATTCCTCATCGGTGGAAAATATAAAGTTGATTATATTGAAAATATCATATAATATGAGAAGATAATATCACAAAGTATACGTTTAAATTGTGTACGAAATTATGCCATACTTTTTAAAACTTTTGTCCTGTAACTATGCCAAGAGTTCCATGGTTTTTGTATCAAAAGAGCAAAAATAAATGTTATGAAGTTTTTTCTGTGTCGTTTATCTTTTGTTATAATCGTTCAAGTCTCAAGTACTTGGCGGTAGTTAGTAGTAACTTTCTTTCGCTGTGTCGTTTCGAAATATGAGCGTAAGTTCTTATTTTTATGGATATATCAAGTCAAAAGTATAAAAATTGTCTAAGTATATCTTAATCATATTTGTCTTTGATTAGTTTATATTCTATTTGGCCAGAAGGCTATTTTTTGTAGGTTGTGTTGAATAACTCTGTTAACAATTAAATAATACACGTAATAGAGCTATTACTCGTTATTACTTGTGACTGATTTTAATTATAATATTTCTTATATAGTAATAATAATAATAGTAATTAAGAAAACTATTTTGGCGAACAATATTTTCACCAAAAACAAAGTTGCCAGTGTTCATTAAAAAGATAAATAAATAGCATATTTATTATGAGTAAGGTTGTATTAACAAGAAATAGGTCGGCACTATTCCTGAGGAGTACCTTATTCGTTGTTTTGTTTCACTGTGAATAATTTACTAGACCGATTTAAGAAACTGGGTCATGAGAAGCTGTTTATGAGGAGAACTGATTTCAAACTTTATAATAACCAACTTTAATATTAATTTAAAGCTATTATTTGGTGTCCATGAATAAATCAAAAGAGTATTAAATTAACATCTCATTTTATTAGACTCACTAAAATGCCGAATTTCAATAACGTAAATAGTAACGAGTTATTATTATATTACATAAATGAAGAAAGATTTTCATTCTTGTATTCAGTATTGGTTCTTTTATAAAGAAATATACGAAAAACACGTGATGAGTGAACATCGGCTCTCTTAATTAGGAGAAAACTATTCACTATAAGCGCTCTAGTGTTGTATGTATTAATAGTTATATTAGATGACATAATGAAGACTTATCCCTGCATCGAACTTTAGTACTAACTCTTATCAGGATTTGAACAAACTATTTACACGAACGTTCTAGCTATTGTAGAATATTTTATGTCAATGCTTGTATAGGTAGGTACAAATAGCCAGCCGCTAGCGTCATAAAAGTCGCAGATCCGATCTTGATACCTCGTCTCATAAGCTTTCAGCTTAGCATACGGCGCAGAGAGCAAAATATGAATATCAGTGACTCGTTTTAATATATCTATCTATAATGTACACAGTATAACAAAGCCGCTTTTAACCTACACAACAGATTTTAAAGCAATTTTCATCAATAATATTGTTAGATATTCAAGAGAAGGGTATTATAGTAGAGTTTCAACTTTCCCAGCCGGAAACTCAAGATTTTTTCTTTATGTTTGTTCTTCAATCTTAAAGTTCTATATAGACTCTTTTTGTACTGTGTGAAACCGGGAAGATTAGCTAAGTAATACAAAAAGCTGAAAAGTTTCTACGTTTAAACGTGCGTTAGACTGCAAAAAAATCATTAAACAGATCATTTACTAAAAAAGTTTTAGACTATGACTATCACGCTACGACCATTGGAGCCTGGATGTAAACTTTAAGCTCGTATCAAATCGCACGGAGTTAATAGCACTATACATAATAACTGGAGTTTGTATGGTCTTGAGCGCAAATCAGAAAATACCAGTGTAATTATAGTAATTCATTTAGCGCAAGATAGTTCATTTCTTGAGCAAGTTCATCAGACTACCTAACTTGATGCTAGGACATAAACATAGGAAACATAGGAAACTGTATTAATCAGTCAAGTAACCTTCAATATTTAAAGCGGAAGTAATGATCATTTTCTTGCTTAAAGAAAAATCGTAATCTTTTGTTTAATCCTGCACTGGTTTCTATCTCCACAGAGGTAAAATTACCATCTCTTTGCGATGGTACTAATTTAAGAGCGGAACAACTAACAAACATTATCTTTTATTTTAGTGCTCATAGTTATTCTCAGATCCGAAGAAAGTTCGCCCTGACAGCAGATGAGTATCTGCTTACTACAACTGTTTCGTACTATTATTACTATTTTGTACGATGAACTAAGATTGTCCAGTATTTAGAGTTCGTTCATCTTAACCGATGTTTGTCGGTTCAAATCCAGGCAAGAACTAATTATTTTCTGCTTCATTGTTTCTAATGTATCTCGTGTTCGGTGGTGAAGAAACATACTCTGATGAAACCTGCATGTATCTAATTTCAATGAAATTTGAGCAGCTTGGTCGAATAAGTTCCAAAACTTCTCTTAAAAGAAAGAGGGGGTCTCTTAGTCCATCAGTGGAACATTTACATGCTATTTTTACTTTACTTTAATTATTTTAAGACGTGAGCTCATTACGTGGCCTTTTAGTCCAGGATACACATTATATTCCGAGTGGAATAAAATAATTTCTTTAGTGAGTTTTATGAGGACATTCAATACACTGAAATTCGCATAAAATTAATTACGCCGCTATTAACATGACATATTTTGTATGACGTGAGATGCAATCCTGCTGTTAATTCTTTTTGCCTCCGATAATAATTTAACAGTTGACCTCGTAATCCTTTAGAATTTATTTATGTAAAATTAATTAAAACATCTATTGAAAGGTTGCTCTTACGTTCGTTAAAATTATTCTGTCTGTTACAGTCATTCAAAATTTGAACGAGTCGGTCTAAAATATTGTAATTACGTATCGCAAATTGTACGTTCAAAATGCTTTAAACTAAAAGTTTACCTTTGCAATATATTTATAAAATCTTCACGTAATCCTATTTACATTACTTCTTTTTCGTTTCTTCTCAGGCTGGTGTTTCAATCGAAAAAATTGAATTTTGACAATAAATAAGATTCTTTAATGCTTAATATTTTTTTTAATTAGTCTATTGTTTCGACTTATTTAATTTTAACAGATGTAGCTAAAGTCCAACAAAAGTTTTGCAACGAGATAAAAGATTTGAACTATCTTGACAGTCAATAAAATTATTGGGAAGCTAAACAATGAATGTTATTATAGAAAAGTTTCAAGATCAGTTACTTTACAGAGTTTCCGTATTATTTAGCTGTAGTCTATTTACGATTGGGTAATATATATACAAGGAGTTTGTCATAAAATATGGTTTTCCAGAATACTGAATTTTGAATTAATCGTATGACAGTTAAATGATATTTTGGATACGGAGCCACGCCTTGTTAAGGACTGTATACTGTATACTTCGACAGAATTGTCATTTGTCCCGATCACTTTGTTTATACAATTGACACTGCTTACATTTTATAAATATGTAGAACTTTTTGTACACAGTTATTTATATCAAGCTTAAGTATATTAAGTTTTAGTTGCATTAAATCTTAGTGTTTTATACTGATATGTTGTGACGATAATATTGTCCCTAATTTATGAAGGAATTCTTTGTCACCTGCTTCTTGGCTCGCGTTTTAGATTTTTGGTCGTCAAGAGTTAGCTATAAAAAGTACACACACACACAAATGTCCTTCCTTGTGGTTCAAGCTTGCTTCATACAAAATATCATCAAATTCAGTTTAGTGGATTGATCATAAAAGAACAACAGACAGACAGACAGATTGTCTTTTGCATATATAATATTAGTATAGGTACATAATGTAATACGATTTGTGGTAAAGATCAGGTTCGAAAAATTGCATAATTTTCATTAGCAAAGCTAAATACTTCGTATGCTTCTGTTCGTTATGAAGTAAACAATAAAACATTTGTTTGCCGGAATTTTTGTGCAAGTCTTAACCAGCATAATATACTCCATTATAATAATAATTATTAATTAATTATCTGGCATTATAATAATAATGATAATCTTTATTTGAAAAATATAAGTATTTACTCCAAATCGCTTATATCTACACTAATTAATTAACAATTTTTTAAAAATTCTTACTAATTTGACTAAAACATACTACTAATAAGGACGAATATAATTGTTTGAATATACTATAAAAGGGATCACAAAATATGTAAATATTATATCATGGATCGGCATTAAGTAGGCATTGCAACGCCTATTGATTACCGGTCCACGATATACGATCTCGAAATTAAAATAAAGTTTTTGAATGAATAATTAATTTTAAACGAAGCTTCGTAATCACGAGTATGTGACGTAGATTTCTGCTTTTCCGGTAAAACTTATCTAGGACGAAAAACTGTGTTACTTAAATTTCATTTTAACAATTTTATTAATAATATAATATATCTTTATTTATTTAAATGTTTAATTCAGTGATTCATAAAGTCCGAGAGCAGTTAAAGCGACACGTAAAATTGTCCGTGAAATAAAATGTCTTTTCAATTCACCCATTTGATTTAAATTTCCATCGAAAATTTAGGTCGATCTCGCGTGAAGAAGATTTGAATTCCGCTCATCGAGTTCTGCTTCAACTTTTAAACGAAAAATCTTTAAACGTATTTTTTGGCGAGAATGTTTGTTTTAGAAAAATAGTAGTCACGTTTCATATTTTATTTAGATTTAGTGCGAGAAACAGTTACATAAATATACAGTTCGTGAAGATTTTTGATAAATATTCCTTGTAAAAATATTTATACTTACAAACGAAGTCTCACGTTGAGCAGAAGCCGTGCCTTCAGGGTCCACTGGTGTTCGGAGACTTTGCGGTAAGAGTTCTATGAGGTTGTCGGAATGCGGCTGGTAGCGAAGAACCAGCACACAGGTGGACACCAAGGTGTAAGCAAGGAGAGTGCCTAAGAAGGTAAAGACTGCTTAGTATTTGAAGTAAATTTTAAAATTCGCCAACACAATACAGTCACACAGTCACAATATTCAAAAAAAATACATGTATTTAAATTTAATTAGTTATACACACTTTAAAACTTTTAAAGAATTCAAAATTTAACAGTAGAAAACGCTACAAGTAATAATAATATCAAAAATCATCAAAATCAAGGCTCTCCTTGAGGACTTAAGAAGATTGCCTGTTTTTTGTATTCATTGTGTCGACCAATAGCAACGAACAACATGCGATGTGTTATATACCTATATATATATAAAAATACAAATCCGATTGGAATTCTAAACATAATTTAGTTGCTACTGTAACTATAATAGTGCAGGACTAATATACTAACGAATATTGTATAAGCACGGAAAGTAAATAGGAACTCATTCCAATTTGTGGACTATACTACTAATACATTATGAATACTGAAATATTTTTCGTCCTCATCATCTTAATAAATATAATATGTTTTAAATGTTGTACTTATTGGGTTAACATGAGTATTGAGTATATTTATTGTTATTAGAATATTTATTAGATGTAGTCTATGTCACATATTATGTAGCACCTTAGCATGTTTAGATTATTTTTACCAGTTGAGTGTTTGAATAAATATAAAAAATCAGAGTACAACTTTTTTAATAGCAAAAGTGTTATATTAAGTTTTTTTTTTCTAAGTAATGTAACTTGGGCTTTAAAGTATATTAAAACTATTTTCAAGAATTTAAGTGATTTATTGAGAAAATAGAAGAATCTCAGCTTTCTGTAATTTGAGTAAAACTTAAAATAAACAAAGAATTAAATGAAATAACAACATTAAATACGTTGGTATTGTATTTGTGAAGAAAACTGAAAATCTTACCTGTTGTTTTATTATTAATATTTTAATGTTAAATTATTATTAATTATTTATTTGACGTTTATTTATCTTATAAATTATTATTTATTACTGATAGTGATATTATGATAGTGCAATAGAATTTAAGCTTTAACACCCCGTCTCATCGCCTCTGCTCGTAGAAGCGTCATGCTATTCCAATTCTTTGGCTTCGAATTGCGTCTCAAAGAGAGAGCGAGTTGCTAGCATTCTTGCCACCGTTTCTCATAGTTAAGATTTGTATTTATTTTTCCTTTCAATATGTGTTATGAAAGTATTTTACCGTAATTAAAATCAAGAAAAAAGAGTTGAGTGAGAAAGTTACTTAAAACTTAGGTAAGGAACTTCGAAATTTTTAACGTTGATTTGAAATAAAAAAGGCTATAGAATGATGTGATTTTATCATAATCATAAGTGATTTATGTAAATTTTTTTACACTGAACGAATACACCATTTTGTATGTACATAGATTTGAAAAACATTTGCGAATATCGGTAATTCTCTTTACAGAATTTTATCTCCATTGTCTTTCAATTTTGTGTGTTCAATTACGAATGTAAATTCTAATAAGTTATATACATCTATATAGAAATCATATTATACTTGACTTTATTGTCTCTTTGGGCTGTAGCTTTTTAGATACTGGGTTCAAACCCCAGGTTTGGCCGATAATAAGTTATTAAGTACAAAAATTCTCAGTAACTGATTGGAGTCTGTAGGTTGGAAATATGTATTCTACCGTGCCTCGGAAAGCACGTAAAGACATTGGTCCTGCGCCTGAACTCTTTCCTGACGTGTTGGATTTGCGGTCCCGTGGAATTATGAATGCACTAATGAATGGATTTGTACACACACTTGTGCACTAGAATATGTGACGACATTATCATATTATAATTATTTTTCTAATTATTTTCCGTCTGTGTAGTGATCGACGAGGCGGAACTTTACCGTTAAGACTAAAATAATAAACATATAGTTTTGTATTATATGGTGTCTAGATAAAGGTAGGTGAAGAAAAATCTTTGAAAGATTGATGAGTATTCCCTTTTGTGTCGCCTCCGAGTCCTGAACGTGACACGGTGAATTATGTGGGCGCAATGTCACTTGGGGCAGCTGAAAAAATCCTTTATATACATTTTATGCGTTATTAATGTACAAAAATTTATTAATGTTTTATTTGGAACTGAGGAAAACAATTATGTTTAAGAGACTACTTTTCATTGTATCCATTAATTTGAATTATTTTGTAGCTTAGTTAGGCGGACGGGCAAATGGTCTTTTTTCCCATAGACATTGATACCAAGAAGTTTTAACCATTTATTTTATAAGCTTGGGAATCTTGGGAATTGAGATATTAGTCTATGTTATGTATATGTTATGTCCCTTGTGTCTGTAGTTAAACTGGCTCACTCACCCTTCAAACCTAACACAAAACACAAGTATATAAAGTATTGTTGCTTGGCGGTGGAATATATGATCAGTGCTGGGTACCCAGACGAGTTTGCTGTAATGAGAAGGGTAAGGCACAGGACTCAGGCTTTTGAGGCAAGGAAGTAAAACTAGCAACTAAATATCTGTGGACTGATGATTGGTCATTGGGTTTTTTTAGTAGTCATAAGTAAGTAACTCGAATTACATTTGAGTGGCCTGATCCGGAATTTGTAACTGGGACCTTTGTTCTTTAAGTCTGAGTTATTTATTTCCGAAGTTGGTAGATTTTTAGTTTGACTATCAATAATTAATTGTAAAGATTGATTTCTATCATCGGTTTAGCAAATCATTCAAACTTCAAATTCGATATACTGAATATATTACTATACGTGTCGTGAATCTTGCTGGTGCTACTCCGAGTACAGCATGCCTGTTCCCTTAAATATTAGCAAAATCCATGTATTACTGGAAATTTGGTGATGTTCCCACTTTTATTTTTATAGTCCAATGTGCCAACTTAGTTTAAACCGGCTTGGCGAAGGGTGTTCTAAATTATTAAATATAAAATAATTTAATAATCAGTGGTACCTAAATATCAATTTTAAAAAGGTTCTTTTGTCGCTGCTTCTACCTGGTATAATTTATGTCATAGAAAAATTAAAAACTGTAAACTTATTTAAGATCTGTGATTTTACTTTATTTCCCAACATTTTTTTGCTCTATCAGTGGCTAAAATAATATATATGTATATATATACTGTCCATTATTACGGGGTTCGTATTATGAATTGGCCAGCACGTAGCCCGAATCTTAATCCCATTGAGCAAGTTTGAGGGCAGTTTAAAAAAAATCTGTACACGCGCGAAATCCTGTGCCCACAAAAATGTCAGTATTAAGAACAGTGATTTTACGGTAGTGAAAAAATATTCCGCAAGACCGTTTAATAACCCTAATCAGATCAATGCTTAACCGATAATCTGTAATAAGGACATGAGGAGGCATTACACAGCACGGCCAATTAAAAGAAAAAAACTATGTTTTAACTTTTTTATGATAAAAAACAATTTTTTATTAAACCAACCAAATATTTGCTCCATATTATGGATAATGTATAAATGATTGCAGATTTATGCTACATATATAATAAAACAGGACAAGCATTCACTCCTATATAAAGGGTTATTTAAAAGATAATATAATTAATTAAAATGATTGTGAAATGCTTTAAGCAATTACATACAATGTATGTACTACGAATAAATATTTTATATTTGATTTTCACATAAGCTTAAATTTCAACATTTCACATTTGCTTACTTTAATACCATTTATATGTGATCGACGCTTATTTCTCCTTTACCATACCTCTATTTCTAGCGTTATCCTCAGTTACTTCCACGCCACAGTCCAAATTTTTTTTGGTCATTTACTCCTAACACTTCTCGTAATTATTCACGAATAACATGTCCATATCATCATAATCCGTCTCCTGTCACGACAGCTACTTTCAAAGTTCCTCTTACTCATTTCGTATTCTATTCAGCCTTTTCACTCCACACATCTTACTCACCTTAGTGCCACTAAGTAAATAGTTCTAAAAATTGTTCCCTTTAATTTAAGGGATATCTTCTCCGGATACGAAAATTCATTGTTGTTTGTGAGATTTGTAGTATTAATGTCTATACTTATCTACATATCAATGTACTGTACGTCGATAAGTTATATTGATTCTTTTGTAAATATTAATTTAAAGCATTTTCAATAAATAAGAATACCCGTTACGTATTCGGATGAGCAGTTTTAGGACATTACAATATATTAGAATAATGCACAAAAGACAAGAAGCCAAGTTTTGTCGTTGTGATGTTGTATACGTTATCAAAAACTACTTATCACCCGTGACTTAGTTCGCGTTTTAGTTAGAGTTTAGCCGGAAAAAAATGCCTATATTATTCCTAGGGGTTCAAAGTCACTACCAAATTTCATCAAATTCGCTTCAGTTACGTTACAGATGCAATGATGATAAACTGAGAAACAGACATAAAAGGCATTCATAAAACGGTTATATGACAATAATTTAGAAGATTGATTTTGATATTTAGCATTTATTGCAATATAGGTACGATAAAATTGCTCGATTTAAATATAAATTGTACAATCTCCATAATACATTAGCGCGATGTCCCCAGACTCCGGGCGTGCTGGTTCTTCTCAAGGGAGACTAGTAAATCTCGCTGGGTTAGCACAAACATACGTCCACTCTTTATTCTCTTACATAATCTGGTAAGATTCCAAATTGCTACTGATTGCAACAGTAAATTTCTCTAGACGAACTTGAATATATAAACACACTAAAGACCCGGCCCGGCTTAGCTCGGGTGAAATTTATTATTAAATAAAACAATATTAATAAATATAATTTATAGCTCAGTCACTCAAGAATAATGTAGTTTTTTAACAGTTAATACAAATTTAAAATAGGAGGAATCGTTTCGGAGATTACCCCCTACAAACAAACAAATTTTACCTCTTTATATCAATATAATACATTCCACGCGGTCAAGATTTATACAGTAACTATTTTTAATTCATATTTGTATATATTTAAGCACTTAATGTTATCAATTCTTATGTTACTACATTTATAATATAATCCAACCTTATACTAATATTATTATTGGTATTGATTATAAACCCAAAATTAGGAACATGGGGGTTTACTTCAAACAGAATATATTGTTTTTTTTATTTTAAATAGCACATAAAGTTAGACGCTAGAAGAGAATGCATATTCAATTTCCTGGTGTTTAGCTCCATTGAATTGAGAGCGAGAACGATCATCTTTTGATGCGATCTCGACCGGATCGATGATATGTATCTCTATCATGCGATGGTATATTTCTATCTAGTGTATGTATCTGTATAGAAGGCGATTCATTAAAATTCATGACATGTTTACGCCCATCAACATAAAAATCTTTATAAAATTAATAACTAACAAGTAATTGAAAAAGAAGTAATGTTTTACTAGCTGAAGACGAGGGTTGCTCGCATAGTGACGAAAATCTTCATAAATCTGCCACGGTGCCATTTGAAAATTAAGTAATTTTATTTTTTTAATAATTTAGCTTATTTAAGCTATAAATATATAATATTAAGCAGCGGTCAAAAATCTTGTTTTAAAATTGTTGGCAGTTTGGATTGTAAAACAAAAGTCCGATCCCACGGCACGCACATTTGGATTTTTCGAAGTTATCATTAGCTATTTTTCGCTGTTTTCAATGAAATTAGTAAATTTTAAAAGATATTAGATAAAATTAGTGCAATGAAGAAATACAATAAAAACTTGATTGGAAAACTCAGTATTACATAATTCGTTGGAATCCTATAAGACTAAACTAGTAGAGGCCTTATAATAAGGGTAGTGCGGTCCCAAATATTGAATTTATAGAGCGCAATTTACAAATGAAATTCATACATAATTTTGTATTGATAACTTTTTGTTTTGATTAACGATATTCATTAAGTTCATTAATATTAAACATTTAATTTAAAAATTATTGAACAGTTATTAATTTAACTTATTATATATATATACCTACATTTGTATGTACATTACGTTACGGAAAGTTAAGTTCGTTAAAATTGTTTACTAAACAAAACTTAAAAAACAATAATTATTTTATATTATAACTCTTTCTCTTGCATTCTAATGGCGTGTACTGTTTAAATAATACGTGACTTTTTTCTATAATATAAATGTTGCTCAGTGTAAAAATTTCATGCGAAATTTTAACGAATAATGTTATCCAATTAGGAAATTAATTACGATTTATTCGTCGCAAATACACGCGAGTTGAATACAGAATTGAAAAATTTAAATGATTACCGATATGTTTTATATTTCTGAATAAGGCTTGATTAAATAAATAGATATTATATCATAAGTTCCTATGTAAACAAACCTTACGATAAATGTTAGAAACGGCTTTTGAAATTCATAAAAGGAATTATAGAAGGTCGTTTAACTTGCCTTGCAATTAACGTTTGAAATTTCTATCACGAGAAATAATTAGAAAGCGATAAATACGCTATCAGAACTCAAATTTGTAACAGAATTCGTTATATTTTCCATATAAAATGGGTGTCCGATTTGTACTTCATAATAAAACATGGCGTGCAAGAATTTCATACTACAAACTAATTAATGCAAGGTATGAAACATTTTTATAGAAAGCACGCTACTGATTTTAATAAGGCTATTATTATTATTTATTTTAGTGTAATGTACTTACCAATGCTCATCATTTCAACCAGAACCTCGAGCTGAATAAGGAGGGAGACAATGGACGCTGCGGTCCCACCGCTGATCGTAGCCAGAGCAGGAGTTCCAGAGGTTTCAGACACGGTTGCC
Source organism: Vanessa atalanta (assembly GCF_905147765.1). Classification (NCBI taxonomy): domain Eukaryota; kingdom Metazoa; phylum Arthropoda; class Insecta; order Lepidoptera; family Nymphalidae; genus Vanessa; species Vanessa atalanta. The sequence continues at coordinate 11,874,815 of NC_061902.1, read as the reverse complement.
AGTTGTCTGTCAATAGATTTTATATTTTTGTAAGGTGTTTTAAAATTCGGTATTGATTTACTAATATTGTGCGTATTTCTTTCTTCTATTAGACAATGTCGTTCGAACTTGTTGAGAACGGGATCTGTGCCTACATTTGGTACATGTCGCAGTTACATCTCAATTATATGAGGATTTAAACAAAAATGTTCAGTAACTTTTAATGGGTTTTTTTTATATAATCCGATTAAATTGCAGACGCAGGTTCAATTCACTCGAATTAATCGTCTTAAAGTTCATGCAGCGCTTTTGTACCATAACGATATTGCAGAAACCTCTTAGGAGATAGCTAGATTACAATGCAATGTAAATTAGTCAAAGCACTATGTTTCCAAGAATGCAAACAATGGAGGTTTATTCATGAGTATTACGGAGTGTAAAGTAAAATAGATGTTAACACGTTTCCGAATTACTTCTTCACAGATATGATTGTTAAATGTTTTACAGAATTATGTAAGAAACCATAACTTGAATAAAGTATGATTCGATTTTTTATATTAACACATCCAAAAAGAGTTTGATTGTAAACAGGTGTAACATAAAGCGATAATTCTATAAAAACATATATTGTTATATATTAATCCATATATATTCATTTACTTACCTAAAAATGAGTCCATCTTGAGCCATAGCGTAAACGACTCGGGGCATTGGGAACATGGATCCGAACATTGAGACAGTCAAGCCAGATAGGGCGCCGAGAGCAACGATGTACTTGCAAGTGGGCGCATTCACGTAAGCGAACATCTGTACCAGGGCGGAGTCGGTGTTCACCTCGTTGTAGGGAACTAAGAAGAAAAATGTTCACAATAGGTAAATAGGAATCACTGGAACTTGTTGTCAGGCTAATTCAGCTAGCTTAATTATTCGAATGAAATTCAATCGATTTAACTTCACCTGATTACTATGCAAATAGAAAATAAATACACTGGAATTATGTTAGCTTTTATTTCCCGTTAAATAATTTGAACTGAAAATACCTAGACGCCGCTGTGTTTGTTTATTCGCGTTATATTGTTCTTAATTTCAAGCAATAATAATTGTAATATGTTATGTAAATAAAATGAATTACAGTTTTTGATTAAAATAATACATATCTGTTTGTTTATAATACAGATACAGATTAAATGTCTTGTATTATTGTGATAATATTTTTATCTATATATATTGTTTTTATAAATATGCAAAGAGAAAACGGTTAAACCTTTTGTTTTTCGAACGTCTTATGTTTGATACAATAAATTGAAATAAGAATAACTTTTTTTTTTTCGAAACTATATTTAATTTTTTTAAATTTGTATAATGATTATGGACGCATTTCGACCACTGGGCGAATTGTAGTTATTTTAAATAAGTTGTCTCGACGTCGCTACTACAGTAAATTATTTACGAGTAAATCTCTCTCGTGTGGTTATTACGTGTATACGTCTACGTAGTAGTCACAGAATACCGTTGTAAAGTTGAATTTACTGAATAGGTTGAACTGACGTGAGTAAATTTTAGAAGATCATCCACGGTGGGAACTTAGATTAATATATAATCACGTGATATACAGTAATTTCCGTTCATTTTTTATGTAATATTGGATATTATTTTTGTTGATATAACCATTTCTAAGGTACAGATTAGGATGCAATTTTTGTGTAAATGACTGTGTTTGGATTCGCCGTTTTATTCATGAATTGTAACACATTAGTTGCACGTATATATAGCGAACTTGGCAATTGATTTTTAATTATTTATTTTTAGTATATAATACCTGTTGATTTTAGTTAAATAAATATTTCACGATTTCATAAAATTTATTTACTAGGAATACATTTTGGACGACTTAGATTTCGATAGAGGTATATAGACATTATTGCCGTAAGAAATATTAACCATTTTTTCCATCACCAATGCGCCACCAACCATGGGAACTAAGACATTATGTCGCTTGTGCTGTAGTTACACTGGCTCACTCACCCTTTAAACCGTAACCCATCAATACTAAGTATTTCTGCTTGGCGGTAGAATATACCACCTTCTACCCAGATAGGCTATGCATAAAACCCTACCGCGAAAAGGAAAGAATATTGGAAATTTATATTAAAATGACAAAAAAATACGTCTATAATTACTTTTATAATCAATGTTAGTAAGATGTTCATGTTGAAATAAAATAAAAGTTTAAATTATATTTCTTCCTTTGCGTAACTTTTGCAAAAGACTTAAGATTTCACACTTAACTGGCTTCAGTAGTTGCAACATTTTACAAGAGTCAAAGGTACAAGTTGTTGGCCGCTTTTCTATTGACTTGTGTTCAAAATAATTGCCGTAAAATATATGGCCGCCTATAATGGTTGTGAAAATGCTATCAGCCTTACTGTAATTAGGTTAAGTAATGAATTACATAGAGTACGATGAATCGTAGTAATTATTTATTAACGCCCATTTAAAACGATTGCTTATTTTTATTTCATTATGTAGGCTCTCTGCATTTAAAAACGAGTGAAATCATTATTATGTTGAATTCATCCTGCGTTCAGATTTAGGACTAAAGGCCTTGTTTTGGAAGGACGTGATTTTAATGGTTATGGAATTTGTTATTGAGAGTTTCTGAAAAGAATAAGTCAATAACGTTTATTAGCTTGACCTGGGATTTGAACCCATACCCTTATAAGCTTGCCACTATAACGAGTAGTCAATAGCATCCATAATTAAAAAAAATGAGTATAAATTGAAATTCATATTTGTATTTACTCTCTGTGCGTTCCTAAACCATTGATCCGATGTAATGAAAATTATTCTGCGTATGTCCGGGAAGGTTTCTGGTCCTAAATACATTTTTTTTTCTTTACCCGTATGTTATGCTATCCGTTTCTTTTTATACCCATGTGAACCCTTCTAGTTTATTATAAAAAATACACAGTATTAATACTTGAAGTACTTAGAATGCATGTCCCGTGCAAAGTAATGTAATGTGCAGAACGGAACGTGTCTCTTCTGACATTATTCAGCTGATAAAATAAACGTTAGTTCTAATTTAATATAATTTTCTGCATAGTTCAACCAAAACTGACTTTACATATTTACTAAACGTTTTTTTCATAAAATGTATAAATATACAAATTAAATTGCAGACAACTTTTAATTCACTTTTTTTAAGGGTATAACCGAGTATGTAGGGCTTAGCGGCCCTCACGTGCATTTGTTCTAAGCTTTGGCCAAAAGTTGCGTCTGATTGATTAAAAACTAACTCAAAATTTCAAACTTTTAGCGGCACAAGGAAAAAAGATATAAATAGTCCTAGTATTTTGGAGAAGATATTTTATTCTCAGAACCTTTTGGACCGGTTTTCGTGAAACGAATAATGTAAATATATTCTTCATTGATTTTATTCAATTTTTGAAAAATAATATACATCAATATTGTCATCAATACCTATGTATGGTATATTTTTTTATGTAAATAATTCGTAATTAAATAAAAAATCTATATAAAAAATACTTTTGTAGCCTATAGACGAGTCTTCCTCTAGGTTAAATTCTCTTTTTGATTTGATTTGTTAATATGTTTTCATAATTTGAAGTACCTGAAAATTTTATACACGGCTCGGAGGATAAGGTTTTATGTTGATTTATTGTGTTAATGCAGGGATTATTGAAAAAACAAACATATTTAATAAATACTACCAAACTTAGCATATATTTCAATTAATTAAAGTGAAGTATTGGCTAGTTTTTCAACGTATTTAAACTACGTGTGTTGAAGAATTAATCACGATTCCAAATATAACTCAGATAAAAGCATATCATAACAATAGTTTTGTAAATTTTTTTTTCAATTTCCAATGTTTTTTCAGTTATGAAATATCACAAATATAAAACAAAAACAAACAGACCAATCCGATTTATATACCGGTCAACCGCAACGTTTCAATTAAAGCCTCGTTTTTGTGTGAGAAATAAGTTGTACTATAACTTTTAGTGTAAGAGCTAGTAAAGTCTCGAAAAAAAGACTTTTAGGTCAGCTGGTTTGATATATTTCTCCGCTTTTGCTCCGGTGGGGAATTTGACCTCTGGCCTTGAATGCTTTTATAGCAGATGTAGGATCGGTAAGGATTTTCGATATTTCATTTGTTAAAGTATGCCTCAGAACTATACCAATTTTCAGCTCTATGCGATTTAATGTAGACTGACATGATCGGATTATGTAATCGACATTTAAATCGGTCTAAAGCAATGATTTTTTTTGCAAATTATTTTTAAGTTCTTTAATTGACATCACTCTATTGAATTGAAATTTTACCTGTACTAAAATGGTTTGATAAAATGTATTTTTAATTATAAGAATAGTGTCTGGCTCGGAGTTAGCCATGGCAAAACTGTCAAGCCATTTAAGTTTATATTGCTAACTAGACATGGAAAACTATGATGTAATTTATATTAGACCTAAAATAATATTCGAAATTTTCAAACGCATAAATGTGATGTGCAGCAGCCAAACTACCACTAAGGTTTAATAAGAAGAGAAATAAAGACCAGTTAACCTAAAAATATTTCTTAATAACGTTGCTAGCATTCAGACAGTTTTAATTTATGCAAAATTATTGTCTATTTATTATTTAGGTAATAATTATCAATAAAAACTCAATTTTTAAATTGTCTTAATAAACAACTTACCAATCAATGTAAGCATTATGGAGCTGCTGACGTATGCGAGAAGGATGATGCCCAGACTCAAGACAATAGCCAGGGGGATGGAGCGTTTTGGGTTATTCGCTTCTAGGCCGGTTGTAGCAATTATGTCGAATCCTATGAAAGCATAGAAGCAAGTCGCCGCTCCGCTGAACACCTGAGGCAAAAAAGTAGATTTTATATATATTCAGCAAGTCAAACTTAATTGAATATATAATGCGTATAATTAATTTGAAGAAACAGCCTATAAAATGTCCCACTGTTGGTCTAAGGTTTCCCCATATGTTGAGAAGATATTTTTGGAGTTTTTTCTTGCTGCTTCAACGTAGTTTAGTGGATATATAAGTGGCATATTCTCGCTAAGATTTCTTTCACCGGTGAGTTGATCATGAATTATATATTATATTATACGAATTAAGCATATGAGAATCCACTAGTGTCTATCTTTTTACTTCAGGTTTGAACTCGAATAATTCGGTAAGGATTCACGAATTCTAACCCTTGGGCCATCTCGGCTCTTCAATATAACTTATAATGGATCTTTACTTTTTTTATTTTTAAATACGAGATACTAAATTGTTCTGTAATAAAAACATAAATAAATAATCCTGTTTACGAAGAAACAACTTAAGAGTCTAGAGTTTTGTATTTATCGCTTTGGTTTTCACGTCAGATGGGCGTAATCTGATTGATTATACAGACGCTTATTCTATCTCTCTGGCCTCGATCGCAAAGTCTGATGAATCAAATAATGACAAGATACTTCTCTCTGAAAGAACAAGATCTGATAGGACTAGATATTGATAAAATTGAACATTTTCAAAGATGTCTGGAATAATGAATATTCCGCTACGATACAGTGAACATAGTGACTTTGACAGGTTAAGGTTTAAGCGACATAAATATTCTAGTGTATTGTTTAAAACAAAATGGGTTTAACTTCTACACAGTCGGTGACTTCACTTATTTAGTTTCTGACTTCAACGGAAAACTCGTTAAAGCAGGATGAAGTTTTTAAAAGCAATTACGTGTTCTACGTATGGAAATGTGATTATACCTTAATGGCAGATCACCTCCAATAGATTCCGCTTAGAAGACGAAATAGGCTCACAAAGCATTTGCACTCAAATAATTAAAAATCTATTTAGTGTTGATCAAACATTAGAGCGTGAAGTAATCTATTTCGAATTGTATTTTATTGATTTAGTAAAAATAGATTCGAGTAATATATTTTGGTAACAGTTACTATTTATACGTATGAAAACAAAATACTTAAGATGATTTGCTTTTTTAGTATACAATAATATGTTATTTTTAAAGTTATCTCTCGATTTGTTAGAAAGTAAACATATTATTAATACTGTTAGTAATAATTACATGAAATTATTTCTGATTCTAAACTACTACTTAAAAATTATTTAGTGTTAAAACAGACATAAACGACACCCTGTTGTGTTTTTACAAAATTATTCGTAAATTTTTGGGTATATATCGGTAATATAGTATTAGGTCCCTATTATTAGAAAAAGTAAGAGTTCTATTTTTAAAATACGCAACCTGTAACTAACCTGTAACTGTAACCTGTGGGGTGATACGTGACTTTGATACATGTTTTATTTTATATAAGACATGGTTAAAATTATTATGTATAGCGAAATTGTGTTTTAATACAATGCAAGACAATATAAAGTAAAAATTAACAGTTTAAAACCCTCCACTTAAAAAGAATGTTTGGAGTTTATTCAACCACGTATACCTAATGCAGGTTGGTGGATAAACATGTTACATAACTTCATTCGCAACACGCAGTTTTTCTCATGATATTTTTCTTCACTTCCGAGCATTAAAAATTAATTAATACATAGTAACTACAAGAAAATTCCATTTAAAATGTAATCGTTAAGCGTGTGGAATATCAAACACGTTGTTCAATATACACATAGAATTATTAAGTATCCTCACCCCCGACCATCCAAAAGGCAGAAAACCATTGTGTTGAGTCCAGTTACTTGTATCCGCGTAGAAGACGCCTGCCGCCATTATGAATACCCACACACTTAAGTTGATCGCATTCAACAAATTGTTGAAGAACAGAGACTTCTTGACGCCAGCCACGAGCACCATGGTCATCATGATGCTGATACCGAAGGCGACGAAGTCGGGTGGTTTGCCTGAAAATAATTGGTATTGTAATCGTATGTACATAAATAAAACTAAAAACTTAAATATTAAACACAACAAGTAATTTATAAAACAAAAAAGGCTATAACGTCTTGATGAAATGCCAGTGTGCGTTTGAAGTTTAATCTTTATTTTTTAACAGTCGGTTGAAAATATTGCTACTTACTCTCTTGTTATTTCAATTTCTCACTGTGTATAATTCATATATTCATATTTAGTGCGAGCACTCATTCACGAAATAATTAAATGTAATGTACTCGAATTTTCATTGAATATTTAAGAGAAATATAATTATATTTAACGTAAAATACTTAAAGCGAACTATGACAAACCACTAGCGATAATAATTGAGAAACGATTTATTAAAATTACTATCAGTTGAACAAACGTTATCAATCTAATATTTCATTAGAGTTTTAGTAGAGCTTTAGTAAAATCCTCTTGAATTATGCAAGGAACGTATGTTTGAAACAATTAGTAAGTTAGTAACTTAATTCATGGTTTGTTGAATTATTTACAATCGACTTCATACATACATACGTTAAACATCTGTATCACACATACATTAATAGAAGTCAGCGAAATCGTTTATAGCGAGTTGTTTCTAGAGTACCGTCATCTCGGTCTAAAATTACTTTCGCGATTCAATTCCAGTAACAAACGGGAATATTACGATTCTATATTTGTACACTGCGCTAAAATAGCAGAGGCTCTTATGAAGTTATTAGTTAAATGAGAGCTATTCATGGGCCACTCTGAAAGAATATTCAAATGGAATGTATTTATTTTTATAAACTGATAATTTTAAAAGTGCCTTCCCATTTTAGTTGGTTTCGAAGTAGATTCTAAAATTCGGCCGTATTTTCGGCTATTCGATATGCTCAGTGATTATAAACTATTTCTTATGAAATACGATTTATTTCGATAGTTATTCTAGTCGTTTTGTTTCCTAGAGACTTTATAAGAACGATTTACATAATATTTAATCCCAAATACGTATATGATTATATTTTATTCTGCATTTGGAATGGGTTTGGTTGATAATTGAGGTGTGTGCGTTTTAAATCAAAATTACGCAAATTAATTTCTTAAAGTAATTACATTACAAAGGGTGGGTTGTTGTCCTTAAAATTCACATGTTTTACATGTAGTTCGCTATACGTAATATATCTTCTTGCCTCACTGTAAGCTCCACGAGAGTGGGGTTTATAGTATACCGAGAATCCCTCTAGCTTGGATGTCCGCAACTAACCTATCCTAATCATTATGGTCACGACCCGCCAACGTGACGGTGTCCTGTTTTTAAGTAGGTATTCTGGTGTGCTGCGGTGCACCAGGCGTTCAAGCATCGGTAAATCCAAATTTTCATGCGGGGGAAACGCGTAAGAGAGTTCGTCCAGCGGGTATAAAATAGAAAGGTACACGTCGGGTAATCATTCATGGAATAATTCAATATATATATATAGATAAGTTCAGTTAAGGATTTTATTTTGTTTGTTTATATTAAGGATTGTATTACGTTAACCCATATACCTACTGAGTCGGAAAATTATAAGAATACCTGGCTGAGGGCTCTCTCATTCCCTAAGGTGGGGTTGATGAAGTAACCACCCTTAATATCATAAGGAAATTCTGAAGATAAATCGTTACGCAGTTGCGATAGAAAATAATAATTCTGTTTGTAAAATATTAAGAAAACGTTTATAATTCTTAAGAATATATACATTTCGGAGATTATTTAATGGCATATAAATTTTATGTCGCTAAATGATGTCGTTTGCGTGGAATTGTATTTTGTGTTTTAATTTATTCTAGTAATTTAGTAATATTATTTTATTTCATTCTAAATAATTCTTATATAATTTTCATATTTTCCATTTTATTTAATCATATAGTTAGTATTTGATATATGTGAAAAATTCCATTCTTGCTTCGAATCAGCACGATTTTTATTTTTTTTCTTTGACCTTTCCATAGAAAGGCGGCGTTCCTGGAGATTGATAATTGTGAAGTTCGTCCGTAGCGGATGTTTGTGTAGTGAGGGAAACATCCCTAGATAATTTTAAGTCTTTTGATTTTTATAAATTATTTTATGATATATAAATTATCTTAATCAGATTTTATTTGAAAATGATAGCTCCTATTTTTAATTTTCATCAATAAATCTATTTCGAGTATGTTCATTTGCTTAAATGAATAATCTCCCAAAAAAAAATTCGTATTTTTTGAGGATTGTGATGCAGTGAATGTAAATACTAATAAAAAAAAAAGTCTCTACTCAAATAATTGTTTTTTTATTGTGGCACGGAAAACATAATACCAGTACGAAGTTACTTTGTTTAATAAAATAAAGTATTTAGCGCGACTCAGTCAGCTCGTAAACATGACAACTTTATTGAAACTGACCACCAAAATAATGAAAGAGTTATGTAGTTACAGCCCGAATAAAAACGATATGTACATCGAGAAGATTTAAAGTATATAAGTTAATTTACTAACCCGTCGGAGTACTATACAATCATCGCTTAACCTTCCGCTAAACAACAATACACAGTGTTGTGTTTCGGTTTGAGATAGCTACTGTAATTACGGGCACAAGGGACATAACTTCTAAGTTCTTAAGGTTGGTAATGCATTGGTAATGTAAGAAAGATTTTTCGCCAGTCCGCTATTATTATTACCAAAACATCTGTTAAATTTCTGATTTAAAGTTCTAATCAACTCGTGATGTGAAAGTGGTTAATGTTTACGCTGCAGTGTGATATTATCCTATCGGTTAACATACGCATAATGTCAAGTTTAACGTGACCATTATGTCCATTTGATCCTTTATATAAGCAAGTAATCATTTTCAATTGTATCCGACATTCCAATTTAACAGCATTAACTATTGAAACCGTGATGGACATTTCACCGAAACGATTTGCATAATATGAGCCAAGGGTACAACTACGAAATATTTGAGCTCGATATGCATGAGAGAATGAGCAATTTTGATATCTAGATTTACAGTCAGTCTTCGGACTTCGGTTTTTAGATTATTCATTTAAATAATGTTTTTTTGCTGTATAATGTAGATTGTAACAAGGAAACCACTATCATACGAATGTTCTCTATATATTTGAAGCATCTCAAATTATAGCACTATCTCAATCACGAGACCCCGGATGTTATAAAGTAATCTATAAAAATGTATCGATGAGTTTCCGTTTATACTTCAGTCTAATTATTTGAATACAAATAACTCACAAACGTTGCACATTCAAACACATATTGCAATCACAACGTGCACGATCCAAGTCTTAAAGCAAATATCTAGCAATCGATTATAATTTAAGCGTGATTATTCTCGAACGTTCTAGATTAAAAGAGGTACAGATAAATAATAATATCTGTTGATGTTATTTAGATGAAGTGAAACCAGAAAGTAGTAGGACGAGTTAATGCATATTTGTAGAATCTGTGATCGTGATGGATAATTTTAAATAAAATGTAAGGTGTCAAAAATTTTAAAAATAGAATACAGGATGTAGGTTAGCGCTTGTGAATCTGTTATTGTGGCTTATTTAAACAGCTCGGTACCACATTTAATTCTATCTTGTTTGACAAATACCATTGTTAAAGGCAAAAATATTACTGGTAAAAAAGCCAATGTTACTCTTGGATAAATTATCTTTCTGATGGTGAAATAATAATTAGCATCAGACATCAGTATTCATTACAAACAAACGAATCTTTCCACTTTTGCTATATTTTTAACACCGACCATTATTCCAGGATAAAATGTAGATTATACCATTCTCTGAGCCTAAAACTACCACTATGAAATATATCATATCCGATCCCTTGGTCTGCGAAAAAGCTGTTCTGGCGTGTTTGAGTAACAAAAATTCATCCACACATTATCATTTATAATATTAGTGAGCTATGGAAACAGCTTTATTCTCGTGTGTAGGCTGACCAACCACTGCAACCCAAAAATCCGATCAAATGGTCCTTTTCCCAAGTCTTGCTCGCAGCCAGCATTGGCCCTTGCCAAGTATTGCTGATATATTTAATTATTATAATTTGATATAACAAAGAATTTAAATAAATAGTTATAACGTTTATCTTTAGAAATAAAGGAAACTTAAACTATATTTTAGGAGTAAACTTGCCAAAAAATGTGAAAATCACGAATCACAATTTCATCAAAATGGGTTCAGTGATATAGTCGTGAGAGCGTAACAGACAGACGGACGGAGAGACAGAGAGAGTTCCAGAGTTAATTTCGCATTTATATATTAATATAGATTTAATGCACTCTAAAAATAAATATAAAATATACCAGTTGATTTATATCGTGAATTATAGTTAGTTTAATATTAAGACACAAATATTTTTTATCATTAGGAAAAAATCTTTTTTGGTGCGCTGGTCGATCGGAACAAGATTTTCAGATAAATTTCAATAAAATCCAAAAAGAAGATACACATTTGAGACGATATCAGCAAATAATCTTATCTTTTCAAAAACCATTTTAAATATAGAACGATCTCGGCGAAGCTTTATTACGTGTGTAGATTTCCCGACAGCATACATTTCTATTTGTCACGAAGGATTTGTAAAGCTTACAGTTCATACACGCGGAACATTTTACTTGCAAATATATAAATGTACTCCTAGTGAATGCATTATTCTTTTAGAAATTAGATCATCAGCTCATATATTTTAGGTCAAATAAATATATGAATGCTAGTATCGTAGGCGTAATTAGCCCATTTTTTAAATCATATTTATTCCATTTTTATAGAGCCCATCTTTGACTGCCTTGGTCGCCTGGTGGTATAGCAGCTAGCACATAAGGCTGCAGTTTCAAGGTTTTGTGTTGGAACCCCAGCTCGAGTTCAAAAAAGCTTTTGGGTTTAACTGTCGTGAAGCCAAACTATTTTCGATCTTATCGGATTCGATGGAAACCGACGAACTATCGCATTATGCAAGTGATCGAATATGGAGTGCGCACATGCATGAGCACAATAATATGTCCCTCGCAATTATCCCAGGCTAATCTCCATTGGGTCGAGGGTGGCCATGGTTGAAATCAAGGGATATCATAATAATAATAATTGTACATATCTATAATTATCCAGTTCCTATAATTTTCCTTTTATAATAATTACGATTGAAGTATACAGAAATATTTAATATTTTTGAAAAACCTTCAATTTTTTTATTAATTTCATACATTATACATCTCTCTTTAGTGGATTAGTTATTGGTAGAAAGTTTTGACTTTACCTTTACTAATCAAGAAAAGCTTAAAAATGTTAAGTTTCGGCAGCAGTCATGTTCGTACGAGATTTTGGTTGGTTAGCCTCTACGAATTTCAGTGCGTTTTTTCAAGTTAAGAATTGGGTCATTTTTTTCCATTAAAACTTCGAAAGTTTCTCATCCTTAGAGATTTAAACTCAAGATTGTTTCCTTAACATTACTCTGTATGTAAATCTTTTGTCAAACAGATATTAGGGATCTTGGTCTTATGGGAAGATGAAAAATGAAAAATTTATGATTCTTACTCAGCTTACAATATTTTATTTTGATCAATAAAAAATTAGGCACGAACGGGATGAATCACCCAAGACTTGGGTATAAACGGAAAACAAAATCTATATTTTTTTTAATTATAAATATTAACAATATTTTTATTTTTTTGAAACGTTCTTATAAGATCTTGGAAAGTATATAACGGATTTAATGCGTTTTCGTCAACAGAGTGATTCAAAAGGAAACTATTATAAATAATATATAATACATGCATATTGTAGAGAAAAGTAGAGAATTTCAGTTTACTGGTAACTAATTATCGTTAGTTTCATAATAACCTTTACTAAACAAACGTTTTCGACACGTTTTACTAACTTTACTATTAAAAGCTATACGATTATGTTAAATTACATAATGATAATAATAATAATTAAACTTAGTCCAAAGCTAATATTCCGATCTAAATGTCCAAGCAAAGGGATGTCGCCAAGCTTATCTCTAGAATATTATCTGTTAACCGCTTAATGTGACATCAAGGTCAGACTGAGATCTCAGGTCTTTTGTAGTTATAATTAAGTGAAATTCTGAAATTTGATTTGATTTCAGAATTTCAAGCATAAATTCGTGTTAAATCCTTGAAATCGATTACGGCGAACTTTTAAGCGTAGTTATATTATTATATGAGCCATTTAACCGTAAACATAGCTGGTTTGCCCTCGTTATCTCGATAGACTATGTACGATGTAAATGTTGATATATTTCTCAATAAACGGACTATCTAAAGCGGAATGTTTTTTCAAATCGAATTAGTAGGTCGTGGGATAAGCGAGTTCAAACAAATAATATATTAAATTTTATATAATATCTGATATATTTACCATCAGATCTTGTATTCATTAAATAGTAAAAGATCGTAAATCTCAATGCCATCTAGCGAGTTGGCAGAATTTCATTTTCAGATGACACGAGCAGGTAGGTGCAGGCAGTCCTTCAATACCGTACACTGATCGAAAAAATTAATCACTTAATCGGTGTTGTTTCTCTATATTTGAACCCGTTATCTTGGTTTTAGATCTAATTTATCTGGGTTAAGTCGATTATATAAAAGTAGCGATTATATTATCTACAATTATACGCATAAAGAAAGTAACAGCCTGTTTACGTCCCACTGCTGGGCTAGGGCACCTTCTTCCTTTGAGGATAATTTTTGGTGCTAATTCCAAAACGCTACTCAAATTCGGATTGGTGGATAAATTTGTAGCAGAATTTCATTGAAATTAGATACGTGCAGGTTTTCGAACGATGTTTTCATTCACCGCCGAGCACAAGACGAATTATTCATACAAATTAAGCACATAGAAATTCAGTGATGTTTGCCTGGGCTTGAATCCGGGCCTGGGCCATTTAGGGTTTAAATATATTACATTCGCATAAATTAAGTTATTCAATTATTATTCACTTTTATTTTAAACTTGCTGATCCGACCACGCGTTGCTGTGGGTACGTTATACGTTGAATCATATTGTATGATAATGTTAAGCCAAAACCCTTCTCTGAAACGCGGTGAACATAACGGTACAAATTTATTGTTAAAATATTCAGCGGCTTTTGCTTGATGCGCGTTCAAAAAAAGCGATCTCTTGTATAGAAATAGATTCCATCGAATAGCGATTCACTGTAATATGTCTTGTCAAATATTTTTTATTAACATAAGTAAACGGTTGTCTGTATAACAACAACTATTAGCCTTAGAATTTAATTAAAAAAAAAACGTGCTGACTCTATATCAGGCCGCAATTTAATTTATTTGATATCGGACCGTAATAGAAATCGTCTCGGTAAGTAATATAGGACACTTGATTATGAATAGCTGTAGGAGCTGGAAGCTGTATTGTGTTTCTGCGATAACCTCATTGTCTGTTCAATATATTCGCCTTGTCTCGCTTCACGTGTTTCGTTTGGCATGTTCATTGATGTGATTTTAGATTATAATGGAATACCAAAGAGCAGACACTTAGAAACGATTGATTAATAAAATTATCCAATTGTTCATTATAGGTCGTTTATAGGTAGGTAGTTTGTGTTTTGAAGGAAAACAATTAGAGAAAACGTACTAGAGTCTAACCTGACATCGCATTGAAACAATGACAGCGTGGTGGAATAATCTCTAATCCTTCTCCACAAAGAAAGAGCGAAGCAGTGGTACATTTACAGTTTGTGACTTTTACGTTGTATGACGTTGGTTAAATAATAGCAATCAAACCAAAACATACGTTATTAAAACATGCTGTTATAAAAGCATTTCTTTAATAATTTTAAAAGATCGTATTAAATATAAAGCATGTAAAAAGATCGACCAAAAATTGGGTATTCACTCTATTCTACTTCAAAATACTTCTACATATCTCCTAACTCAATAATAACACCTAGATATATGTTTAATCAAGGTCGTAGTTCTTAAAAGCTTTTAATGAAATTTGTCATAGAGCCGAATTTGCGGTATATACCTAATAATATATATAACTCGAATAATATAATTCTAGTTATAAGACATTAAAATTAATAAAAAAAAAACTTTTTTATATTTTTATTTTCATATTAATAGAAAAATTCATGACGCCTACTGAAACGCACGGCAGGGTATGTGTTATAAATAACGTAATACAATATTTATTAAGATAATAATAAATATCACGTTGGTGGGAGGATATAATTATCATATATACTCTCGTATATTATATATTTGTACGTATAATTTTATGCATATTTGGATGTGTAATATCTTTCCTCTCGCTTTGATGAAATCTGTAGGACTGATTTCGTGAAAAGGGACGGAAATGTGTAACGGGAAGCCAGGGAAGCGCGCGATATTTGATTTGACTTATGAGCGCGCGCAGATCTCCATACTAGAATTGGCTGTCAGATGGTATTAACTAATTTACCCAGCGGACATAATGTTTGAAATACTACTTTAATCGGCTAGTTTTTGTTATTTTAATTTTGCACATCTACAAACAGTCCAACCTGAACTTCGTAAGATACGCTGGCAGATAATGCTATTAGCATTAAGTCTGACTTTTGCACAGTATTTATTTTGAGTGTTGCAACAAATAAATAATAATATTTTGTACATGTGTATAATAGCTTCATATTCTCAAAGGTCACTTGTAATGATTGTCTGAACGTAAGTGGTGCTTTAACGATAATAGCTAATGAGTTTTGTGCCTCGAATTTATATTCCTATTCTCACAGCTAATTATTTCGTGCAAATTAAGAAATATTCTATAAAATTATCATCAGCTCTTGAAAATTATAATATGTGTTGAAAATTATAATACGTTTTCTAAATTATACTTACTTTTTACTTTAATTAATTATTTATAAAAATATAAGTTATTGTCGATGTATGTTTTGAAATCAATTATAGACTAAGTACGTGGCTTATATGACCACTTTAATGTTATTCATATAAATATTGTTTTTAATATTTTAGACAGGCAGCCGAGGACCCTACTATAACCTGTTTGTAAGTGGTCACCTGCGCCCAGAGAGATATACATTGTGGCATTTTATACGAACTTAGGTATTGATCATTGAATTTAAAATTTATATTGTTTGAAATTGTGTTTAAACTGGTTAACTCACTTTTCAAATCGAAGCACAACAATACTGATCTTAACAAAGTGTGGTATGGAAAAATTGCTGTCTTCTACATACGTAATTAGGAAAGTTAGATTAGAATTTTATTGTTGGTTTGTTATTGCATTAAATTTTGTTTCATAAAACGTCACATACACTATATTAGCCTTAAACCTACTGGGAAATCAAATTAATTATACAATTTTACAGGATGAGCCGTACAGACTTTATCAGGTTTTAAAACTAGGTACTTTATAGTACGTTATACTTTTTAACTTCCAAATATATTTTTCCTAAATAAGAGTGTGCTCTTTATTTATAGGCCTACGCGGATAGATTTATTATGCGAGCATTTTCAACTTTGCCTTCGAACTAGACCAAAGTTTGCCATTTTCAAAGTATTTGAAATCCTGGTCTTTGAATCTCGTATTTTTACGTACTTGGATGCCCTGGTATTGAATTTCGGAAGTATATCTCATCCCTATACGCTCGCAATATTATTTGCAGGATCAAATATTGAGTGCAACAAAGGACATGCCTTGCTACCGGTACGCGCTTAAGCAAGATGTATCGAATATTTATATACGACTAATTAATATATATATATACATATATATAAAATAGTAATTTAAACTTATCTAATAAATTTGAAGTCAACAAATATATTTTTCTACTGACTTTGACTTAATTATTTTACATTTTTACTCAACGGGTTTAAGTTAATCACCATCATCATTACCTTATAAAAAGATAAATGAATAGAGCAGTTTTAAAAGTTCAAGTCGTACTGAGCGAGCTGAACTTACTGTGGATGAACAATATTTATGCACTACGGCTAAAACTCTTTTGCTCTCTAAAAACAATTTTCAGAGCAAACTTTGTAAAGCGTTAGCACTAATGGTTTAACTAAAAGTTCAAAATGAAGTAATGCCCATGACAACGCTCGTTAGATAAATTATGTATTTGTTGCTTGGGTTCATAAATTGATTAACTTTTAAAAAATTGGCTGTAAATCAGCAAAATAATTAAAATCAGAGTTATAAGGTTTATATTAACATTTGTACTAACATAAAAAAGATGATCTGACCTAACTTTTCCGAAATGAGATTAATTATTTTATATCATTTATAGCTGGTCGCCCAAATGGGCCACCCAAGGGTAAATGTTCATCACAGCCCATATAAAGAATGCGATACTTCCCGACCATTTAAAGTAAGATGTTATGTATCTGTATACTCCTGCGGAACGCCAGATGATTAGTGAATGCCAGCATGGTTTTCGTTAGGTTCGCTCAGCTGATGATCTTTAGTTTACCTGACACATAGATGGGCGAAAGCTAATAACTCGAAGGGCCTACCCCTTGGACTCATTAGCTACTAGTATGGACATAGCGAAGGCCTTTGATAGCATATGACATAAATCACGTCTTTCGAAGCTTCCTTTCTATGGGAAATTATGCAACTGAATCAAATATTGCCATAATCAAATATTTGTTTTTGGCAGATCGGAGCATCAAGGGTATTATCGACGGCGCATGTTCTGACTTAAATGCGTCAATTCTGGTGTTACAAAAGGCTGCATACTATGCTGATGACAGTACCGTAGACACCTAATACACCGGGCGCGTCATATTTCTCGGGAACACTTCGACGAAAATCAGAGGAAACTTGTGTTTGAAATCTAATCTTTGTTAAAAAAATTATCGGACTGAGGCTGGCTAAACCTAGTCCAATTCAATCCCAATATACACAACTTTTACAAAACAATAACAGCTAAAAGTTACCTCCTGTCGTATTTCCATAATTTGGTAACACTTCATTGCTGCCAGAGCCAGAATCAGAATACTTGGGCATTGATGTTTTTCACCTTGTTCAGTTCCGCAGTCAATTGGAAGTTAAAGCCAAATTTGCGTCTAAAAAGCTTGGTGTGCTCAGCACGGTTATACAGTACTTCACGTCGGCCTAATACTATACAAGGCGTGAATTCGACCATAGATATACATAGTACTGATCTCATCTCTGGGCGGTTGCCCCAGTACCAGCTTCTTCCATTTGACCGTATTCAACGCAGAGCGGTTCGAATTCACACTCAAGCCATTTTGCGACCTGATTGCTCCTTTGGGTTTGCGTGGAAGTTTTGGATCACTCTGCATATTCTATCGAATTTTTCACGAGGAACGTTCCGAGAAATTGTTTGCATTAATTCCAGTATTACTGAATTTCATTGGACAAGGTACGATGCATTAGTACAGTACCAGCCAATAGATACTCGGTACGGGTCTCTTTCTTTAACACTAGATTGATTGAAAGGGATATAAGTATAAATGATTTCTTTATAAAAAAAATTATTAAATTATCTTAGTTAAATGTGTAGTATATAAAAAATCGACAAGAAATAGAGTATTCACTCTTTAAAGTACTTACAATTAAATTTATATAACCTGCCCGAAAAGATATAAATATCTAATATCTCTATACTAACACCTACCTATTTATTTAATCAAGATCGAACTTTTGAAAGAATTCTATTGAATTTTAGCATAGAGGTAAATTTCGCGGAATATTATATAATAATATAAAATTCTCAAAAAATATAAATATATGACAAACTTACGTCGTTACTTAGTAAAACGGACGACGTACGGCAGTGTATTTGTTGTTTCCCGAATCAATTACACCAAAAATTATAAGCATTTACCGTACGTTTACCACCTATACTATAAAATTATACCTTGTGCCTGTAGTTACACATGAATTAAAATCGTCCCCAAATATTTAATTCTTATTAAAGTAAACAAAGTAGTAGTAGGTGATATTTTATCTAGTTAGAAAAAACTAAATAATAAAAAAAACAATACATAAAAATAATACTGAAAATATTCTCACAGACAATTTTTAAAAGGAAACTTCAATGAAGATTTCAGTCTTTCTGAAGTCTACAGGGAACTTGTTTCACTGAAAGAATTAGATAGAAAACCAGAACTATAAATAGGAATTGAAAGTAGGAGCGAACTGTTTGAACGTAGCCTACGATCATGATTGTTAGAAAGGAATTTTTAATTTGTCTTTAACTAGGATAGTAGAAGTCAAAGAGAATAAAGGAAAGTGACAATAATACACTATCGGAAACAACGACGTTCTTGAATTTATTTTAATCTGTCTAAATACTAAGCGCTCATTGGTCGTTCTCGGTCGCGTAGCGATTAATTAGGTTTAGATTTGATCAATGTTTTATAAAATGTAGATAGGTGTTGCACATATTAAATAATACTAGTGGGTCGTCTGCGTAACTTCGCGTTTATTTAAAAGATTTTTTCGGATTTTCGAGACCTATGACAGGATTTGTTGTGTTTTCGTTACATTGTAAACTACAAGTTACTCACCTACAAAATGAATGCCAAAATGATGATATCTTATTTAAATTATTTTTTAATGTCAAATAGTATACATTAGTTCAGTTAGAATTGGAGTTTGTCGATAACAATTTACTATAATTTTATTTACGTTTTTCAGCAATTTTTTTCCGCTCTCTAAAATAAATTCTAATAAATTTAGTAATTTGCACTTCTTTCATTTTTTTATTTTTCTGCCCATCTACGGCTAGAGCTCCATAAAATGAGACCATAATTACCTGCATGCCACCTATATCTACATACCACCATACCGCTGATTTTTTATGTGCAGCTATTGACCCCCAATCATTGGGACAAAAATCGGCTTACGCTATTAATATTTAAGATTAAACGAAAAGAAAATATATTTTCAATTTATTATTTCAAGCTCGCAGATTTTTGGAAACTGTTTTGTAAAAAAACATGAATGTTATGATTGTTGTCATTTATTTATTAATCACGGGTAAACCATATAAACACACAGCTCAACTGTGCCTAGGCCATCAAAAAA
Organism: Vanessa atalanta; assembly: GCF_905147765.1. Lineage (NCBI taxonomy): Eukaryota > Metazoa > Arthropoda > Insecta > Lepidoptera > Nymphalidae > Vanessa > Vanessa atalanta. Next base: position 11,854,852 of record NC_061902.1, on the reverse strand, counting down.
ATCAACTGACAATATCTACGTCATCGACAATCGTCGTCAATCGACAAACTATATCTTAATTCGAATTGAAGAAAAAATTCACGTATGAGATCGACCCCAAACGTGAATTAATATGCAATGTTCTAAGGTATACCGAACAATACCAGCATGAAAAACTGAACTACTCCTTTTTTAAAGTCTGCTAAAAATTAATTATAAAACGTTGCTAAGTAAAGTTAATATTTTTACAAGAGTATTGGAAAGTATAAATATTTAGCACAACCCATATTCAAATCTTTAACATTAGTGTTAAAATCTATGTAGTATTTAACCTTGTTATACAACAAGGCCCAAACCTTGGAGAATTTGAATACCCACAAGAGAATTGCGGGAGACTTAGGTAATATTAGTTTAGGGGTAGAGGGACCGTATTCAGCTGCATTATCCTTTCTCGTAAATCCCTTCCATGTGACATCAAAATATTTGTACTTATAAATTAAAAAAAAAAGAGAAATCATTCAGTTGCCCATTTACCCCATAAGATTGTAGGACTATTTTTCACAAAATGTTGTTTACTAAATAACTCCAAGTCGGTCGATCTGTCTAATTGTAGTTCGTAAATTACAATCAAGACATTTAATCAAATTTCACGAATAGTGGTTTGAAATATTTTTCGTTTGAATTACACTATATTATAGTACCCAATATTTTTTAATAAAATTTTCCTTTTATGCCAAAGTCAACAAGGAAATAAGTATAACTACACTGGTATAAGTGACACAAATGATTCCATGCTGTTATGCTAATTACTAAAATGTCCCTTGTGCCTGTAATTATGCTGGCTCATTTCCCCTTCAAACTGGCACACAGGAATACAAATTATTGCCGTTTGGAGATAGAATAATTAGTAATTACCAGTCGGGCTTCCACAAAGCTCTTGGTACGTAAAATGTCTGTTCATATGCCGCCATAACCTTATAGTTTGATATATCATGTAATAGTCGTTATATACTAGGAAATGACGAACACCATAGCACAATAAATAAATATCTTTTGTACAGGAATTGCACCTGGCGAGCAAAACTCGTAAATACAGTACCGGCTCGATTGTAACGACGTAGAAATGATTTATGGTACCAGATTTTTTTTTTTCAGGATAAGAAATGTATAGCGCTTTTTTAAAATATACAAGTGAGGTTAAGGAAATATAAATATATGTCGATGATTTTACTAATTCAAACAATAGGCAAGTCTGGCGCTGGCGCTGTCCCAAGAGCAAGAGATCAAGTGCCTCACTCAAGAAGGGAACAGATACACGATTAAATATTTTTATTTCCAAGGGACAGCTGTGTAACAAAATAAATTTTCGTCTTATATTTTTATCATTGACGTCTCTCAACTGACAACCTTTAAAACGGTAATTACGTTGTGTGTTATTGTCATTCTAATAAAATGGGGTCTTATACCCGTGTAAATTGAGTTAGTATCTCTAATATATTATATCAATCAATATATTTCTAAAAATGTTTGGGGTGCCCTATGGGGGCCCTGACAATTTCTATACTGTATTTGGTATTTTTTATAATTTTCCAGTTAATATTGGGTATTAACATGAGTATTGTAACAATCATTGTGTTGAGTCTTGTAACGTCATTTTGTAACAATTTTTATAAAAAAACTAAATGTGATAAAATATGTTTTCAATAAATGTAATACTACTTGAATACTTACCATAAATAGTGCCAAATTTTTCAGAGAAATACTTGCTTATAGCACCATCGAATAATGAGTCGAAACAAGCGCTAAGTGCGCGGGCGCAGGCACTTGTTCCAATCTGCACATGAAACACAAAATACCAATGTTACGTTGATATCGTTTATTTAAAAAAAAAAAAAACATTATTCGTTAACCTACCTTTAAAGGAACGCTGAATTATTCATTGTTAAGGATTTCATACAACAAATTCTTGTTTATATTTCATAATTAATATAAAAAAAAAACATTTAATTTAAATAATAAAATTAGTAACTTAAATTAGAATTATCGATAGTTTTTATTTGTGTATTACATATTTCAATGTTTTATGGCACATTACTAAAATAATAATTAATTATACTTAACTATTATCTTAATTAATAAGACAATCAATACGTTTGAACGCCAACGCGTCTTCATTTGAAGGGTTCTTATCAGATTAGAATTAAGAGTAAATTGATTCTGAACAAAATTAATTATCACAGAGAATTTTAACTACATTTCTATCTTTTAAAACGTAATTAAAATGCAATTAATACGGATTACATATATAAGCAAAATAAAGTCGGGTAATGTATTTGTACTGTACGTTACGTAACGTTACGTTACGTTACGTTATATTATAAACTGTAGAATGTTTAAGAGTTATTGTATGTAGATATTATAATGTTATAGACATTATAGTTTTATTTTACGACTTGAAAATAGAAAAAGGAAAATATATTTAAAAAACATGAAGTATGTATGATATATTTTTGTTTTTGTTGCGTTCAATATTAGCCACGTAAATAACATATTCGATATTTACCGATACGATATTTTTAAAATTATTTTTACTTTTTTTTTATACTGACCTTATTATTATTTGTTAAACTTAGTCAGACGTGCCTCTAATTAAAACAATAAAACATTTAGGGCCATTTTAATATGCTTTGACGTATTTTTAAAGATTTATAATAATTATTATTATGAAAAAAATAATATGTAAATCATAAATTCAATTGAAATTCTATTTCCGCAACGATTATTCACCACAAACCACATTATATGTTGTTGCAAATTATATAACGTAGAAATTAAACACAATTGGTTACCCTCACTCCATTGGTAATATTAATTTCATAAATTACGAAGATTTCCGAACCTATTATCTTTTTTCGTTATATTTACATTTTATCATGTTTAAATTATAATTTCTATTCACTTACCAAATATTCGAGAACCATATTCCAGCCGATGACGAATGCGATAAATTCTCCGACCGTAACGTAGGAATAAGTATAAGCCGATCCGGTCGTATTTGGCACCCTGACTCCGAACTCAGCGTAGCACGATCCTAAAAAGTTTACATTATTAAGTGAAACTATCTTATTATTATTGTTGTATATATAATTAATTAGGATGTAAGTGTATTATTATGATATAAGGAAATTCTAAGGTCGTTGTATCCTTATATAATAATTAAATTATCCATGAATATATAACATACTAGATATTACTCGTGGTTTTGATCGCGTTTTAGGGGTAAATAAAATCAGATCCATCCACGCATCCCTCATATGGTATTTAATTACTTTTTAAGGTTGGCTGTTTTTTAAGAAATTTTTAATAGAATAACCCAGATTTTGAGTCAAAACTTTGACTTTGAGTCAAATCTGTAGCCTCATCTAGCCTCTAGAACTAGACCAACTATGATAAAAGTCTGCTTTTTAGAATAACAATAAAAATCTACATATTTATACATAGAAGCGTCACAAATGTAATAAATAAGTACACATATTCAAACGGACTCAGCGGAAGGGGCGGATCAAATACAAGCCACGAGATAGTCTATTGTTGTCTTCACTCTTATCATAAACTTGATGCTTTTAAAGTTAAAAGATCACGGGTGTACGTCGCCTATCTTTATAAAATGAAAACCTGTATATTCTTCTATGGTCAACAGAAATAAGAGAGAAATTATTCATACATATATATCGTATGTATTATTTTATCAATATGAATATTGTTGTTCTTGTCTGTTTTGTTTTTAGTATTATAACCATGACGTGTTTACTTATATTTGCTACATTTAGTTATTTTAATGTTAAGAAAAATATTTTATATATTTTTGTTTTAGTTTAGGATTACATATTAGCAAATGGAATGAATAAATATATAGACATTTCATCGAACATGTTTGGTTAAGGATATTTAATTTGAAGAAACCAATATTGTATCTAAAATCATATAATTATGTTAACGTAATTGAATTGAGTACAACAAAATATGCCTTAAATATTTCTTTATTGTTTGGTATAGAAACTAGGGCACACGATCTTATGATCGCCCAGTAGGTGTTAACGTTCTATAAAATGTCAATGTGAGGTTGAGGCGGTCAATAATATTTAAAGCAGCTGATCTATAGTAGTATACATATATTTTTGTACTGAAAATAGGGAGACTGTCAAATGGTTAAACTAATGGTAAGTCACGACCTCTTATATACATTGGCATCATAAGAAATATTACCCACTTCTCCTTTATTACGCCGCCGACTATGGAAACTACGAGTATGGTCCTTGTGATTTGAAATTACACTGGCTTACTCATCCTTCAAACTAGCACTGAGCAAAATTAATTCATATTACCTACTTGTCAGTAGAAAAAAATGGATTAGCATGTAAATTGTAATTTTTTCGAGATATTTATCATCGGAAAATAATTTGAATTACTGTACTTTAAAATGAATTTGTTAAATGCGATTAAAATGAAATATTAAGGGCTGTTTCTAATGGAAAATTAAAATTTTTTTAAACGTTGTCCTACAAATAAAATACGTTAATAAATCATTTTATTAATCGTTATATAATAAGATAACCTGGAATTAAGTAACTCATACTCTTTTTATTCATTCGGATAAAAAATATAAATAACATGAAACACAGCCATTTTAATAAATAAATAATGTCTACACACAATTTTCGTCCTTATTGCCCAGTAAATAATGTATATATAAGTTTGTAGGTATGGAATTGGTCATTTACATCTACTTGAGAAATTCACCTCTAATTTACTCGATTTTACTCTTCAATAGGTACTAATCTGGTTTAACTAATCTAGACTTACAGCCTATTCATATACTAATCCTACACAAATTAGCACCGAAGCATACCATATTGTAATTAATTAATTGCCTCATCTGAGGAAGCACGCATGAACTAATAGATTCTACTAATATTGTAAATGTGAAAGTTTATACGTTTGCACGTTTGTTATACAATTACACATAAACGGATAGACAGATTTGGATGAAATTTGGAATGGAAAGTTTATGCTCTAACTTAGCACATAGACTCGTGATTATTCTGATCGTTTGACTGCTTTACCATACGAAAAAAATAAAAAAAATAATAAGAGGCTGAAAATAAAGTTTAAAAAGTCTTATCTCACATATAACGTGTATTAATGTCTGTCTGTCTTTCTTTTACGCCTTGATGGTCAAACTACTGCACATAATTTGATGAAATTTAGTGTGAAGCAAGCTAGAACCCCAAGGTAGGAGACAGACTACTTTTTTATACCTAAGACTTAGCGATCAACCCTTAAAACACACCCTTTAAACAAAACATAATAGATGAATTTATAATAAACTAGCGACACGCCCCGGCTTCGCACGGGTGCAATGCTGATACTAATTACTATACATACTACAGAATGTCTTACAACGTTCACAGTTTTTCACGTCATTAGACAATACAAATCGCGTTTAAATCTGTAATGTTATTAATTGAAATTACATGATGTAAAGGGCCATATTGATCTATATTAAAAGCCCAATGTATTTAAGGTATACATACTTGGATAAGGATTAATGTTGTATTGCTTAAAATCGCTTCGACAATAAGCCATTATTTCTCGTAAAAAATAAAGGATAAAAAATGGTCATGTGGGTTATCCCTAAGAGATAGACATATACCATCGCGGACTTTTTTTGAAGTGTACAATACTGTAGTATATTATTTTGATTTATCTCGTAGGGTTCAGCCAGCGTTTGCAATATAAGGCAAAAAAATGTGTTTATTTACGACATCACTTTAGAAACCTCTAAAATTATCAGTGTTTCTCTACTATATTGTACATGTATGATACATATAAATCTGCTTCTTGAATCAATCTATCTATGAAAAAAAATCGCATCAAAATCCCTTGTGTAATTTTAAAGATTTTTAATCATACATAGGGACAGACAGCGGTAAGCGACTTTGTTTTATACTATGTAATGATGATAATAGATTTAAACTAGTGGGCTGTAATTTATCCTCAAATATCTACCGATATTCAGCATACAAAATAAATGATTTTAATTGTTATGTACGCGAATGCGGACATTAGAGAATTCCAGTAATTGTACTGTTTCGGTACATGTTTCAATATATATATGCAGATTGATTCTCGATCGATTTTAGTTTACAATTTATAAAACGGATATTCAGGGACCCGTTACTTAAAAAAAATGAAAACATGGTCAAGATTCGTGGTTTAAATTATTTATAAAAAAAAAATCTCATTTTTCTGATATAATCATCCCTCATCAATTGGCCTATCGCCCATTGCCCGCTTGACGTTGATTTCTGGGACATTCTGTATATTTAGCAGATGCCATCTATTGCTTTATCTGACACTTAAATCGATAATATCGTCTTTAGTACGCTCGAGTGAAGTAGATGGAGCGGCGGTGACTGGATTGGCGTTGGTCACGGGTTGACAGTCGTCATTGAAAAAATAAAGCAAATTATCAAAAATATAAGAAGAGAATAAACGATTTTAAAAGAGGAAAATTATATTTGAGATTGATACTATGTCCTATCCATCTAATTACGCATCTTATATTTATCTTATATTATTTTTATCGTTCTAACCGGGGCCGGAGATATTAACCGAGCCGAAATGGCCCAGTGGTTAGAACGCGTGCATCTTTTCCGATGACTTCGGGTTCATACCCAAGCCAATACCACTGAATTTTCATGTGCTTAATTTGTGTTTATAATTCATCTCGTGCTCGGTGGTAAAGGAAAACATCGTAACATAGAAACCTGTATGTGCCGTATTTCAACGAAATTCTGCCACATGTGTTTTTTCATTGGAGCAACGTGGTGGAATATGCTCCAAACCTTTTCTTCAAAGGGATAGGAGGTCTTAGCCCAGTAGTGGGAAATGTACAAGCTGCTAATGTAAAAATGTAAAAAAATATATGACTAGTTATCATCCATGGACTCTCTCGTGTTTAAGAGTTGGTGTTAAGCATAAAACGTTGTCCTTCCTTGGATTTCAAGATTGCTTCATAAATTTCATTAAATCAGTTCAGTGGTTTAGACGTAAAAGAGCAAAAGAGAAACAGACAGACTTACTTTCGTATTTATAGTATTAATATCGATGTTAAAATCCTCATCATCCTCCTGCCCTTATCCCAATTTTGAAAATGTTTTCTTCTTCCATACTTCTCTGTCTGGCGTAATCTCACAAGTAACATTATTTCCAGCCATATCATGTTTCACACAATCCATCCTTTGTGTCTTTGGTCGTTTCCTTTCTCTATATCCATGCTCAAGGTCTTCCTCACAACATACCATGACAGCCGGCTTCCATATAACTTCTAACTCGGTTATCTGTACCACTTCCAGACTTCCTTTTATGGACTCATTCCTTACTCTATCCATTCGCGCAACATCACACATTCCTCTCAATATTCTCATCTCCGCCACATGCAGTTGTCTTTCCATTCATCCCTTTTGTGGCCCAACACTTTGTTCCATATAGGACAGCAAGTCTGACCATGGTCGTATAGATCTTCCCGTCAAGATTAAGGGAAATACGAGGGTCACAAATTGTTCCCGTTACCTGCCGCCATTTCATCCACCCTGTGTTAATTATGTGCTTCACTGTTCTATATATTTTACCATCGCCTTGAATAAGTAAACCGAAATACCAAAAGTCGGAGCAGACTGGAAGGGCCGTGCCATCAAGCGCTATGGCTTCAGGACCGGAGCGACAACTGAAATCACCATGATCGCCAGAACATGTATTCTGTCTTGGTTCTTCTGATTTTCAAGACAACATTCTCCAGTTTCTGTTGCCAATCCATCAATCTTTTCTGGATCTCTGGATTTCAGGTCCTTCTTCATTAACCAGAACAATGTCGTCGGCAAACCGCATTCACCACGGTGCCTCTTCTTGTATCTCCACCGTCAGGGCGTCCACAAGCAGCAAGTATTTTTTTTCTATCACCTTCTCCCATACTTTCATAGTATGTGACATGGGCTTATTCCCTCTATAGTTGTTGCAATCCTGTACAACTCCTTTATTTCTGAAAATGGGCACCATTCTTGTGGGATGGTTTCTTCATGCAACAACTTATTCAAGAATAAAGTCAACCACATACATCCGTTACTCTTTAACACTTTCCATACTTCTATTGGTACATCATCTGGCCCCAAAGACTTCCCATTTTTCATGCTTCTGACTGCTGCCATCCATGCTTATTTATCTTACTAATCCCTTATTTACTTGTGCCTCTTGGAGCATACCATTCCAGTCATTCTCTTCATGCATAAGTTTTTCAAAATAAACCTTCCATCGCTCTTTTATTTTCTCATCTTTACATAAAACCATACGAGCCTCATCTTTCATGCATTCGGTGTGTTATATTTTTCGATTGTCTTTCTCTCTCTTTCGTAATTCGTTAGAGTTCCTTCTGGCCGTTAAGGCTGTCCAATGAGTTGTACAACTTCTCTTGTGCCTTGGCTCTGGCAACTACTACCGCCTTCTTTGATCTCCTCTTCAATTCCTTGTAAACTTCCTGTGTTTCATGTTTTAGACTTGCATTCACATTTTCTACAGTCTGTCATTCTCTAATTGTTTTCTTTCTTCTCTTTCAGTACATTATGCACTTCTTCATTCCACCGCCGCCTATGAAGCAAACTTTTTCCTTTCGACTCTCCTAAAACGTCTTTTGCGACCTTCCTTATAGACCTGGCTTTCTCGTCCCAACATTTATTCACCGGTTTCTCTTCCATACCATTCATTTCTATCATTTTATCCACTATTTGGTTCCAAAATCATAAATAATATAAAACATCATCGGTTAATATATCATTATAAATCATATATTACTTCCACTTCTGTTTCTTACCTTATCACTACTGAACTAGTGAATCGTACGTAATGAAACACACACACATGTAGTAAGCGGCGTAGTCTCGAAGTGTATATAAAATAACGTTTGTATATAAATAACTGCTTATAGGACCAACGGGAAAATAATACAGAAACGCGAACCGAATGGCGATAATAGTTGGTATTGTAAATTACTCTCTGGCCGGTTCTCGGTACAGTCTACCTAGAACCGGTGGTAGCTTTAGATATTGTACATGATGATTCAAAAGTACTTTGATGATGAATAAATAATTTGATTTGATTCGTGTATTTGAAATGTCATTCGAGTGTTTTTTACGGTAGATAATCTCACTAATATTGTAAACGCGTTTGTGTCGGATGTTTGTTCCTTAATTGCGCTTGAACGATTGACGCTTGGACGGGTTCTGATGAAATTTGGTTAGAGGTCGATTATACTGTAGACCAAGACAGGACAGGTGTTGCTATATGTATCGGCTTAAATATTTGGCGGCTCGAAATGAACTTAAAGGATTACAAGTGTGATTAAATAGTTTATTAATAATTTTGTCATAATTATAAAGGTTTTGTTTATGTAATATAATAATAGGTAAGTGGATACTTGAGTCAACACCGCCCACGGACATTGCCGCCGTAAGAATTTTAATAAGTTCTTACATCTCTAATGCGTTACCAACATTGGGAACTAAGTTATTATGTCCCTTGTGTCTTTTGTTACATTGGCTCACCCCTTTAAAATGAACACAACGATACCGAGTATTGTTGCTTGACGGTAGATTATCTGATGAGTGCAAGTGGCAAATTCGTGGTAGGGTTTTGTGCAAGTCCGTCTGGGTAGGTACCATACAATACAAGTAAAAGTTTATTGATTAATAAGTAATAGATATTTTTATAGTTAGTTATTAAGGTAATTAGTATTGGTAGAAATGTAACGGAACACGAGTCATTGTGAAACGTAAATGCGAATAGCTTAAAATTATTACATTAATTATAACACATTATTTATTTGAAGACGATTTTAACTACCGTCAAAACTACTCCTAATTGTAATCAAAAGAGTTGTCAAATTGTTAGTAATTCCGTTAAGGTCGCCGTATGGCATCGGGATAACCACTCACAAAACCACCTGCGCCGACCTAGCGCGGTTATTCGATCTATCTGGTGAACAGCGTGGATCGGTGCAGACGTTCTGCTAATAAGCTAAATGAGTTCTACATGTTTTTGTTCAGTAAATATTAATTTGATTTGTTTAAACTTTGATCATTATTTCTTCATCATGGTTATGTTATTAAAAACCTTTATTCAGATAAATAATTATTAATTGTAAGTACAAATTAAATGGTAATATCGGATACTTGGTTGGTCTTTATTTATTTAAATTCAACGCTGTCCTGGTTTGAAGTAACATAAGTGATGGTTAAAGATATGACGTCAGCCACCCTTATGACATGCCCCTTAAAAACAATTTATGAACACCTATCACGTCATATATTATTACAACACAGTAGTTATTATGATTTAATTGACACCTAATGAAAATAAAAGACAATTTTGTAAATTAGATTTAACATCATTAATTACAAGTTCAGAAAATAAATAAGAATATATACATAAAAACTGATTTATTATTATATAAGACGACTCAACGGCTTTAGCTTTAGGTGAACAATACAATATCCAATCATAATTTCAAGTTTCAAATAAGTTAAAAAAAAATTGAGACTTATGCTTATATTACTTACTTGTACTTTATTTAAATCGATTAAATATTTAAATTTTACTTACCAGAAAATATGCTGGCTAAGGCAGCAATAATGAAGCTCAATGCTACGCCAGGTCCGGCAAATTTGCGGGCTACCATGCCAGCCACTAAGTACATCCCCGTTCCGACGCATGATCCCACGCCCAGGGACGTAAGGTCTAGCGTTGTAAGGCATCTCTGTTAAACAAAAGATCATCTTAATTTGGTAATTAAGCATAAAGCAAGGTAAGTAATTCAAGAATGTGAGCATATGAGCTTTGCTTAGAGGGCAATATTAAATACCATTCAGCAAAATGCATATTAATTGAATACGTATTGTATTTGGCATATTATCATGTTTAATCCTATATATGTTTGCTCGTTTTCTTATTTTACTTAAAAGTAAATTACTTTAACGTCAAATGTTATATATTTTGCTTCTATCAGAAACCACTTCAGCTATAAGGATGAAACATAGCGCACTCAGTCGGAATTGAACTACCTAGTAACGTTGAATGAATACTTTCAACAATTTATAAATAGCAACATAATAACGAATATTGGAATGATAACTAATAATTTTGTATTTTCTGCGGAGTATTGGGTTGAATTGAGAACATATTATTTGTAGTATCTATTTATTAAAAAATAAAAAAATTAAGAAGATAATTTCAAAGGAAATATGCAAAATAAAATATGTTTTCTATATATTTTCTTATTATGATTATTTTTGTGCGCATGGCTTCATTTGTATCATCTCACTATGAAAATAGAGATCACCTTAATTCCCCGAAGTGAAATGTCGATTCAAGAGTACATTTTCATTAGAAAATATTAAAAAGTTCTTTAATAATATAACGATTCATTTCTTAAGAAATATTCAGCTGTAAAAACAAAAGAACCCGATTTTTCATTTTATCGAATTCCATAATAAAATCGGGAAAAGAGTATCTAACAATTCTTAGACCTTTACTTATTCGAATTCGATATTGTGTCCTTGGGTTAAGATACTTGTGTTTCTTCCACTAGACTGTCTCGCCTTGTCTCTTACTTATCCTTAAATGTTTTTATAAAGAATAAGAAGCACTTATCACACAAAATGATATATTAGAATTGTGAGAAATAAAGTTTTTATTTAATTTCCATCCAAAGAACATTTCATTTCTTCGGTATTTTTTTTTTTTCTATTCGGTAATCTAGATTTACGGATATGAAGAAATAACATCTTAGGCAAAGTTCATTTCAATTAAAAAATACGTTATCGACAATGTATTTTTCAAGTAGTCATATTATTAGATTTGTTTTCGTGTATCGTGAGGGAGGATATGAGGGAGGGTATGTTTTATCTATATTATATTTATTGCTGTAGCATTAATAAGATACTTAGTAATATATATTTTATTTCCCTTAAAACAATTGTGGGGACAGACCTTAAACATAACGAGTAATTTCATTGACTTTGCAAACTTTGGAATCGATTTTAAACTAACTTTCTAACTGGAAGATTAATGCTGCATTAATTCGCTTTTTTGTATGTCTGTCTGTTGGTGTATTCGGTGCAAACTTTGCAATTGATTTTAAACTAACTACCGATGGACTAACTTTGTTAAAAGCAGAATTTAATTAAAAATAGACTTAAAATGATATATAAATTTCTTGTAGCCCTTTACGGAATGTCGTGAAAAATCATGTTAATAGTTTAGTAAGATACTTAAAATTATATTACACCGCAAATCGTATGAACTTTAATAACTTTGTTTATATTGTTTTATTCATAAAATTAATTTATCCCGCGTGATTTCTATTAAATTTACATAAGCGATATGACATCGTTTATGTTAGGTTATAGATTGAACGTGTTGATTGACGTCTTAAACGGTTACAAAGTAAATTTTTCATGTATAAATGATAAATGATAAACTCAGTAAATCAGTCAGGAATAATTGTTTCCAAGAAATGTTATATTTATGTGAGTAATCTTATATTAAAATTGCTAAAGACATTTGAGTTTATGAAAAAGGACTTACAAAATATGTAGTAAAAAAATATTATTGTCTTTATTATTATATTAATATCATTGGAATATTATTAAAAATAGCCAGATGTTGAAAATTTGGGCAGAACAGTTCAGTACCTTTTTCACCGGTACTGTCTGTACTGCTGTGAATTGATTCACTTTTCTTTTATTTGATATACTGACGAGCTTTGGTGTTATCTAATTGAAAACAATATATTTGAAACATGCAAATGGTTTTCCGTAAATTGTCGATAACTAATTTGGTTGAATTTTGTCCACGGTGCAATGGATTACAATAATAATACGAGTCGATTATGTCAAGAACTTGAACAAAGGTTCATGTTTTGGTTTATTTGTCATTAAAAGAAAACACCGTTTTTAATATAACTTTGCAAAATCTGCATAAAATATAAATAAATCCATTACTGTTATGAAACTAAAAAGTTTGAATGTCCTAAGTTTCCGGGTTTATAGCTAATGAGTAACGTTGACTATGGTGAAATGGCGCGGAGAAGCAACTGATTTCACATTTCACATCAAATATAAGACATTATATTACATTTATAGTCTCGATTGTGAATGGAGCTTAAAAAGGAACATAAACAAAAGAAAACTGAGCTATCTGCTATATCGTAACGACAGAAAAGTGTACAACACTATGAAAACATTATTCATGCATATTTCCGCCATTACAATTTTTTTAGTATCGATTTCCTATTGGAATCGTTATATTTCCTATTCAATCGCTTACAAAGACATACCTGAATCGCAATATAACGGTGTTACATTTGTAAGCTAAATGCAATCGGCTGCTTTCTCTTCTACATCACAATACAGTAGATAGTGGATAGCGATACAATCGCTTTAACGAGGAAGTGCATTGTCTAATAGCCTATCATGTAGTCTTATTGAAACATCACACAAAATCCTCTGATAAATAAAAACTCATAATTAAAAATTAATAATACCTTTGTTTATGGCATCTGTTTTGTAATAGCATTTAAATATTATTTATTTATATTATCCGATGAAATGTTGAAAAAAATACGAATACGTAATGATCGTGAAATAAAAAAGAAAGTATTTTGCAATGCTTTATCGTAATAGATGTAAGATTAGAATGAACAATTAAAAAAAAAACCTAGGATCATAATTGTCTTAGGAGAGGAATATATTAAGACATTTTTTCATTCCGAAGATTTTTATTCTAGAAAGTGAAATGTATCAGTAATAATATTTTTTCTATTAAACGATATACTAAACTATACAAATATATATAATTAACGAAATGCTTAATGATTTAATAATACGAAATTATGAAATCCGTTGGGCTCCCAACGGATTTCATAAACTAAATCGGACGATTTCAGAATTGCACCCTTTTGGTTTTGAACAGAAACAAATGTATTTACAGAGCATTAAAAGACTTGCGAAGATAAACAACATTAATATCATACCTGGACGATGCTCAGCTACCACATAAATAATAAAATTGAAGTACTTTAACCTTTTTGAGTAAACAATTGCTCTTATTTTACCTCTGAATATTTTGAAACGTATTAAAGAAGAAATATTCTCTTCGATGTATCATGAGGTAATTATTATATTTCCTTGTTATAATTATAAACCAAATGAATTCAAAATCACCTTTAAGAGGCTTTTGGAATATGAATTACATACACATATAGTTTTTTTCTTGTGATTAACAATTATCGATGTGCATTAGATGAGCGAGCGTCGCTCGTGATTACAAAATGTCCTGTTGTACGTGAAGGTTGAGATTGAAGGCAATAAAAAATGAGGATAAACAGTGCTATTCTGGAAGAATTCACTTCGTATTTCGTGTATATGTGTAAACGTCTAATAAATAGTTCTTTTCCAATTCTCCTCTTTTTATTAATTATTTTTTTTTTTTATATTATTCTGTTTATATTTAAGAGTGAATTTATAGTAACGGTTTTTTTTTTAATTTCGTTTTTAGTTGATGATTAAGTTAAATTGATGTCGAAAAGTAATAAAATAAATTTTGATAGCTGCGCTTTTGATATTATATTCTTGTATAAGTTTTATAAGTAAAACTTTCTCGAATAAATTAAAATACACAATGTTGCCGTAAATATACGACCACACAAATGGTATTCTGATAAACTTATTGCCGAAACAAAACTTTATAGTAAGCGCTTAGTAATAAAATTAAATATTATTTTTAAATATAATTTTAATTTTTTTTTAATAAATGTTCACTTGTTTTTATATGTAGGTATATTATTTATAATTACATAAGGATTTCTATCCTATCTAATAACTAACTCTTGTACAAATTCTACATTAAAGTTATTGTACACAGAAAAATATTGAATTATATTGCCTTTCGTAAATCTTGGAGTAAATACTGCAGAAAAATAAAATAAAAGATTTAACTCTCGTATTATTGCCTTCACCGGTGACACAATGACTAGTTCATTTTCGCACAGTAAAATCGGATTTGTGACTCCAGGGGATGCACTCCTTGCATACTTGTTACTATTACACGCTTTTATTTATCTGGTAGCTATTTTTCATTTTAATCTGTATTGTATATTTTTAGGTCCCCTAAGTAAATGTTATGCAAGTAAATAATGTCTATTTTGGTAAGATATAGCTAGAGCAATATGAAAGTATTGTATCACTAAACTAAAGCGAAATTAATTACATAATACGATTTACAAAAACCATTTCCGAATTAACCACATTTTGTCCAACAACAAAATTAAAATCTCCCAATCTTTCATTTCAAGACTTAATTTATTATAGTAAGATACTTGAAATTTGATAAGTTAAATTGCAAATAAGAGGGTCTTAGAGGCGATTCTAGCACTGTCGTTAAACTTGTTCAGTAATTACTGAATCATAAATTTGTGGTCAGTGGAGTGCCTACTACTACTAATTGTTAACCGTTAGAATGTTATTAAATTAACTATATGGAACTGCGAATGATTTTGATGCAAATCCGAAGTTAATTACTTTTCATAGGGATGTAATTGTTAACTTTCAACCACCGACGCGGGGCCTAAGTGGCCCAGCACAAGTTTAAATAGCAAAGAATTCTCATCACCCGCAACCGAAGCAAACATCGCTTTATATAGCTTTGAGTTCAGCTCCGTTAACCGCGCAGGGCTCAACTCACATAGATATGCAATTTTTGTGAGTAAAAACTTTTTGAAATTTTTCCCGGCCATCATATACTCAACGTCGGTGGACGAACTTTTTTGTTGCTTCCAAAAATTAAGTTTTGGTCGATTCGGTCAAAAGTTTAAATCAAACAAGAAGGAAAATCGAAAACAAAACCGAATAATATCTGTAACATCTGCAAGACAAAAATTTGCTTATAATGTACCAAGCAAGCATGCCTTGAATGCTCCGAATTATTTAGATATTTTGTACTTGTAGTTTATAATAAAATTCGAGAGGATCTACATATTTATTTTTTTAACTAACATAATGACTCATTTTGTTAGTAACAATAAAAACTTATTTCCTAGGTTAGTATTTTAATTATTTTTTATGCCACCTGAAATGGCACAGCAATGGTTGACATATACACAATCCAGTCTATTAGAGATCATACCTAAGATGCTGTTGGTGCTACCCCGTAGTTTTTGTACTAAAGAGCCACATCTTTTACGCATAGTAGCAAAAAATCAGCTAACTTGCGCCCATGCAAACATACCCGACGCACTACAGAAACGAGGCAGCACCAACAGCACCCTAAGTGCGTCATTGTTTTGAACCCGAAGAGCGCTGTAAGATATTTGTGAATACCTGGCCCATAGAATAGACAAATAGAAACTTGTTCAGTAAGGTATTTAGTAAGCTATTTTATTGATTGTTTTTATGTGTTTTCTATGGTTTTTGATAAGTATAAAAATATGTCATTTTTATTAAAATTTGCATCATATTTATTTTTATTGCGAAATTATGAACAAAAATATAGACACTTTCGTAGAATGAAACCTTCTCCATCCACCAGGGAATGCCTCTGGGGTCTCCAGGTAGCACACTCGTGCGTGCGTGACGCGCTGTGGTGCACCACACTCGTGGTAGGAGGGTGTCATTTCTCACCTTATTATAATAAGCAACCATATCCGGCAAGCATTTGCGTTATCCTGAATATGTGTGTTCCGTAACTCCATTCCACCCAGCGACTCCAATGGGATGGAATGGCCTTCACTTACGCCAGGTCTGCTGATGGAGGCCCCAGAGAGAGGTCCGACCATCTGCGAATCAGATCTCGTTGGGCTAGATCCAGATAGAGCCCTGATTCACAAGTGGCACGAATTTGGATCCGTAGACATTGGAAATTGACCGGTCAACCTAACCTCCACTCATTGACTCATTGGTTCGTAGGGTTTCCGCTCACGAGAAGCGGTGTATATTTATAGGTCATTAAATTCAAGTAATCCTTGCATCCATCAACCTTGAAGCTTTTGTCCAGACATGGGCCTTCCTGTTTTGACGGTATTTTGACCAAACCCTGTGTATAACAAACACACAGGGCATATCAATCTATCAACACCTTAACCTTCTAAGATATAGCACATTTAATATATGCAAATTCAAATCATTTAATTAAAGCTGCACTAACCTTTGAATTCAGGTAATTTGGATATAACTACATATTCTATTTTTTAAGTATTTGAGTTATATATTAAATAAAACGAACGTTAGAAAAAATAAATTATTTTCATTTGAACGGAATCTGGAATGAGAAGAGCGCGTGCGAATGACAGACTGAAAGTAAAGAGCGCTTGGTTCATCAGCGATACCTCTTCTTCGAATTTCCTATGTTCGTAAATTAAATTAGGTCACAATAAAGTCTGAGCGAGATGGCCAAGTGGATTGCATACGTGGATTCACCGAAAGTAATATCCGGGCTATTATTGAGAATTCAAATGCTGAATGTAATTTCAACGTTCAGTCCATTTGAAAGAAAATAGTTGATTCATTATAATTATAATTCCCTATTAATTTCATAACATCAGAATTCTCAAGAGACCTGAAAGTTTATCAGATTTATATAAACTTTCAGAGGAAGTATTTTCAAGAATTGTTTTGATTGCGATGTTCTGCAAAGGCATTTCGTTTACGACCATCGTGCAATTACTTACGGACTTTCCGCTCGGAATTTCTCAGGTTAAACTATCACAACCATGATATTTGACTTTAAACCGCAATGTTTCTGGTCGTTCGGATATTTCGTAATATTCGTTACTAAGAAAACTTTAGATAACACTTTATGGTCAGCGAGAGTAATGATAACATATGAATAAGAAATACGTAACGAAGCGATGTAACAACTGCTGCGGTGGCAATTTCATATGCATAGTGTGTTCACGTACTTTCATTTACTGTATGACAAACAATTTCGAGCAATTATAGCTAGTATACTTTATGATTTTTATTTACACATTGTAGAATTAAAGTAGTTAAATATTTACGTTGTTACAAGTTTGATGCTCAGCTGAATTGCTCTACTCTGTCGTTCATTGTTTTTTAATATTAAATAGAACACATATCATCTTATTCTACCGTATTAATTTCCCACAACATCGAATTTTTAAGGTAAGCGTAAATTGATTCTACACAATAATTGACTTGCTCCAGACGAAGGAACAAATCAAAGGTCAAAAGCATATTATTCAGCAAATGTTATATTTAGAAGCTTGTTTTTGCTAAGTCTTTTTGCTTCTAATTTATGTTATATTGTATTGTTTATATGTAATACTTAACTTAAGTAAATGTTTTGGTATAGTAAATATTATGATAAATTAAGTAATGTTATGCATTTATAAGATAACTGCGAAGCATTTCAAAAAAGATTTTTCATTAAAACAGACATACCAGATAACTTTAAAAGGCATCGAGGACTATTGAAAATGAAATCAATTAGTAATTGATACTCAATAGAATAGTTCAAGACGTTAAAGTAATTTTTATTACAACTTAAGTCGTTTCATTTGCAGTAAATTAGTATTTAAGTAGCTGCATAAATAAAGGTTTCGTTAAACTTGAGATGAGGGACTTCGGGATTTATAATATTCTTTCATTTTAATAAAGAACACTTTTTTCATATTAAATAACAATTCGTATCGGTTCCATGAATAATAAAGTATCGAAGGTTCTTTTTTTTAAAGTAGTTTACTTAATGGAAAATATGTTGGCTTCTGTGGCAATATTAGTAGCTTCATTTATTATTTCAAAGTTTTATTAACAAAGTTGATTTAAATATTAATTATGTAAAGCAATTTGTCTGAACATTTCTTTCAAGTCTAATAATGTTACGGTTTTATAATCATAATTACTTTTAAATAAACTAGATAAAAGGAACTTCCTGTAAATCTCTCAAAGCTACCTGAGAAGGAAGTCTTACCTCCTCTCCGTTTGAGGTAAACTGGGTTAGTACATTACCCGTGCAGCATATTTTCATCCGACACATGCAGGTTTTTTCACGAATATTTGCTTCGTCAGCGAGCACGAGATAAATTATTAATACACATTAAACAAATTTAAATTCAATGATGCTTGTGGAGTTTGAACCCTTAATCTTTGGTTAAGCTTCATATGTTCTAGGCACTGGGACATCTCGGCCCTTTTAATTGGATAAATCATGCGAGTGGTTAAGTCTCACATGCTCCATTGGTGGATGCACTTAATGGTAGCCCCTTACCCCGTTTGAAATAAGGTTTATTGTTTCTAGTCTACGGTAGCCGCACGACAAGAAAATGATATCAATTTACAATATAATTAAATGAAAAGATAAAAAGGATTAATGTAGTTCTCATAGTAATCGCATAAGGTAAATGTAATAAATTTATCGACTCTGGATGCACACTGGGCGTTAGCCAAACATGACAACGACGTAAACGTTTCAAGCCTGCCAAATTTCACGTATCTGAGTCAATCGTAATTTAATTTTTGAACAAGAGACGCTTAATAGTAAATTACATTCAAGTAGGACGACCTGGCTCACTTGAAGATCATGAGGGGGGAGAATTTCTTCAAATTACGCGCGCCACCTCCTTTTCGTTGAGCGATACGTGAGCGTATAAAGAATAATTTAATTTCATTATCCGCAACGACTAGTGAGCCGTCTATTGTATAATGATAATGAAATTAGATAATAGAAACAACAACTATATAATTTTACACCGATCCATCATCAGCCAATCGCAATCCACTGATACGACTTAGCTCTCTTTTAAGATGCGCCAAAGCTCCCAGTTCCCTGCCTTTCGCTTTTTCATATTATAAGGAAAACAGGGCAAACGTTTTTCAGCCTATGTATATTCCGGCGTAAATCCGGGGCTTTCATTATGAGATCCCCAGAGTCCATACACAACGTTAATTGTTGCAGGGGTTTAATGTCTCGAGTGTTTATTATTGATACAGTATTAATCACGTAGTACGCTTGAAGCGTTTGTATATTTTTCATATAATGAATTGATAATAATTATTGTACTATTCTTGTTATGAGAAATTCACGTTTTAAGAACAATTCTTTTGTTTTTTTTTTATGATATAGGTGGAAGAGCACCTAATGGTAAGTGGTCAGAACTGCCCATAGACGATGGCGTTGTAAGAAATATAAAAACATTCTTTACATCGCCAATGTGCGACCAACCTTGGGGACCAAGATGTTGTGTTCCTTGTTTCTGTGACTGTACTGGCTCACTCACCCTTAAAATGGGTACACGGCTATACTGGGTAATGGGTGCTGTTGGGCGATAGAATATCTGGTGAGTGGGTAGGGCTAGCACAAAGCGCTACCACCAAGTGAATCTTACTATACATATATAAAGTTAATACTATTAAATATGAACTTTAAGAACAAAGTATTTATTATTAATATCGTTAGCGTTGCGTTGTGGCGGCATAGAAGTTACCAACTTTCATGTATTTTATTATATTATATATAAATTTCCAATGAGAGTTGAAGTTATTTATTCTCAAAAAGATAGATAAATATGTAAATATATAATTATTGATGACGGTACTATTGGGTTACTCAAAATTCGCTGTTAGCATTTGCCGGTGCAGACTCGTAGTGAAAGAATGTACAACGTCAAAGGGAATTCAGAGCCGCGTGTGCAAAACTTCTCAAACTGGCAAGTTTTTCCAGAACTCTACTCGTGAAGAATGTTTATGAATATGCTGAAGGCGTATAATTTTTACATCGAATACCGCTATCGGTAACTTTTCTATGATCTACTTGACATTCTTCACCGAACCTCTAGGATAGCTGACCTTAAAGCTTCATGATGATTAGGTTAAATTAAGCTGTCAATAAAATATATTATATTATTTACCATTATATAAGTATAGATTACATTTACGAGTGGTTTCTAAAAGATTGCGTCTTCGTTCATAATAAAATAAAATAAATGTTAAGATAGAAGAAGATATACAATGAGAGCAGTTTAAAACTCCCACTATTTCTTACAATAACTTCTCATACAAGTATTGCTGTGTTGTTAACGTTTTATTTCTATTTATTTCATTCTACGATAGTGCTTTTATTGTCAAGTGTGCTCAACTAACCTTTAGTTCCTGCATTCATTGCCATAAATAATGGAACAAATGAAATGTTGATTGTTCGCGCCGGATATATCGCGAAAACGTTCATCTTAGTCTCGGAAATATTCTGGTTCGCGTACTTAGTACGTTCGTTCTGCATTTGTATTGAGAATTGCATTGCATTGTTACGTAATGGAAATATTTCTCATCCTTGTAATTTTTTCGCGCATTTGTGTTATGTTCATGAATAAAATATATTATCATACATACAGAAGTTCCCATGGTCCATTGGTTTTATCACACATCTACATTTTTAAATTAAAATAATGTTTTACATTATAAATCATAGTAATATTTTATATATCAATAATAATAGTACGTGTTTTCTCTTTTACAATTATTAGGTATTTAATATGAATAAATTAAGGTACATTTATGATGTGCACAGATTTAAAATATAAATATGTTATATATTTGTAATTATAAGAAATTATCTTGCAGATAATTTTCCAATGCTATTACTATGATGGTGAAAAATGATTATAGATGCCAGTATTAGTGCAAGGTAGGTATCATGTATAGATAAGGGATAAATAATATGCCTTCGGAGCCAATTTCTATGGTCCGTAGTGACCCCTTAACATCACGTGGTCTGTTTTCCAGTCTCAAATCCAAAAAAATAAAAATAAATGGATCGCGCCTTTTAAAAACAATAGGGCTTGTAAGAGTACCTATTATTGAATAAAAATATTTTTATTTTATTTTATTCGAAACAATTGAGACGATATTTTATTAAATAATTCTTGTTATGAAAACTAAATAGTAACATAAAAATATTTCTACTGTTACGTAAAATGCATAATTTATATTTTCAATTTATTCAGAACTTATTTAAAATGTTTATAGAAAGTGTAATGCGAATGAAAAGTAGCTACCGCAATTGTGATTCTACGAGTAAACGATCCTTTCACAATTGGACGACAAATATTTTCACTTTTTATAGACTAGCTCAAAAACATAAGAATGTACCTTTTTAAAAATAACAAAATTGTCGTTGCAAGCATTTTATGAATAAAGTCGGGCTTTGTTCGGTGTTGTTGAGCTAAAGCGGTTATAACTAAATTCGTTACAAAATTATGACGCCTTTCTGCCAGGCAATTTTGCGTTAAATGCGGTCAATATGTCGTTAGTTATCGTGGCATAATTCTAGCGAGATAAGCAAAATATTTACTTTGTGTAAACTTTCAATTTTGACATTATGAATTTTATTCATAAATATAATGTAAACTATCTAACATGTTAAGACTTGGGTTATAAAAGTAAAGTAAATTCAGGCGTATTAAAAAATGGATTATATACTAGATTTTATTGCTTAAGAAATACAAATGCAATTAAAGCATATCTTTAACAAAGCTCTGTTATAATCTGTTATAATCTTAAAATTATTGGTAACACTTACGGAAAGACGCTGTCTGGTTGGCACGGTGACCTCTTCGCCATCCCCCGAACGAGGATCACGTGTCCGAATTAATTTGGTGAATATATTGTGGCCATCACGACGTAGCGCCGCCCAGTCCACGTCCCGAAGCCTTTGCATATCTGAAAATAAAAATGTCTTTTTATTTTCCAAGAATATAACAGTCCGTTAAGTTTTATAGGTGGAAAGATTTTGTTTTAGTTTGTCTGAATATTGGTCGCTTCAGAAAAACCGGCGGTGAAGCGTCGTATGATATATAGGAATATTTAGCAAACTTGCATCTTATCCTCGACTAGACCTCACATCCCCAATGTCCTGTGTTTAACTCGTAAACATTAGTTTGCAGTTACGACTGCGCTAACCAACAGCTTTACGCCAAATAAATCATCCTTATTACTAAAACATAACTCGAGATAACATATACAATTTATGTCATAATAATAAATAAATGTAATTAATATTGTGATTATATAATAAATAATTGAAAAAGCTTCTTGATTTGAATAATGCGTGTTATAAAGGGAGACAAATTGTCTGCAACCAGACCAAGATCACTACCTTATAAGGCCAAAAAATCGGAATCCAAATCCTAGGTCAATTCAATAAAATATCGTCGTGAGTTTTTTTTAGATAAGACCTGGAAAGGCAGAAAGTGGAAATCAAGCCGAGGAAAATATGTAAAGACTGTGGTCCTGCCACTGAACTCTTTCCAAACGGGTCAGATTTGCCATTCTATCGGATTATGAGAATGAGAGAATAGACAGTGTATTTGTGCTTTCACGCACAGTTGCGCACTTTAGTAAGTCTTACGTAATCACCCTTTGGAATGGCTGCGGCGGCGAGAAGTCATATAGGAAGATATGTACATACGGTAGCATGATATATTTAATCATTTATTATAATGTAAAAAATATTATTTTTATAAAACTAGAAGTTATTATAAAACCTTACGTCATTACTTGCTTTATCCACGTTATAAATAAAACTAATTTAAGTTGATATTTGTAGCGCTCTATAACTAACCTTTTATATTATTATAACTTTGAAACTATATTGCTTGCATAAAAACCAACGAGCCTTTAAAAATAATATTCATAGTTGTATTTATGAAAGCGTACTGGTCACGAATTCGGAGAAAGCACTCCTATACATAGCTTTGGTAGAAACGAAAAATATTTTGTAAAAACAAAATAAAATAAAATAAATTTATTTAACAACGATAAGGGCTATAATTAAAGAATAATTAACAAGCGTCACGATAAACATACCGTTATTCGCGAGATTACATTTCTCTAGGTGACTATGCAATGTTTTAGCAATAAACGCTTTCAGAACATTACTCGTTTAAAGCGACAATAATTACACGATCATATAAAAAGTGATGTAAGTGTTAACAAAGTTTAATCTCTTTAATGATCCATAATTTAGTTATATTATAGCATGGAAGGTTCCATGTATCGATTAACTCAACTATTGTTGAAGCGATAACGTCAAGACTCGATAATAGTGTCTCTGAGGAAAGTTATAAAGCATATACTATATAGATCATGTCTGTTCCCACTCAAGTCTATTAGTACATATAGTATACACGCCTACGTCCGATGACGTATATTCAGGGTGTTCGGTAAATAATGGATAACATTTGATAAATTTTAGGTTTTATTTATGCGAATTATTGTGAGCTTCAACAATTTTGGTATATTGGTCTCTATTTCACAGAACATCTCTGTCTGTACTTATTAATGGCAATATTAATTTATGAATGGTTATCGGATTCAATATTATACCATCGCATTTGCAATGAAATTATATTTCTTTAAATGTATTCTAATTAGAATACAGATTGGTGCAGTTCCTTTTGCCGAGTTATCTGTTTAAGGTATTAAATTGTAAGTCGGTACAGGCTTCCCC
This sequence comes from Vanessa atalanta, assembly GCF_905147765.1. NCBI lineage: Eukaryota > Metazoa > Arthropoda > Insecta > Lepidoptera > Nymphalidae > Vanessa > Vanessa atalanta. The sequence continues at coordinate 11,830,246 of NC_061902.1, read as the reverse complement.
GGTAATAGGGAACGGAAAAATGTAATGCATGCAATACTGCAATACTGCAATGCTTTTACGATACAATGCAACACAACGTTTGGATGTGGCTTATACTATATAATTTTGATTTCTATTAAATTCGTTCAGATTTGATAGTGCCACATGAACAAAAAAACAATTTATAGTTTTTTTTTTTTGTGATTAGAACCATACAACATATTTTAATATGCGATACAAGCACGATTTTTTTATAGACAACTAGTTTTTACATGAAACATGGATTGAAACATATCAATTACCTCAAAGATTTATATTATACGACGTATGTGACTCTCTCGTTTTAGGGGTTGGTTGTCAGGGGTTAGGTATAAAATGTAGCCTTTATAGTATAGTATATAACCTATAAAAATTAAGAAAGTTCAAGCTTGCTTCATTATTCTATGATTTAAGTAGAACTCTCATATACAATGACATTGTAAGAAATATTAACCATTCCTTACATCGCCAATGCACCACCAACCTTGGGGACTAAGATGTTATGTTTTTTTGTACCTGTAAATACACTGACTCACTCACCCTTCAAACCGGAATACAACAATAAATAAATAAATTACTATTGGACAACATCAAATACATCACTCTGATCCCAATGTAAGTAACTAAAGCACTTGTGTTATGGAAAATCAGAAGTAACGAAGGTACCACAAATACCCAGACCCAAGAAAACATAGAAAACTAATGAACTTTTTCTACATCAACTCGGCCGAGAATCGAACCCGGGACCTCGGAGTGGCATAACCATGAAAACCGGTATATACACTACTCGACTACGGAGTTCGTTAATACTGAATACTACTATTTCGCGCTAGAATATCTGGTGAGGGAGTAGTAACCAACCTAGACGGGCTTGTACGTAGCCCTACCACCAAGTAAACTTTATACTAAATTTTATCAAATTCGGTTCTGTACTTTGGACGCGAAAGCTTAACAAACACACAGGCAGACAGACTAGTTACTATTTCATTTATAATATCAGTATAGATAAGTTTGATTTCGTCTTACAAACGTTAACGTTCCTAACGTATACGGATTTAATCTTGGGGTGCACGCTCTGAGACGGGAAATCTGATTAAATACCAGCACAAAGATAGCAAAAGCAATTAATTATAGTTGGTAATGATGAATACTCATCGCTTCTAATTGATAGAATCGGATACATTTTCATTTCACGATGCGTTTGTCGTTATTTGTATTTTTTTTAATGGCATTGGTTGGCGGACGAGCTTATAGGCCACCTGATGGTAAGTAATCACCGACGCCCATAGACAAAGGCGCTGTAAGAAATATTAACCATTCTTTACATCACTTATTTGCCTTGCCAACCTTAGGAACTAAGATGTTACGTCCCTTGAGCCTGTGATTAGACTGGCTCACTCACCCTTCTAACCGGAACACAACAATACAGAGTACTGTTATTTGGAGATACAATATCTGATGTGTGGGTGGTACCTACCCAGACGGGCTTGCACAAAACCCTACCACCAAGAAATTGTTAAGTATTGTTGATTATTTTTGAAAAGATGAATAAATTAATAGGTATTTTCACTAGTTTCCATCTTATTATAATTTAATAAGTTAATAAATTTTAAAAGTCATCGCAATGATCCAATGGCTTGAATCGATCATTTCGATCTTAACCGACGATCTCAGATTTCATTTCAGTCCGGAACCGCAATACATATTAATTTAACTCGCTTTCGGATGTAAATTAAATCATTATAATGAGATAGCAAGTATCGTATGACATTCTATAGAATGTACGATTCACACAGAGAGTACGACAAAGTTAGTCATGATCTACAAATTCCACTTTTCTTCTTGATATATGTTTGTACGCACGTACGTTAAGTTCTCTACAATTGTCGGCTCAACTTTGTGTGCGTCCATAGTATGGGCTCGAGGGAGCAGAGAGTTTGTATGAACGCCACAAACTAAAACCACACTACGTACCTAGATCACGTATTTGTGACCAAACCAAAATAAATTCAGGAATATATATATATATATATATATATATTTCTGTATGTCGACTGTATTTTATTCAAACTACTCCATATACGTATGTACTGTACGTATTTCATAAAATTCCAGTAGTTAAGCGGTCCATACGTCATTGTTGTACAGTTTGTCCAAGAATTTTCATTTGACTGCTGATATGAGAACAAATTATATTTGGAATGTATTCGTAATCCGTCACGTAAACCTCTATATATAAGTAGAGTAGCTGCGCGCTTTTTCACCCGCTTTAAACGTTCCTGTAGTAATAGTCCCCTCTTAGTTCGTAGCGTATAATGGTCTATGGTCCATAACCTTTCTTAATACATATACTTAACTCATCAGCTGTTTGCCTGCCCTGTTCTGTAACTCTGGTAACATTTTAACATTAACAGCCTGTAAATTTCCCACTGCTGGTCCAAGGCCTCCTCTCAAATTGAGGAGATGGTTTGGAGCATATCCAACCACTGCTGCTTGGTGCGTAATGCATGCAATGCGGGTTGGTTGAATACACATGTGGCAGAATTTCGTAGAAATTAGACACATGCATTCTCACGATGTTTTCCTTCACCGCCGAGCACGAGATGAATTATAAACACAAATTAGGCACATGAAAATTCAGTGGTGCTTTGCCTGGGTTTGAACCCGCAATCATCGGTTCAGATGCACGTGTTCTAACCATTGGGCACTCTCGGCTCTGGGAACGTGTATTCAAAATTTGATAACAATTCTTTAAGTAGTAAGCGTAACAAACAAGTACACCTACACATTTATAACATAAATTTAAAGGTCGTTTAAATAATTATAGTAATTTTTAATAAATTTTATATCGAGTTGAATTCTGACAAAGTTTTGTACCCACTGGACAATATCGTCTGATTATACGAGGTAATTTTCTAAAATTAACAAAGTACCTAATATTAAATGTATTTATTATACAATAGTTTTAAATTATGGCCTAATGTTCGCAACAGATGCTGTTGAGTATTTCGGCTTATTATGTTTATTTCATGTTTCCGACTCGATGCATCGTTTGTTTCAGAAAATTTATGTCCGTCTGCCACGATTTCGCGTTACAGCTCTTTAAGTAACAAGGATCGTATAGCCTCTCGAGTTGAAAGACAAAGCCAAACTAAAAATAAAAAATCAATAATGACATGAAAGGCTTATGCATTATCAAGGGATATGAAGTAAAATAAAATGTCTTTACTTGTGTAAATCGTTGGCTCATAGTTCCACCCATTTGATTCACTATGACATCCTGAATACGATGTTTCGTATTCAGGATTAAGATATTTCTTAATTCATCTTCTTTCTAAAGTTTTTTATTATAATATGTAACCAATATAATCGAATATAAGTAGTACTCTATATTCAAATATAGAAGGTCTAGAAGTTTCTTTTCGATGTTTTTTTAAAATTATCCAAATAGCTTTCGGAATATAATAAGACTGTGTCTGCCTCAACGATTTTCATCTTGTTTATAAGAAATATGAAAATAAATTGAGGTATCAGATATGAATATATGGTGTAGCATTTTTTTGACACTGTTAAAGCGCTAGTAATTCAAACGAAAGGTGTTAAACAAATACAAAGTGGTGTCGATTTTTTAGCATTCTAATTGTACTGAATTGTTCAAAGATCTTACCGTTGCCTTGCTGCTAAAGTTTGCCTTTTCGATTCTGTTTATTTTAAGACTGATTCTGAGCATCGAAGTAAACGTGCATTAATAATATATGTGATTTATGTTAAACTACAAGTCACACCAGCGCTATCATGATGACCAACGAGCAATAGTTTCTTAAAGCATAATAACTGTAAATACAGCCTGTCACGCGACCAAATCATATATTTCCATTCATTGAATGACGTCAGTTTTCTAACCAAGCATGTAAAAATATTTTAATAATAACATTATTATTACATTTATTCGAAGTGGGCTACTCTTAATATTAGAGTTAAGTCGTAAAGAATAATTGAAAAAGATGCAAATTCGGATATTGACCAAAATTTCAAAGTACAATCTTATTTTAATAAAATATTAGATACATTAAAATAAATGCACGAAACGCAAACATTAATGTTACGTATGATTTTTATATCTAAGATATCACTAGAATTTCTCCGGAAATATCATTTTTCATTACATTGCAGTATGGGTAGTTTTATGTATTTTCCTTTTCTCAAGATGAAAGTATTTCTAACATACTGTATAAGATTTGAATAATATTTGTAACATAAATTAAATGTAAGAAGTATATTGAAGATGTTTGATATATTAATATATTTTGATATAAATAATAATATTGATATGTTATATCATTTTATAACATATATGCTAAAATTTGCTGTGCCAGGGTCTATTCTGATACAGAGATCTATGTCTGTTGTATTTTTCCATCTATATTTGTACACTTATACAATATTATTAAAACCTTTAAACTTCGTATAGTTATTTAAATTGTTTATTTTAAGTGTTAGGCGTTAAGTCGACGGTGTAACTAACTCAATAAATAATAATAAAACTATGTACATTTGTGCTAAAACGTACTTATTAGTGACAATATAGTAATTTCTTTAACTCGGACTACTGAATGCATTTCAATTCCCTAAAATTGACACAGCTGTATCCGAAGCCCTTAAGGCAGTTGGTCCATTAAACGATGTGTTGCTGGTGTGTCGATAATCTTAGTATGAAGCGTCAAGGCAAATTGGTCAAGGACCCTACACATAGGAAAATCGTTAAAATGAATATCTATTAAAATACTTTATTATTGGTAGACTAACTTAATTAGTAAGTTTTAAATGAATCATTAACCTCTTATCTATATATTAAGCAAAGTTAAGATAAATATCTTAAATTTAACTATGGCTTGCAGTTTTGTGATGATGGCCCAGTGGTTAGAACGCGTGCATCTTAACCGATGATTTCGGGTTCAAACCCAGGCAGGCACCACTGAAATTTCATGTGCTTAATTTGTGTTTATAATTCATCTCGTGCTCGGCGGTGAAGGAAAACATCGTGAGGAAACCTGCATGTGTCTAATTTCAACGAAATTCAGCCACATGTGTATTCCGCCAACCCGCATTGGAGCAGCGTGGTGGAATATGCTCCAAACCTTCTCCTCAAAGGGAGAGGAGGCCTTTATCCCAGCAGTGGGACATTTACGGGCTGCTTATGTGTTTTTATGTATGTATGTTTGCAGTTTTATTATCACATATTAAAAAATACTTTTCTCATATTTGCTCTGTAGGCTAGTCACTTCCTTTTTTAGCCGGTGACATTTTCAATATTTTCGCAACGTAAAAAAAAGATAAATGTATGTCATCTTGTCTATGTGTTTGTCAAAGAGGAAGCCGAGCCCTTACCTCAAAATTAAATAAACGGAACCCAATAGGATAACTTTGTTGCCCGTCGGTGTATTTGTATCCGTTTGATGTATGGTACGCGTGACGGTGCAAGCCCTCAGGCCACGAGTAGACTTCTTTTTTTATTTCGAAATCGGTTTAAGCTTTTATAACATAAAAGTATTTTTTACGCCGTAAAAATATATAAAAACGGTTACTGATTAATAATATTTTAAAGGTAAAAATATTACGTAAACGAATGGCACATATTTTTTAGGTAAGCCACTGGATGGTAATTTGTCACAATACACTAGTGCCAATAATCATTGGCATTGTAAGAAATATCAACCATTCTTTACATCAAAAATGAGTAAGTATATACCTGTAGTTGCTCCGGCTCACACACCGAAACACAAAAGTACCTGCTCAGTGTTGCTGTTTTGCGGTAGAATATGTAATGACTGTGTGGTATCTACTTAGACGGGCTTCCACAGAAGCTTCATCAATTCTAAAACAAAGTCTGTTCATCTCCGTTTACTTTTTCTACAACTCTCATATGATTTAGATGCAGTTTTCAGTAATAGAAAGCGCAATAAGCGTTTGAGGTTTTTATCTATAATTTGTAAATATTTTGTACGAAATGGAACTACGATGGTATTTTGTCGAAAAACTGTAGTCATTTGCTTACATGGCTAACGATGGCGAAACCAAATGAGGTAAATCGAAACAGTGCACCAGAAAATTATCTATGATAAATAAAGATAAATAAAGATGAAGCATGTGTGTAAGATACACTCATAATAGAAATTTTTGTTTATTAAAGATTAGTGGGAACTATACGTTTTATAAGAAGCCATTCTTTCTAATTAATTATCGATCCTAAGTTAGATAAATATGTTTATAAATTTTGTCATTTAATATACTTAAATAAGAATTGGATTTTACACGACATAATTCTAAAAAAGTCGTTTGTTGCGAAACGGATGGTCCGATAACTGACCAAAAAAAAAACAAAACTTGCTTAAAATTGCCTATATTTAATCTTTAAATTTAAGTGGTGTGTGATCTTTTCTTGCAAACGCAGCTCGGATAGCTAGTATTGAATAAAATATACTTATTGATTTGTAACTAAATTAAATTCTCGAGTGTACATGCAAGTATTTCCTGTCATTGATTAGTTATTATATTGACTTGGTGAGCTTTGTATCCAATGACGTGGTTATATAGGTATATCTTAACCAAGAGTTTGCGGTTTCGATCTAGAGCAACTGCCAAATTTACAAATTTCATCCCATTTACGTAGGTTAAGAATAACATCATACCATAACCTGTGTAGCATCGTGATGGAATAACCTCCAAGTCTCGAGAGTATAGGCATTTCCCCAACTATGGGATAATTAAAGCAGCATCTTTAATTTTCATCATCACAAAGATATCTCATCTTTCACTAATTTAGATCTGTAAAGTATAACAAGAAGAATCCCGAATTAAATGTTTCTTTTTTTACATTAATTCATTTGTTTATTTATAAATTTAACTTGACCTTAATGTTTGGCTAGAGAAATCAATAACAACGATCCTGTAAACATAATTATCCTATTAGAATTAAACTTAATAACACAATTAGTGGGATAAGCTCAATAGGTTTCGCGGCTTACCAAATATTTCTATACAGATATTTGTAAGCATATAACATAATATTATATATTATATACCTATACACACAGATATAGGATCTGATGCTGATTATCCCGTTTGTCTAGTAGATAGTCATATACTACTTATGACCTTAAAACATCATAATTTTTTAGACAAAATAAACCCTGCTACAATATAATTAATTTATCGTTTTTAAAAGGATGCTTTTAAACAAACTATGCTTTTAAACAAATCAGCGTTGTGTGTCGTCGTCCGTGCTCAGTCAGCCTAGAAAGTGGTAATAAATCTTATCATACGGCCCACACAGTTTTTCCGACGCGTTTTACTGTTACTTTAAGAGCTGCAAAATGGATAGTTTAAGCGCAACTGAAACTATGAGAATCTTCTTAACATGCTTATGCGGTCTATTTTGATAAAGATTACGTTAAGTATATACCGACATTAGTTTAAGTATATTTCGTAAAATATACAAAATTAAAGAGGCTTATTTGTATATCGAAACCATAAACGATGATACTAATCATATGTATTAATGTAAGTTTAATAAGTAGTAACCGCATGGAACCGAAATATAAGTAAACAATTTTTTCTCTTATATCTGAGTGCCGTAATGGCATAGTGGTGAAACTTAATCTTAAAAAAATAATGCCGATTCATATCCAGATAAGTACTGAATGCACTATTTTCATATGCTTAATTTGCCTTTATAACTCATCTTATGCCGGAGATAAAGTTGAACATCGTAAGAAACCTGATGTTTTAATCTGGTAAAAAAATTGGTATATACACTCTTACTAATTATTTTCTATTTAGTAAGTTATCGAGTAATATTTCCAATTAATATTTTTATAGCAACTTTTATATTGAAGACCTCTTCAATATAAAAGTTGCTTATATTTTCAACGTTCTCAATAGATATTGAGTCCTTAATTTCTTCTTGTTGTTCTTTCTTTCTTAACTTCTCAAGAGCGTTACATTTAATGATTAGAAAATCTTCGGGAAATATAATATGAAATACATCAAATTCAAAGAAGAATCTTTACCTACATATTAAATTCGGATAATAAATATATCAGACAATGAATATCATGGAAATGAACCTAAGCGTAACGAATGACATGAACGAATGACAACTAACATCGATCGAATGACATCAATAATACTGTTTTCTCTGTTTGAATAAAATGCAATTACATAAATAAATTGATATGTGAGCTACATTTTTTTTAATTTGAACTGTAGGGCTAGTGTTGCTAGTTGTGATAAATAATCGCTTAATTGAAACTGTGTAATAAAGGTAAATGTCATCATACAGGATAAAAATTATATCAGAAATCAAAATATATTAAAAGCTTAATATTTTAAATTTGGACTTTTAGTCTTTATTGACATATTCAACCAAATAAACTATTTGTATTACACTGTGTATATTCACATAGTGCACAGTGTAACGTTGAGAAAGCGTTGGAATAGCTTCGTGTATGTAATAACTAAAATTATGCTCTTATATTAATACATATAAATTATGATCGAAGAAATATTTAAAAAAAAAACAACGTTCTCGTTTTTATAGAAATAACTTTTTATTATAATACTATCATTTAGCAATCGTAGAATTTATACGAAATGTAAGTAACATTTCTTTAAAATAAGATATATATTATATACGTAACATCAAGCAGAACGATGTATGATTTTCTTCGTCAAGTCTTTTATTTTTAATAGACAACGGTTGCAATACAGTCGCTTAAACTCAAAATAATATATTTTCAATGAGATTTATTGTATTTAATGATTTGGCATACTACTAATGCAATGCTTAATCTATACTACTAAATTAGGAGACGTTTTTTTAACTGAACAAACTACCAAACTCATAGAACTAGACTATTTTTTGGAATATTATATTGTAATTTTAAATTTAGACTATTGACATGACAAGCATGAATTTCATGTCTTGTTTATTATATTACGTTTATTATGACTGCCTCTGTTGTTGGCTATAAGGTCACAAAGCCTGAGGTTATGGGTTCAATCCCTAGGTACATTTACTTCTTCATAAGGGTTAGTTAAAAGAATATGATCAGACCATAGAGGAATATACGGGTTTCAATTTTATAAAATTAGGCGACGTACACCCGTGATCTTTTAACATTAAAAGCATCAATGTCCGTTGAGGCCGTCTGAAGACGTGTTGGGGAAAGTGGCACATTCGTACAGTTAGTAAAACAGAATTTATTATTTTAGTTATATTTCTGAAACTAATTTATATTTTGAATATAGTTGTATTTTAATTTTGTGCAGTGTAATTTTTTTTCTATAGAAAAATTGTCAGTCACAGCCCGGAGTCTGGGAGTTGAGGTACACTCACGTGCTTTGTAAAACTCGTAAAGCCGTGTTCTGTGCCTGAACACATTCCGATTATCTGATTATGAGTGTGCACCTTTGCTTGTGCACTATAATATGCCCTGTACGGTTGACTGAATTCTCTTGAGAATGGCCACCATGATTGAAATCGGGGACATCATCATTATCATCAGGATGACATCATCACATCGTTCCTTAATATGAACGTAATTTAATTCTAATAATTCCCCTGAAGTTACTGGAATATATTCGTAATCCTAGACTGCAGCGCTTTGCTTCCAGCCTTTAGGTGCACATCAAACGGGGCAAATATGTATTGCTCAACAAGGCTTTGTGTTTGTGGCGCTTGTTGCTTCGCTTTTGTCGCTACATCAACCGCATCGGTTTATGTCGACGTAGCTTACCTAAATATATGGTTATGATAATGTTGGTTATATACATTATTCTCCGTTATTATATCACTTTCGTCATGCTTAATTTTTATTTAATAAGTATTGCAAATTTAAAAAAACATTTTAACTTTATTTTAAATAAATTATTTTATTATACAATGCTGCTTAGTGACTATACGTACCTTAGGTATGCAAAGACATGTCTGTACCTTAATTGAACTTAGAAATTGTGAAATTATAAAAATATATTTAAAAAAAGCGTATGACCTTAATTGCTCGCTTGGGGCGTAAACTCTCTACTTCATATTTGTATCATTACAAATAAAGTACAAAATTCACACGAAATAAAAGTGTTTTTTTTTTAAAAAGAGAACTTTCTCTGATAAAACGAAAATATTTATTTTTAAACGGCTAATAAACATTTTAATTTTCATTCGTTACACAGCGTCAATGCGGAATTGATTTATTGAGTCTCGTGCAAAGCGGATAAGTTTTTACGTACTTTGGCGCAGACTGGGAGAGTTTGTAATGAATATGAACCAAAAATTCCTACAAGGCACGTTTTGACAATCCATTTTATTAATGCGTAAGCCGATTTTTGTCCCGGATTTTAACGATAGCTGCATATAAAAAATCGGTTATGGTCTTATTTTGAAGAGCTCCAGCTGTAGGTGAGCAGAAAAATAAAAAGGATTCTTGATTGCAATTAAACAAATTGTTACGATTTAACAAAGAATTAATTTTAGAGAGCGGTATAAAGTGCAAGTGCAAACTAAAGGCACAAGGGACATTACATCTCAGTTACCCAGGTTGGCGGCATATTGGCGATGCTAGGAATGCTTTATATTTCTTACAGATCCAATGTCTATACGTTTTCGTGTACGTCTAAAAATGTTTAATGTATGAAAAATGTCTTTATTATATTTAATTGGAGGCGTTTAAAGTTCATGCTACTTGTTTATTGATATATCATTAAGAGTATTTGTTTATTTAATATACCTTGTAAAATCAATATTCGATTAAGAATCGTTTACAATACTTACACTGTACACGAGGGTCACAACGTCCATCAATTACTGGTAGCGCACCCGTAAGTAAATAACGTGAAGGGTATCGACTAAACATGACCGCTTATTATAAGAATTAACATACAAGTAATACATACAACTAATACGGGTCAACAGATTAGAAGTTTGTACTGAACGAAATAGTAATGTTGTTACGCTAAATAATATTTATGATAAACAATTATATTCTTTATTTAATAATTCGCTAATTGGTATTTTGTAGTTATAGGGATTTCAGCTTTAATTAAATATTACGAATGAAGATTTAATTTATTATCGATATAAAACAAACTGTAAAGTTAAAATACTGTAGGTACTTGGTAGGAATTAATACCAGCAATAAAATGATGCGCGCAATTTCAACAAAATAAATTGATTGGTACAGGTTTTAAATTCAGTTGCAAGATCAGATTCACTTATAAATATTAATACCTGCTATTACAGCTTGTTTTTCTATAAAATAAACGAAACATTAATACAGTAATAATTATGACTAGAACATTTTAATTAACTAATTAATACAGACTGAAAAATAGTGGTAAGAGGAAGTGTTTTGATTAGTATTCTATAATGTGAGGCCGAAGATTTCAAACAAATTTAAACGCAGGGATGCACTACTGAATTTTAATTCTTAATTTTTGTTTAATTCCGTGCTCGGCAGTAAAGGAAAACATTTTGAGGAAACCTGGAAATGTCTAAGTTATATGTAATAATGCCACCAACCCGTATTGGAGGAGCGTGGTGGAATAAGTTGCAAACCTTCTCCTTAAAGGGAGAGGAGGCCTTAACTCAGATGCGGGTCATTTTTAGGTCATTTTACTTCACTTGTTTTATTTTACTATAATTGGTATCGATTATATTGAAGTGTCATTAGTTTTGGAATATGAATTTGGAATATCGATGATAGGGAAACTTCAATGATAACAAATTTTAAATCCAATTACAGTAGGTACATATACATTATCGGAAATGTGTTGGAAGTTTATATGAGACTAGGAGGGATGGGAATTAAACTAATTTTCTTGCTATCATATTGCCCGTAAAATCGACGATCAGGTTTAAATTGCCGAACGATTCAATGTGAAGGTCACGACGGTGTTCTATGAAATTTGAATTGAGTTTCGTCTTCGTTAATTTTGGTGTAGAACTGATAAGATTAATTTAATGAAATAATTTATAATAAATCATTTAAGTGCTATTAAATAAAATTGCGCTGTAAAGGTTTTAAACTTATTTTAAAATATAGATGTACTATACAGATGAACGTTAATTCTCATCGGCCGCCAATTACGGAATAATAGTGTCCAAACTCCATGTCCATTCATAATTTAAACCAACTCTTAGTTGGGTAATAAATAGTAAATATTGTTTCAGAAGTATAATGTTGTATAATTTCGATTATATACATAACGATTCAATATTTATACTATTATTTCTTCATCAACACAATTATTAGAGATATTTTTAACTTTGCCGTATCGTAAATTTGTTAAAATACATATATGAATAAGGTATATTATTTAACACAAGATTATATACACGATAAAAAAATCGTGCACCTAATAGGTACTTGTTGCCTTTTAGAAAGGATACATTATATATAATTTTATTTAAATAACACAATGTATTTCAAATGTTGGAAGAGTATGTTCTTCTCGGTAGAATCTAAATTCCGAGCCGGTTGTAGCTTTAATAAATGCGTTTAATATAGTTCTGTAAAATGATGATTAAAATGTTCTCGTAAAAGCCTACTTGAATAAAATACATTTGTATTTCGATTTTTTGACAGTGAAAGCCAGTTATATTTTCCAGCTATTGAGATTTTAACACTTTTTATACAGAAAGTTTGCAGTGTGGCTTATGGAAATAACCTCTTAAGCAATTAATTGGAAATTGGTTAATAGGATTTATATAATTTTATCCATTCAGAGTAATGATTGTAAATAAAGAGTAATAAAAACTCAGAGTCGAAAATATTCAACCCGAAATTATTGCTCGTAATCTCATCGCTCACACTAGAAGTTTCATATCCGAGATATTAATGCTGGATATGAAACTTTAAGAACCTCGAAGTTGTTCATATCTAGTTACCATCGAAAAAATTTATAAGAGTTGAATAATATATGTATTATAAATTAATGATTTAGATTTATTGTAAAGGATATTTGAACGAAAATCTTCAAAGGAATAAAATGTTAAATTTAACTTAAAAAATCGAAACTCCATCGATAACACTTAATGTCTGGAAATTCACAAAAGCTTTTAAGGATTTTTTTACTTTGTAGAGCCAAATTGACTGACTGATGAAAATTCAAAAAAGAGCCTGCACCTTAAAGGCCGACAACACACCTGAAAGCCTCGGTTCTGCAGATGTCTATGAGCAGTAGTAATAGTTTACCAGCAGGTGAGCCTTATTATAGAAAAACTTGAAATGTTGAAACAACATCAGTATAAAATATTATACTAGAAACTATGCTACGGATAGAGTTTTACTGTAATAGGATGAACGATGGGCGACATTACATTACGAACAAAATCAAGAATAAACTAACGTAATTGAAATGACTAAGGGAAAGGATATTATGCCAAATGGTAGTTGGACTAGCTTTGCGGGAATCTGGAGTCCAGCTTTATTTTGAAGCTAACGAACGTGTGATACTATCATTAAACAAATACATTATTGATTAATTGAATTATTTAACTTTTAATGAAGTTATGTATATTGTTATTACCTATAAAAATACAATTATCATGTTTTTAACTATCGTGTATCTTTGTAATACTATTATTATAATTTCTGTAGAAGATCCAGAGGAAGGTATAAATATACAAATACATATCAATACGTATCAATTACATATATTATAAGGACATATTGGTAGGTACCACCCACTCAGAAATAATTAATATTGTTGTGTTCTTCTTTGAAGGTACAGTGAGTCAATATAAAACCGACTAAAAACCACTTCGTTTTTTTGGGAGACGTCACGGGATCACTTGCGCATACTACCGTGACATCCTGACGGTAGGCCTAACTCTGCGGGCCTCCAATTCCTAGGGGGTTCTCGGGACCCCAAACAGACAGATAGACATAAAGGAAGGCAGACAGAGTTACTTTCGCATTTATAATATTACTATAGAGTATAGATTTAAATCAAGGAGTGCTCGTAGTTATTAAAGATAAAATTAAAATATAATTATAACCATGCAGTATGTATGTATGTATGTATACGTTGTATGGTAGTCAGTTATTTGGATATCAAGCATTAATATATAAATGTGAACACACACATACATACTCGCTTTTGTGTTATTTATACACATATATACATAAATAATATATGTACGCGTATAAGAACAACGGATCTGAAAATAATACCAGAAAAATATTGTATTAAAAATAGCAATTAAGCTCGTGATGCCGGGGTCGTAATTTATTTATTTGTAATCGTTTCAATCGTTTATTTTGGACAATAATTTTATTGATATTGTTTTTTCTAAATTGCCTTTTAAAATGATATCTTTGTATATTATATAAGTATATTTTAAAAAACAATCTCAATATTAATAAACTTTCTCAGAAAAATTTAATATTATGGATTAGTGGCCTCAATTTACTTTTCACTTAAATTCAATTCACGTTCTTGTAGCAACTTTCCCGAAGTATTTAATCGATTGAAATAATTCCGTATTTCGATTTCGTACGAAAAAAGTAGAAACAAATGACATTCGAGTGGAAAACTAACATATTTTTTTATTGTCATTCCAAGAAACACTAGTTCTATTGGAAGTGAATAATGAATTAGAACTCATTGTTAGTTAGTATCAATTTGTGCCGTTTAAAAACCTACGATCGTTGAACATTCATACTCATTAATATGCATTTTAAATATGAATAAAAACTTAGTATTTCAGTTTGAGATTTCTGCAAAATACTTATTTCATATGTTTATTTATTTACTGTTGCGGTCACATGTCTATATATACATTTTAACTTTGCCGTTTTTATTTACGGAGCCAGTGCCTTTGACTTGTGATTTAAAAATATATATATTTTTAATGAATTAATGTTGATGAATACTTTTGTATACATTTGAAAATCGTTTAAGTTATTTTATAAATATTTTATGTTTTATAATAGAAATTTATGCCCAATTCATTTACTCGTACTAAGATAAGAAAATTAAACATACGTATGTATAACTATATACTCTGTAATACATATTGTTTATATATTGTGATATCGATAGGCAGACGTTCAAATGGGTTACCTAATGGTAAGTGGTCACCATACCTCATAGACAATGCTGTTATAAGAAATACATACATTTACATCGCCAATGCGCCGCCAATTTTGGGAACTAATATGCCTTGTGCCTGAGGTTATACTGACTCCCTCACCGTTCAAACCGGGACACAATAATGCCGAGTACTGCTGTTTGGCGATAGAATATATGACGACTGAGCGGTAACGGTAGCGGTGTGTGGGACACAGGCTAGCACAGAGCCCTACCACCGAGTGAATGTTTTTAATAACTGAAAAATATACATTAGTGTCGTTTTCCATTGACTGTCTCGTTCTTTTCAGTTCATTTTTCTTACCTAATGTAACATAACTATTCGTTTTGAGAGTTCTCATAATAGTTAAGTACCCATTTCTATGTAAAATTTTACGCTATAAATTTCTTACTTTAAACTTTTTGGTAAAGTTCTTCTTTGAACTACACTCTGCTCAGTGGTTGAAAAATTTCTCGTGACGATTAGTTTTTATATACCTCTACCTAAGTTATTACCTAAGTTAGTCATTTAGCCTAATTCAATGTAAATGTTAGTAGTAGTGAGGGTTGAGGATCAATGTGTCCCTCATTTAAATAGAGTTAGGTCTGCAGCTTTAGCAGTAAAAATAGAGACTGTTCACCGATTTAGATACGGCTCGGCTCGTAGTATATTTTAGTTATTTCCACAGTGTAATGTCTAATGGCAATTGGTGGAACGCAGCCGACATTTATTCGATTTTGTTCTGCAAAAGCGGGTTATTCGTGCAACTTATAACTTGGGCCCAAAATATTCAATCCAAAGTAATTAAAACAATGAATGTCGCTTCTTAATATATATTTCATAATTACGTATAAGATTTTTCCAAAAGTTCTAAATACCAGTAGGAACAGGCACAGGCTTGAAACTACCATTACCTGATTACAAAAGGTTAATAACTCTTTTTTTCCCAGATAACGTTCAAAATATACAATTTTAATATTTAAATGAATCGTTAAGGGAGGTTTTTTTATAAAGTATTTGTGTTTTATAGTCCGATAAATAGGCCATTTTAATTTAGGTAATTGGACCATAAATTCTACCGTCATCATACGGTGTTTTAGAATAATCTAGAATGTACTATTAACCTCTCTCTGACGAAGCCTTGAAATACGACGAAAATAAGACAGATTTTAGAATAAAATTCACGTATTTAGCGATTGCTCAGTAATTAACACTTAAAGCCGAGAAATCGTGAATGACACTGTCTGCTCCTTTCTACAATACTGGTTAAGGTTCGAGTAAGTTCCAAATGAAACTTCAAATCGATTAACCGCGTCTTGAACCGCAGCTAGTGCTAACTAAAAACCAAGCTGGTTGAAATATCCGCTCTCTCTTTTTTGAATAATAATATGAAGATCATAGATGAAACATTTACTTATGAAAATATTGCAACGTAACAACAACATGTATCTCACCTGCGATGCCCTCGTTAGGCCCATCGATCATCTTATCTTTATTAGGCAAATCACCAAGTTTTTGTAACAAAACATAAGAAACCAATGAACATGTCAAACGTGGTAAACTTTTGATTGATTGATTTGTCCGTATCAAATTTATTCTCATCATAAAAATACATTGACACGATGTGTAATAATTAAATAATTAATAATATAATTCGAATTCTAGAGAGTCAACTCGTTACAATATAATTTATTACAATTTTTATAAAGATATATTGGATTTTAGTTCAATAAATAATAAGTATGATAAAATTAATAATAGATAATAATAATAATCATAAAATGTCATGTTTTAAAATGACACATTTGCAATAACGATGTTTAAATTGTCTCTTACGCCTTTTGACTACTGCTAGATTAAATAAGTATTTTTTTTATATTACAACATATTAGACTTTAAACATATTCGAAAAATAACGACTTAAACTATGAATATATGATTCAAAAACAAACTTTTATATCAACCGCATACTGAAATGAGTTAAATTTATTCTACATTCCCTGCTGTATTGTTAGAACCAAAAGTGTTAGCGAATTTTAAATAAATTGGTTTGGTGAAACCGGTTTATAAATGTTTCGAATGAATTTGCAATGTTTGACCTGCACAATGTAACAGGTGAGGTCAAATAATACGTTAATAATACTTTAATAACATTTTATTTGATACTTTAATAACGTTAGTTGGCGGACGGAAAAATATGACATCCTTTGGTAAGTGGTCACCACTTTACATCGCACATACGCCACCAAACCATACAACAGTACTCAGTATTTCTGCTTGGCGGTAGAATATATGAACAGTGGGTGGTACCTAATCTGACGGGGAAGCCCGTCAGATTAGGCAAAGCCACCAAGTAAACTACCACAGGGTCGATTTTGCCACACTGAAAAAAAGGGACATATTTTTATTATCACAGAGCAAAGTTATTTAATAAACAACATTTATATTGTAAAAATTAATAAAAATAAACATAAAACAGTACTGAATATTTGTCCGTTAAATAAATTACATGAGATAAAGAGTCACTCTTAATCCGTGCGACATCGGGACAGTTAGCCAATAAAATAGATACAGAACGATTTAGAAATATCAGATTTATGTCCATCAGCTGTCAGGCCTCTCTTTATTGTCCACGTGACGCGTAGCCACGGTGGTAATCTAATCAATTAAAACTACTACGAACAGAGAACGGAACGAACGAGATTGACACGTTGATAATGGATAATTATACCCAGCTTAAATTAAAAACTATTAATTTTCACTTCATTAACAGCCTGTACATTTCCCACTGCTGAGCTAAGGCCTCCTCTCCCTTTGAGGAGAAGGTTTGGAGCATATTCCACCACGCTGCGGCAATGCGGGTTAGTTGATAAACATGTGAATTAAATTAGACACATACAAGTTTCCTCACGATGTTTTCCTTTACCGCCGAGCACGAGATGAATTATAAACACAAATTAAGCACATGAAAATTCAAAAGATGCACACATTTTTACCACTGGGCAATCTCGGCTCAATTTGATCTCGATTTTGGTTAATATTAAAAAAAATTAATTGTTATTTTGTTGTTATTAATACTTTATCGGAGACACATTTTAATACCACTTCATATTTGATACTAGGAAAAGGACGATGCAAGTTTGCGTTGAATCTTTCATAAGTAGACCCAATGGCTGGATTAAAGCGACTTTACAGGAAACCATGTACGATTAGAATGCCCGGCTAAAGAGAGCTGAGCATACTTGTCGTAGTTGGTCATGTAAAGCTTTCGTTATAACCAACTAATTATTATATAAAATGTTTTAATAAAATTCATTTTCATGCAACGAAATCTGGAAATATAAATATAGTATTTTCCGTTTTAAGAGTACATTAAATTAATTATTAAACGCGATTCTTATATTTAATGATGTTATTATGAATAGTTACTCTTCTGATGCACAAAATTGTCTTTTCGAGCGTTATTGC
This sequence comes from Vanessa atalanta, assembly GCF_905147765.1. NCBI lineage: Eukaryota > Metazoa > Arthropoda > Insecta > Lepidoptera > Nymphalidae > Vanessa > Vanessa atalanta. Next base: position 11,811,630 of record NC_061902.1, on the reverse strand, counting down.
AATATTGCGTCTGTAACTTTACTTGACAGCTAGAGCAAGTTGCACAATGACGTGTTAAATTCGACCCAGTTTATTTGGAGTTCCGGCGGCAAATGAACACAGAAGTTAGCGGTTAGAGTGTTGTCTGGTGTTTATATAGAATTCTATAAACATGTCTGTGTGGTTTTAAAGATAAATAAATGGTTATAATTTTTTATTCTTTTTAAATAAATATGACGTAAATGTTAAATATGTCGCAAGGATACATGCTTTTGCCGATGCCAATGCTGAGACACGGAAAGGTAAACGCCGTTGTTAGCTTTCGGACTCCGCGCTGTAAGTGAGAAATTTGATCCTATATCGAAATATTACTAGCCCAACATGACCCAAGCCGTGATGTTATTACTGGTGAAGTTACAATAAAACGTGTATTTGTCCAGGATATTGTATGAAATTTATACGAATGATAAAATTGCGAGGTAATATAATTTCACTGGCGATATTTTAATATCACATCGCGACATTTATTTTATATTGAATGTATGTGCCTTTTATATATAAAACATTTTTACTTTTATTTTACTGCCTATGTCAATCTATATTTTCAAATATTTTATTTGATTATTTATGTAAGTAATATTGCTTAGCATCCAATTAAGATGTATATTATTCAAATGGTGGAAATAATGCTAGAGTATTTCCTCGTAGTAGTAAACCGTGAATAAAAAATTAAAACCATGTTCGGTAAGGTTGAATCAATTTTTTATTGCTGCTTTGGTTTTTGAATAAAGTATAGGTGTTAGACGATTAACACTATACTACTTGGAATACGTCCTTGATTTGTCAGCAGAATACAATCGAAATAATTTTTTATAAGGACGATCTAAGTTCAAAAGACAATTTTCGGATATTTATGGAATTCTTGCTATGATTATTAATAACATTTTTATTTGTGATTTCACTTTTCAAAATAGAATACATTTCCCAATTTCCAACCCATAAACTATGTCCAAAAAGTCTTGAATAAAAAAATTTTAACACACCGAGTGTGAGTGGATTCCTTCTTTATTTTACGTTTATGATATTACAGTTACATTGAAAAAGTAGCATTAAACGGCCGTTTAATATGATGTTATGTTACTTCACCACTAAATGCTAACCGCACTCCATGAGGGTTGTTGCTAAAGGCACACGTGCTTTCATTTCAAGAAGGCACACCTGTTGAGCCAACCCTAATCACGACCTGTTTCTTTTCTCTGCATTTATTTACTTCTTGTATCATAACTTACAATCGTGTATTTTAATTTGAACGAAATTTTATTATCTAGTTTCCGTAATACCGAAACTGGAAAATATATTGAGCATTGTCATTTTATATAAACTAATGTTAAATATTTATTACACAATTTTGAGCAATAAATAATCTATCTAATAATATTAATCTTTTTTCATCTACGTATTTGTTATATTATAAACATACTATTATACCGGTGTTTTTATATATATAGGCGGACGAGCAAAAGGGTCACCTGATGGTCGGTGATCAATACGCCATTCCTTACATCACCAATGCGTCACAAACCTTGGGAACTAAGATGTTTTATCGTTACACTGGCTAACTCGCCCTTAAAATCGGAACACAACAATACTGCTGTTTGGCGGTAGAATATCTGATGAGTGGGTGGTTATAACCTACCCAGATGGGCTGTAACAAAGCGTTACCACCAATTATTATTATAAATTATAATTAATTTGACAAATTAATAATTACCAATTGTGTGATTCTGTAAGAATTAACTTCGTGTCTCACTCGAAAAATGTTGACAACCGAATTATGTTGCAATTTACCATTTTGATATGTATCCTATAAATTTTATAATGATATTATCATAGCGAATAATAATAATAATAATTCTGACATTTTACACTCGGGATATGTAGTTAGTTTCGAGTTTCTTATTTCAGAATACCACTACAATTCCCAATTAATTCAATAAAATGTAATTTGATAAACACAAAACAATTGATTTATTAATCTCGTTAATTATGTTCTGGTTGAAGAGATATGTAAATATGAATTAAACTCTAGCATTCAGCACATTAGCAGATTTAAATAAAACATTTGGGAATTGTGTATTTGTCACACAAAATACCAACCAATTGTTGACCCAATAATATAATCATGAAATAATTTTTAAAAAATTCTCCGAAAGTAATTCAACTAAGAACTGTTTACTAATTCTAAGTAAGACGTAAACGTTAATCGTTAAATTGAAAATCAATGTGTAATTAGAAAGAAAAAAAGAAATGTTTATTTAGGACACGACACAATTATAAAAGTATAAAAAACAAATTTTTTTTATTGGTAATCTAATTAGTAACTTAATCTACAAAAAAGGATTGAAGATATAAAAAAAGAAATTTGATAAACAATGATAGTTATCATGTCCTAAATAGGTGTACCATTCAGCTTCCAAGTTGAGTTCCAAAAACCCAACGCAGATTTTCAATGGTACCCTATGTATTTATGACGGGCTGTCACAATCTATGCTAATATTTAATATAAATACTTAAACATAAAACAATCATACATTACATTTACATTAAAAAATATAAAATAACAATGGTAATGTTTAAAACTTAGTCTAACAAACATAATAATTAAAGGCAATATTTTTTCTTTAACTAACACATACGATTATAATTGCTTATTGTCGGTCACACACAATATAATATCATTATCTCTGTCACTCGATTCATCTAACTCGAGCGAAATGTGCTGCGTTGTGCTATTTCTGTAAATGTGACTGACATTTCTCTCTTAACACTTATATATAAAAGTCAAGAAGGACAGATAAATAATTTCTCTCAGGCCGTATTAGTAATTCATGTGAGACTGAGTGCAACAGATAACGATAGGTATTTTTATTATACAACTTTGCAGTTCTTTCCACTCTGCTAAGTTCCAGTACTAACGTACCGCTACTATTTATATAACCGTCTACCCAATTGGATATCCGATCGGAAAACTTATACATAACTCTCTGATTTTTCTTAAGTATTAAAAGTTTTTGGTAACCTGAGTAGTCTAAAGAACAATTTCCATATTTAGATTTTCGAAAATATAATTACAATAACAATCCTATTTAAAATGTTTTTTCAAAAATACTACATTTCATTTTCTCTCTTCTCTCTCTTAAAAGAAGTGTAATTACTTATTTATATATTAGGTCCTTATATAAAGGCATTTTATCTGTGCACTTTTTCCATCTAATAGGAATTTTGGATTTTTCACCTAAGAATAATTTGCCCAAAAATTATTTATTTATATTGGCCTAACTCGTGATTTAAATCCCACGCCGAAGACATTTGGATTCAAATAATTTACCGTATATAAAAACGAAGCAGTTATGGTATAATGCAATAAAGTCGTTTATGACAACTTTTGTTGGAATTTCGGATAAAAATAATTAGATAATATGAGTCTAAACTAAACACGCGAATTCATGATTTTTTTTCGATCCTTAAATGCAAATGCACAACTTCGGGCAAATAAAGGTAAGTATAAGCGAGGATAAAATCTGATTAAATACAAAAATAGATGAATGCTTGGACAAAAGAAAATGTTTACAGTATAACGACGGTGTAGCAGTTTACCAAGCAAAGTTGCGAGTAAATAAATTATACTGAAAGAAACATTAGTTTGTCAATATGCCGGTCACTGGTGGATTTGTGGTCGGGCTGGTGTTTGCGTTTAAATTGCTTAATATCTCAAATTACAGTTTACGTCATTCAACGATGCACATACTGACACATTAATTACCGTGATCAAAGTCTATTACATATCAGATATTCCTTTGAGCTGTTAACTCACAAATGACGACAATCATTAATAGAAATAGTTGTAAATTTAGTCGATTACAATTCATGAACGATTTCAAATATTTTTTGATAAATATTGCAATAAACTTATAGATTTGAAGTGACCGTATAATTAAGTCATGGGGACATAATGTCATATATCCCATCACTGGTGGTGAAGTGACGACTTTTTAGGTTTTCAGGTTTGGTCAAATTTAGTATATGCAATTTTACGAATCATATGACCGAGTGGCCGGGTGTTAGTGGTTTACAATATGTTTAAATATAAATGTATTATCATCGCCAATCTGCAATCAATCACGGTCTACTATATCCCCTGTGCCTGTAATTACACTGGCTTACTCACGCTTTAAATTAGAACGCAGCAACAGATAGTATTGATGTTTGCATTAGAATAACTGACGATTGGGTGATTGTAGTTCCCATTTGTTTATTTATTTATCTTAATTAGTTATTTATTTTATCAGGTGGTATTGACGATCTATGAATATTTATAGCGCTAATGGTTTAAATTTGAAATACGACGTTGAGATAGCATGACGAATTTTATAATTAACTAACAAATACAGACTCAGTGTAACAGTAACTCAAAACAGTGTAAAACATTAAACCTTCGATATTTACCCTTGACCTATTGTGGTTATCACATCGAACAGTAGTTACTGTAGGTAAAATTAAATGCAAAGATGTAAAATATTTCATAATTATTTACTTCGTTTATGGCGAGGACCGTCGTGTGCTAGGCGTCGCGACCAATCGACCGGCATATAGGGCCTCAATTTCAGGCCACGTTATAAGTTTTTATTTTTATTAATTTAGTAAAAAAGTAAAACTGATTCCTAAAACACTTGGTTTAATAATTATCGAGCATGATATCTTTCATAATGAATTATTCTTATAATGAGTTTCAAACTGGTCTAAGTCTAAAATCGTTTACTATTTTTTATCTTTATTCATAAAAAACCTAATATAAAACCTCAAGAATCCCAGTTATTAATTTTCCGTGTAATAAAAACATTCAAACTATTTCTAATTGCAATTAAAAGTAAGTAATGGGCGAACGTAATCGCAATTTTCTAAGACTACTTTTATGTAATCAAATTATTTATAACTAGCAACCCGCCCCAGCTTCGCACGGGTGCACGCACGGGTGCTGTTCACTTTTTTCACACATTAGACAACACAAAGCCTAATTGTCCCTGCGTTATAAATCTGTAATATCTTCGAAAATATTCATTTAAATTACAAATGTAAGGGCCATATTGATCTATATCAAAAGCACAATTTATTTAAGGTACTTAATTCCTTGAAAGTATGCCATTATTTCCCGTAAAAAGTCAGGGATAATAAGAAAATTTTTGTTTGCTTGCTTTTCTAGATTCAAATGAAAACGATAATTAATTATATATATACTGCCATTACTACTACTATAATGTAAATTTTACTATAGTAGAATCTATATTCCAAACTGGAAAAAGACGATTCAAAAGTAATCAAATTTGAATAAAGTATATTTCTAATTGATTTGATGTGTAAATAGTCGGCGTTCAGAAACGGTAATGGACACAGTATTTAAATAAAGATTGAGCTCTGGTGGTAAATTGGTGACGTCAGTCCGACTAACGGATGCATACGTCGAGGAGTTTAGGAGTTTGTTATAATACAATAACTGGTAGCAGTGACGTCGTACGTTTTACAACTGAGATAACTCAGTTATACATCAGTTTGAAAACTCGTTAGATTTCTTGTCTTGCATTTATAACCATTCAGAGTGGTAGAGTTAGTTAATAGTTTTATTTATTTTAAATAATTATATTTAAATTGAAATAACATTGAAACCGGATTAAAATAGTCCCTTTAATAATATTAAGAAAAAAATAAATAAATAAAATCACAATACATCATTTAAAAAAATAATAAGAAAACGCTTTAATTTATATACTCTATTATGGGTTTTAATTTAATTTTAAGCCGTAGGTATTACTTATAAGTTAAAAAAGTGGCGTTTATTTTTTCTTCTATCTATATTTTTTAATCTAATCTATTTAATAGCAAGTTATACATTGAAAAATTTTAATATCATCAGAATCTCGTAAGCAACTGTGTAGGACGCGTCGAACTCAATTACATATACACTCTGTTGGTTACATACAAGTGATATCAATATTAAAAAACCTGTAAAAGACGTTCTTAGTTACTTTTGATGATTCCGAAGTTCGAGGCTATTCAATTTTATTTTCCGAACCGGTGATTGAGATTGGACAATCAATACAATCATTTTCCGAAAAATTATAACTTAAAGTTAGAACTACTAAGTAAATTTGACGTTTAAAGCCAGTAAATCTGTCTTACATCTCCAAACAGAGTATAACAAAGTCACTGTCCGCCTCTGTCTGTATCTCCGCTAACTTCTTCTGAACATGTTAATGAATTTCAATGAGTTTTAACTGACAGTATGAGCGATAAACGAGGAAGGTTCGTAAATGATGATATGGCTTTGTTCGGTCTGGGTAGGCACCATCTACTCATCAGATATTTTACCCCAAACAGCCAAACTTAGCATTGTTCCGAAGGGTGAGTGAGCCAGGGTAAATGCAGGCATAATTGAGATAATATTTTTGCTCCCAATGTTCGTGGTACATTAGTGTTATACGGAATGGTTAACATTTCGCAGAGCGATGATGTCGGGGGTGACCACTTACCAACAAGAAGCCCATTTGCCCCGTCTAACTACATAATAAAAAAGATAAAAATAATAATATTTTAAATATTTTTTACAAATTGCTGCATGATGGTGTTTATACGTACTAGAAAATTTTAAGTCTTAAATTGGCCTATAGGAAAGTCCGTGTCAGTCACATACATTTTTGCAGATAAATACCTGTACATAAATATGTCTATGTATTACAAATTAGTAAATAACCATCGGTTATTTCGAAGTCATTTTCTCCAATTCATAATTAATCCTTATTCAGATAAATACACTTATCCACTCCAAAATTTAATCTAGATTGTAATTGTTTATACGCTATATCATTCCATTGAATATTCAAAAAAATATAATCGATTCAAAAACACATGAAACAAAAATTCTTTCTGTGACTGTAATAATAAAGGGTGGCTTTTGGTTTAATTTAAAACAACTAAAATCTTTGTCTATAAACCTTGAATATTGATAAAATAATTATATTATTCACATTATTCATTTGTAACATATACTTTTATAATTTAAGAATAAACATTATAAAATAAATATCTACTAGGTACGGTAGGTACTACCTACTTAATATTTTCTTGCTAAGCGCACTTCTAATTTTCTTTATTAATAAATTGCAACCGTGCGGAGACGGGACAAGCCGCTGCGTAGCGTAGCGTAGCGAACGAGCTACGCTTATATTAAATGATTACAGACTAAGTATAAGTTGTTAGACAAAATATTACACTGTAAAATTGAAGCGTAGATGAAAACGGGCTACGTCTACTACGACATAATATGAACCTACGAGTTCTTTTAGTTGACATTAGATCGATGGTGGATTTTCTTAACCCAATTGTTAGACTAGTATTTACTAAATATGTTAGTATGGATTTTTATGATAACTACATAAATTATATTTGATATTTTTAAAACCGCAATTAAGAATCAAATGTAATCAAATTCCTTTATACAATTTAAAAGAATTAAATTTACTCATTGATTGTCAAGTTAAATACTACGTTTCGGAAAAGAAAATGATCTGAGAAGAACCGGCGAAAAAAACTCAGCGGGTCTTTTTTTCGTCAATTTTATTATTTACAATATGAAAAGAAATAGCCAGGAGGCGATCGTTTCATTCCCAAGGTGTGCTATAAACTCACTAATTATATAATAACCTTTCGCATAAAAGCGTTCTAATACATTTTTTAAATTTGGCAATAAATAAAAATATAATAGCAGTATAATAAATATTAATAAAATCGATATTTGATAAGCATTTCGTTTTGAATATGTCTCTAGGGAAGTCGAGCTAAGTATGTTTTTTCAAGACGGAACAATTAAAATATTGTTCGTAGCTGGTCCCTTTGAGTCCACGAATTGGGAATGGTTTTCCAGTTGCTACTAATGATAAAGTCAACATCGCTTCAAATATTAGTAGTGACTCCCTCCGACTTCGCGTGGGTTTATGTCGTAACACGTATAATTCTATTGATTAACGCGGAGCACGCCAGTAAAGCTTCATTCAATTTACACAAAGCCTAAATGAATTATAAACTTAAATGTTCCGCACGAATCGATCCGCCCATTGGTGAACACTGTTAAAAAATCCATGCGGTAGATTTTAAGTTTATCGCGTTAGGACATTGAGAGAGACACACGGGATGGAAGAACTTTGTTTAAAAAATAATGTTCAATTTGTAATATTTTATTCGCATTTAATATAATTACTAGTGGGTCGTACGCGAAACTCTCGTTTATTGAACAGATGTTTACAAATTTCGAAATCTATGACAGGTTTTTTTTTTATTTTAATTCATTGTAAACCAACGTTACTGACGACGTCTGTTCGCACAATTTAAATTTCTTTTTTTTTTATATGGCCTTAGACGCCGCTCTCTACGTGGCCAGTAACTTTTTCCGCTCTTTAAGATTATTTTTTTATTAAATCATAACAATTTAAGAAATTGCAATAAAAAATCCTCTTTATTTTTCTGCACATCTACGGCTGGAGCTCTTCAAAATGAGACTATAACAGATTTTTTATGTGCGCTATTAATATAATATAATGAAATAAATCGATGAGACTACTTATTATATATTATTATTATAATTTTATCGTATAGATAGGTTGACGAGTAAAAGGTTGCCACCTGATGGTAAGTGGTCACGATCGCCCATAGACAATGGCGCTTTTGATATTCTACCCGAAACAATATGAATTGTAACTAAAAATTTTAAAACAAGTAAACACGAATATTTTCTAAAGTAAGAATCACATCACACTTTGTCGTAAACAATGAGAACCCATCACACCAAGGTCCAATATTACCTTAGTTATTATATTCGTTTTTTACACAGTTTTTATATTCGCGCGAAATAAATGATGTTGGAACATTTCCGTTTGAGTTTCATTTGAGTTCTATTATTCTTAAAGAAAGGATATGGATAGCGAGAAGGTTTTCTAGGTGAGTTAATATTAAATCTACCTAACAAACTATAACCCTCTACTTCTCCACTGAAACCTTTATAAAGTAATTTCACATCTCGAAGAGATCTTCGAAAAGCCAGTGACTTAATCTTAAAATATTTAAGTCTTTCCTTGTGGGACTCTAAATGACTTGAAATCTTAAAACGAAACACTAAATGTTTAACGAGTCTCTTTTGAACGGTTGAGTCGGTTTTCTAAGCGAGGGATCACACTTGACAATAGTATTCAAGTTTACTTCGGACCAAGCTGCTGTACAATTGTTGATGTGTTTTTGAAATCCTTATATTTTCTTAAAATAATGCCAAGTAACTTAAAAAAGGCTGCTACGATAGAATAAACATTTTTATCGAATCTTTAATGATTGTCAAATATGCAGATCGCAGATGTATCGAATTTGTTGTTTGTTGTTGTTTGCAACTGCTTTTGATTTATTTTACACCATTGTACAAGTCTATCTAGATTCGTTTGCAGATCATGTACGTAACATAACATAAAACTTGTTATTTAAAAATAACAAAACCAACAAATCAAGAATCCACCTGTGGCTTCACCTGCGTGTTGAGGGGGGTTCAAGTTTGCTTCATAACAAATTTAATCAATTTTCATTCAGTGCTTTATGTGATATGCAGTTTGTTTCAACAAGGCTTAAAAGTGTCCTTTTGTTAAATATAATCTTAGAAATATTATAAATACGAAAGTGTATTTGTTCTTTTACCCCTTTTCAAACATTTTTTTAGCAGACAGAGATTTTTAATGGACCGAGCTGTAACATAGTAATATTTTTGTCACGAAAAGGCAGTCAGCAGGCAAGAGCAGCCAGGGGTAGGTTTCGGAATAAGTAACCAGGACCTGAACGTGATGACGAGTATTTAGTAGACAAACAGTATAGAGAGAGATTAGTTACGACACAGTACGTGTCACGCTCTCGCACGAAGAGCGAGGGAACGCATAAAATTTGGGCATAAGGGGTATGCTACACCACTATTACGAAATGCTCTTTGTCACAAAACCTCGAGTAAAGCTTGAAACGTTCAGTAAACTAAAGGTTAAACCGAAATTTCATTTGTTTGAACGCACTGAACCAATACACGTTTGTGAAGTGTTAAAATATAATTGTTTCCAGATGAATATGTCCATCGGGAAATTCCATTTAAAAGACAATAATTGTTTTATTATAAATGATATCAATGCATTTCACATTGAAATTGGAAGTCAAGTTGTCTGGTAACGCCATTCAAAGTACGAAATCATTGTTGGTAAATTATTTATTCCTTTCATACATTTTCGAACAATGCCACGGGAAGCATTTTGTAATGATTAATAATATTGTTTGCATCTTTTAATGTTTTGCTTGTGGTCATTATAATTTATATTATTCGGATGATTCAAAATTCATCGAAAACCAACCAAAAATATTTCATAAAAGGGAAGGTGAAGAAAAATCGAATAAACAAAAAATTTGAAATAGTGTCGAAAAAACAGTTATAAAAGTAAAAACTTTTTCGAAGTAACGACAAGTTGTCAATAAGTTCAATTTCAATAAAATCCCATACTACTTGATTCAACATACGATTCAACTATAGACTTAAAGCGGACTAGTTACTCGGATAGCCGTGATGTGTATAATAGATCTAACAAGACATCGCTCCAGCGCACATACTGGGAAGTCGAGGTGAGTGATTAATTGAAAACTGGCCTCGTTATGCGAATTTCGCACTACCATCCTGTATATCAGACTTTGCTCAAAATGATTTTTCTGAATGCCGTTATTCCACTTTTCAGATGCTGATGGATTTCAGACATTGTTATGCAACGTGTACGGCTTGCAATGGACACCTATCACGTCCGATATGTACGAAACTACTCATTACATGTAGTATAACATATACCTATCTATGGAAATATTTATACGATAGATTGGTATATCATTTCTATATATATATGTACATATAAATATATACATATACATGTATACATACCATATATACATATATATATTTCGCAGAAATAAGGTTTATCGAAAAGAATTATGGATAATCGTAAGTTTTGTAATATTTTGTAATCTCTCAATTTCATCGTCCATTTATTTATGCGTATACAAAAACATAAGAACGTAGGCCAAATATCAAGATCGCTTCTATATGACATATATTAAACTTTATCATAACACTTAACTAGAGGCCACGGATTCAAATCAGAATAAGCCTTTTTAACTTTATTGAAGTGCTAAAATTGTGTTTATAATTGATCGAATGTTTTGAGATTCTACGCTTGAAGAAGACCATTATACTCGTATTCTGAACAGAATCTTAAAATAAAAAAGAATAGTCATGTATATTATAAGAAATATACATTTAAATAAGAAAATAAATTGATGTCAACGTCAAAACTTTTCTTTCTTATTTTATCTTAACAAAATTATTTTTCGATCTATTTTATGCCTTAACTTGACATCAAATTGATTTTGTTTATTGAATTACTCCGTAAAAATGTTTGTAACTTACTGTTATTACTTAGTAATAGTTTACTGATTTCGGTATTCGTTTGTGGTATGTTGTGTTACCAGGTAGAGGCAGTCGCGTGAAAATAGTATGTTCCTCTATTGGTACAAAACAAATTTTAACCATTCCTTACATCACCAAAAGCCGTGTGGAGTAAAACTGTACCTACACTGGCTTACTCAACCTTTAAAATGGAATACAACGATACTAAGTATTGCTGCTTGGCAGTAGAATATTTGATGAATGGGTGGTATCTCACCCAGAAAGGCTGCTTAAAGCCCTAACCAACAAAAACTAAAATATTTCTCACGATTTCCTAATTTTGATTTCAAATAAAGATAGAGATCTTAAGAATAGTTCGAAGTCTGTTTTGTAACATAATTCTCGTTCCATTTAATAAAAAAAGCAAAGATTCGCTTTTCACGAAAAGGCATACAATAAGGGCCATCTTTAAATAAATCATAATTAAGACGTATAATTTGTAAGTACTGGTCGGCACATAATGTGTTTTGTAAAATTATTTGAATTGAATTCCGAAAGTTCGAACAATAATATTTTCTTTTAAAACAGTTAAATATAAATAATAATAAGGTTATATAATATCATATGTTTTATTACTAGAAACAGCTTAATATGTATGTTTTATTAATTTTTATAAAGATTTAAATTAAATTATCTTTTTTTCTTTTCATATTTTGTAGACATATATATATATATTATATACAGTAGATATTTCGTCAGACAATAATTCAGAGTTAATTTATATAATCAGCTAACTCATAAAAGTGTAACTACACTTTGTAACTTACGTAAAAGATACTCTGTGATAAATAATTGACATAATTGAGGCTTAAAACAAACGGACAATTACAGTTCGTTCGTTTTTATTACATTAGCAATATATTCAATATAATACATATCGCGTTTATTAACACTGATTTAAATTTGTAATCTAGGTTAATAATAAAGTTAAAATTAAATCACGACCGCCGATAATGTGTCTAATTCCAATAAAATGTTAATTTTATCAATCCACCGCACGTTTAATATTGTTTTCTTTGTTAATGTCAAATGAATCAAATTGCGTCAGTAGCATATAATTATTCAAAAATCAATATACAATTGGTCAAAGTAGATTGTTTTGGTTATATACAATTTTGATGTTGCTTGCGACTTGGTGATAGAGCTGTATACAAGCCTGAGTAAATACAACCCAACGCCAAACAACAATACTTAGTATGGTTATGTAACGGTTGGGTGAGTGAGGCAGTTTACCTACAGGCACAAAAGGACTAACATCCTATTTCCTACGGTTGGTCGTGCATTGGTGATGTATGGAAAGGTGATTATTTGTTACAGTTCCAATGTCTACGGGCTGTGGTAACCATTTACGTTCAAGCGGCACATTTTTCCGTCCACCTACCTATTTCATTAGCCAAAGTGAATCGATAAGGCCTAGTGGTATATAGCACGTGACTTAACCGAAGATTGTGGTTTTAAGCCCGGACCAGTATCACTGATTTTAAAATTCATTTCGTGTTCGCCGGTGATACGTCGTGACAAAACTTTCATACGTCGGATGTTATTATGCAATATGGGGTACAATAGCGTAATGGAACAAACTTCAAGGCAATTTTTTATATAAACGGGTAAACATACACCACTCCATCTGATGGTATGTGGTAGTGGACTCCAAACTCTTCCTCAACAATGGTATACAGATGCGATCGCCTAACTAGTTCTAAGACTGACAACAATGTTAGTTTGTATCTACTAATTCTAACAATGCAAGTACATAATATCAAATAATAAGGACTTACTACTACTTACTTTTCTTGTTTATAGCATTGTATAAATTAGTATTGCTTTTATTAGTCTATACGACTCCCTGTATGGCTATAAAAAGTACAAAGGCTTAATTGAAACTCCTTATTTAAAACGAGATAATTACACATATTTTGTATAATTCTAAACCTGCACCAGTAATTCACGACCTGCACAGTTTTCTAAATATTGCAAAAGTGTTGCTTCAAAGCGCCTTTGAGGTTTCTTTGATCACATTGTATATACGCTAATACTTTGTATGCTAAAAGGTAAAATTTAAATCTAGAACGTCTGCTTGGAAGCAATTAGTCAAGCTTGATCATCCATTTTATATTTATAACTCTGGGTGGAGCCGATATTGATCGTTTACATCTAATATTAATTATATAGCTTAGTGAGCTTACATATAAATAAATATATGTATATGTACATGTATAGCTACATAAATACTGGTAAACCTTGAATTTTTTTTTTTATGATACTTATAATATTTAAAATAAAGGAAATCTATCAACTTTAGCAATTAAATAATGATAACCTTCAGACAGATTTCTGCATCGGCTACTATACTCGAGGAAGCAAAAACTAGATAACTGATATATCCATATTATAGTGCAAGAATACTCTCTCTATTAAATGGTTTTAAAATAACGACATTGGAAATACTCTGAACTGTTAAAAAGAGTAGTCCGGAGTCTTGAAAGAAGGAAAATTTTTCGACTGAAAAACCAAATAACTTTTTCATTGGCACGACTTAATTTTTTGGGGAGCTTGGACTCTGCGGCGATATAAGATACGAACGAAGCTATCAATTATTAAATGCAGAGATTGTAAATATTGCTCTCAGTTTTATACGAACTTCATAAACTGATATATCATAATGATAATATGTTCATAAATCCGGTTATGCGTAATAAATGTCAAACTTTCATTCTATAAACAAGAAGCATTTGAAAATTTGTCATGACAATTTTATAACGACGTTTTTTTTATTTAAATCTTCTTTATAAAATAGACAAACAATTTATATAGATATAATTTACTTAATGCAGTCACTTTATTATAGCAGCAAACAAACATATTATTCTTATTTAAAGATGATTTTTACGCAGAAGTACAGATACTTACGGTAAAGGGTTATGATAAGACGGATAATGCGGTACCAGAAGTCTTTTGATAGGATTTTCAAAGTATTACGTTATACGTACAACAAAATGGTAATACTTATTCACAGGTACACTATCTTGGTATATAGGTTTGTGCTTGATAGACCGTTTGACCTCTTACCTTGAAATTTTAACATTTTTAGATATATATTTTTTACGGAGAAGGTTTTAACAGTATTCAGTTGCAGCACATATATTGGATTTTCTTAATTAAGATTTTGGAAAGGTAAGCTGTAATTACAAATTGCCTAATGGTACGATGAACTGTGTTCTTAAGGAAAAGAGATCCTCTCATAAAACGACACATGCGATTAAGTACCGTCTAAGTATTGAGACAGGGAAAGGGCGTTGAGGATGTGAACGGCGAAAATTCCAATTTCGTGCAATTGTTACTTTGTAATACGAAATAATGTTTGTGTGTGTTTGTGGTAAAGACGCGACATTTCGGTGTATTGAATGTTGGTATTATTTTTTATTCTGGCAACTGGTGAAAGAATAATTGTCAATTTTACCCAGAGACAGGCATTGCGACTCAGCAAAGAACATTCTACAAACATATCTGACATAATTTGTTATTAATAGTCTTGTAAAAATTACGTTACAATATTTAAGATTTTAAATTAACATGGTTATTTTTGTTACTGCAAGTATTTAAAACGGAATATTTACCATTTTTTTTTATTTAAGTTTGGTGGAGCTCGATATTTCGATATTATCTACGAATGTCTTGTTCACGAGACAAAGACCTCCACCGCATAAAAATAAAAAAACATATCCCGTTTTAAATAATTGTACTTATAATATATGTTTTAACGAATGTTTTTTTAATGATATTTATAAACTTATCCACCTGGATGGGCACATGGATTACCTGATGATAAGTAGTCACCACCGCCCATACACATAGGCCTTGTAATAAATATTAACCATTCCATATATACATAGAACAACTTACTTTGCCAATACGCCAACCAATCTTGGGAATAAAGATGTTATCTCACTTGTGCCTGTAGTTGCAATGGCTCACTCACCCTTCAATTTAGACCACAATGTTACTAAAAATTGTTGTTTAGTATTGCTGTTTGGCGGTAGAATATCTGATGAGTGGGAGTACATACCCAGAGGACTTGCAGAAAGCCCTATCACCAATTCGATGCCGATTAACCGAAAGTAATATGATCTTTCTCGTAGCTTAGAATTAAATAACATTTATAAATTAATGGATATTTCTATATAATTCAATATGCAAATAACCATAACACACTTCCACCCATCGTAAATAATTAAAAAGGCAAAAAGCTGTCTGTCGTCACCACGCATTAGCGTATACATCATCGGTTACACATTGGATGCAAATGTTGGCGATGTTTCATCCCAATATTATTCTGGGAACGTTTTCAGATTCAACGCCAAACAAACGCATTTTCGGTTATACTTAGTGAAAAATGACAGTCACTATTTTGCTGAATTCGATTTTAGGGCTTTAATGCCGTTAACTTAAATTTCATTCACTTGCATGCGATGTCTAAACCAAAAAGTCCGAATTCAAATGAACAAAACGCTTTAGCTCGAGTTAACGCTTTAAGCAAGTTTCGTATTTAATTTGAATACCAAGGACAAGATTCCGTTAAACGTTATATTTCTGTTTAAAGGATTTTGTAATTATCTTCCGTATACTATTCTTCGTCTGTTCCTTAGTATTAATTGCTTCTTCAATTTTGAAATTGCAAACATTTGCTTACTTTACTATATAAACTGAACATTAAATCCTTAAGACACTACACGACATATTTATGAACGCTTATATGATCGGAGCTTAGAGTCGACTAAAGTCCGCTTTCTGAAAGGTCGATCAATGGATAACTTATTAAGTAAAGCGTGGATAGTTTTGGCTTAGGCAATAATTTTGACAGTCCAACCAACGTTTGACATTTTGTTTTGATATTTTTCAGATTTTGAAACTACTATACAATATTAGTAACTTTATAATTCATTACAATAATTAAAATAAAATAAGAATATTGTAAAAAATAATTTAAATTTCTACTTCAATTATTAATTTATATAATATTTATTGAAACGAAGTTACTTATCGCGCGTTGTGAAAGGGGGCTAGACGGAAAAAATTCTAACGAAAAGTTGTAACGACACTTTTTGCTATAGTAAGTGTCATATCCTTTTTTATAATGTTGTTCCTCAGCAACGTTATGTTTGTTATATCATTAAAAATGTATTAAATCAAAATGCATGATTTGAAATTACCAATTATTATTTATTTAGTAAAAACATATTAGTAAGCTATTGTAAGCTGTGCGGCGTGCGCATGTTTCTCTGTTTGACTCTCTCTCTCTCTCTTATAGAAAGCAAGCCAGATATTTTCATTTCTATTTCGCATTGAACAGTGTGGTGTCGCAACGATTATTTTTGTTGAGTGTATACAGGTTTTTTGTACATAATAAATAATAAAAAATAATAATAATAAATTCTTATAATAATAAGAACTTCGTTCCATCCGGGTGTCCCTTGACACCTCTCAACTTTTTTTGTAAAACTTTATAAAAAATCAATAGCGAAGAACTGTCCAATTGAAAACATTCGAATTACTTTTACAATGTCATGGCGAATTTGAAGATGAATTATATTATAAAAAGATATAGACAGACAAACACAAGTTACATTTAAAAAATATTTTTTCGACAAAAGAAATAAGTTTTTAAACCGTAACAGAGTTCTTTCCGGATTCTGTACATAGAAAATTTCGAACAGGCGAGAGCTGTGTGAATAGCTGACATGACAGACCGTAACATGACATTGACGTACGAATTCAAACGCATTCGTACATACCTGTTCTGTATAATACAATAAATTATCTATGTTTTTTTGTAAATTCAATAAAATATCTCTATCTTTGAATTATTAATTTCACTAATTATAAAGCAGTACTGATAAGCAAGCAGTTCGCTAATAGCCTTATAACATGAACTAGCAAATGCACGGGAAATTAAATATATCATTTATTACATAAGTCATAGAGAAATAGTCCTGTTAAATATTTATAAGGAGTATTAAATTGACCAAAGTTCAGCTTCGCACTTACACATGCTGATTCCATTGATGTCCTCTGCGTCGATTATTCGTATGAACATAATGACAATTGGCCATTTTGATGCACAAAGAAGTGACGCTCTCCAAAATGCAGCTTTTGTTTCAAATAAAGCTTTTGTGCAACAATGTCAATGCAATGTCAAAAGGAATTAAACAATGGCACTGAAACCGTTAAAATGACATGAGAATATGAAAAGGATTCATACCTTTTAAAATAAATTATTAAATTTAAAAGGCTGCACTGGTGTATCAATATACCGTAGTCATATCCTACTTTACAATTTTAAGTATATCTCCTTCACAATGCTCGTCATTCATCGGAACACATCTTTTTTGAGGTCTTATTCGTTCATTTCAAACTAATTCCGGGCGTATTTTATAGTCCGTCGCTCAATATTAATTATATTAATAATTTTGAAAATGTATTAGTACAATTTAGTACCTCTGTTGTTCACAAGATAATTATGGGTGATTAAAACACCTGCTTAATTAAAGATGACCAACGTGCCAGACGTTTTAAGAATGTAGTTGATAGCTGTAACCTTAATGTACTTCTAACGAATGCGACTCATTTCTTTCCGAATTGTTCTCCCTCACTTTTGGACTTAATGGTTGTTTTCTCTCTTAGTCATGTTGATGTTCATGGTCAATTTCCCGCTGAAGCCATTTGTTACCATGATTAAGTTGATTTATCCTATAGGATTCGACATCCGCGGGCGAAACCAACTATAGTGATGCGGCGTAATTTCCAAGAGCTTAATAACATAATAATTAATAACATTTGAATAATATCGACTGGACTGCTATTTATAATGCCAGCTCAATGAAAAAGTAGCATTAAGCGATTTATTGGATGTACATAAAGAACATGCCTTATTAAGCTTAAGCGCTAACTGGCTCCTTGGCTAACTTAGGATATCAGAGCACTCATGGCTAAACGTAATGCTGCGAAGGCTAAATATGAAAGAAATGCGACTATCGATAATCTGGAAAAATATAAACAGCTGCGAAATCAGTGAATGTTGTAAATCTTACGGTGTCCAAGTGAATCTGAGAAAGTCGTAAGTGGCTATTTTTGGCAGTCTTAAGCTTTTGTCAAGGTTTAAAGACATCTACTATCTACAATCATGTTTGATGGCCACATACTACCACTACAAGAAACGTGCAAAATTCGGCCATAAGATTTATCTTTGGTCTGCGTACGTTTGATCATATTTCTCAATATCGGTCTACTATCTATCGGTATACTATATGTTGAACATAACATAACCTTACCTCAAAGAACGCTTTAAATTTCTTGGATGTGACAGCATAAACAACATGCGCTCTAGTGAGGATAACACCCTGCAGCCGGGCACAAAACTATAGTTACTCTTTTACTTTGAAAACTATCAAACTTGAATGCACTACTTACTTATATTCGGCAGTCTAAATCCTTGCCCATCTTTAAGCATCGTTTGAAAACTATATCTGAATAATGTATGTATAGTATGAAATAATATATCGTTTTTAATTATGTATATATATTTTGATAGTCCATATAATATATATTATATTTTATGTGTATATTAATGGGATGTACTTGTGTGTAGTTTATTATTATAATTTCATAAAAGTATTCTTATATTATAGTTATTATCTCCCCTCTCTAACTATATATGCACTTACCTGTTGATATTCTAAGCTTCTATCATCAAAGGTTGTCTGAGGGAGGTCGCTATAAGCGATAAGACCACCTTTGTGAACATTTGTCAAATATTATTGGTTTCTCGTGTGTTGTGCAATAAAGTATTTAAATAAATAAATAAAATGCCATATTGTATCATTTTGATTATTTAAATATTTTATACAATATAGTATAATTGTCACTGTACATATATTATATAATTATTATGTTTGAGATACGTTACAAAGGATTTTGAATAAAGAATATTGTTATAAAAGGGTATGCGTAAGCACTGGTGCAATTTTTAATCAATGTCACAATCAGATCGAAGCTATCCGACACGACCGCATGACGCCGTACCAATGGTAAAGAAAATGTTCTACAGCACGAAAGACCAATTTAATAACTAAAAATATTTAGTAGGGACCGACCTCGGGATCTTTACTGTAGGTTCCGCAGCATTATAATATAAGAAGGAAATTAAATTTTTTTTTTTTAATTTATATTGAAATTACATTTAAATTTTGTTTCACAGGTCCTACGTTTTTTATTGTACCGTATCGCATATAGTGATATAGTTAAGTCATAAATACCTTTTTTTAATATTAACTGTAAAACTAAAGAGTATGAGTATTACGTGCGTGTGACGGCTGAATAGCGTGTACTTAATATTTATATTAAATTCTCTCGTGAGTTAATACTATACATATATTTAATTACAAACTATATAAGGTTTAATTTTGATTTAGACCCAATTTTGTTTAATTATCCAATGTTATATATTAGAATTTCATTGCAATTACTCACTTTGATATTATATTATCAGTGTATAAAATATATTTCTTCATATACCAAATTAACATTGGGCAGTTGATTTTAGATTTAATTTTTTTTTTCACATTAGCAGCCTGTAAATTTTCCCACTGCTGGGCTAAAGGCCTCCTCAAGCACATGAAAATTCAGTGGTGCCTGCCTGGGTTTGAACCCGAAATCATCGGTTACGATGCACGCGTTCTAACCACTGGGCCATCTCGGCTTAGATTTAATATTTTAATTGAAACACACAGGATGTGGAGTTGATATAAGTAAAAAATTTGTAAAGTTATTGAGTTATAATAATGCTTTAAGGTACATAATGTGCGTTAATAATATTGCCGAAATGCAATTAAATAAATATATATTATAAAAATAATAACCAGACATGATCAATACGCATAACATAAAAGGGAAACTCAAAACTATAATATTTTACGAAGTAAGTACGTCACTTTGAAAACAGATTAAGACATCAACTTGTTATTGTTTTGCGGAATTCCTTATTTAACTTTATTAAACAAGCACTCAAGATCCTTTTTATATGGTGTATATTAGTATAGCATATAGGGTTGAAGATAAAATTATATGAATTAATAATGTTCCTTAATTTTACGAATGTTAGTTTACATTTTGATTAGTTTTTCTGGCATAGTTTTTACGGTAAGTAAATGAATAATATAATAATACAATTATAAGGTGATTTGTTAGATTAGAGCATTAGACAATTTTATGTTGGTGTGTGTCTTATGTTTTTTTAAAGTGTGCTATTACAAAAAAAACTCGAATAGTTTCTTTAAATATTTTACGGCTGAGATATCCCATTAGCCAAACGGTTAGTAATTAAATACGTTCTATATTTAAATTCAATTCATTTTTCGATTTTATTTATGCATTTTTACCTTAAAATTAAATTACAATAATATATGTTTCGTTGCATCCATTTAGCTACTAATAATTTCCAAACAACTTTGCCTTGTATATTAATGTTCATTCCCCCATCGTCTATCATTATAGCATTGATTAATCTGTATATGAAAATGAGTAAATATAATTACAAAACAATTGAAAATTAATCGCGCCTATCCGTCGAATCAAATGCTCGTTATTTAAAACTAATCATAAATTCTGCTAGATTATGGCCTAATTTTGGTGGAAGGAGAAAAGATATTCGAATTATCATATATTTCTCACGACACATGCAGGGTTCCTCGCCATATTTCACAGACAAGTACGAATTACGATGCATAATAAAAACAAATATCGTCCTTGACGTGATGCTGGCCTCGTAGACCAGTGCCCTACATTCAAGTCACGTTTTACTTTTCAATTACTATTTAAGCCACTATTCAGTTAGATTCGAAGAAATATTCACAAACATTCATACGTACATAGACACAAGGACACGACCTATAAATACAAATTATTCCAAAAAACGGAATCAAGAAGATTCGAAGCAAAGTTAAAAAAATCATATAATATGCATACAACGGAATGTACCGATTAAAACGACACTAGTTTCCATACGCGACTTCGCCCGCGTTTATGGGGTGCTAGGTACTTCTATGATGATAGGTTGAGTACTTAGATATGAAAGCGTAACAGACAAACCAATATAGTGTAAGACTCAAGAAGAATGTAATACTTTATATTGAATATTATATGAATTATTATTATCTGTATATTACTGACGAGTATCTTTCACTTGTCTATTAAACATTATATTTTTAATCTGGTAACATCAAAATTGACAGATACTCGTAATGGCGGGAAAATTGATTCTAGAATATATATTTTTAACTGTTTATCGAGTAAAACAATATTAAAAATTCTTATCAAATTATACTACAAGAAAACCTAAAAAATATTGTTATATTTTTGAGTTAACAGTTACTCACAACAGAAACTTAAATTCAAATTCATAATATAAGTAAGGATAGAAAATTGAGTGGATCATTCTACATCAGTTAAAAAAATTAAAGTGTTTTTTCTTTACCCTAGTATACATAGCATATTTAAGGTTGGGGCTTTCTAGTGAGTATAATACGTAATCTTGTCATAGGGGGTCCCTCCATCTCTTCCATAACCTAGCATGATATATAAAATCAACATAAGAATAAAGTATTGTTAATTAAAGTAAATAAAGAAAAGATCATTGAAATTAAAATCAGTACAGGATTAATTCTATTATAGAGAGCCGTAACCTATACCTTAAATACAATTGCTTATACATATTAAAATTCTAAAAGAAAAACCAGTCCATCATCAGCGATACAAATTAAATAACAAAGAGAATTTCTTTTACTTGTTGCGGCAAGTAAAAAGGACCACACACCTTATAATACTAATAAAATACTTTATTCGCGTGCCAATATTGTTTTTTTAATGAGATTAAATGATTCAAAACGATCATATTTTCTCTTTATTATAATATTACGCATCGGTTTGTCGTACAATTATGAAATTAATTGTTCTATACTACTATATTATTTCCAAATGGCAGTTGAGTCTGGCCTTTTACCTGGAATAATTAATTATAATATCTGGTAATGTATGGTTTAAGTGACTTTTATTTTATCAGTATTTTATAAGAGATAGAGAGATTTTATAAGTTTATTTATAAGCTGCTTACAAATTTTTATCTACTGTGAGTCATTTCAAAAGTAAATTAACATTATGTAAGTGTCTCAATATTGGGTAAACGTCCAATCTGGATGGTCAGTACACATGTGACAAAACTTTCAATTGACACGTGCGAATTTTCTCACGATAGAAGAAGAAGCCGTATTCTTTGGTAACAGTTGTAAAAATACTGAGAATTAACGAAGGTATATATTATAAGTTAATACTCAGTATTTTTACAGAAAATATAATGTATTATTCTTTTTAATTTTAACATTTATTTTTATTGAAATAAATAAAAAAAACACACTATTAATATGCGAGTTAGAAAAGATACGTTCATAATTTCGGTATAGGTAAGTAGACTTAGGTAGTTTAATGATTGTCCATTTCGGTTCCGTCGCCGTGCTCCAATAAGCACGTTAATCGATCAGTCCTTTTCTTATCTATAGAAAACGATCCTTTATCTACGGTGTTAATAATTTCATTTGATAAATTCAAATTCATGTATCATTTGATTGTTATTTTTGTTAATCTGAATATATGTTTTAAATTAATTATACATATAATGATTAATATTATGTTTTCTTTTAATTCGCCTCGAATTAAAAAACTATTCATTAATTAAAGGCCTCGCGTGACGATGTCGATTTTGCATCGTTATCTTTACTTTTCTACGTCGTTACTATTTTACGTTGCTAAAATTGCTGTTTAAATCTAAACGAAGTTTTACAAAATTATCAATTAAAATAATAGATATACTTAAAATTGGTCTATAATTTACATTGATAATAATAATAAAAAAACAATTTAAAAATATA
The DNA here is from genome assembly GCF_905147765.1 of Vanessa atalanta. Lineage (NCBI taxonomy): Eukaryota > Metazoa > Arthropoda > Insecta > Lepidoptera > Nymphalidae > Vanessa > Vanessa atalanta. The sequence continues at coordinate 11,788,065 of NC_061902.1, read as the reverse complement.
AGAATTTTTAAGTCAGAATATTTAAAACAAAAAGGCTTTAAAATAATCAATGTATAAATTTTATAATTCGTAAAGTTTATACTGTTTTAATGTTTGTGAAAGCATTAAAGGCCAATTTAATTTGTAATTTATAACTAAGAAAATTAAGAAGAATAAAAGATTATCAAAAATAAATAAACTAAACAGAAATGATATAATTTATAAAAAAAACACGCCACCAAAAGTTTGTCCTGTAGCATTCTATCCAGGACTCAGTACTATTGCTTCTCTGAATCGCGAGGCTCAGTCTTTGAGCTAAGTAAGCACCAGCTCGTGGGTCAGCAGAAGCGTGGACCAGTTTCTCAGAAAGAACTTTTATTATTTTTAAAAATTTCATATAAACTAAAAGTTTCTAATGTTCTACTGCTGGGCTAAGATATTTTCTGCCTTTTGAGGAAAAGGTTTGGTGTTAATTTATTTATTTTTATTTTTGTTTGTGTTTAGAAAATACTTGATAGTTTCATAATCACTATAGATATATTGCAGTTTGAAGGATCGAAATCGGCTGACACTTTACTGAGAAATAAAAAATATATAAGACTAATAATATGTATGTCTCAATAAATAATAAGTCACCCAATAGAAGAAAGCTTAAAAGAAACCAGCTGTATTCGAGTAATCGATGAACATACGTAAAAAAGATGTATATGTCGAATTGTGTGTCGTCCTGCATTTTTCGAAGCTGGTTAAGAACAGTGGGTCTATTAGGTTAGGTTAGGTTAGAGCCTAGCAACTGTTGCTATCATGTTGTAGTCGATAAATCAGTTTTATGGTGTATTATGATATTGTATAGATCCATAATATGGATTTGATTTGATATTAGGCCGCAACAAATATTTTATAGCAACAATTGCTATGCTCTGACCGTAATAGCCCCACAGGTTGGTCTTACAGTTATAGGAATATTGTCCTTAATAAGACTTGCGGAGTTGCACAATGAAAGCAAAAGCCAAGATCACATTTCCTATATTGGAGGCGGCAGCAGTCTATTACAAAGGCTTTGACATCAGAACTCTAGCTGACCATCGTTTCAAAGGCGAACGGAACAAAATGTTGAAGCTGCTGGAAACTGACATTTTTTACTTATTTTTTTGTTTAGCTAGTAAGTTAGTCACTCTACCGTTAAAATTGCTTTTAAACCTTATCCTTCACAGAAATAACTTTTTTAGTGTTTTGCTTTTATATTAAAAAATAGTTTAATCATCATTTTTGAATAAGTTAACTTCTTGGAAACCTAAACCTGTAATAATTTACACAGTATAATAATCTATGCCATTGGATGAAAAGAAAACACGAGAAATTTGAAAAGCGTGCGTAAATGCATATACGAACTTATAACACACAACCTTAAATTATTTATGTAACTAGATAGATTCTAGCACTATAAAATAATTAAATAAGCGGACCTACTTATAATGAAAGAAAAATTAATCTTCAAGTGCATAACAGCTACGCTTGACACTCGCCAAACATCTTTACTACTTTACTAGTGTGCGTGTACTTAGTAGCCAACTGTTGGCCACCTTTTTTTGGCGTTCTCAGCGTTGACAGTCTATCTAGAGCATAAATAATAAAAGGAAGCGCCATTTTTACATCCAAAGTTGTGATTTTCAATGCATTATATATCGTTATATCCAGACTTAGTAACCGTATAATTCAAATATTTTTATAGAAAATTAATATATATTAACTTTGAGGTATGGCTTTGTTGAAGCTCATCTGAGTATGTATGTATCACTCTTAAGTTTTTCAAACGCCAAAACAAACCTGGATTTCTCTTTAGGTTGGAGAAGAGTGAGGTAGTGTGATTAGAAACACAAAAGGGCATAGTATCTTCGATCTTAAAGTTTGCGATATTATACTTAATCTACTTAATAACATTTCGATAATTAACATAAAACTCACAACCTACACCGGATGAAATTTTGCACAGGAATTCCTTATGGAATGTAGATGAGCACTAAGAGGTCTCTCTTTAAAAAAAATATTTCGTAAGGGGTGATTAATTGTATGATGGTAATTCATCATTTCTGATATTTCCAAATATGGAAATCAGTCTTTAGACTTATATCATTGACTTAAAGACATAAGTTAAAGATTTTTGAAAAATCCTCACCTAATATGGTGAAACTTAAGTTTAAAGTTTTTATGATAGGTTGTCATTTTTGAAAGTTAGAAGTTAGTTTGTGATTCTGTTTACAAGTAAAAGAAAATCGTTGCAGTGTTTTCCAGTGGTATATCCCATCAGAGAACATAAATAGTACCACAATTCTCACAATTAAAATATCACTGGGTGGTTGAGACCACTTATAAGTGGGTGATTAGTTCGGCTACTATTACTGCTGTTATTAATAGTACGAATAAAAACTTACATATGAAAAGTAATCTATATTTATCTATCCAATTAAATTAAACTAATCTATTTATCAGGCGATTTAAACATTTGACTTTGGTTTGAGCGCAATAAAGTTTTTTATTTGTCGTATATTTATATACATCGTATATTATTTGTATATCTGTATAATTATCTATTTGATATCTTACCTCATATGATTCAGATTTTTATGATGGTGCCACATTATCATCCCAAATATATAATATCGAAACATCGAAACATGAATACAGTGTTTGTCGCAGGAACAATACGTTAAAAAATATTTCCTGTTCCTTATTTCACAGCCGCAAAAAAACGAAGGTAAAATCTAATTACAACCATACAAATAATAACGTTCCGTAAGACAAAATGCGATGTGAGTCGAAAGCTGGTTTTATTTTAGCGTGAGAATAAACGGTTATAGAGTTTGCGCTTAATCAGCTTGGCAACGAAAATATAAAGGCCTGAAAATATTTATTTATTCCAGGTTATAAAAGTATTACGAAGATAATTAAAAAAATGTTGTTAAAAAGCCACAAAAGCCACTGTTTACACTGATAGAAGCACTACAAAAAGAAATGTTCGAAAGGCGAAAAACAAGCGGTATTCGTTACTAACTGGTGTAGCTTTACTTGACGATCTTACATAATGTTATGAAAATATTGCAGAAAAACCCTTAATATGCATTTTTTGAAAAATAATACTATCAAAGCTGTCAGAAAAATATCAAATATCGATATGCGCTGTTCTGTTTTGTATTCATGGTAGGTAATAATATTTATATAACTTTACCAATAGCGCACAAACCACTACCCCTTAGAGTTACTTTTGCATTTATAAGAAATAAAAGGATAATGATAATCAACCTATGTGATAAATCATATTATTGTTATCTATCTATATATACTTATAAAATAACATGTCCTGATTGACTGATTTATCATCGCCGAGCGTTTTATTGGAATATTGGAAATTCTACCCCTACGGGGTAAAATAGGGGTTGAAAGTTTGTATGGAAGTCCGTCATTTTTTAAGTTTGAAACATTGGAACTTTATTTTTGGTATACTGATAAAAAATAATTATATACACATTTAAGCATTTCTGGTTATTTTACCCCTAAAGGGTTGAAGTAAGGGTTGAAAGTTTGTATAAACGTCCGACGTCATTTTTGAAGTTAGAAGCATGAAACTTTATTTTGGGCTATTGATTAAAAATGAGTAGATACAGCTAGTATCTATATATAAGTAACTAAGGTCCGTAGACTGTGGTTGGACGAGGCGTCTTTTCCTCTAATGAAGAAATCTAGGAGCGTAATGCTCGTCGCTTCACAATAATATAATGGATACGAATGTCGATTATGTAAGTTATCCCGCAATTTATTCTTTTGCTACAGAGATCGACATGAGCTATAAATACATAAAATCTAATTATTGCTTGCACACATTTGATTCTGTACACCGGACCAACTGAGCTCCCTTAGGTAAAAGTATATAAAAATAATTAATCGTCATGCCCCAGTGGATGCCCATGCTGCAGTTGGACAAAGGCCTTCTCTCCTAATAAAGTCGAGGAGCTGGGGCTTATTTAACCAGTCTGCTTCACTGGAGGCTAGATATTGCATACACGATTTATTAAAATTCAGTCCAGGATCCATGGTACATTTTTGCACTTGATTACTATCGAGCTAATTTTTCGTGAGTAGCGAATGTTCGAATAAGTCATCTAGACTTATTCATTTTACCATTTGAAGTTTACTCAATAACTCATGATTTGATGAAGACCTGTAGATGCCAGGAAACACTATGATACAATAAATAAATATATATTTCAATATATCTGTAGAACATTTGTAAATTTATTTTAGATGTTAGATCTTTTCGTACGAATAAAGCCCAAAGAGTCAAAATCAAACTTCCACACTCATATAATTAGAGGTTTTATGTTAATGTATATTGGAACTGGCTTTGAAAAAAATATAGAATTATTATCAAAAATATTTCTCTGTTGTAACAACATACCTTAACTTTACAAGTTTCTTAAATGATTGATACAGTACATCGACGTTTCTAAATTGGTAGAGTGCTATGTCCCTGGACATCTAAACTAAAAGCAAAATATTATAATACACTACACGATCGGGCGACAGTTCAGGCGTACCAACAGCTTTAAGTGCTATTCGAGGCATGGGAATGTACACTTTAAACTTCCAAACTCCGGACTGCTACTGAAATTTCATATATGCGACCAAAACTCAATAACTATGATATGATGATTTTGAAATCAATTACTTTACGATTTACAATTGCGATCACTACACCAGTGACAAAAATGGCATTTTATCGCTGAGTCACGAAGATGGTTAAATATTAACCAACAATTTTATTGACAGTAAAAAAAAAATTTACTTGATTGCTTGTATCAATGAATCGTATCAATGTACCGTTTAAACCTCATAGTAAAGGAATGAACACCATACACACGTAAACGAAATATAAACCTTTTGAAAAACTTTTGCCCATTTAAATTGGGTGAAGTTCTCTTCGTCTCAACACTCGACGAGCTCGACAGCATCGTACAAAATGAAAAAGACAATATTCGGTTTTAGTTACGGAGCTCCCAAAAAATACGTAGTTAACAGAATAACACGAATATGCTTTTATACAGTATTTTTATGGAACGGTTCATTTTACGCCCACAATGTATAGTTATTGATACGCGGGATAATAAATGGCGCAAATTAATATCAATATAACCTAGCAAAAAGATAATCTGTTCCGAGATTATTACAACTCATTTATTTTGTGAACACAAAAACATTTTGTTCATCGTTAATCGTGATATATTATTTTAATAATGACTTAGTCTTTACATTGTCTGATATAAAAAGCTTGAAATGAGTGTAGAGGAGTCAAAATAAAAAAAAAAAACTGTTAGTTAAATCTATCAACACTCTTTTTTAAAACTTTCGAACGAAGACCTCAGTAGAAACAGTAATATAAAATCAATTTACTTAGTGTTAATAAATATATTTTAAATATTGATTTCATTATTAAAATATGTAATAAGCGTATATAGCTCAAGGGCACATTCATCATTCTTCGTTATATTTTAAGTATTTAGATAATATATAAGTTAGAGAAGGTATGATCTTATATCCGTAATCGACCTAAGTATCTGAGAGGCTACTTATAGAGAAGACTACTTATGTTAGAGGCTGCCTGCACATGATCAATTTGAGCAAGTTGGACAACGAAATTGAACAATTCTGATGATATATATTGTATAGTAAGAGTCTAAAAACTAATTCAGTCTCTGTAACAAACGTCAACGACACAAGGACAAACCCTCATTATATAATAAAGAGTTAATTTTATAATTATTATTATTATAATACCGCTTCGAAAGCACAACCGCCGCTTGAATATCCCACCTAAGTAGAGTATTCATAATTTCGCCTGCAAGGAAATAATATCAAAACATAAATGTTTTGTGTTATCCAACTGTTACAAGGGTTCTCGTTAATAAGCTGCAAATATTCTCCGTATTCCGAACTAATTCCGCCATTGTGATATTTAACATAATAGGTATAGATTTTTATACAGATGTGCAGGAAAATGTCGTGATATTTTCCTTCACCGGTAGGTACCGCTCACTCATCATATATTCTACCGGCAAGCAGCAGCTCTAGATATTGTTGTGTTCCGATTTGAAGGACGAGTGAGCCAATGTAACTACATCTTAACACCTAAAATTAATATTTTCTTTCAGCGCTAGTCTCTATGGCTAATGGTAACCACTTGCCAGCATGTGGCCAAATTCAATCAAATACCAAATTCATTTCAAATGTGTTAACGCCAATCATATAACTTTAATTAACCCTTTCTCGTCTAATCATACAGCTATCATATATTTTGTCCTATTACTCATAACCAAAATAAAAACGAGATTTATTAGAGTGGGAAGCTAAATAACTTTTATAATTTAATTTAAGTAATTATTAGTAGTTAACAATAAGTAATATAGCCAGTCAACGTCCCGTCGTGGTTAAGGTCAACTCTCTCATTTGACGACAAAATTTGGAGCTTATTCTACCACACTTTATTTCGGGTTGGTGGATAGATATGTCTTAACATTTCATTGAAATTAAACATATAATTTTAAATTATAAATAAAAATTAACAGCGTAAACAATCATAGACGCTCTGGGTTGTAACCCACTATCATCAGTTAATATAAGTAAATATAGCCAAGTTAGAACGCTGTACGCATTCTAACCACTGAGTCATCTTGGCTTAACAATAATGCTTCCTACAATTTAATTCTTGTAGTCCATTATTAAAGTATTCGGATCATTACTTTAGTGTATTAAATAATAATAACGCCTCATTACGCCCAAAAATATTAATTTGCTATACTTTTATTAATTACATGACATAATTATAATAAAAAGCTATTAATATATACAAGCTTGGTGTTATATACTGTTCAAACTACCCGACAAAACAGGTTAAGTTTCAAACCTCACCTACAGAAACCAAGACAACAGCCACTAGAGACCCTAACGGAGCGATCGAGACTAAGCCTTCTTCTCAGAGCCCACGCCAATACAACAAAGTATTATTTTATTTTATACAATATCACGTCAAAATAAAAAAATACATTTAAAAATTATCTTGGAAAATGTTCTACTGTTTAATTTACAGGTAGTCTCACTATGGACTACCACATTGCACAATATGTATTAAAATTATAAATTAAACAAAATCAATGATTAGAGATAAGATAATCTATCTATCTATTATATAATAGATAATAATTCATAAAACCAATAAGATATACCGTAAAATTAGAAATGAGCGCAAATAAAATTCTTTATTTTTCGATTGAACTTGATATATTATATATATATAATATTTAATAAAGTTTATTCAGTAATATTAAGATTGCTTGATAAACGGAATACTTTTTACCATATTTCTGCAATAGAAATAGTACATACATCTCTACATGGTATGTATATAAGTAAGTCACTTGACGCTGTCTGTACGCGTAGATCTTTTGAACTACGCAACGCATTCATTTTAACGCGGTTTTCATTAATAAACAGTGATTCACGAAGAAGGTTATGGTACAAAATAATAATTGATTAATATTACGGAAGAGTAAAGTCGACAATTCCAACTTCCCTAGCTGAAAAATATATAGATTTTATCTATGTATATTTATGTGTTTTTCGATCTAAAAGCTGTATAGAGATTCTTATTGTACGAATGTGAAGCTTGGATGGCTAGATAGTATGATATATTTCAATGTTATCTTCCAGTAAAAATAAAACAAATAGTCCGCCTCTAGTATATTCGAATAGACGAGCGTTTATTGTACAATGGATCACTTTTTTCCTCACAATGTTCTTACATAATACAAGATTTAAGATTAAAAATCGTCGTTGAAACTATTTTAGGTAAAGTTTTTATACGAACGAATTCAGTCGTGGGTCGACACAGTTACATAATATTATAACATAAAGGGTTCACGAGAATCTGCAATTTGTATAAAATTGTACCTAGCTAACTAGTAACGGCCTGTATATCCCGCAACTAGTATTAAGCCTTATCTCTTATTAAGAAGAAAATTTGTAGTTTATTCCACCATATTATAGGGTTACATCAATCGTGCAGGTTCTTTCACCGCCAAGCGCGAGGTCAACTAAAGAAAATTAGGATTGGCTCACATGTTGACTCACATCTTGGCTTACAACAAAGTGCATTTAATTTAATTTTATTCATAAATGGTAGTCGGACCGTTAAATGCCGCTAGAGGGGAAGTGGTCAACCTTACCCAAAGACATTGGCGTTAATGGCCAATGCGTCACCAATCTTGGAATCTAAGAAGTGGTCCCTTGTACGATTAATTAGGTCCACTGGCTCATTCACCCTTCGAAAAGTAACACAAGAATACTAATTATTGCTGTTAGACGGTAGATTGTATAGCATTCCTCTTATTTCATTCAATAATTCAAAACATTGCGTTTAAGTTTATTCTGATAGTATGTTTATTAAATGAAATCAAGAACTTATAATAACAATTAATAAACTTTGATTATACTTCATAATAACGTTATTTTATTAAACATGTAGTCTTATACAGTGATAATAAATTATTATAATTTAACGAACGTTTTTCGTTTGTTTCGTTTTGCAAAAGATTTTTAATTTTATGTTATTTGCTTCTTTGGTTTATTATAAGGATCGAGACTATTCTAAATTTTAAAATACTGCTTCGAGTATATTATACATTAATCGTAGATGCAATGCTTATATATCTTTTTTATGTTACTAAACCAAACCATAGAAATTCGTCCTGGAAAGAACATACAAAAAATAAGTTATGTTTTGTTTAAGTAATAATTTTATTTAGTCCTGTATATTTTTTCACTCATAAATTTTGGAAACACTAAAAGTATATATGATTATGACATAAAATACAACGTTCAGAGATTTTTAAAGATATTACAAATGTTCTAGATTTTACATAATTACAACCTTTAGAAGAGGATTATGAATCTGTAAGTGTGATCTGCAATGTGTGATGCGCCTTTCCCTTCCGGGAATATAGGCAAGATGTTATGTAAAGTTTGTACACAGAAAATCAAAACTGAAACTACGTAAATATATGTTGTCATTTGAAAAAAAAAAGTATAAATACATGGAATATTTTGTTAACTTATTTTCAATATCATTAATCTTTTGTCCATTGCAGAGTACAATTTACATTATATTTTGTTCTGTGATATTTATAATCGGTGTATATATTCTCTTCATTAGGTTTAACTATCATTCTGATGTCGTAAATTGAATGGTCAATTAGCCGGAACAACTGCCTTATAAGAAAAAAATGGGTGTGGTAGTTCATACATGACCAAGCCTTGTAATTTTAAATGGGCTGTGCGCATTAATTAAAATATACCGGCATATATATTTATATTATAAATATTAATTTATATATAACGGGAGTATATAATATACATATACGTAGACGTTATCAACGTTTTCATTGTTAAAAAGAGCAAAATCCACATTCCATTTTCTTTTATCTTTTAATAAAATGATATAAAATATATTTAAACCAATGACAGTTTCGTTTTAACGAGCTTGTAAAATAATGCCATTACTCCTACAAGCAATGCATCTTCCAGACATTCTTTTGTTAGTCTTGTCTATTTACAAAACTAAATCAACAGTTTTTAACATTATTAACGGCCTTTTATGTACAACTAACTTAATACCCGACCACCGTTGGAATATATATTTTTTGTAAATTCAATATATATAAATGGTTGGTCTACTAGTAAGCGCATAGTCCTCAAGTCACAAGTCCGCCCAGGACCTCGAAATATTGGGTTCGATACCGGGTCCGGGCAATAAAAAGGTATGTATGTAAGGTACGTATATACTTACACTCCCTAGTAAGATAATGCAATCGTTTGCACATGCTACTTGGATACTTAAAATACGAATAAAAGCAAGCATTCGTTTCTACTTAATATAATTTTAATATGACTGACTGACATACAACGCAGCAGAATTTCCTACATATTTAAAAAAAAACCGTCTTCGTAGACACACACTCATCATATATTCTACCGCTAAGTAGAAATATTTGGTATTTTTATGTTCCGGCTTACAGGGTGAGTGAGCCAGTGTAACTAAAGGCACAATTCACGTAAAATCTCAGATCCAAAGGTTGATTGCGCATTGCTGTGATGTAAGGAATGGTTAATATTTCTTACAGCTCCAATGTCTTACCATCAGGTGGCCCATTTGCCAGTCAACCAAACCATGCAATAAATAACAAAAGAAAAAAAGTTTTTTTATATCTCAGTTTTATATATCAGTTCTCTGAGTAAAAATATTTTATTACAATAATGCATGCATCCATTTGTTGACAATATTATTTGAATATGAGTTTTAAAACATATTCTTTCGTCCCTCGAATGTGATTTACTTGCGTAGTTTGCTCCGAGCAAACGACGCATTTAATTTACAGCTCATTCAGTCGTACTTTATTTTAGATTATATTCCAGTTTTAATTACGAATATGTAATTAGTATTTGTCAACAAAATATAACAGCAACTTCGTAAATATTGACGATAGTTCAACTTGTCAAATATTATTTGGAAATATATTAAAATGTATTATATAACTATTCCCAACATTTTTAATTTGAAACAAGTTGATATCTAAAATTTATTTGACTCAGTTTCTGAGGTTCAGCATTGTATGTCAGTTAATCATTTTAAAATTACATTAAACTGATTTTAGTACTTAATCAGAGTACTAAAAAATTCTTCAATGTCATGTTAATTAGTAATTAATTTGACGTTGATTAGGTTTAAAACGTGCTCAAAGGACAAAAAACGAACTATGTATGTAAATGTTTATTCATTGGCACGCAGTCCACTTTGGCACAGATTATGAATAAACATGGAAATGCCTCTATGAATTTATATCAGTGAAAGCATAATTGATAACTGAGAATCCATGAAAAAGAGAAGAGTAATATTTCAAATCCATCGCACGCCCTTCGTAAAGTAAACATTCAGTACGTACAGTTTCATGCGAGACGAGACCACAAATATATGCCTATATATTTCATTTAATCCTTAATTACATATTTTATCTTTATCTGTAGTAGTTTTGTGACGTTCGTCATTAAATTTTTATAAGTTATTAACAGTGTTTTCTTATGTTTTTACTTTAAATGAAATCAAAACATGATAGTATTACGTAAATAAAGATTCCTTCATCGGAATTCATAAAGAAACATAATTAAATATAAAAAAAATATTATAATTTTACGTGGAGGGAAGTCGTAAGAATTGTTCAAAAGAAGTATTGTAAAGTAAAACGTAAAACTTTATTTACATTTCTGTCATTTGCTTCTATTGTTATAAGAACTTTGACAATAGGCCAAAACCCTTACAGGTACAGTACGTAGGTGTATGAGGTTTTATGTTACGTCATAACCATGTATAATAAACAAAAATTAAACAAAGTTATTTTGATTATTATTGTTAAATTACCGGTTACCATGTTTTGTTTGATGGTCCTAATTTTGCGCATATTCAATTTTGTTCATAAAGTTATATGTCCAGATTTTAATCCATCCATTATTATTTCACGAAATTCTAATATAACGAACGGTAATTAGTTGTATTCAATGTATTGTTCACATATTTACTTAAAATTAAAATGCTATTTTTATAAACAAAAATATATGATATTGCGGAATTCATTGTAGAAATTTGAAAAATAATTAAATATAATTATTTTTAAAATATTCAGACAAAATTGAAGTTTATACGTTAATGAAATGAAAACCTTTTTTCTATTTTCGAAATAAAGGTATATTTTAAAACGTAACCGTCACTCATAGCATAATATTTAATATTATTTTATCTTTAATTGTCTAAGGGTCTAACAGGGTGAAATTTTGCACAGGAATTCGTTATGGAACGTAAGTACTAAAAAAGGGGTTTTCAAAATTCAATTTCTAAGGGATAACCTGCTTAGAATGAGGCATGAAATTTTGTGTGAAAATTCGACATTTCTTATATTTTAAATATGGTTATTCGTCAAAATTTATCACATATAATGTTAAAGAAACTTAGGATGGAAGTTTGTATGGAAGTTCTCCAAACAACTCGTATGCCGTAGAAAAATCGGTGGGTGTATAATTTTTGTTATAAGATATCCTATCGGGTAAACGGCTAGTATAACTAAAAAAATAGCTAAAAATTTTACAAAATGTAGAAACTCTTTTTCAGTCGAAACTAGGCCGATCGAAAAAGGAAATTGCTTGACGGAAATAACATTACGTAGAACGCGTACCCGTGTAGTTCACGCGCTGTATTGCTAAGGTAAAAATATTGTAAAACAGTGAAATATGAAACAAATCTACCGGAACTAAGAGAAATGCATATTTATTAAGTACTAAAATATTCCATCACATATTTCCCCTTCCTTTAATACTATATTCTTATTATATATTTCATCGAATATATTTTATTTATAAAAAATATTATTGTTATATATGGCTCGATTTATTTCTACCAACTTATTGATTGGAAAACATAATTCGGTAATTGAGAAATAAATGTTCTTAAATTATTTTTTTGCAATTCCATTGATATTCTAAAGTAATGTTAACGTATTATACTCAAAAAATATGCCTGAGTTGAAGTTTCCCAATGCTAAGAATAGCAAAATCTTAACCGAATATTGTGGGCAATCACATCTGAATTTTCACACGCTTAATTTGTGTTTATAATTTATCTCCTACTCGGCAGTAACGGAAATGATCTTGAGGAAACCTGCATGGCTTAAATGAAAATTAGCCACCAATCCGCATTAGAGCAGCGTGGTAGAATTAGCTCCTAACTTAACCTCTCAAACAGAAGCAGTCTATAACTTTATTATTATGGCAAGAATTCAAATAATAAATATGTAAATACGTTGTTATAAAAATGATATTTTAATACGCGTAGTGTGATATTGATATTGTTGACAATTGCCACGGCTACGCTCTAAGACGATAAGTTTCATTCAAGCGACCCATTTTAGTGTACATAATATTTTACATAACATTGTTATATTTTGATAAATCTTTATCTTTATATTCTATCTATATTTAAATTTCTTTCAAAGACGGATAAACAATAACAATGTAGCACAAACCGAACAAATGATTACTGAAGATTAAAATATAACAACTTTGGTACTTTGTCATATTAAAAACTATATTCAACGTTAACAACAAGAAAGGTTATCACCGACGGCATTCGTAATCACATTAATTACAAATAGTGATCGATCAAAAAAGTCTTCACGATGTTTGATTGACAATGTTTTCGAGGAGTCATCCGTCTTTTCTTGTTCTTACTAGTTTTATTTCGTTCATTCGGTTACATAAGAATTAGAACAAAGTAAAGAATGCGATTAGGAATACGTTCAAATACGTACTTTATCTATTATTTGATTTGATGAAATAAGGCTTATAATGTCGACACTTTTATAATTAAATTGTCGTACGATACTGTTATAATTAAACATTAAAATTCCCTCTCCGATTGTATGTTTCCATTACCATATTCCTATTATTGACCTCAACTCTCTTATATAAGATGGCTACAAAATTTAACTAAAAAATAGTTTTTATTTTGTTTACATGTATTTGACATTCGGCACCATTTATTTCTTAAAGATTTTTATTTTATTGTTGAAATTGTTGTTATCTTACTGTTTGCTGTCCAATTAGGGTACGGGACTATTCTCAAGAGACTGGTTAACTCAGTGGAACACAATATTAAATTCCACAAATGTTTCCCCAAATACAAATGCAAAAATATGTATTGCTTAGCTATTAAAATCTAATGTGACGAAAAATTCAACAGGATCGAAAAGAGTACAGGAGCAGAACGAATACGTTCTTTTCGAGCATTGATTTCTAGACTCCCAGGGTCCTGCGAATTTCTCAATGGAAAACCTCATCACATTTTTAATAGCTTGCCCTAACGTGGAATCCGCTATAATATTTAATGACTGGTATTAGAGTATATTGAGCAATGTTGTACTAACGATCTTTTTTTCTCTTTAGCAACTATATATTGAATATAATGCTTAATCAAATTTAAGAAGTGATTCTTTAAACAATCGGTTTCTCTTTTTAAATTTCTCTTTCATAACAAAAATAATACGCATCATATCATCTGAACAATGACGAATTTTCTTTATTAATGAAAAATCAAAGTACTTTCCTTGACAGCACATTTTCACGCCAGCGGCACATACATATTAAGCACGTACTTTTCAAAGGCTCACACCTAATTTGCACCTAATTACCCTAAACTTTATTAAGCTGCACAGCCTTAATCAAAGTCAGCCAGCGCTTGTCGCACTTAAATGCAACAATTCTTTATTAACGTTTTTTCACCTCTCACCTGTCTTAAAAATAATAATAATAACACAACAGAATATATCGTTGTTTTAGTAAAGCGAGTTATATTTTCATCACGATTTGCAATTCGAGTTAATTAATCATTATTTTTTATAAGTCGAAGATTTTGTTTTCTTATTCTTCAGTTAAAAAAAATATTGTATGTGTTGCGTATAAGATTTACAAAGAATGTTGGAAGCTTATAGTCTCTCAAGGGCACTATGATTTATAGGTGATGGGCAATAACTGTTTGAACGAGGCGAATCGATCAATGGATTAAGACATATAATTGATCATTTTTATATATAAGTACTAGCTAGTGACCCTGGTTCGGTTGAACATATGCTCGATTTAAGTTATCATTTTTTGCCTTAATGAAATGATTTTGACAAAAGCGAAGTCCGACGATAATTCAAGATTGCACCGTGTTTAGTTCTCAGAAACTGCTCTAATAAATTTGTATGCGTTAGTAAATATCGAGAAGCATTTTGTTAAAATTATTTTAAACAAGCACTTTATCCATGAATACCATTCTAGCAGTACGTGTATCATCGGTGGATTATCGGGGGCCTCGCCTCGCCTTAAAAATAAACCTCCGATTTTACACTGTGCTCTAATAGTTGGTGGATACACATCCAATTTTATCTAACAAATTTGTTAGTGATATTTCCATTTACCGCTGAGCATGTGCTTGTCCGAATTTGAATCAACGACTGTCGATTGAATCACACGAGATAATATTTGTTTTTTATGTTTAAAGATATACAAATTAAAAAATAAATATTAGATTAATTCTTGATTCTCGTTTTCTATTTCTGTGAACTATATTGCTTCTAACTTAATAAAACTTATTATCACTAGCTACTAACATATTATTCATGAATTTATTACTCTTGTAATATATAATTATTAAATTTCACGTATTAAATTTTCTTCTATTCACTAGCATAGTTTCCACAGAACTTATTTCGTCTTTTTGCAAAAAAAATAAGTTGTTAGTGCTTTTTTACTGCTTTTAGATAGCTATGACGTAGGTAGAAATCTTAAAACTTCAGAAGACCTACTTTTTAGTTTTTTAAATATCTTTAGAAGATTGTAAATTGTATATTTTTCGTTTGCGTAACCTTAGAATTGTTTTTTAGGTTTCATTAAAAAAAACGCATTAGCATATAGTATGAGCTGGTGTTGAGTGCACCGGAATATCAACTACTATTCCTATACTCTATACCCATACCTCTCATACTTCTACGTCTCCTCAAAAAAGTAAAACATTCTTCTTTCCTTCCAATAAAAACCTCGTTTTACAACTTTAGATCCTCTTTATCGAGAACATTTATATTTATAATTAGCTTTTAAAAAAATACCTATGATCGATAGAGACCAGTGGAACTTGTTAAATATCTTTAAATTTTCTTGCGCATCTTCGGTACGACTAGCCTTTTGAGATAAATTGAAAATATTTAGTATTCTTAAACCAGACATTAACATTTCAACTATTTCTAAATGTAGCCACAATCTAGTGTTTAAAAATGGCCTCTTACATTCCTTGACAAGTACCCCTAAAAATAGTTTCGTATTTAAAGAAGGACGTGGAAAAGTCCCAATTGATAAAACAAAACCAAATCCTTTTCAATGTTTTATAAATATTAAATTCGATATGAATTAATTAAATATCCGCTATTATCTACTTTTGAATTCATACGAATGCTTATGAATATGAGCTTAAGCGAAAAGTAGAAATATGTACATAATATCATGTTCACATACGATCTGTGCATAATATGATGTGATTGTATGGCCTCATGTCGTATTCCGACTGGAGAAAAAAATTAAGGCCCTTAATTAGGTAATGGCATCATTATGGCAGAGTTAGGAAATGCTGATATAAATATTAAAACGAGCAGAATATTAAAATGTACGCACTCAGTACGACGAAGAAATAGCACCGCACGATGACGGTCACCATCTTTCGTACACTATAAACTAAACTCAAGTATTTATCAAAGCTGCATCATCGCTCGCCGCTGTCACCGTGGTGTCACGATTCATAGCGTGTAATAAAGCTCGCTTACGCAAAGGCCACTAAAAAGGGTCCATCATTTGCATCGTCGAGTGTAAACAGCCTTATGTGTTGCATATATTTTCTGACGATTTCGATTCTGAACTCAAATGTCAAGTGATATTGAAATCGGATGTATCTTGGATCGCGGTATATTTTTATGTCATTGTTTTAAAAAAAAATGAAATAACGTTAAATGACATTATGATGAAATTATTGAAGAAAAATACATATTCATTGAAAATATTTAATTTATAATACGTAACATTAATTTTCGTAATAGTAATATACATTAATTATGTACGAATGGTGGCACGAATGCTAACAAATTTTCCCAATTGAATCGAAATTCCGGTTATTTGGGCAAAAAATGGACCAGCCCTCGTAGTACTAGTGGAGGCACAAACTATTATACATTTAATTTTAAGAGTAAATAATAATTAACAATACTAAAAACGATGTTACAAATTTATATGCTAAACAAAGCCACATAGTATCATTTTATGATCCATTATTGATACCAGACGACATCGAGATAGTTTTCTTAAACAATGGTATTGTTACTTGTGTCATTAAAGTACGACCAAAAAACAATGTTTGTGGCAACTCGAAAAACAAGGAAACTTTATGAAAATCACCGAAACATTTATCAGTAAAATACTTATCACTATAGAAATCTAACGGCACCAACTAAGCGGTATTGTAAATTTCAAAAATAAATCAATTACGCGACAGTGTTATTAAAACAAATTAAGAATATTGTCATATATGAGAATGATATAGAAACTATGTAGACGATTAACAACATTTCGAAGTTATCTTAAAGAAATTAACTAAAGCAAATTATGAATTCGATAAAAGTATGAATTATTAATTATATTTGTAATTTAATAACATAAGTAAAATCACATAAGTCATAAGACATAAGTCTGAAAATAGAACAGACAGACTCGACCTAATCTAACACAAGCTTGATAAAAAATAGCATAAATTGTGCAAAACACATATCCCTGCTAGGCATATCGTCGAAAACCACATCAAATAAAATAAAAATATTTACCCAGAATTTATAGACTACATTAAAGTTTTCACATTAAAGTTTCTATATTAAGGAAAATCTAGATGAGCAAGTCGTGAGTCTTTATTATACAAAATGAAAACTGTAGCATTAACACAGCGACTGTGTAACTGGAAACATTAAGTGATAACTTCCTAATAACATAAGGCATCAGGCAAATACGCTATCTCACAAATTATTCTCGGCTGACCTGTAAGGGATTTTCCGGAGATTGGAGAGAGACAGGCGAGGCCCTAAAATAATGAAACAAAATTAAAGCGCCTTGCTCTTTTGATCTTCTCATATTTGAGGAAGCTTCTTAAAAGTTGGAAACTAGATTGAGAAAGTTATCAAACGATATTAGTAAAGCCAGCAAAGAAACTAACATCTCTAAAGAAAACTTGACGACAATTGTAAAATTACATCTTGGAAGACCATACAACAAAGAAAAAAAACAATCTATTGAAGTTCACAAAATCCAACTACAATGGTTGTCAACGGGGGATGAAGATATGTATACTCAATTATGAGCAGAAAAGCCGTACTTATATACCAGCTGAAAGAAATAATCAGAAGTGGCGATGAATTGAAAGTGAAAGAGTGATCAATACGTATCTCAGGAACGAAAAATGAAAAATACAAAGCAAAAGACCAGATGGGAAGATGAGTTACGTCCAACAGTTGGCCCTCATTGCAGAAAAGTATTTCCAGATATTAATGGAGTAAGCTGCAAAAGATATTTGCCAAGCCGTTACGGAATACAATTTTAATCAATGTTTGTAACAAAAACAAAAAAAGTTACCAAATGTGCGCTGAAATAATTAACAAATAGTCGATCAAGCCATTCAAATACATGTTAGAATGGATCGCAATGATCTTATACAGTAACAATGATGACTAGGATTCCTAAAACAACAATATGTTTTAAGTAAAAGAAAAGTATCAAATGTGGTATTAAAAATTCAAATTTTTGGATTCTATCTTGGAGTACATAATATATGTAGTTTAAGCACTGAATGTATAATTTACAGTGTTAAAATTGAGAATACCAAGAGTAGCTTACATAAATAGCTTAAGTAAATTTAATTTAAAAATTTTACACGAAGTAATAAAAAGTCTGCTCGAGCTGTTAAGTAGTGCGTTATAAATTAATATATCATTGCTTTAAGACGACATATTTAATAATAATTATGGCTCTAGCGATGCCGTCGCATTTTCATTTTTATGTAAAGAAACTGCATCAAAAGCTCTACATTTCAAATACTATTAAGTCTTATTTAATACTATAAAATAAAGAAATTTCTACCATAAATAAAACCTATCTAAGTTTCCAAGCTCCTAACATATCAAAATCTTTAATCTCGTTAGTTTTTCAAGTATTTTTAAATTGAAATCGGAAAAGTAAAATTATGATAAAAATATAATTGGTTTGACTTATACATATAATTTTCGCTTTAGCTATTAACTTTTATCGTTACAAATTTAAAATACTGAGCACGAACGCTTCGTAGATAACGGTAATACAATATTATGCTACGCCAGAATTTTCTAACTCTGGATCGTAGCACGTACAAAGGTTTTAAAATAATAGCAATCCATTACTATTTTTTACGTTATTTAAAAAAAAATCCTATCACTAACACAATATAACTGTTTCTATAAGGTGAAAGTCAATTTCTGAAAATAAAATTTACCACAATTTTACGCATTTTGCGCATAGTTTCAGTAAACATGCGGCGCGCTGCTGCAAACGAAGTACGAGTAAATTCCCTAAGATTGACACAATGGTTTAACCTAAAAATGCCGACACGTTTTGTTGGGTCACCTACTTAAACAACATTCGCGGATCTGCGAACACAAAAGCGACGCAAAATTATATTGAAATAAATTTTTACAATCTTCATTTCACTACTTGCAAAAGTTATGGTCCAGTATAGTTGACCCTTCAATAGTTTCAATGTCGCAGAGTTTGTAAGCTGTCTGAAATATTTTAAACTTACTGGAAAGTTGATTGTCGGCGCGCCCAGTGTCGTAGACAGCGTTGGTAAGTGTGTCACCAGAATGGCTTATCAGCGAGCAGCGCTTGGCGCGCGTCGCGATGCCGAACTCGAAGGGAGGTTGGAGTACGACTACCCACCTCAACCGAACGAACAACACTGCTTATCGACCCCGCGCGCACCGCACCAACTCTCCCGCTAACCCCTGCTCTAATGTGACCCCGCGCCTCCTACCGCGCACCATTGCCAAAATGCGAGGAACCTTTAAACAATTCATCTGTCATTATTCTCATCGTCTTAGCGATCGATGACCACGTGACATTACTCAAACAAATATATAAAATAGCACTTTCTAAAATAGAAAATTCTAACACGATATAAGTACTTTCATTGATTTTTTAAAGTTAGTGTTCATCTAACGTCTGACGTAAATATAATTAAGGTCACGAAATAGGGGTATTTTAGGTGGTATTTAAGGAATTTTTAATGACATTAAGGTCACTTTCAACTTTTAGTAAATTATTAATATATTCAAAAACTCGTACCAACGCCTAAATTCTATGAAATAGGAGAAACGTTTTTATTTAACAGGGTGTAATTAAGGAGGTAAGGTGTTTCGATTGCGGCATTTAGGGTATTAATACAAATATAACCACTATGGTTATAATTACACTCGTACATACGAAAGATAATGGGAAACGAAAATTAATTTATCCAATTAGAATAATCTTCCTTTGCAATGTAAATAAGTTTTTACTGCATAACAATTCCTCAATAACAAACCAGAACAAAGGCGTAATAAGTATTGAGCTATCTACAGTCTAAAAGACCTGCTCTAGCTTTTATAATGTATTTTAAATTTGTGAATACTATAATTAATACAGTTTATGTGCTACAGGTATTGTTTTCGAAAAAAAAAATACTTATTAACTGAATTGAAAAATTTGTTTTTCTTAAACAATTTTACTATTAAATTTATTTATTCCTAAACATTGAAACTTCGGAAGCCGGGAATGTATTACATTTGAAAAGATCTTAGGCTTCAGGTAGCTTTTCGTCTTCTACTTTCCCGTATTATCGTGGATAAAACAACACTTATACGAAGTATGTTCTACGCCTGTGTTCGTAGTTTTCTCTTCGTAAGTGCAAATTGCAGCGTAATCATGAATTATATTTTTATTTAAACGACACCTTTCCATAGTTGTTAGAAAATAAATGAGGTTACATACAAATGTTCAGCTCTTTTTATGTACATTCTTGTCATATTATCACTATTTTAGCTATGGCGATATATGTATTATTATTTTATTTATGAAAGATTTTTACCCTCTCTGTGAATACAACTACATTTCTATTCCAATATAAATGGTTTAAAGGTTAAAATTTCGGAAGAACCATCTAGTGAAGAGATTGAAGGAAACACATTTCATAAACACGTTCTCCATGTGAAAATATGTATATATGACAACTTTAATCGGTCAAGCGGTAAGACACTATAAAGGGAAGTTTAGTTAGTATATAGATATTTTTTTATATAAATTTTTATATTGTAAATCTAATAATATTTTCTTAATACCTACAGAAATATTGGTGTTAGGAGCGACCAGCCGCAGCCACTCATTTAGGAATCCAGCGCCAACACTCTTTGTGTCATTTGAGCTTTTAGTCTTTTCGCGATATGTCCTTCGGTAGACGAGATTCTATAAACTTTCGGTCATTGACCTATCTTTAAAGTTTCCTCTTAAATGGTTGTTGATGTTAACTTTTTACAAATTATGCTACTTGGTAAGCCTTATTTCTTGCTAAGTTAATTTTTCATGAGAAATATATATTTGTGTGTCTAACCACCTTATATTATATATACCGTCATGCTTCCTTTCTGCTACCACTCTCAACTCCATTGTGAGTGAGGCTTCATACATTATATTATGATTATAATAAAAAAAGCTTTATGTATACGTACATTTTATAGCAAATTTGCCATTTATAAAATCTATTTATTTTGGGAATTGTTTTCGTTTGATATCATTGAATCGTCACAAATAATATAATTACTTCAAATGATTTAAATTGTCTAATCCTGAATAGATTGTTTAATATTATGTATTGGATATTTTTATGCAATTAACGAGGACAAAAAATTCGTTTCGATTAATTTTTCGTTTCGTTTTCGTTTCGAATAATTTGTTTATTTAAAATCTTTAATTAATATAAGATTGACTAAAATAAATAAACGAGTAAAAAAAAAGTAATAATTAATTGAATTTTAAATCATTATGTTTTTTTTTCATTATGTTAAATTAAGATATTGTAAACTCTCCGTCCTTCAAATTTGTCTAACTAATTATTTATACTAAGTCTGACTTTATATTCTTATTATAAATTTTCTTGCATATATGAGATATCTTCGCTAGAAAATTAATAAATTAATCATTAGAGTGGACAATCTTTTCACTTTATTTTACATTCACCAGAAATACACTTAACAAAATATGTTGTGGTCTTTTTTATGATATAGGTAGACGGACGAGCAATAGAGCCACGTGGTGGTAAGTGGCCACCATCGCCCATAGACAATGGCGCTTTAAGAAATATTAACCATCCCTTATATTGCCAATGTGCCACCAACCTTGGAAACTGAGTTGTTATGTCCCTTGAAATTACATTGGTTCAAACCGGAACACAACAATACTTGGTATTGCTGTTTATGGGTAGAATATCCGATGAGAGGGTGGGTACCCAGACGGGCTAGTACATAGCCCTGCCACCAAGTGACTAACTGTAAAATTATGTCTTTAATCTTCTGATTTAGATTTATATCGAAAAAACTCCCTACTTTAATTCTACAAAGCTGTATCTACAACATGAGATAATTTTGCAATGTATACTTGGATTCATTCTCATATTTAACTGCTTTGTTGGCCTAATATACGTAAGACCGATATCCGAGGTCCTGGGTTTAAGCCCCAGTGGATAAAAATTATTCAGTGTTTTAGTTGAAAAAATCACAGTAGCAGCCCGGGGTCTGGAAGTTGAAAGTACACTAAGTACACTCCCGTGCCGCTTGCGTACGCAAATGTTTACGCAAACACTTGTGCACTTTAATGAACTACGTAGTTGGCTAGTTTCCCTTTAGATTGGTCATCATGGTCAAAAACAGTCAGGAGGACATTATTTTTACTAATTGTCATGTCATTTGGTTGTAGGTCATTGTGCAAGTGCCTCTGCGTAGGTGCCACCCACTGATCAGAAGTTCTACCGCCACACAGCAATGCTTTGTATTGTTGTGTTCCGTATTGAAGGGTAACAAAGGCAGTGTAACAAATAGCCCTCTATTGGAGCATTAACGATGTAAGGAATAGTTAACATTTTTAGAAGCAAGGCGGACCACATAACACCACTTGGACCTTGGCCATTATAGCCCGTCCGCTTACCTGTACTATAAAAGAAAATTTCGTTTATATTTTCAAAAATATAAGTTGCTGGGCTTTGCCCTTATGTATTTAAGACTTGGAGCTTATTTCACCATGATGCTTCAATGGAGGTTCAGGACTTAACATGTATCAGAAATTCATCCTACATATTATGCAGGGCAAGTATTAAATGAATTATAAATAAAAATTAATCATACAAAAATACTTTTCTAAGCTGGAACGTGCCTTCATCAATTAGGATTCACGTTTTAGTTACCACTGGTCCATCGGCTAATGTTTTCAACAAAATCACATCGGCTTATTCGAACAATGTTGACCATCCGAGTTTTCAATACGATTAGTTTAGATAATTACGCTATCCCATTTAAAGCGTGAAGTTAATGCTTGTTGACTTCCAGGGAGGATATATAACATACATATATAATTGTATTTAATTAACACGAATGTATTTTTAGATGTTAAAAAAGAGTAACTACTGAGTTCCTTGCCGGTTCTTCACGGTAGAATCTACATTCTGAACCGGTGGTAGCTTTACTTAATACAATTTGTTAAATGACGACTCAAAAGTGCTTGTAAAAGCCTACTTGAATAAAGTATATTTTGATTTTGAAAAAAAACTGGTTCGCTATGGAATTGTTGTGTTATTAACCGATGTAACCGACCGACAAAAAAGTTTCACGTGTTATATTTCATTTCAATTTCATTGGTATTGAACATTGAAGCGTATATTCAGACGTGTCGGGAGTTTATTTTTAGGAAAAAAGACTGTTTTTTATAAATCAGGCTATTTTCCAATACTCGAAGTGTAATTTGAAATCAGGGCATCTCATCACTCGCAGCGCATCTTGATAAACAATAGATACGATAAGTGACATATCAATGCATTCACTTATTCATTTTTTATATAACATCATTAAATATAATAATTTCGTTGTTAATTAATTAAGTAAATAAATGAATTTAAGAAAATCTTTTATACGTAAACCCACGTTCGAGGTCGGAATACTTCAGTAATTGCTTATATTGCTTAACGTAGTTTCCAGTCTCGGTTTTTTTTTTAATTCTAAGGGTACTTGACATTTACTGCAGAGCGATTTATATAGAAAATAATTGTTGTTTACCATTTTATTTTCTTTGACCATCTTTAAGTCTTTACGACTTATTATATTTTTCTTAAAGCAATTATCTATTACTTATAAATTTATTTAAAAAAAAAACATACGTACACTTCACGCTACCGTTTAAATGTTATCACGTAAAAGGTTCATAATTTATAAAAATAATTGTACTCTGCACAAGGTATTAAGTGCTTTGTTGCGTTCAAAGTATCAAGGTAAGAAGCCTTCCCGGTTAATTTTCATACCTCGGTAAATACTACTTTTGTGAACACATCATATTATTATTATTATTTTAGTTCATTTAAATAATAATTAGGAAATCATTTTTAATTATTTATTTTTTGTTCAAGTGGGAGCTTTGTCCAATTTGTAAAAAACATCGAAGAAAATTTTTTTTTGGATTGTAAACGAACATCTTAACTGTTATTGTAAGTGTTTATTCCTTACACTCTGGGTAAGAACGTAAGAGGTGTAACAACCATCTAATTACTCTGGCTGACTCATTTTCAATACGAAACACGGCAATAGAGAGTAATTGATATTTAACGATGGAATAACGAATTTGTGACTCTAGAGTCCGGCTTGCTTTAATTAAGCAATGGATACCTTAATTAAAAATGAAAAAAATCTAATCAGTTTTTACTTCGTGTAATCTCCGAACAAAGAGCTTACAAACTTTGTGATACGTTGGAAATAATATCAAAAAACTACCGACTAATGGACAAATGTTCATTATTTGTTAGTTGTGTTTAGGTTAATCCCTTAATTTATATTTTTAATGTATATTGTGTAATATTATAGTGCATGGTGATACTTCCTGTAAATATTAAAACACAGTTATAAAATAAACAACAGAGTTATTAATATAATGGAAACTAAGCGGCTTGTGATCAAAAGTAACGACTATAAGCAAAAATAATAAAAGTTAATTTAAATTAATAAATTAAATTTTATTGCAAAGCAAAATTGCAATATAAAATGAATTTACAAGTTAAGGGTTCTTTAAAATCGCTGTATTCTCTCGATTTATAATCCATATATAAAATTTATTGAATTATATATATATATATATATATATATATATATATATATATATATATATATATATGATTTCAACTTATCACTCACCACGAGATAAACTATAGGTCCGATTGACTTGAAACTTACCATAGTTCTCCCTTCGCGAGAGAGCAGACATTAAGAGAATCATTTCTAAAATTTTCAACATGAGGGGAAAACGAGAGGGCTAACTTTGTACGAACTTTACTGGTAGTAGCTACCAGTCGTTAATATATACGAAAAGAAAAGCGATTTATTAGGAGGAGATTTACAAAAACTAAATACTGTCCAGATTCGAGATAACCCAACGGATTAAACATACAGACCTTAACCGAAGAGAGCTAATTTAAATTCAGGTATAATTTTCATGTCCTTAATTGGTGTCTATAGTTCTTTTCGCTCGAAAATGAAAAAAAAAAAAACATCACGACGCATAAAACGAGATTATATTGCTCAAATGTTAATAAATGATACACATTTAAAAAAATATTTTATTCGAATTTCTATGTGTATTATTGACTAGCCGTATGACAAGTCTTCCAAAGCTAGAATTGTAACTGTAATCTAGATCAGGAGCGAACCCAGATTTAAACCGTATCCGTGACCTCAGGATCTATACCTCGACGAAGCCATGTAACTTATTAACTGTAAACGAAGTATAAAAAAAAAATACACGAAATTTATTTAAATACATTTTTT
The DNA here is from genome assembly GCF_905147765.1 of Vanessa atalanta. NCBI lineage: Eukaryota > Metazoa > Arthropoda > Insecta > Lepidoptera > Nymphalidae > Vanessa > Vanessa atalanta. The sequence continues at coordinate 11,762,233 of NC_061902.1, read as the reverse complement.
ATATACTTACGTACTAACCATTGTTGGACGCTCTGATAGCATCGTTGTTATGTTAAATAGGTTAAGAAGGGATCTTCCGTTTGAAGTAGGGTTTTTCTGAGTTTAAATTTAAATATTAAAATTATTGTATAAAATTTTAAATTCATTCACCGACCATTCGAGTATACAATAACGTTCAAACGGAGAGTAGAAAAAATGAGGCTTCTATATTCAATGTCCAAATTAAACTAAATAAATTAAATTTTTTTTGTTATTATTATGTAAACAGCCAGCATTGCAACAGATTTCATTTACATGCTTTAATTCGAACTTACTCACAACACTTATCAATGGATAGACTAAATATAAAACTCTTAAATATTTACCCTTGATTCATATTTCCGGTTCCTCATTTTATTTAAGGTGTTATTCAATTCACTGCGAAGAGGAGTTTTGTGCTACTAAGATGACGGATGCGACGTTAATACAATCCGCTGATAGGAAAAAGTTTCTATTAATGAATGGAGTATCAAGAGCATATAGAATATGATTCGAGTTCAGCCTTTTCCATTCGTAGAAGGTAAGATATACAAACCTATATACATATATTACTTATGTATATTTATTTATAATACAATGTTACTTAACAAAATAATTATTAACATTAAATTTAAATCCTTAAATTTATACAAATATTAATTAAAAATGGTTACAGTTTAAATCATGACCGCGTGGAATAGTGGTAAAAATCAGCTAGCTAACTATTTCCCCGTTGAAGCGCAATTCCGATCCTCTGGGCACAAAACGAACCTGCTCACCTGTCACCAGTGGAGTTGATAAATGAAAGGTAAATAATAAGGCGACTTGTTATACTTATTTTACTTAACTAATTTGATCCACTTACTTCCAAAGTCCCGATGTCAAGTTCGCAGATGTATAAGAATACAATTTATTTTAAATCCACGATTAATGCCATTATGATTATCAATTTGTGTAATACCTCATTGATCTGTACTACTCTAGTATTAGTAAGCAAAATGCATTAGATATAGATAGATAGAATAACTGCAGTGCAAGTGTTCAATGTAAGCAACTAGAAGTAGAGTGTCAGTTCTATTGCTACGATAAGGGCATCTATGAAGGCAAACAGACTAAGTTAAATGACAGAAGAGATTCACAGTCAACTGGAGATATACTCGATTTCAAGTAACGATTATATTGATTCAATGTGCAATATTCTGTACTATTCTTTTCTAATAATATTTATTTGACAATTTGTATTACGACGAATTTAGGAAATCTGCATTTTTTCGAGCTGGAGTTATGGTAAGCTGCATTATTATAATTTAAAAGCAAATAAAACACAAAGTGAAATATAAAAAGATTCCACGCGGTCAAGATTTATACAGTAACTATTTTTAATTCATATTAGTATATATATTTAAGCTTATCAATTCTTATAATAAATGTATAATTTTAAAATATGATTAATATCACAGGTGGCTCACTCGGCCATCATACCGAAAAACAATAATATTAAGTTTTGCTGTTGGGTGGTCGAAAATGTGCTAAGTGAATAGTACGCGGCTTTGTGAAAGCCTGTTTGGGTTTTGGGTTCGAGCGAGCTACCTAGAATTCTAAAAACCACCGTTAACCTTTATTATCACAATAATTCATTTGTCTTGTTAACAGCCAATAATAATTAACTTCCTCCTCTTCTTACTAATGATCAGAATATCAAACTTTCGGCACTCGCTCCTCATTGGAAGTTCAATTCTGAACGGATTTGGATTTCAACTCATTATCTAACTTCGTTGTGGGCGATTTTTCAGTTAGCGCTTTAGAACTTTGTACTAAATCTAATTAAAAACTTTCAATCTAAATTTTGTTGCACATTCGTTAACTGTTTTGCCATGTTACATCACATAGGTATCAAGATTTATATGAGCATCATAAATATACTAATTTACGAACGCGCAGTGCTTTATTCGTTACGGCGTTTTATATGATAACATTATTTCACTTTTTTATCTTTACGCGTTTCCCTTACATGTAGAGAGGGGTGTAGAACTCGCCGATGCTGAGTGCGCTCATATACACACAAAAAATGCAGTAGTACTCACTTCATCCCTTCGGGACATTATCGTTTGCGCATAATAACGTTACGCCCCGATGGTTGGCCCACCTATGCGGGCCACAAAACTAGTAGAGTTTCCCATCTGCTACGTGATACATTCGCAAAAAAAGAACGAACGTCATGCTCGGCAACGAGTTATCTCCACCGACTATCGCTACGAGAGAATATGAGAGAATTTTGAGGAGCGGCAGCACCGTCAAAGTGTAGTGCGTCGTGTCCAGTGGCGCACCGTACTCGTGGCAGGAGGGATATTACCCACTTTGCTTGTACCGGTTATCACCTGCGTCAGCCTATACTGTCACCTTTTGTTTTTATTAAAATTATATAAATCCTACTTATATGAATTATTATTAATAATTATTTAATTAGATGCATTTGATTATACTAAAACCTTTTTCGAGAATTATGTTTAATAATTTAGTAGTTTTTTCAATTACGAATTAATTAAAACAACAAATTTATTAGTTTAGACTTAAGGTCCGAGAAATTTAGCACACCATTAAGCTTTTCATTGACCGAACCAATCCAATCGACTTAAAACAATCTCACTAAAACCTAAACTGATATTCTAGGATTTGTGTTTACATAAGATCGTCATACTGCAGTTGATATTGCTAGTTAAACAATCTGTAGATACAAGCGACTGAAACTGGTGTCTATTTAAGCTGTGTCACTACGATCAATAAATAAATTGGAAGGCATTGCATTGCTTTGCAGTGATTTAACGGCGAATTCAGTAAACATTTTAGAAATTTACTTAATGATACAAGATGAAAATTATTTTAAGTATAATTCTTCTGTTTTATTATCTAAATGTCTGTGCGTATGTCACGAGAGACTATTTCTTACATTATAGGTAGAGAAATTATACATAAAAATCTTCGAAAACTACCTACTGATTATTAATAATAAGTTGAGTTATATGTGATTAGATTGTAATAATAGTATTATTTGATGAATATACGCACAAGACGCGAGTTGAGACTTTATCATATTACAAAAAGCATTGCAGTTTTGATTATATATCAGATTATTTTAAACAAATAGCACACGTACGTAAAATTAATCTTAAAGATTTACTAAAATTATATATAATATAAATAATATAATTAAACGTGCCCTATTAACTAATAATATCTCTGAAACTAGAGTCATATATTACAAAGCGTGAAAAACCATTGTGTAAACATTATTATTAACTCTCTTTCTCTTTTCTACTTTTTTTTTACATATTTCTTAAAGAAATAAGGTATATATGTTGCTGTAAATATATTGTATAATTTAATTTAAGATCTTCAAATGGATAAAAATACACAATTATCGTCTTTGTTACAGGTTTGCAGCGTTCGTTTGTTTCTTTGCAGATAATTTTAATCTACGATGACACAATAAGCATAATATACATATGTATATATTTAAAATTACCTAACAATGAATCTAGTTTACATTTGTCATACAAAATTAAATCGTATCTCTATGTGAACGTTCCAGATTAAACGGATTAGTAGTTTTTTTGTGTGAAGACATTAACTATATACCTATGTACATACAGCATAGGTACATATCTATAAAATATCAGTCGATCCTTTCTCAGTTGCTGAAGAATAAACTGACAGAGTCATATTCGTATGTTCACACTACCATTGCTTGAAATGCACGTAAAACAACGCAAGCCCTATTCTTGAACTACTCTTTACGTGTCCTCTGTAATAACTTTTCAACAACAACCAAGTTATCAATATCGAATACCATTATCAAATCAAAAGGTATCGGTAATATTTTTATATTGACGTCGTACATGATTAATCGAAAAAGAACACTTAAAAAAAAACCGTTGCAAATTCTGTTTCGTTATTATATGATTTTAGTCAGGTCAGACTAATTAATAATATAAAAATAAATTAATATTATAATACATTTTTTAAAAACAACTTTTTATTTATGCGTTTTTTATATATAACACGTTGTGGAGTTGCTTCGTCTGGAGCCAATCCTGGACGTAGAATCAGGTCATGCTTAAAATGCTTTGTCATCGGAGGAAGTGTGTATAACAGGAAGTGGTTATATTCCAGCCTGCAAGTTAAATAACAGGTATGTAAAAAAGGAACCATGTTTTTTCTCGAAGCTCTCACTCGTAACTCATTCGATTATTATGTAATTCATGCACGCTGCTTTAGGTAGTTTTTTTTTTATCTCGTATACCTTAGGCTAGACTCAGTTAATTTTATTATTTTAAAAGGACGTAGCAGTATGTTGCCTACTTGGCTTGATGGATATTTTTGAGTATTTGGAAAACGTGGACATAATATATAAAGTAGATCCGACCAATAATCATAATCTTAAAAAAAAAAACATTCATTGTTGTCCATCAAGGAATCACATATGGTTAAATTTAAATTTTGGCTACTATTCGTTAAAATGATTGCAGTATAGGGGTCATCTATTTGGTTCCCTAATAAGTATGTCAGAACATTATTACGTACGTATGCTGTTTGCTTAAAATCATCTCATTTATATTCAGACCTACAAAGCTATTTATTTATTATTATTTATTATTCTTGGTCAATAATTAAAATAATTATATACATTATTTTAGTTGTTATACAATTTACTAAATTTAAAATACAATCGAAGTTAAAATAATAAGCCTGTTACCTATTCACGACGTAAAACGATTTAGATGAAATTTGGTGTAAAGATAGTTTAAATCCCGGAGAAGGATATAGGCTACTTTTTTTATTCAACCTTCGAGGCGATAAAATGCGGTGTGCTATAGGTTATGTTTTATAAGTTTTATGCAAGTAACGCCTCAGGTTCATATTGTACATATATTGTACATCAATGACTGTTCTATATTGTCTTGGAGTACTAAGCAATTGCTATAATGAAAATAGAGGAGACATTTGATTTTATTACTTCATAAACAAACTCAGAAATCAGTTACGAAAATCATATATCCTAACTTTTAATATAATGTAACTTTTTTCATAAAACTAAACATGTTTACTCAAAGTGAGACCATCCGCAAACACGTTGAAAACTATCTCTTTGTTCCGAGCTTAAAATATTTCATAGAGTCGCATCTATAAGTATATGGCGGACTGTTGTTTCATGCAATGAGATAATATTTTCATTAGCCACGTTTGTTTTGTTTATAGTAAAAGTATTATAGTGCTATCTCTATCTAATTAAAATGATTCACATGTAAAATAATAGTTAAAAAGAAACTATGATTTTTTTATATTAAAATGAAGTTCTTTCATGGGGTTTAAAGTAGAATGAACTGGCAGAAATTGTTACGACTATTCCCTTTATATCTTTTATATACGATTTAATATAACACTGTTGTAACTTATTTTTTGTTATTGTTATAAGTCACACGGATTATTATTAGAAAAATTGTATTCCTTATCATTTAATTATGATTTGATATTTCATAAAATTAAACAAAAACGACTTTGTTCTCGCTTAATTTTATTTATTTTATAAAGCGGGTGTACCACGATATATCGCTTATTTTTGTTTAATTTTTTTAATAGTTTACATCATTTTTTTATAATCCATACAATTTTGACTCGCTCAAACAAAGCTCACGTTATTTGGGTATTGTATTATATATAGCTGGTATTATTTGTATGTATAGCTAAATTAATACAATATACTGGAGCATAACAAAAAATAGCAAAACAACAACTACTTAAATGTACCCTTTTTTGATTGACTCATTGAAAAATAGTATAAGATGATATGGCTGGAAAGAATTTTACTTGTGAGATGACGTCAGATAGGAAAGTATGGAAGAAGAAGACAAGTTACGGCGACCCCAAGTAAATTGGAACATTTTTGACCAACTATTTAGTGAATTATTTAATCTAATTGTTTCTCTGTATAAAGGCGTGAAATACTTAGCGAAATTGTCATACAAATGTTATATTCATTTCCTTTTCCTATATTTAGGTGATAATATATTTAGAATTACCACCACACAAGAATTTGTCAATATATATTTTTTTAAATTATTTTATCAAACGTAAACGATGAGGCCTTTCGAGTTTTATTTAAAGTACTTCTTGCATTATTGCTGTAGTTTATCTTTTTAATGTATAATATCTATAGGCGCGTTTAAGGGTAAGACAAGGTCCTCCCCGAAAGGTTTGCCGCTCTCTTCTCCCTTGTGTATCCGTGGGGCGTACTCTAGATACTACCTTCTGATATATAATAATATGAATAAGAAAAATATATTAATTTTATCAATGAAACCATATATTTTTATTTATATACCAAATTCTTTCAATAACCGTCTATTATATGTTTCACACCTGCGGGGAGTCCTGTGATGGACAACTTTTCATTCATTGAGGAAAGAGATGTAAGTAACATTATAGAAGATAGATGCTACCTCTCGCTTTACTGATATACAAATAATTGTCATCATCATCATTAGTGGAATATATCCAGATCGGCATAAACCGAATTTACGTTATACAGCATTAAGACCAATATGTATATTTGAGATAATTGATTAATAGCTTTGTTTTTGGCAAATGAGGAACCTTATTATAAACGGTCACCAATATCGTAGAAATTGCCGATATTAAAAAAATATCACTGATGTGCTACCGAACTTGGGAACTAAGAAGGATAGTCCCTCGTATGTAATTAAACGGGCTCATTTACAAGTCTAACCTAACCCAACACGATATGCTGTTTAGAGGCAGAATAAGTGATGGGAAGGCGGAACCTACCCCGATCCAGAAAGGGCTGTACAAGCCTATAAGCGTGCAACGTAAACTGAGCTATGTACACGAGATATCCATCCAACCTAGATTTGGATGGAGTTTGTTCAGCTTAGCTGTTCCACTGCGTGCTTGCGAATATAAATATGGCTGAATTTCATCTATCGCATGCATTTTTACTTGGATTTACGACACTCTAACGATGTTTTTCATTACTCTCGAACACGAGATGAATAATTCACACATGGAAATATATTAGCCGAGTTTAAGACTGTAATACTAACAATCTTTAAATACTAGTTATAATAACTACCAATACTTTTAGCACTACGCAGGATTCGAACATTTTATCCCAGCGTGTATTGATAACATAAAATAAAACAACATTAATGTTATTTCTCAGGTCAACTCGCTTATTTTCAAGATGGCAACCCCTAAAGTAAACTGTTGTTGACGTTGCACGATGTGTCAAGTATCGTTTTCGTAGAATACGAAATAGGAATATATCTTCAATACAGACAAATATTTGTATCTCAAACATATTTCGTCGCTAACTTGAGAGATGTTGACATCTCAACTTTGATACGTATGAACATATTGTGCAAATAAAATAGTTAAAAAATGTTTGTCTCTCTGTGTTTATATATTCACAAACGATTTTCAAATGGTATTAATATATAAATAAGGCTTTGTTAATACATCAAACGAATCGATCGAAAATTCATAGATACCAAAACAATTTGTACTTTGTCTTAAAGAAACATTGCCAACATTTCAAAAACAATAAATAATAAGTAATAATAATAATAATAAGGAGTTAGTATGAAGAATTAATAATAGCTTATATAAACTTAATATAAAATCTTAAATTAAATTATTTCAATTAAATACAAATTTGTTAGGTTGTTCGATACATTAGTTACAAATTATACAGTTTTATAACTGTTATATTTGTGTAATTTATATAATAAAGATTTTTTTTTTATAATGTAGTGTCGATGAGATTGGAAATAATGCGAGTTGTATATTTTATAGGCGTGTCGACGAACTTATATCCGAGCTAACCATTCCATAAAGATCAAACGTGATTTTGTTACGACACGATATAGCAAAATAATTTGTCGCTAACACGAACCTCACCTCTACAGGGAGACAACGTAGATTTAATATGTAAATTTGACAATACTGTCATGAAAAAAATGGTGTGAATTGTATTGATTTTAAATATAAAATAAAATTGCTAATTAAATAAATACTTAATGTCATTAATTTATTGTAGGACAAAACAGAAAGCACGTATGAAACATGTCTTCGAACATAACATTTCAAAAAAGATTCACATATTCGAAAAAAGTGAAATATGAGAAAAACTGGTCTATAGTAATTATAAAAATATCACAATTATTATTAATATTTATTATTATTATTTTCGCCAAGTATATATTTAATATTTTTTCGATATCGTTTTGATCACGTTTATTAGTTATACAATAACGGGCTTTACGTAGTTGATCGTATATTTTTAGAAAATAGCGGCCTTATCTGCTTGTAAGTATTGTCTAGCGAACGCTTAGTTCATCGACGCTACCTCTCTTTCTATTATCATTGCTTTGACATTAGAAAGAAGAAGACACAACATCGTTTAATCCAGTTAACAACAGTACATATGTTGTCGTATTAAAAATCCTAATTTGATTATTCGACACTCTTAAAATTGTATTTTACTATAATTTATCTACATGGCCGGCTATGTTGATATGTCACGCTGTAATGAATTTTGAGCATTCTGTACGTAAAGCCAAATGATAAATACCGGCCCAATAGCCGCAAACCCAAGTGTAATTGTATCAACAGATATTAAACAGGATCGTGTAAACTAAAGCTTGTCGATATTCAAATATTAACATATTGAAAATATATTAATATCAAAGCGGTGAGCCATTTATTACTATTATAATAAATTATTTATTTCTAAAAAATATAAATAATAATATATATATGTTGAAATAAAACTATGTTCGTGGTCACGGGCAGACTGTCTGCCCGTGACCACGAACACTGCAAAGTGCTCGAAACGTCGGGATGTTAAAATAATTAATATACGCGATTAAATCCGTTAAAACTAGTTTTATTTCAATGTGTAATAATCGCGAAAATCTAAGACAACATTAATATATATATGTCTTGTATAAATTTTTCGTCTGGAAAGTCTTTAGGAGGCAAGCTAACAGTCTCATCTCGCGTAGGCTTTTTTTCATTAGAGTCCACAGACGTGTGGAACGTCCCTTTGTCGTATCTTATCTTTTATTAATATTTATAATTTAGATTATTATTATATACCTGTTATTATATAATAATATTTTAAGTAAAACTGACACTGAATAATTGTTGTTACTAAAAATTATAATGTTTTTTTAATATCAGAATGATTCAAATAGTAACTGCTCGGATTATTTATACCGTTTGGTATAAATAATCGTAATGGTTCGATTTCACAAAGTAAAAGTATAAATACCTACTCCGGGTTGAATATTATCCCTTTTCTTCGCGATCTTCTGTACGAGACGGAGGTAAGAAAATTATAAGATGTAAAAAATATGTAATATTTTCATATGTTACTGCGATGTTGATAATTTACCGTTTCTGTTTGTGTTTTGATATATAACAGTAGTGTATTTTTAAATCGATTGTGTTAAAATTGTTTTCTTTTATTCATAAATACTTATATATTATCTGTGTCTCAATCGAATTTGTACTTAGTATTTGTAATATTTGTACTTTCAATATGTGATAATGGAATTTTGCTATCCTATAAAGGGCGAGCTGCATTAGATACATGTACATGATTATTATTATGAATATTTTATTGCAGTGCCAATATCTTTGTCCGGTGCCATACCATAGGCTACCGTTTATATGTTATATATATGTGAATATCTATCCTCCTATGCATTATTAGCGTAAGCCGATTTTTGTCCTAGTGATTATGGGACGATAGTGGCACATAAAACGTCGGTTAAGGTCTCATTTTGAAGAGCTCCGGCCGCAGTTTGCAATAAAGATGTATCTTGATTGCATTTTACTAAATTGTTACGATTTAACAAAGAATTGATTTTGAGGCCTAAGCTCGTAGTTACATTTTAATCAAATTCAGTATCATCAATCCTTACTTTCCTGCGTACCTTCCTCGTATCGGTGATGATCGAGAATAAACACGGCCGAATTCTGAACTTATTAGTGTCCCTGAGCAGTTTATTATACAAGACGTAAAAGAAGACATATTTCTGGTACTGATTTCTTAGCAGGCGTAATAAAAAAGTCAGTGGCTGTGCCATTCTTGCACCTAAGAACGATGATTGCAAGCAAATCCAAGACAAACTACAAGGTCAGTCGCAGCTACAAAAGTACTCTGTTGTCACGGGCGATTTTGCAGAGCAAACTCGATACCCAATTGAATTTTCGAACAGCCACAATCAACACACACATCCTCAAACAACAACCTCAAAACTTGCAATTGAAAATTTGTTTTAATGTCATCCTACTTCGTAACTTGACCGTGAAGCTAGTTATCGTTTCGTAACATGATCGTGAACGTTAGCAATAAACTCCAATTGTAACTGAACTAATCTATACTATTTGACATTATAAAAATTATTAAAAAAAATATCATCATTTTGGCGCCAAATAAATAAGTGATTTTCAGTTTACAATGAAATGAAATCAAAACAAAACCTGTCATAGATTTGGAAAATACTAAAAAACTATTGAATAAAAGCGAAATTTCGCGGGCGGCCCGCTAGTTGACTATACTAATTATAAAATATATAGGTCATATCAGAATGGTACGATACGTATCAAAATGGCGCTACGCCATTGTAAGTCAGTTGTCAATTTCACGAGCGAGATACAAAGTGAATATTTACAGAATCGCACTGCTGTATTCGAATATTAATATATTCCTGTACTTTTTCAATTATTGCTTTACAATTGCATTTTATTTTGTTTAACGCTTTATTATACGTACCAGAAAAATAATAAGTATAAAAGCCTCCCTTGAAGTGACTACTTTCACCGCACAGAAAATTATCTGATTTTCAGGTTGAAACGTGAAATCTTAAAAAAAAAATCTCTTATTTTTTTTTAAATTAAAATAATGTTTTAACAGGTTTACAATATGTTACATATCTCAAAGGACCTGTACCCCTAAACTAGAAAACCTCGCATTTTAGGCGCCAGTGACTTCCCAATCAGTGCTTAAATATTATCTTATTATCAGATTTAAATTCTAATATGAAAAACTCTCAAAAAACTTTGTCAATTATTATACCTCAATATACACTATACACATAAACAAAAAACGCATTAAACTATAAACTAAGATTGAGAAAGAAAATACTCTTTCGAAAATAGACTTCTAGTGAGTCAGTGAACATAAAGAAGTAAGAAAACAAATAAGTAGAGTTAAATAGTCAAATTACAACGTATGTCATTTGTATTATTAGTCAACAATGACTTTTATATAATGGTAGATATGTGATAGAATATCGTGTGTATGTACGTATTCTCCCTATGCTTTACTTCACGTCAACACGAGATGAATAAAAAGCACAGTTTCAGAACATGATAATTTAGTATTGCTTGCTCGTATGTATCAATATACGGTTAACAGTCATGCTGTCTTATCACTGGGCTATCTTTGTTCTCAAATAATAATTTAACATGACATTTTTCTAAATAAAAAATAATACAATATTATAAAGCATTATACTATGTATTAAATAAAATAAATATACGTGACAAGCAACCGCGCGACAATGCGGTCTCGTGGATAATCCCTAACAAAAGAGACATAACTAAACGGATTAGATATCGTAAATGGGATGCCCTCTCAACATTAGATGTATCATTTTCCTCTTTTCTTTACTGTGTATCACGAACAACAACAAACGTTCGATATTATAACTCGTGTGATTTATTAGATAATAAGTGATTCTTAGAAGAGTTTCCTATAGTTCAGCTATTTAAGTTTAACAGTATTGTAAGTTTATCTAATATAATGTTTGAGAAAAGTATTTAGGTCTAAAAATAACAACAACAACAATAAAAATAGTTTCAATGAAAATACACATGTCTAACTTTACCCGTCGCCCACGAAGCGCCTTCTTTCTAAATTATAAATGATTTGGTCATTGGGATTTATTTATTTGTTTGGTATTTAATATTTATATATAAAAAAAACTAAACGCACTACTCAATTTTACCCTCTTTCGCATTAGAGTTAGTTGGAGAAAGTTTTCTTTCCATATATGGTACTTACAAATGAAATTGGCGTTTTGTACGAGAGGAATGTAAGTCTTTTTTTTTTGTAAAATTTATTTATTAATCAAATTATGCACCGTTGTTATCTATGCACTTATGCCATGTCATAGGTAGTTCATTGATCCCTTGACTAATAAAAAACCATGAGGGGAGAATAGATAAACTCTTTGAAGGCGGTTTGGACTGCCGCATCGGAGTTAAATTTTATTCCTTGTAAGAAGTTGTACAAATTCCGGAAAAATGGTAATATGTTGGAAAGGTCCAGGGAGGACGGTGGATGATCGCAGACATTCCAATTGTGGCTCATCTAACTTAGTGGTTGTTTGTTATGCAGTGTGTGCAGTGCTCTCTAGGCCACTGTTGCAATTGACCAATCTCGGTTGTTTAGCACCTAGTTCTTGCTTCACGGTTTGCAGTTGTTGACAATAGATATCTTTTTAGAAATTTGAAGTGAAGTAGATTTATTTAAATCGATTCAAAATAAGCGAAGATATTGACTAACATATCTGCTTGTCCGGAATCGAACTCGAAATGTTATCGATTAAGGTCCTAATTCTATGCACTGGGCAATTCCAGCTACGTGACACAAACAACCAATATAATAAATTATTTTTGTATATTGAAGTACTTTGTATAAAGCACATCTGCACTATATTTTATAAATAATTATTTGTACTGGAGCTATTTGCAGTTTTAAATTGCCTTCGATCAAAACATAAATAATTGAATTTCAACAAGCAATTGTTTGTTTTCAAGAACAAACCGCTTGCTTTTTAAATTAGTTATTGTTCGCAGTTGATAAACTATATCCATCTATAGAAGGTAGGACACGATGGGAAGAGAAGCATAGACAAAGGAACCACTTTGACTATAAAATGACACGACTTTATTGGTTCAGACACAATGCAATCTATGGTACTTATTATAGATCCCTGGAGAAAGGCATTTTGAATGACAATTTATTAACGGAACTTATTATATAAAATTTTAATGTATTGAAAATAAAGATATATTTTGATCTTGAGATGTTTGTAGTGCATAATACATCAGAGCTATTAACAAATCGTATGGACGATGATAATGATCTAAGGTTTGTTTATTCCTTCTGCCATTGGAAAAGGCTATTTAGATTGTATCGTTGCTCACACATTAGCTATAGTTAGTAACAGTTTTATCGGAAAGCAGAACTAACTTCCTGTGATAAAATTTCTATAACGTTTTTGGACATCGTTTTCGCAATGCGAGTACGAGCAATCTCTGAATTGTGGTGTTGCGGTTATTATCTAATAATCGATTCGTTTTGGTCGATGCGTTTTCATTTAAACCGACCGATGAACTGTCTATGAATGAATGGAAAAAAAATGTTCATTCATCCATACGCAGTTTAACATATTCGAGATTTAATTAGTACGTACAAATTAATGCTACTAATCTATGTGGCATTATTAATTAGATTAATACTTCAACGCCCTTTGACAGATTACTGTGAAGGTTGACACAGATATATGCACATGTATATAACGGATTAAGAGGCATTTTGAGAATTATATGACGGCAGGACACTAAACTAGCGATATTTTGCTTGTAAACAAAAAGTGTATTTTTCTAAATACTTGTGCGAAAGATCTCATTGCATATGAATAAAAATACATATGAATGGGACTAAGAAAATCGCCGCTGACATAATATGATGTAAAATGACATGACATAGTATAAAATATGACGTAAGATGACAGTTATAAAGAGTATATTAATTACACGTATGGTTTGTAAATTTTTTGTAATGATGATATTCGTTGATATTGAAATTGACTCCGGAAATTAAAATAAAAAATCATATTATAGAAACTTATTTAATAATAATATTCAAATTTAAAACAAAATCATAAACTTAATAGTATGTGAAATTGAGTAGCAGTGTAGCGCAAGTGAATCTCGAGGGGCTGCGAGAATGTTTAAAGCCGAGAGGAAATTCTCTTTTTTCTAAAAAAAATGTAATTATCAATTTGAAAAAATGTTTCATCTTTTTGTTTATTTATTATCAAGGAATCAAAAGTATCTAAAAAATACTACCAATAAAAATATTAATTTTATTCGTAAGAGGAAATTTTTTTAATAGTATTTGATCAATGAATCTAAAAATATACTCATCTTAAATTTCGATGCAATAGAATGATTAGTCTTTTTATTATTATTAAATTTGTTTCTCTTGAGACATGTTGTCCGCGCATTTGGTATTTCTTGTCTTTATTTATTATTTTCTTTTGTCTGTATGTTTTTATTACCTGGCAACATTACATTTTAGGTTCGAGGATGATTTTTAAAATTTTGTGGTCGAAACTTTGTATTCATATACATACAATATATATATAAATGTCAGTTTGCAAAGAAATCGTATATTTTAGACAGACATTCGGAATGTGTCCTTGAAAAAGTGTCATTTGTCTACTTGGGATTTTAGAAACCTAGGCCAGTCGGCAGTGATTTAGCCAGTCTGATTATCTCTGTTATGGATCGCCATTTTCAGGTTGTAATCTCCTTGATAGTCGCCTGTTAGCAAACCTGAGTAAATCTTCTTTTTTTCAATATTCTAGCGCCAAACGGCTATAATTAGTATTGTTGTGTTCCTTTGTGAGCTAATGTACAGTCACAAGGGACATAACGTCTAAATTCCCAGGTTTAATAAGATAAATATTTCTTACAGTACCAATGTCTATGGGCAGAGGTGACCACATACCATCAGGTGGCATAAAATACGAATATTTTTGAGTGACGCGATGCTACAACCCATGCAAGGGATACGCTATCTTGTAATTGTAGCTTTCTCGTCGCACATTTTATAAGAATGACCATCTCATAATCCAGTTCTTCTTCTTTCTTTCTTCCCCATTGCCGTACCCTTAGACTTTTAGGGATGCTTTCTCTGCCTGTGATGTCTCTCTGTCTTAGACTGGGTTTTGTGGATTCAACGACACTGGATGGGCTTAGATGCAAGGACTTTACTTTTAGACTACATTTAGACTTCACTAAAGTAGTACACTACATCCATTGGTCATTTGCGTGTGCAGAACAGTTCTTCTGTGATATTCAATTTGGAAGAATATAATTATGTTAACATAAAGAAGTTGTCTTTGTCAATGTATCGTATTTAATAGACGTCTCCGATGAGTGATAGCTCGCGGGTTTTGATAATGCGCAATTTAACATAGCCATACTTAAATGATATACTAGATTAATAATAACTGTTAATAAATTTATTAAATATGTTTATCACAATTAAAATAATTACAATTCTACATAAAATATTTAATTGTATGTCACTAAAACCATTGATCGTTTATTATTAATCCTTTCGTTGATGAATATGATAATCTAATAAATTTCGGCTTAAGAACGGCTTAACGTGCTTTGCGAGATTCGAGATTGTAAGCACTACAAACTTCTAAACTCCAATCGACTACTGGGAAATCTTGAATACAAATCGAACAACACTCACATAAGTACTCCGCCTTATCCCTTAAAGGGTATTTCTTTTTGAGTTCATATCGGTTAGAGCATGGGCGTAGAGGGATGGAGGGGAAGAGGATGACCAACGAAGATGGATGTGAACAATCAGATAAATAATGGAAGGAAAAGACATGCTGCGCCGACCCCCAATAATTTAGGACTAGGGCAGAGAAAATAAGAAGAACATTATGGTATGGTTAGTCATCTCTAAAATAGTAACTTCCGACTCTCTGTAGATATAAATACACGTTTGATGATTCATAGTTTAATTTTATAAAAGCAAAGAACTTGTAATTTATGAACATATGAATATAACGAAATTATAAAACATTCATTTTACTAATGAATACTAACAATTTTGGGAGGTGGTTCACCTTTAGCGGTTATGATCGGACGTAGCATAGCGCGCCATCTAGTATAACTTTTAGACTATAAAACGTTTATACAGCGCTATCTATTGGACAGATGAAAATCAACTCCATAGTAACGCAACTTGACAGCCAGCCTCGCTCATATCTCGACATCGTTTTGAGAAGTCTGCATAGATGTCGTTGTTGTCGTTCTCGAATTATTATTTTTAAAATTTAAAAAGAATATAATAGCGTGTAAATATCTTACTGTTTGTTTTAAGCCTCCTCGTCTTTAGAGGTCAAGTCTTGGAGCTTCTTCCAATGCTCTTCTCCAATGTCAATTATAAACACAAATTAAGCACATGAAAACTCAGCGGTGTTTGCTCGGGTTTAAACCTGCAATCTTCTTTTAAGATTCACAATTACTTAACACTAGACCTAGGAGTTGTTTTTTATATAACTTAACTAAAATAACTATAAAATACATAAAATAACATAAGAAAATAGAACGTATAGAAGAATAGAAGTTTAATTAGGGTGTATGGTTTGCAGTATATAATATTATTTAAGTAAAAAGCGCTTTGTAGTTGCACAAACTTAAAATTTAAACTGAATTTCATTTTCTTGTATAATAAATGTATAGTTTAATGAACTAATGCCATAATTGTCATACGTATTTAATTAAATAAGAGATGAATGAAAGTTAATATAATTTAAAATGTATTGCGGCATAGAATTGCAGAAATAAATTTCTTCAATTATCATTAATAAATTGGAATTTCGTCTTTAGTGTCTTTGTAATAAAATTTACGGTTTGATAGTGATGGTCATTATTTTAGTTTCATATAAAGCACTACCGATAGTATCAATTTCACTTGTAATGAAAACATCGATAAGCCTAATATATCATATCATATACGAAATTTATTTGTTATATCAAGACCAGGTTAAATAAACTTTATTACATGCAAGTTGACCCAACGGTGGCAGATTACCACTGTTACTGTTTTTATTTTCTATACAGTGAAGTATAAAATATTGGAAGAACTCCTTGCGCCCGATGTTTTTAATGGTAAAATATAAATGATTGAAAATACGGCAAACATCTATACTGTTAAATTCTTTCTTGTTCGATTACTGAAAAGGTTCAATATAAGCTTCAATTTTCAGTTTTAAACAAGATTTTGCTTTTCTTGTACACTTCGCCTTTTGGAATACTTAATGCAGATCTACCCTTTTTCATCGCTTTTAAATAAGTTTCGGACTCGTTTAGGGATGCTTCGACAGAAATCAAGATATGCCGGCATTTTAAATTAATTCAAAGAAGTTGCATGTGATTTTCTTTTAAGTAATTTTTGTTATTTATATATTATCTTAATTTACTGTATTGAAATAAAACTTTATGGAACTATATAACGAAGTCGTTGAAAAACACTTACGAAACATTAAGATACTAATATTTTAAAAGTAATTTTATGACTTCTTACTAAACAAAACAAACTTCTTATAAGAGGGAGCCAACTGCTAACCAATGCCACGCTAAGTTACTACGCAATATTCAACGGTAATAGCGTAGTTGCTTGAACTTAATTGTAGCAGGACACTCTAAAGCCAAGTTTAATCGCCTCCAAATGAGGGGGTCAGTTAAAAAAGAGGCTCCCTAATCAGGTCCGCGCGAGCACGCGTTACGCACTTACATAATGAAAGGGGGAAGTGAGGGCGTTTGGGGGCCGGGGGCCGTCATCTGCGTACACCCTGTCCGGCCGCCCGCGATCGATACCTATACGTGTGGACTTTATGTAAAAAGCCTCCTGCACACCCGGAGGACGTCGACCATAAGTGTCGAGAAACGAGTCGCCCCCGGGGAGGAAGGCACGAAATATCTTCAATTTTCGAGAGAAAATTTTCCAATGCGGGGGCGCTAGCCCGCGGCGGAAGGGCTGGCTCGCTCGCCCCGGACGCCTATGTCCGAAAAATGCGCGCCCCTTAATTGAATTTACAGATTTGCCTTTTGGAACGCACGCTCCAGCAATGTTTATTGCGGACGCCTCGTTATTACTCTTTATGGAACGAACTGATATGCTTGATATGTTTTTATCTTAACCATACTTTAAACTCCGAACCCTGTCATCTACACCCTGCACCCTAATCGTCGTTAAGAACTATGTTCAGATATAACTTAGAGGAATTCCATTTATTCTTTTTCGTTAAAGGTTTGATACTTATACACACATACATATGTATGTGAATATACAATTAATATAATTTGTAATACTCTTAGTATAATAATAGAAAGGGTTTCCTAGTATTTTTTTTTTTAAATAGATACCTATATCAAGAGTGTGTATTCGTAATGACGAATTTGGTGCCTTATGTAACAGATTATATTTTTTTTATTTAAAACTTAATTACCTATGCAAGAGATCCACCTGTATATGAACAACAACAACGTTTTAATTGCAATTGTATTGTAACACAAATAATTAAACGCTCCATCAAATACAAGACAACTATTCTAAGAAAACTATAAAGATATACGCTTTAAAAAACTAACTATACTTAACGAATTAACTACGAACTTACCTGCTCCGAGTTTTTTTTCTTTTGAATTTAGAAGAGATAATAATAATTTTAAAATAGATTTATGTTCTCAGTTCAGTCGATTTTAAACTTTATACTTAAATTAAAAAGCACAGAACCGTACAGCACTCGATTGTAACTAATGCTCGGGTAGAGACATAGATGGCGCTTCTCGTGCTGTTAGGCGATGATATTTATGTCACAATTTTTATATCTGTATTTATGATCATTTTTATTAAAAACGGTATTGATCTCACAAGATAGTAAAATAATAAAATTAAAAATAGAAGGAGGTTCGAATTTCAGACTGAATAAGTTCATAGAAGTACTACATTTACAAGTACTAATAGTACTAGTAGGGAACTATTTTTACGGACCAAACTATATCTCAAATACTCAAACTTAATTATGTGTATGTTATTTGAACGCAATACTTTTAATTTATAATCTTTCACGAGATTGTAAAATGTCGAAAGATTTAGAACTTAAAATAAAATGTATAACATTTTAGTTTTTAATCCTTTGATTTAAGTTAGGTTAGAATTTTTATAATTCAACTGAAATTCATTTCCATAGCTTATAATCTACGTAAAAATTTAAATAATTGCAAGCAGTTGTTGCGGTTCACAATCTTTGGATTACAATCTGATGAGATAAGTCATAATTCAATGGAATCTACAATTTCATGGCGTCTTAGTCGAACAATAAACTATATTAAATAGAATATCGAACATATTCAAATTATTTAATAGTGTATCAATAACCAATGAAACACTATTTACAAAGTTGTTAATTACTCATAGTACAGGGATACAAGCTAGTGTTTACTTTTCATAATAACATTTTATTAACGTCGATTGACAAAAATATGAATTATATTTCAAACAGGCTTGTTAAACCTCTTCAATTTAAATGTAAAGCTATCGGTAGCACAAGTTCGGAATATAGATTCTACTTAGAGGAATCGACAAGAAACTCAGTAGTTTCATTTATACGAACTACATTTATTTTAATTAAATACAGTTAATATATATATCCTGGCTGAAATACATGAAATTCTAACTCCACACTTTTTTATCATCCGTATAAACTTTTGTGTAACATTTTAAATTCCAGTACAACTTTATATCCAATAACGATTCCTTGTGAAAATTTCGTTTAATCTATCGTTTATCGAAATAAAATTAGCCAATAAATTTATCCTATGATATCCCTTTAAATGATATCTCCATTCCGAAATTCAATTCAAACTGATGGTTTCCATATGAAAAATAAATTTCCACGAATCCTAATAATATTGATTATATATTAACTAACATTGTCATCCGCGTGGTGGAATATGCTTCAAGCCTTCTCCACAAAGAGAGAGGAGCAGTGGGAAATTTACAGGCTGTCAATGTGTACTGTGTAATATTGTCTTGTCAAGATATACTAAGTTACAATTAAAAAAATAATTTTGTATTGAATCATTAATTTCAATTATATTTATGAATTGTTTTAAATCTATCCTTAATGTATGTATATATTTATTCCATTATTGACATGGTTTACGATAGACGTGACTCTATTACAAATTTATATTTCGATTAATGATGATAATTCTATAATATTATTATGTGATTTTTGTAACTCCATCGAGCGTCCCGTAAATTTAATCGTAGGGAAAATTTATTACTATTAAGCCCATAAGGGATTGCTTTATACATTAAAAAATACCGAATTAATCATACACCGTAACATTAAACTAACATTAAAATAATATTATTAATAATAAGTTTATAATGTCCATTTTTCGGTATTAATCATTTAACGTTAAATAAAAGTATTAAATAAATAAATGAAGTATAATATTGCAAATAAATTATAACGGAAGTTTAATTAAAAATGAGCAATAATAGTTGAAGAATTTAGCAAACTGGGACGGATTAACATAGTTTCTGTACTTTACGCAATTATTAGAAAATTATTAATATATATATATATTTGTTTAAGGAAGCACAAACGCAAGTGAAGCACTGTTATTCTGTTAATTCTGTTTCCTAAGCACTAACGGCACAATTCGGCTTAACTTAATTAATTTAAAGATAAAAAATTCAGATTCCTTGATCTTTCTAAGCTTTATAAACGTTTAAAAAAATAATAACGCTCACAATGACGCAATTGACGTTGTTTGATTTATTTGTCTTGCGGCTGGTTTTTAATTGTACAATATAATGTTATTAAACCGAATACAAACTAATTTTTCTTTACTTATTTCAATAAATTGCTTCAGTACTAATCCGAATAAATATATTATGGTGAACATTATTGTTATACAATTTTTTTCGAATCAGGTTTGAATATATTCAATTAAAATAAATTATAGTGAAGGAAATGAGAAAAGCAAGGTCTTCTATTAAATGCTTCTAACAACGTTCGAAAAATCGAATAAGTTTTACTCGTAACGTTGTCAGAGAAATGGAAAGTCCTTCTTTTTCGAGAATACACACGAGCCTTACGAAATATATTCAGTTTCGTTGGATACCTACTCTCCGACCCTACCTACCAATACGTAGGGCGGGCAGCAAAGTCCGTGCACATGTAAAATAGCTTTGATCCAAATGAACTATGCTCTACTTGATTTAATTTTTTTCTTACCGAAATAAATGTGTCACAAATAATCTCCTAGTATATATACGTAATGCTATTACACCATTATATAAGTGTACTGTCTTGATATTGTAACATTAAATAGTTTGTAAATGCGGTATTTATTTGGTAATTCAATGTTGTGATATTTTGAATACCATCGCCATCGCAAACATATTATTTTCGAAAATTACAGCAATTTTGAAATTAATACTGTTCCTAATTTTAATTATAATACTGTACAATCATAGTAAATAGTACTGGTTACAGTCTATGACCTATTATTTTTCTGTCATTGAATTTCTTATTATTATTTTCGTTATATCTTTACTTAAGTATGTAAGGGTGTTGCCATTTCTGCCTTGGATAACCATTCAAATTCCATACAATATATATATAAAAATATATATAAAGGTTAAGTAAGGTATATATATATATATAAAGGTTTTTCAAATCATCACATCATTGAATTGATAATAATTGAAATGAAATAATTATATGGTTATAGGCATTCCAGAGTCATAATGTTAATTAATTATTATAAAATTTTAGGAAATAATATAACAACTAAGATTAATGACACACTAATAAAATCACTTATTTTTAGTGTTAGTCTTAGTCCTTAGGAAGTGTAATATTTCCTACAATATACGACTACGACGACTCTATTATGTCATAGTACTCATTAAATTCAATTAGTTCTACAATTACTTTACATAACAATCGAAGTAGAGCAAACACTCGTCGCGCAACTCGAAGCCGGGTTCTGGGGGCTACTTCTCTGTTATATCTGCCCGTCCAAGATACATGCCTCGCATAGACGCACTCGTGTTACCGGCCGCGTTCGGCCAAAGGGGGAGAGGGGCGACCCACCACCCACTCTACCCCACCTCTCGCCTGCGTCATCTAGCCCGACTAGGCGCTAGGGTTAATTCAAACCATAGAATTTAAATATTTTAAATTTTATATAATTTAAATATAATTTGAATTTTGTGATTAGTCGCCTTTTAATCTTTTTTACATAATAAAGGAACTATTGATATATACACTGAAATATTCCGTTTAATCACTTTTAATATGGGAACAACAAAACAGTCAGTTTAAAGGTACAATTAGCACTACCACTTTCGTCATACCACCAGCTTTATTCTAAATTTACAATAATGTCAAAAAAATATACGCAAAAGCTTAACGATAAATTTATTTTTGTATCAAAATATATCCTAATTAATTTTTAAAATGTAATAAGAATTAATTATATGCAAATGCGTGTTCGTTCCGGAACAAAATTTCAGTTTTGACCTTATGCTTTCGAAAAATAAGATTTATCTTAAAATAGTGTCTGTTAGTGTCAGCCCTGCGTGTCCGGTACGCAGCCCTGAATCTGTAGAACGTAGAACAGTGCGTGCGTGCCCGGTTCGCTGTAAACAGCCTACCCTACGTATGTAGGGCGGATGGACGCCTCCCTTACCCCCAGAGAAAGGGGTGCCCCCTTCTTCCTTGTTCCTCCTTGTGCAAATTCCCCTGGCGATGGAAATGTGCTCTGCCACATTTTATACAATTTCTAGTTCGTGCGATCCAAAATTTACTCTTGTCCACTGGCTTACACGTCGGATATTAAAGTCTATACAATATAATACCCTCGCGCTGCCTTGATCAAGGTGCTCTATGAATGGTTTGCCCAAGTTATTAAGGTTGTTTGTTGCGAACAATTTCCCGGCCGTTGACTTTTCGTTTCATTCAGTGGGTCGGTAGTCTATTCTCGCGAGCCTCGTTTTCGTTATTGGGCCAACGAGCCATCGATTACATACATGTTTTGACTAAAACTATTACCCATACAATTAAATTTGTACTACAAAATAGCGTAAAAAAATCACTTATCTGTAAACAAATATGTAGAATGCGAAAATGTTCGGAGAATTGACTGGATTGAGACTTTACATTAATTGGTTTAGGTAAACTATGTTTTCGAGAAAAGAGCAAAATACTTAACAAATACATAGATCGGGTGTCGAATAATTGTATATAAATAATGAAATATAAATAAATTCCATTTACCATACCATATTGCTGGAAACTGATTTGAAATAGTTAACTGGTAACTTAATTATGTAAATTTGATGAAATCTTTTAAAATAAATCATTTTTAGTTATCAAATTTAACAAAATAGGAAATAAATTAGTAATACATACAAGGATACATATAAACCGATGACCTTTATAATATCAAAATCTCTGAAGCAAACCGTTCTACGTATCATTAAAGAGAAATTCAGTTAGCACTATCGGAGGCCGTAGCGGCCGTGAAATACTTGTCATGTACAGAATTGCTGGGCTTTTAATTAAAGCGAGTAATTTAGAGGGCCCGGGTGTTACCACGTATGGCCATGTTAGGTACAGTCTTCTGCATACTCATTTGGAAATGTTTAAACAGAGGTGCCTCGTAGGGAGGTGGGTGGTGCGGTGATGGTTAGTTCTCCGCTACAGATAAATTAATAATACCCACAGCTTAACTATACGTATAGCACGCATGTCCGTAAGTAGCAATACAGGATGTATAAAAACATAATTCAGGAATAAAATTTCACTAATGGAATTTTTGCATTAAACGATGTGAAAATTCTGGTGATGTGGTTCTGTTAATAAATTATTGTTATTTATCCAATGTCCGTATTTAAATTATAATAATATAGCAGATTCATTAAGTATTTTTACCAAAATAAACAAAACAAACAAACTCACTATTAAACAATATTAGAATGATTTAATTTCGTTAATGCTAATCATCAAGAGATTGCTAACATCATGACGTCACGAATTATCGTATCGTGTTTTGTAATTATTAATGTAACATAATGTGAAAATAAATGTATCGATTTTCCTAAAATATTATATTTGAATAGCATTTAATTAAACAAAAAAGTCTATAGAAAATACTTCTATCGCTTTATAATTTATAAAGTCATAGTTGATGTTATCCCTAACTATATCAGCGAAGCGAGAAATTGCATGACAACTCCGATAGTTTCTGTCGTCCGCCGTACCTTCGCAGACGCTAAACACGTAATGCAAGTGCTTTATTGTTTTCGTCGTGCATATAAAAGAACGTCAAATATAAGATGGAAGTAATCACACTATTTTTAAGAAAAAGATACAAATACTGACACGGTGCTCTGGAATGGTTTATCTATTATGAAGTGAAAGCATTTTTAGAATTAAAGCAAGGTTTTAAATATACTTTAATGGGTATGTATAGAAAATAAATCTCTTATCTGATAAGGTTTAACGAAATATTAAAAAGATATTATTGATATCATAAGATTTTCTTTTACAGTTACTTAACAAAATAATTTATATAACATAGTAATAAATTTATTGTTAGCAAAATTGTAATCAGCCTGTATATGTAAGATGTGAGATGTAAAATTTGAGCGGAGTACAGCGTACACCTATTATGAAATTTGTGCACACTAAGAGCGGTCACGCACACAGAGAAACAAGTACTCGGACTTTGCTACTGGGGTGGGTACAGAAACCTTGCGACGCTCGACCCCGGCTTAAATTTTCATATTAATATGTATCTCCTTTAAGCTTAGATTTCTGAAAACCGATTTTGGCCGTAATTGTGTCGACATTACAGACGTTGTAATTGATATCTTACCTGTCTCTGAGTTTTGTTTATAAGTAACATTGTCATAAACAGCTACAACAATAATCGACTTCGGAAAAAATATTTTCAAACAAGTAACCAATTTTGTAACATATGTATAAAAACCGACGCATAAACATAAGCAGATTAAATATATATTACAACTATACTTCAGGTTTTTTTAATACCTACTGGAATTAGCTCCTTAATCAACATATGGTTTTAGTATATATGTAATATGTGAAGCTGTGCGTCGCAGTTTAACACGCCTTAAATTTAGATGATTTTCATGATATTGTATGCATATAATTCGCCAGTCAATTCAGTCCTACTAGTATTACTGAATAAGTTTTTTTTTTTAATTTAAGATGAAACAATTTTGCCGTGCATACTATGGTATGCAATACGACTTGTGAGTCGTATTGCAAATTACAGATTAAACAGCAAATAATATTTTGGAGAAAGCCATTTTGACAAAACCCAAGTCTATATATAATGTATTTGATAAATGACTGACAAACATACAAGGCATAGTCTAAAGTCTAAGCCATCGGGTCTAACGAGATGAAATTTTGCTGAGGAATTCCTTATGGAACGTAGGTGGGCACTAAGAAAGGATTTTTCTAAATTCATCCCCTAACTCGGGGAGGATTGCTTGGAAATTTGTCATTCTTGAAGCTAGAAATATTGGAAATAGATAACAGTATATCCGTTTATGATTTATACCATATACTTTAAATATGTAGGTTTACTTATAAAGGTTGTCAAACATTGTTTAAGTAATCATCACATAACTATCATTTATAGAATAAAATATAAGGTTACCTTGGATGTAATAAAAAAAATAAGAAACTACTGTCAATGTAGGAACGATTTTATTGTTCCTTTGTATTTTAGTATTCTATCCGACTTCTAAACCACTACTAATTGACTTAAATAAATGACAGAAGATTATATTTATGTCCGTCTCAAAACTCAAGATTGTTAATAATAATAATTGTTAGCTGGCATGCAATAAAATTATTACTAAGTATAATTTTAATTAAAATTTGAATCTTATATATGTTAAGAATACCTCAGTATTATTTATTATATTTCTATAAGTTTCACATAAATCAAAGTTATATTTAAGTTCCTATAGAAATAATTCATTGCACGATTAATGATATTATAATGTTACTGTTTATATTTATTTATATAAAACAATAACACGCACTTAAATGTAACGTTTAAAATTCAAATTAGATTATTTTTAAATCATTTATGAACCGAAATCACTTAAGCGCCAATTCCTATGCACGTTTAAATTGAAATTACGATAAATAAAATTTTAATAAACCTCTACATTTTATTAATAATCTTACTCCTACTGATACTATAAAGAGGTAGCTTTTGTTTGTTTATTCAGTGTATAATTTCAGGTCGGACAAAGGGTACATAATTTGTTAAATATTTTCCGAGATATGACTATACAGTACTGACGTCGTCACAGAGGAAATTGAGAGTCGAGAAGGTTTTAAAGCGACCTCTGCTAAAACGATTACAGATACAAATACACTTTGTCGAAGCAATATGGTATCAAAAACGTATTCAGAAGAGTCACATGTCAGCATACATAGCCCAAACAGTAAACAGTTTTTATGAATAAAGGAAATATAATAACGACAACTAAATATCAGTAAGACAAAATCTTTATCTTAGTGAAATAAATAAAGATATTATCTTTACAGTCTTTGCAATTTGGACTAATAATTTTAGAACGATTACGAGATGTTATTTACGATATGTTAGATAGGTAGAAAAACGAGTGAAAAAATATGCGAGTTGGGTTGAACGAGGCTTTAGTATCGATCGGTTTTCGAAAACTTATATATATCATTGGTTAAAAAGATCAGATACTTACTTTGTCTGAACGAAGTCGAAAGCGTCAGCTAGTATTATAAATTTATTTAAAGTGATGAAATGATATAACTCTGGTATTTTTACTTTGTCATTATTATATAGATGAGCGTCATTTCAAATAAAGCTGAATATTTTGTTTATTTACTTTAATCGGCTATTTTATGAAGATTAACACTTAGTCACGCGGACACGGCGTGGGTTTTGCTTAACATATAAGTTCGTTAACCCCATTAACAGTCATGCAGATATAATAATATAGTTTTTTATTTATTTATTACACTTCGATCACTTTTTTGACGTTATTTTTTTATTAAGTTATTTTTAAATTAAGTGTGAATTGCTGTGCAACAAACACTTTAAAAGAGATTTTATTATTTTAATACACACGTTGATTTAAAACTTACAATCAAGCAAATAAATATGAATTAACAATCATTACCAGATTACATTTTAATTTTGTTATAATTATTGTATTCGAATTTAGTTAAAGTGATGGCTACTGACATGATAACAACATTTATATTGAATTAAAAATGTGCAAGGTTAAATTATAATTTCTAATGAAATGTGGAGTACACTGTATAATTTGAATTACAATGAAGTCGAACGACAAAATACGGAAGCCGAGCAATTCGATTTTTTTTTATGTTATAGGAGAAACTAGTAGGAGGCTCACCTGATGGAAAGTGATTACCACCACCCATGGACATCTATAACAGGGGCCTTGCAGGTGCGTTGCCGACCTTTAAAGAATGAGTACGCTCTTTTCTTGAAGGCTCCCAATTCGTATCGGTTCGGAAAAACCGCCGAAAGCTGGTTCCACAGAGTGATTGTGCGAGGCAGAAACAATTTTTCAGTTGTATCTAAATTAAGAAATTTCCGTTAATAATTAAACATCTCAAAAAGGAATGTCAACCAAGCTTGGACAGTGAAACAACCCTCTCTCAACGAGTAATTGAAAAGGGTAGAACTCTTTAAAAATTCAGTAGATAACTAAACTTTGCGTCACGTGTATACCACAAGGTCGATTTCACTGCATATCGCCAATCCCGAACTCTCTTCCATTCGTATTTATGTAAATACAAAATACTGAGATTTATTATTATGTTATAAATCAAAAAAAAATATTCTTTCACATACTGAACGATATACATATATGTATATATATTCTAAAATAATATACAACATAATGTTGTCTTAGATTTTCGCGATTATTACACATTGAAATAAAACTAGTTTTTTTCACTTTGCAGTGTTCGTGGTCACGGGCAGTCTGCCCGTGACCACGAACACTGCAAAGTGCTCGAAACGTCGGGATGTTAAAATAAAATAATTAATATACGCGATTAAATCCGTTAAAAACTAGTTTTATTTCAATATACAACATATAGAAATGAGAAAGATCGAGATAATTCGAATTAAATTTACAAGAACTCCGTAATTATTCAAATTTATTCCGTATCATAAAACTAAATTTGGAGAAAAATTATATACAGTGCATTAATAAAATTACGACTTTTTCATTACACTGATGGTAAGTGATAACCACTACCTATAGACATTAATATATTTCAAATGAAACGGTAGTCATTCAGAAAAAAATATTTCGGCCATGATGAATAAAAAAAAGATTAATAAAAAAGCAGTTCTTTAAAAACTATATCTAAAGCTCGTGATCAGCTACAAAACAAAATAGTCATTTGACAAACAGAGGAGAAAAGGTATTGAACCATTTTCGTTTATTTTCGCCTATTTATGGATAGTTTTCCTTCTTCTTGTTCTTTGTTGTATAAAATAATTACATCTGCATTCAAATAAGTTTGACGAAAATAGCAGTTTAAAGCAATACGGTTTGAAAATAAATTTTTGTCGAGTCAGGATATAAGCTATCTCTATACAAAATTCCATGTATTTCTGCCCTGTCGTGTTTGCTTTATTAGGTAATAAACATTTATAATATGATAAGTTTAGATATTTTATTCGATTAGAAAGATTAAATTAAATATATTCCTTTTTATTAATTTCTTATTATATTAAAGATTTAAAAAAAATGTGATGTAATAACTTTTTCGAATATACGCTTACAACTTAACGGTCAGTAATTACTATAAACTATTTATAACTGCTTGGAGTAAGAGAAATAGCCATTCCATTTGAGGAAAGTATTTTGAGCTTATTACACCACGCTGCTCCAATTTTGGTTAGTGGCTATGACTGTCTATGATATTAAGCTGATATAATCCTCTAATTTAAGTATTAGTCTTTCAATGTTAGCCCATAATTTTTCAGTTATTTTAAAATATATAAATATATGAATAAGATAATTCGTATAAAAGCCATATGTACATACATATAAAAACAGAAATTGTATATAAACTAGAATTGTTTATTTTATAAATATATTTTTTTTAATATTTTTTTTTTTATATAATATATACGCGTTTAATTGTTAAGATCAAGTTTAAATTAGCTATTCGCGATTACAATATCGTATTATTCTTAAATTATAGTACTGATGTTATTAATGTTTCCATGGTAGGTATGCTGTTTGGAGAGCGTTCGAATCCATTTACTGTTCTAAATTATGCGTAAAACGTCCATTTGACGCTCACCCCTCTTCCCTCTTATCGCTTGGACAGGAACGGACGGGGAGCCTCGGGCGGGGTGCCGGACTAGGGCAAATTGGGGGGTTTACAGCCCTCCAAGTGAGGGGGGTCCGAAGTCCACCTCACCCTTTAGCTACCCTGAAGTTCCATCTCTCACACCTATAAATTCGGCACACACACCCCATCGGGCGGGGTGGTCCATGGCGTACCAATCCTTTCGTTGCGGCCGTGTCACATTTGCCAGGGCTCTGGTGACCTCCACTACAAATTAATATTCAGAAACGTTTCCGTTCCGATCGTTAATCATTGCCGTTTCTGCTGGTCCCGATTTCGCTCATGTACTCGACACGTTACGCCTTTATCTAATTAAAGACATGAACTATGCTTATCATTACGATTATCTAGTATTTTATATAATATGGAAATATTGATTCTCTACAATAAAATGTCAAGAAAAAACCAAAGGCCACATGTTGTTATAAATTTACAATAAAAAAATTTAAAATAAGGATTAATAGTCTATATATGTATGTTTTTCAATAATAGTAAAAACATATCTATAAATTATAAGAATATTTGGAAGACATAATTTTTGAATTATTATACATTCTAGTTTCTTTTCGTATGTTTTCCATTATATTTATTCCAAATTTAAATTTTAAACAGTAAAGTGTATTAAAAACATTGAATACTGTCTTAGAAATATGCTGCAATTAAATTAAAAGAAAAATAAATAATCTATAAAATAACCTAATAAAATTTGAGTAAACCTATAAACGAAGCTTATGTAAATTAAATAAATAGTCTAATAGTTTTAACCGTTTATTTTCTAACTTTACTGGTATTCGGTCTAACAGAATTAACTGAATCAATGTCTTTTCTATCTAAGAACATTTTTGCCCGATCAGTCAGTTTAAAGGTCTTACACAACAATGTGACTTTTCCACCAGAAACATTCTCGTCTAAGGTTTTGACGGTATTTGTTAAGACATATTTTTTAGGGTAATAAGATCTTTTTGATTTCACCATTTGATTTTCCTTGTCGTCCTGTTCTGTGTCAATAGTGCTTAGTTCTTTCTTACTTTCGTCGTAATCAGATATTGTGGAGCTACAGCTGTAATTACAGACAACATCAACCCGAATAACTTGAACTGTGGCAGGACTATCTGCTCTTGAAATAGTAAGACTTTTTCTTTTTCCATTTCTGTGATATGTGATTTTTGTATCCGCAGAGTTATTGTCACATTGATTTTGATTAAGTTCTTCATTGATAGTTGATTTGAGGTCACGTTTTTTTAAACTTTTAATCTTTTCAAATTTTGTTTTTTTCTTTACTTGACCATTTCTTAAGTCAACTTGAGTCGATTTGTTTTCTTTACATTTGTTATTCAAGCTGTATAAAATAATACTGGATTTACTAGATGATGGTCTAGACTGGTCGTTGTTTGAAAAGTATTTTGTGTAGTTTTCGGCATAATCGCTGAGGATTGAAGACCGCGCCACGTCAGTTTGATATGAGTCGTCAATTACTTGTTTAACAAACATTCGATGCTTTTGGCTATCGGTTAAAGTTTTGTATTTAAAGCTTGTTCTGGATCTCCTTCTCTGGTCAACATCCCCTTGGAACTGCAAATTTTGGACTGTAAGAAACAAATCTTCCCGGCCTTGGTGAGTCCCAACGCTGTCATTTGTTTCGTTTAAGTAACAGTTCTCGTGATCGTTGCAATAGAATCTGAAAGTAGATCTTATATTAATTGAATTCCTAAATTAAGCTTTGAAAATTTTAAATACGAGTACTATTAATTTTATTACAATTTTAATTCTTATATACATTATAAGAATAGTTTAAAACGTTGGCTGATCATGAAATTTAAAATAAAGGGGCGGTGGTAGTCAGTTTTCATCAGGTGAGCCTCCGGCTCGTTTGCCACCTAAAACATAAAAAAAATAGTACGCGCTTACCAATGTTAATAATATAAATAAAAGAAATTAATTTATGTTGAAGCCTTTGATAAAAAGTCGATCTTCAGATGTCATAAAGTTCAATATGAAATAAATTAAAAATAAAAGTAATAATATCATATACCTACGTACTGGAATAATATTTCTTAATTAAGGGATTAACAAAAATAAACACTGAGAACGGACACAAGATTCTGCGGAGACAATATTATACAGTAACTGATTTAAAAGAAAAACCTTTCATAAACATCAGTCCAACGAGGGTCTTCTTCGTGTTCCGGATTAACCATTCGTTTCTGACAGAATCTCCTAGGCTTCTCATTATTCGTCTTGTTTGATTTTATCGTTGATCTATCTTGAAGGTGGAGTTTAGCGCATTTCATATTGTTTCAAGTTGTCTGAGAATTGAAAAGTAAAATATAAAATTGTTTATCTCGATAGTAAAACTTTAAGCGTCATCTGTTTTCTGCATTTACATTTTTATTATGAACAAGCATGTACATATTACGGTCTTTGTTTATTTTAATATTCGCCATATTTTTATAACATGTCACTTCATACATGATATCCTCCCGCCCGATTTCGACGACGGAGCCCTTTCTGAAGAGATTTTAGTTGTATGGGAAGTATTACGGTGTACAATGTGTCTGCTTTAACACAGGTGCACTCTTTTCTCCCTGACTTTTTCCGAAATCTGTGGCTTCATAAGCGAGCTACTAGACCAGAGGTAGTCAAACCACCATGCTACCTACACGCCAATATAGTGTCCATACGGGTCCAATATAGTGCAATGTACATTCTGAAGTGTCCACACTCTCGTGCCTCGGAATGTTCGTAAAGTATTGTTTGTGAGGGAATAGAGAGTGCACTTGTGTTTACGCTAGTCTCTCTTGTAAATGAATCGATGGTTTGAGGTATGTGGTTCATACTTCTAAGTGTTAATGTATATGGGTGGAATGACACTTACCATCAGTAAGTAATTTGTTTTTCAACTCGTGAAATTTAATAAAATAATGAAACCGAATATCTATCCGTCGTATTAATTACACAAGCGATCAGCTGAGCCGCGTGTTAGCAAAATGAAACAATTACAAAAATATATTACATACTTTATGTCGTTGAATATGGCGCCGTATTTAATTTAGTGTGACGTTAGCCTATAACCGGAGGACGATCAAGACGTATATAATGGTATCCCATTTGTGAAATTACTATAGGTATTTTAGAATATATACGCGAATATATGAACATACATATATTATATAAATGTAAAGACATAATATTCGGTTAAAGATAGACTTGAACTATAGAATATTTTAGTTAACAACGAGAATTTAAATTACAAATATAATTAAAAAGGTAAAAATAGAAAAAGATAGTATTGAATAAACTTTCATTGTATTATCAAAGTAACTATTAGCATCAATTAAGTCCTTCCGTGATTAAAAGTTATTAACCAAGGGACACTACAGCACGAAAACAGTTTAAGAACGATAAACTATAATTTTACGACTTTGACATTGGTATGTATAGTTACCTATATATAAATAGCAAGTTCTTAAGCATCGTTATCTTTGTTCGTTTATGCGAAACTACTTTTAATTAGGATACAAATTCTATAAGAAATGCTTAGGCTTATAGAATATTTAAATGTTAACTGAAAATCGTTTTATCCAATCCACTCTCATTTTTGATATATTTAATTATTATCAATCATATTCGGCGATGGAAATTCTAATTTTTTGATGCTTTGTGATTAAATCTGTATTACTGTATATGTCGCGTAATATTTAGATACATGTGTGTCTACGGCAATGGAGCGTGGTGGTAAAAGCTCCAACTAAGGGGTATTAATGATGAGAGAAGGATTTTTTGTTAATAATTAATCCTATAACAGGAGCCTTCCCGATAGATTTTTCATGAGGGTACGAATATGTTTATTTATAAAATATCGTATGGCAACCATTTTGGTCTGAAAGGCTATAATTTAAAAATATTCATATATTTTATTGAGCTATTGAAGATTAATTTGAGCTTGTACAGGAAATTTAATGACATGTAATTACTAGCATTTTATGGATTTTTAAACAATTAAATTAATATTCCCTTATGAGTAAAACAGTAGAATCGATAACAGTATATTATCGACATATAAGTCTTGTCATATTATTACTATTCATTTGCAAGCATGTTACATATATGTGAGGATGATATTTAATTAATGTAAAACAAAACTTTTACATATTGAACTAGAAATTGAAATTACCAAAAATCCTTTCTTAGAAAGCGCCTCCTCATGCTAAAATTCAAGTCAATCGGATCTATAATTTCGGAGACATCGTGATGAGTGGCATCTATCTACTATCTTAATTTTGCTTTCCATAAGAACCTTCCACAAAGTATTAGATAACTTGAAAAGAACTATGAATGAAATGTATGAAGTCGATTTAATATTATATATATTTCCTAACGACTTATTTGTAGCCCAGAAATGATCATCAGAACATAATGACGGAATACACGGCTGTTGTCAGTTAAATTGATGATTTCACTATATTTTTTGTGTTATAGATTTATTATTGCTAAGAGCAATTTAATATAACATACCTTCGATAAATAAACCATAAAATATATTTATTTGCAACTTGTTATTAAAACGTATGTCTTTTTATGACAAAAATTATGGCATTAAATAGATGTACCCTTTTAAATGGTACGTAGTCACTGCAGTCCAAAGGCATTGGCAATATCCCTTACATTATTGGGAAGATTTTATACCCCACGTGCATGACGTTACACTGTCACGCTCACCCTTTAAACCAGATCTAAACAATGCTAAGTGTACTAAGTGAGTAGGTAGGCTGTGTTACAAAGGATAATACTGTTATAACTACAACATTACAGAACGAATGTACAGCCTTGTTTTAACTTTAGTAACGAAAGAAAAATATATATTTAATATCGACTTATGTATGTGCAGTTAAAAATTACGCATACATCAAATATGAAATAATATGTTCATAGAAACCCGAGCAATTTATTCAAAGAACGCGATATTAATTGTCACGTCAAATGTCTAAAAAAGCGAGTGAAACTACGAAGCGCAGCTTATTTGATAATATTTTATATTAACAACTTCTCCGACAAGCGCTGCATCTTATGGTATATATTTTTTTATGGTTAGTAGTTCTTTCAGTTTGACATTACACAAAACGTATCCTCATTTATGACTATTGAAGATATTTAAAATAAATAAAAGAGTTACATAGTATACAACTGTGAGCATCCGCTATACTTTTTACATAATTTTAGATTTAGTTTCGAATATCAAAAAAACTAATAAAAAGTCTTGATATAAAACGAGACGCGTTTTCATCACAAGACTGTAAACAACTTTATATTCAGTTCAATAGCATTATATGATACGGCATCATACCTTGCCAACATATGATCAATAAAACATTAACGTCATAATTCTACCATTTATAAATTTTTGTGCTATAAATTTTATATGGTTAAAATAAAAAATAAAAACAAACATACACTTGTAAAGGTTAAGTTGAAGGTGACGGATTAAATCTGGTTTAAAACACGATACAAAAATATTAATTTCAAATCGACAGTACTACGAGTACGATACGGAAATAGTATCTCTTAGCTCGCACGCTTTACGTGGTTTAAATTTTTGTTATTTTAAGAAATAGTTTCATATGCAGATATGTTTATTGCTATGCTATGTCACGGAGTTCCTGCCAATAACTGTCAATTGCAAACGCATCATGGTCAATTTTAATATATGCGCAAACTATGCATGTATAAACTTATTGATTATTTTGTAAAGTTCATCCATTTCGGATAACTTATTTTTTGCTTCACAAGTAAGTGTTTTTACGTAATCAGAATAAATCGTACAATGCGATTCTTAGATCTTATATAAGTATATAGTAAGTTTGAAATAAAATTAATAGTTTTATTTGTACTATATTCGTGTATACTATACCAATTTCATTAAAAAAAATAATTATATACCTTCTTTAACCAAATATTACTTTGTATCGAACATTATTTAAACCATAGGCATATTAAAGATTAAATTATTCTTAAAATTCAATATACAAGGAATTACTGAAACTAAAGCAAACGAAATGCAGTAAATACTTGAATACATAAAAGCTCAGTACACAAATTAGCAATTATCCTGAACAAGACTTAGCGAAGCGACAGTTTATTCTTTTCGAAACACATTGTTTAGTTTCTATTCATTTTGAAAGTAATTATGTTGGACGACGTTTTTTATCTATCTCTTTCTTGCATTGGGATTTCTGTTATATAAGAATGAGAGGGATGTATGCAAGATTTTTTTTTCGAAAGTATTGATAAAGCTACAATGCCGGCAGGATGGTGTATTTGATCTAGCAACATAGCGGTCCACATGTTCTTGGGAATGGCTTCGCCAACGATGCAAAAAATGTTTCTGTGTTATTGTACCAGGATTGGATGGTTTTGATCGTTTGTCGAAATAGATAAAAACAGGTTTTAAAATTAATGAAATTCGAATTTAAATAAACGTTCTTAAGTAATGATGGAAATAATTATATAGTTTTGTCTATAATAAAATTAATAACATGCTATATTTACATTTTTGACCTCTACTAAATATTAATTGATACAATTGCAACCTTCATAGCATCAAATTAAGAAGTAAAAGGTTAACACATATATATACAAAGTTAAAAAAAAAAACTGTAGTCTTTAACCTTTGTGTTTATGAAACGACTGCATTTAACTCGTATGTTGGTACAATGTGTCTTCATTAGTCACTAATTCATGTTATAAGAAAGTCTAACCGTCATTTGCATCGATTTCTTTTACTTCGTAAAAAACTAATTGCAACGACTTAATCGTGACTTAGCGGAATCGCTTTATCGGTTTACTTTGCATAATTACTGACACAAAATAAAAACACATTTCGCTGCGTCTTTTAAGCCGCCGTCAACTATATTTTTAGCGAGACCAAATTTCAATGTAACACGCAACCCTGTAAATTATAACCCAAACAGGATTAATTTATAAAGTAGGTTAATTCAATACCATTCACGTACATTTATCAGCACATTTTGTTTTTATTGTATAATTATAATGAAAATAAACATCTTTTTCTTTTTTCATTTCAGTATAAGATGGTCCAATACCATGTCAAGAATCAAATCTATTCAGTCGGCCTAAATAATACTTGCACACAACTTCGAAATAATAGGCACAGCTGCTACACGACTAGACAAGCACACATACGAAATCATTGGTGCATCCATCGCACACAGACATCTTGAATAACAAAAAAACACAAATTATTATTATCCTGCTGCCAGGACATCAATATTGCACATCCAATTATACACCTTATTACCATTACATACAGATAAAAATAAAAATTGCTTTAGTCGAAAGCGATTAACTCAGATTTTATCCTTAACAGAATGAGATATAGACCATTATAATACTTTTAGTTATTAACGAAAGACTCAATATGGCTTGTAGTTTTTCAAGGAATTTAAGTTTAATAATGTTTAAAAAAAAAGCTATGTATCTTAGTAGGCGCCAAATGCACGCTGCACTACTCTTACGAATTCTGTAGAATTTTGTTAGACGTGATGTTTATTGCACATTGGTTATTACGAGTTTATGATAGCACGTGTTTAAGCTGAGTATTTAAAATTTAAATTTACATTTGGATTAACTTATAAGTAAAACTATATAGCATATTTTTATGTTTAGAAAAAACTTTGCTGAAGGTATCTTAATAAATAAATTGTTTTTATATTTCAATTTTTCCAATGTAAACAATGACACTAATATTTCTTACAGCGCCAATTGGTAAAGGTGACCACTAAGCATCAGGTGGTCCGTTTACCTACCTATTATAAATAAATTAAATTAAATGTATTACATTATTTCAACTCCATTTAAAATTGGTCAGAATACAGATTTTGGATAATATCTTTGTTTATTCATTAATGGTACATTCTTTTCTCAAAATTTGAAGAACTCTTATTTCTATTTCAATGACAAACAATAAAGGACAAAGACCGGTTTAGTAACCAACTAAGACAATTGAGTAAATTAGAAAAGGCTTGAATTTTCTTTTAAAAGTTCATTTCTTGAAACGGCTTAAATTTCAATTGTTTTAATTTGTTTTTAAAATAAGATAGAACTCGTATTCTAAATTCGATTCTGACATATTTTTTTTCAGATTGTATATAATAATCATACAAACATATCGAGACTAAATAAAAACTTTTTAATTTTCCGAACTCAAAATAAACCTAATCGTTTATCTAAAGAAATAAAAAAAAAATAACTAACATGACGTATGATTTGTATATTGATTTATAATATTAAAATAAAAAGTACATTGACCTGTCTGAATTTCTGAAATGTCGCTGTACCTGTACAGGGGTTTTAACTTGATATCCTTGACCTCTTTCAATTGAAAATTATATTCTCACTTGCAAACCCGTATCGGACAAGCGTGTCACTTACAATACAACCTGTCATAGGGTCAGTTGTTACAAAGGAGGTCACATCGGCCAGTCAGTATCGATTGCACTACGCATCCTAATTCTTTAGTTCATTCCTCCATTACCATCACAAAAGACTGACCCCCTGCGATTCTCAAAGAAATAAAATCTTATCTCTGACCACGCCTATTGCCGAAATGCTGTATTGTGTTACCAATTTAAACGGTGACTGATTTATACGCTTTTTTTTTCTGTCAAGACAAATTAATGTTTGTCCCGAAGTAATTATTTTAGTCGCCTCATATTTACAAGACATTTAAGTATTATTACTTAGCAAAGCCCCAAGATAAAATGAATCGTTTGTCTTTTTATATAGATTCGAACGTTGCACACTCGTTACCGTTGGTGTCAGTTCTATAGAAATTATCTTCCATAATCAAGACCCCTTTGCCCTAAAATCTATCAAACACCAAACAAAGCTGTGTGCGCGAATATGTAGCAGTGAGTAAATAAAGGGATGATATATTGTGAAGTCTGATGTGATTTAAAAAAAACTATTTCCCTTAGTGCTGTCAAGGTGCATTCTTTTGAGTGTTGTACAACGCTAGATAGTTTATCGATGAAATAACATTTGATTTATTTTTCTTAAAAATATAGACCTGTCTATTAAGTATGCTAGCGATTTTTTTAATAATGTAACAAAATTCATATTTTATGGTAAATGTAACGAAATAATAGAAAAAATATTTTGCAATAACATTGAAAAAACATGCTCTCCGATCGTACTGAATTCAAGCCCGTTTTTGCATTTGTCTTAGAAACAGGCAATAGAATAGAACTTTATAATAATAATATGTATATCGATATTCGAATTCGATAAAATATTTTGACGCAACTATCTCACCTCAGGTGAACGTAATCGTTGTGGGAACTATTGCTGCCGTCTCATTTACAAAGTATTTTCGTCCCTCTCTAAAATTGTTAGCAAGACAATATTATACAAAGCGCGTTGAATACGATAGATGATTGAATGGAAAGCTTTCGCGCTTGCATAGTGTAAAACGAATGTGTGCATCCGAACGCAATATATAATGCGTCATATTTTTTTCCACACATGGAGGATATTAATTTAAAAAAATAAACACAATCACAATCGTTTTTTTGTCAATTAAATAATTATTTAATAATACAAAATCACGTTATTGTATATTGTGGTTTTACAACGATAACTTTTTACTTAAAATATAATATTGTCTGAACATAACGATTTCTCTAATAATAGACACTTATTTCCTATCTATTTATAATCGGACGAAGCAGCATCATATAAGTAGTAGATTATATAATATTATATTGGTAAATTGTTGATAACATTAGTCATATCAGATCTTTAAATTATCTTTATTATTCGATAATTCAATCGAGTATATTTTACAAGAAAATTTCAGCAGCAGTTCGGAATGAAGATTCTACCGAGAAGAACCAGAAAAAACTAAACAGTTAATCTTTTCTATCATTACAATTAAAAAGTTCAATCAAACACAAATCAAAAATCAAATGTCTGACAATCAACCAATATAAACTGACCTACGACACGAATTTTTATTTTCTTTAATAATATGTTGAGTAATATGCTGTATATGTTAATGATATCTGAACAAAAGATTTAAATTCATTAATTGGCAAAGCTAAAAATATATACAGATTTTATCAAAACGATAACCTTGCCATAAGAAGGATTTATTGACATTTGGACGATGCAACGTTGCGTTTATAAGTTTGTCGTTACTTTTGGTAAAAATCACCGTATGAAGCTGATTTTTCCTGGTTCAATCATATTTAGTGGAAAATGGAAGAACAAAGTTTATGTTTTTGGTATTCTAAACAAATTTTTTCGTTGTAAACCATTCGTGTATTTGTGACAACTCAAAGCTTACATTGTCATATTTTTTTCTATCAACTCTAAAATGTAATGAAGTATCGTCAGCAAACAATATCACAAATACTTTAACCTTAAACATTTAAAAATGAAGGTTCAATTAAAAAGATAATAATAGAACGCGTGCATCTTAACCGATGATTTCGGGTTCAAACCCAGGCAGGCACCACTGAAATTTCATGTGCTTAATTTGTGTTTATAATTCATCTCGTGCTCGGCGGTGAAGGAAAACATCGTGAGGAAACCTGCATGTGTCTAATTTCAACGAAATTCAGCCACATGTGTATTCCGCCAACCCGCATTGGAGCAGCGTGGTGGAATATGCTCCAAACCTTCTCCTCAAAGGGAGAGGAGGCCTTTATCCCAGCAGTGGGACATTTACGGGCTGCTTATGTATGTTACGCACATCATCTACATATAAATATAATTCATATAAAATCCTACAATCCTCTACCTATCTCTTTAACCGTACAGTATTATGACACTGGACAGAATTTTCTTCGTACCTACTCGTATCTATCAATAGCCTTCTAACGTTCCAAAGTAATAGAATATTTAATAAATTAATTAAACATTGTAAATAGATACTTTTCAGCAGTATCGTACAGTATCAATATTGAATCAATATAAATATAATCCCGACTATTCTCATGTTGGAAATATTATAATTTACTAATTGCCCATCTCGACTTCGTATGGATAAATTTCATATAACTTGACCCTTTCGTTAGACACCATACTCCAAAATTACGTAAGTACTTTTCTTGGCGGATTCATTTGTTATAAAATAAACCTTTGTTTTAAAATTTCAGTCTTCTAGATCCAGTTTTATGGGGTAGATTTTTAATTTTAGTCAAACTCAAACGTAATATTTATGAATAATTAATTTAAACGTTCGGACTTTTTGTAACTAACAATACACAAGTAAACAATGGAATCGAATAGTGCGTTGTATTTCGGCCCCTTTGTCGGTTATCTTTGCGTATATTAAAGGCGCCGCTCAATACGAATTTTTACCTCTAAGCTATTAAAAATCGCTTTCTATGTGAAAAATATTACAAGCAAATTGACTTACTAATGGCATATTTTACAAGCACAAAGCTGTCAAATTGTTTATAGATTTTTAGGTCGATTCGTGTTATTGTTAATTATGTACATCGGTATTAGCTCGTGACATCGCAGGCTTTGTTAAAACGACGATGGATTCCCAGCTGTGGGACGAACTACATATACTTATAATAAAATACACTTTATAATATTATTCGCATTAGCTAAATTACGTATTTCTCTTTGTAACACAAGCAAACTTAAACCGATTAAACGGCCTTAATATCGCCTGCAGCAAAGTTACATTATAAGGGTTAAATTTATTTATATAAAATCGCTAAAGCGTTAAAGTTTTGTTTATTATGACTCAATTATAGGACATATTATTCCTTAGTTCATTTTTGGGACGAACTAATAACATACCGTGACGTGTGTTTGAAGATCAATACGATATGGTGCAAATAAATGTGCCTCTGTGTATATAATAAAAAGTAGTTTAAGCATGTTG
This sequence comes from Vanessa atalanta, assembly GCF_905147765.1. Taxonomy (NCBI): domain Eukaryota; kingdom Metazoa; phylum Arthropoda; class Insecta; order Lepidoptera; family Nymphalidae; genus Vanessa; species Vanessa atalanta. Next base: position 11,720,866 of record NC_061902.1, on the reverse strand, counting down.
TACCTTTATTTACAATACTAGGTTCCGCTGTTGATCGCTCACGACACATAACAATAAAAATATGAATACGAAATGTTCCTATGAACGATACAATAATAATTTACGTTCATAAATTCAAGTATTGAGAATAGTAATATCAAAGTACTCCGACGCGTTTTAAATTTTATTCGTTTACTGTATTACGCACTACACTGCGTAGTTAAAACACATATACGATGCGTGAAGTATTCATAGTGATATGTATTACAAAAAATTTGTATTAACAAAACCAAAGTGATAAATACCAGAGATTACATTAAAGAACAAAAAACAAATATATAATGTTGCGTGCATACGTGTGACCATTATCATCTACATTTATTATTACAGAATAAGCTTTATTTTAGTGCGACACGTGACGAAGTAAACAAAGGGAACTTGAAAGTTACCGGTAACCACGACGAAGCCGTGAAAGCGCTCTGTCTACCCGATGTCTGCACCGCGACTACGCGTGAATGTCATATAATAGCAAGCTACACTACTGTTGGGTCGCGACTATAATTGACACGCGATGCCGAAATCTTCTGAGAATTTCGATAAAATGAATTATTCTGTACCTATTGTCACAAGTCGTTTACTAATTATACGTTAAAATTTATAACGACTGCGTTAATGACAAAATAATAATCGAAAAATAAATATTTAAATACATTTATCTATAAAATTAAAGAACGCTAAAATATTATTTAATTATATATCAGTAAGCCACCAAGTATGAATGAACATGACGTTAATAAATTAATTATTTTATAAAATTCAATCAAGTGTTTTGATCACACAATGAAAGATATTAATATAAATATATTCTCAATGTAAAAAAAAATATGTTTAAATTATAAATATTATAAACAAGCGCCACTGATCTTTTATTCACCTCGTATTTGATGGTGAAAAAAAATCGGGATGAAGCCCACGCGTGAAACGGAGTGGTTGAATAAGCCCAAAACCTCGACACAGAAAGAAGAGCAGGACTCCCCATTCGCACTATAATGATATTATCAAACAAACATTTATTATTTTTGTTTAAAAAATCTTTAAAATAAATCTGACATTAACACTGATTTTCCCAAACCGATTGTACGAGTATAAATCGCAAAGAAAAAAAACGTGTTCGACCACCCATAATGGTTGTAGCAACTATTTTTCCATCTCTTTTACACCCACGCGGTCAGCATACTTTGTCTTTATCTATCGTTTGACTATTATTATCTTTGCTATTTAGGGGTGGTCCTTTTTTAAATCTATGTACAACATTAATTTATTATCAAAGTTAAACAAGAACACTATTTCAATTCATTTATAAGCACCTTATCTTAACACTGGTTAAAATTTTAAAAAATATATAATGATTTTTATTCTATATTAGACTGACTCTATATTATATACATATGTATTTCATCAATTTAGAACCTTTCGATTTTCTAGAATAAAATCTATGATGGAAAATATCACAAAATAATATTATATTATTATATATAAAAAGAAGGGTATAATGAAAAGGCGTTCGATTTTTAAACTTTAATGAACGCGTTTTATAATCAGCAATAACTTAGTACCTATAAATATTTTTTATAGGAACTGAATTTAAATTATATTTTTAAAATATTGGTAAACAAAAAATAATTTGTTTTAGTTTTTTGTAAGGTTTTTTTAAAGATATTTGATATGGTTTAAATCGTGTATCATAAAATTTATTATTTATATTTATTCAATACAATATTTAACGATAAATTTATACAAAAATAGGAAAGAGAAATTAAAAACATATTATCTCTACGTCTCAATATGTCTTACGGCTTTTAATTGTTCAAGAAGAGTTTATTTTAATTCTCATTAAGTATATATATTTGATTTATATTTAGGCTCAATTTTATTTTCATTTTGTATGTTTATTTTTTTAAAATCATCCAATATTCAAATAATATACAGCGAATAGTTTATTATAAAACCCATTCCATTTTTTTATACATTGTAGTGATTAATAATACGTTTTTAAATATAAATTATAGTTATAATTTGACTATATTTTAATATTCTTCAGTGCCTAGTTTAATTATGCAAATATACTCGTAAATGTAGATTAAATAGGATTACTCACAGATTATGAAACGAAAGGCAGATGGAGCGCGCGCAACATTATAGTAAAAGCGAATACAAAATCAAAAGCTAATGCAATTTCTTGGTCGTTGGTGAGGTAATTAAAAGTTTGTTTATACATTAATTAATAATTAATAATTAAATGACAGTGCTTTTGATGTACCGAAAAAAAACAGAGTCGAGATTAGACTTAGATTCGCTTTTGATTTTGTATTCGGTTTTGTTGCTTCACTATTAAGTTAGGCGCGCCCTATCTCCTGTTTCATAATCTACGGGATTACTTTTGTGTACATGTTGAATTCACAACGAAGATAGTGCGGGCAGCAGTTATTATCTTTGAATATGCTGAAGGGTTGTGGCTTCTATAATAACACTGCAAACACGGTTTTCGCTAAAGGCGAGTTCACCTTTTGTGTGAAAATTTACTCAGAACGTTTCGTCGGAGTTACAGTTTGTTTACGTTTATATGCCTTTGTTCGGCTCCTGTACTTTGAATTCTATACAGTAAAATATAATGACCACGTAAGTAATATATTTAAGACAAGTGGTCGCCTACGGTTTCGCTCGCGTAAGTACGTTACGTCTACGCCATTCCTTAATATGCTTTCTAAATACAAAATTACATCAAACTCGGTTCAGTGGTTTGTGCAAAAGATAGATAGATATACAGACAGACAGGGTTACTTTCACATTTATAATATTAGTATAGAAGCGTAATCATATGTGTTTAGTGTATATTTTATTCTTCTCTTGTTACCAATTTATTTTTATTTATAGGGCTCGACGTAAGTTCACGGAAAATAATCGTTTGACAAATCGAGGTGACGAAGGCACTTAACTTTTTTGTCTTTACCTATTAATTATTTTATATATGTAGATAAAACTCCGGGAATTTTATTTACTTCCCGTTCGTTGCGCCACCTACCATATCCAGTACAAATCAGCCTGCTTAAGCACAAAAAAAATCGAAAGCGGTCCAACCGTGTAAATAATATATTTCGTCTATAGTTAAAATTAAAAATAAATAAAATATGTTCTATATTTGAAATTTATGTTCATTCGAAAAAAATTAAAATGTAAACATTAATATTACACTACTAATACGAAGTGAAGTTTAACAATAAAAGCGCAGTTATTCCTTTATTAGTGTGAACACGTGTGTTTCAGGGTCCAGGCTGTGGTTGGTACGGACTACTTACAAAGTACGAAGTGCTCGATACAATATCTACGTCTGAATATTCTAAAAGTAGACTTTAGGCAAGTTACAGACTGTAATAATACTTTTATTTTAGAAGGTTTGGCACAGAATATATAAATAACTTATGTTATATTCTCTGCAATGTCGCTCGTGTTTTGTTTTAGTTGACACTCAAGATATTTAGTAAAAAACAAAAGTGCAGAACCTGTTTGTTCTACATAATTTAACTGTAATAGAAAATATATAGCGAAATACAATGAATTTTAAAAATAATTTCAGAAATTTTATATATTTAACTATGTATTATAATTTAAAAATCGAACGTATATTATTATTTATAAGGCCTTAAAATAAACGCACTTCCGTTATTAATTTATTTAATTTTAACAAAATCCGTTGTTCTAATACAGTATGTAGGTAGAACCTAATATGGAAGTCAATTAATCATAGCCCAAGTTAACGTGAGGCGGCTAACTAACCCGAGGCAGTAATCACTGCACTGTTGCAAGCCGCCATGCAATATCGCGTTTGAAAAAAGAGATAACCGTGATTAGTAGTTAAGACTCATAACAAATGCTTATATGACTTATAAGAATTTTAAATGATTAGTTTTATGTTCGTTTTATATTTTTTAATAAATTTATTTTGGCGCATGTTAAAATTTACACGATTTAATTAAGTTACAATATTTTCTTATATGAATTTTTAACAGTTAATGAGAGTACTTTGAATATATATATTAAACCTACATTTGTAATATCTACTTTGTCATCGCTAATTTTGTATGGATTGTAATGATCGTTATATTCATTTGATATTTAAATTTGTACACTTTGGAATAATGAATTACCCTTATTTACTCATCAGATATTCTACCGCCAAACAGAAATAATTAGTATTGTTGTGTTCCGGTTTAAAGGGTGAGTGAGCCAGTGCAACTACAAGCACAAGGCACATCCTAGTTTACCAGGTTGGTGGCGCATTGGCAATATAAGGAATGGTTAATATTTCTTACCATCAGGTGACCTTGCCCGCCCGTCCGCCTACCTATATCATAAAATTAAAAAATATATATCTACTATCGAATTTATTTGTTATTTATGTTATTTCGATATCACACAAAATCCCACTTTTAGGTATGGGAGTAACAGTTAATACTCGTAAATTTGCCAACGTTAGACAAATACCTCACCTCCTGTTAAAGAGAAGGCTTAGAACTTATTCCAACTCATTGTTTTACACCGGGCCAATGGGTATACAAACTTGACACTTTTGTATTTGACACAGGCAGACTTCCTCACGACGTTTTAATTGAGCGCCGAGCACGAGATAATTATAAATACTTAAATATAAATTAAGTACGTGAAATCCCAATGATGCGTCCACAGATACGAACCCGCGATCTTTAGTTAAGATAAACGAGTTCTTACTTTACGTTATTATAGTATAATGTAACTCTTTGATACAACCCGATTAGTTAAATATTTGTTTTTTATTTAATTGGGAAATAATAAAATATATTGATATTCAATAAATTTTGTTTGATTTTAAATCATTCGATAAATCCTTATATTATTATAATGTATCATTAAATTATTTTAATTGAGGTTCTATTCCAAAAATATTGTCGGCTGTCTTGATCTCGTGTGGTCTGTAGACATGACTTATTCGTAACCTTCAGAGATCTGCAGGAAATAAGGCAAAACGATTTAAATTTTTATAAAATAAAAAGTCAAATGTTTTTATGACTCAACGGCCATTAAACATTATTTCGGACAATGTTAACATTCTTACTGAACAAACGCCTAACATATTTTAATATAATACTAGCTACTCCACGCGGTTAAATGTTAAACCTTACCGTGAGCTCTTGTAGCTTAATGTAATATAATAAATATGTATTTATATTATAGTAACAAACAAGGGGGTAAAATTTGTTTGTTTGTATGTATGTAGGGGGTAATCATAGGAAATAACTATGCAAATTAAAAAAAATGATCTCTGATAGAAAACTAAATTATTCCTGAGTGATAAAGGGTATTAAATTATTTTTTTATTATATCATTTTCTTTGTTAATAAACTGCACCCTTGCGAAACGGGGCGGGTCGCTAGTCTTCTAACAAAAGACAATTGAAGCTCTTTCTATAATACGGGCAAAATAAGATATCTAATATACCTGTGCAATTTTTAAATTAATTTTTATAAGATGTGCTTCCTAACGATCTAAGTATTCGTCGTATAAAACGCCAAGCGTATTAAACAGGTTTATTTAAATGTGTCATAATATTTCTAAAACTTATTTAATAATATAGCACAGGATTATTTATTGGTTCGTATTTCAACGAGTGATAGGTAAAAATCTATGTTATTTCTGGATTAAAGCCTCTACAAATAATCTTAGTTTCAGGCACAATTGTCTTTATTTTGTCCTTTTTTACAAAGATATTAAAATTCAATGTGAACTTACATTTCTATAAGATAATATAGTATGCAGTTTATATCAATCTTTCGATACACTTTTTGGAAACATACTAAGTATATCAATCGCATTAGAACATTTCCATAAATAAACACAAAACTTTTTATATAATAATATGAATATAACTCTCGTAATCTAAGTATGATGTATGACTTTTTTTTTAATTTCTACAAAATTCAATCTACTTTTGAACTCAAATTGACTATATTTTTTAAGTTTGACTTTATCTTGTTGAGAATTAACATTGTAATATTTTAATATTTGTGAACATATTTAATTTGTTTTGTTATAAACAGAGAAGAAAAATGATGTGAAGTACATTGCAAAAAAAAAAAACAATAAATCTGCCGATGCCGTTATAAGTAAAACCTTGCAGAACCAAAATTTCAATATCAGATCGTGGATACCGGATTTTTATAATATTATTCGTATACGCGAGCGGTATTACAATGTCGACTAGTGGTCTAAATAATGTTATTTGAAGGTGGTTAACAGCCTGTCTGTGTGGTCTTAAATAATGCAAGCTTATAATAAAAGATCACGCATCAGAAATTCAAATTAAGCAATTTATGTGGATAATACTTTTTAAATGGTAAGACAATTAATGCTTACAGTAAATATAATTATAAAAGATCAATATTGTTTTTAATTTTACATATATTTTGCATGTCTGATCAAACAAGTTAATCTTTTGCTATTTTTGCATAAATTGCAAGGTGCCGTCTAGTCTTATTTGCAAAAGACAATAACTTCTTAGTTAACTTAGTTTTAGTGAGTATGCATGTGTGTGTGTGTCTGTGGATGTGTGTAATAAGAATAATATTTGAAAATAGTATCAATTGTAATTTTTTTCCTTCGATAAAATATTCATCTAAATAAAACGTATCGACAAACAAATTCGCAAAGATAAAAAAAAGTATAACATGATCGATACAGTAATACATTATAATCGAGAAGAAAAATGTTTTACGAATTCGTTCACATTAAGGGTCATCGAGAAGAATTTTTATATTATTTTTAATCATTAAATTGTCTGTCAGAAACCAACAAAGCGTTCTGCGTGGGCACCAATGACCTATGAGTAACCGTGTTTTTATTACTTTAGTTACAAATAACTTTACAATGTGACCACAATGTGTTGTATTTCTAAAAGACTGAACATTTATTAAGACAAAATAATAAATAAATCTTATTATACATTAAAATAATACTTTTTTAGAAAAAAAAAACGCCTGGATTTAATTTAGTTCGGAATCCATCAGAGGACACTAGTTATTGTGAAAAACAGCATTGTATATCAGTTTATTTGAAAAGAGCAACTATGTGACTTTGGACGCTTGCTTTTGGGAGGCTGCTTTCCGAAACGGTGGTAGTGTTTTAATATTGACGACAAAATTGATTTGAGAACTAATTTTCGGCACAAGGGTCTGTCTCACGATATTTTCTTCTTTATGTAACTATTAATTTGTATATCTGTATTTTCTGTATCTACTAATAATAATATTAGTAGATATTATTACACAAATAGAGTTACTCTCGATTTTTTATAATTTATAAGTAACTCTGTCTGTATGTCTGTTGCACTTTCACGGCCACTGAACCGAATTTGATTTAATTTAGTAAGGAACGAGATTGATGTCCAGAGGCTACTTTTTATGCCTAACCTAACCTACTAAACAGCGCAAGCGACGCCGCGGTTGACAACTAGTTTGTATATATTTATGAAACTCAAATAATTCATTTACTTCGTGTTCTTTGTTCTATACTTGTTATTTTACCTTTTCTAGTTATAAAGTAAGTCATTAATTAAATATTGTAAGTATATTTGTATTATATTATATTAATTGTGTAAGTATTATTGGTATTACTAATATGGTAGATATTTGTAGTAACTAAAACATATTAAATATATCTTCCGTAATGTAATGAAAAGTTGATATCACAACCACCATTCACAGTAGTTCAATGACGTAGCTGTATGAAAATCGAAGGTTTGACCTGACTCTTTAGGGCGTAAAGTAAGAACAATAATATCAGTAATTATATCATATGCAAGATTTATAATATTTATAGAATTTAAACCAGCTCCGCGGGTCACATGAGCCACGTGAAGTAACACGCAGTCCACGTTTTGACAACGCAAGCCTGACGTTAATGTGGAACTCACTTGCAAAAGTGTCACGATTAACTGGGGGGACGAATGAAATTATTAATAATTATTCAAATATAACGATCATTGTGTATTAATAAATGACATTATTAAAATAAGAAGAGAATATCTGACCCGTAGAGGACCGTATTGACCAATTATGCTTCTAATTATAATTCAAAAATAATTCTAAAACCGGTTCTCAGGTTATTGTAGGAACGCAAAAATCACATCCCGTACCAATATCTAATTAAAGTAAGGGTTAGCGATGGACGTACCATTGATTCTTATGAAACATGACACGCATACATTTGTCTATTGCGAACATAACGTCCTACCTTTTCGTTCATTCGAACCCCTTCGTCACTATGTTTTTAATGCTAATTAAAGTATAACAGCTATCTTGTACTAAATAATCATAAAATTCTGCTTAAATAAATTGTCAGAAATGGTTTGCATTGAATATAGTTATATATTCAACGATAAGACAAAAAGTATATTTAACAGCATCGGTATTCCTAAACATTAGTCGTGATTAAAATAAACAGATTCGATTTTCTTAATCAAAACAATTTTCAAAATAAAGGGGAATAATTTTATTTCATTGGCTTTTTAGTATTGTTCCATTTTGTTTCTCATAGACTACTTATCTGATCACCTACAGTATAAGTACAGTTGCAGGGTTTTTTCGAAGAACTAAAATCTAAGAATGAAACTTTCCCCTTTATAAAGTAGATGTATCAAGCGGTCCCATTCGCCCTAAAGAATTACAAATATTGGGAAGTAATTCTACTAATTTGTAACTGTTATGATAAATTCACGATTCTATTTATAAAAAATAACTTTTCTCGAATCGGCAATGATCATGTTCGATTTGATTGTGAGTCGTGAAGTGATGTTTTGCTAGTCGAATTGACCCCCTGAATTTTGTTATTTAATATTTAATGCTGCGGTTAAAAATGATTAAAACTTCCTTTTAGTTCCTTAATATATTAAGCTATCTAGTACCATTACATTGATTCAATGACTTATATTACCGAATTTAACCGTAATACTTTGCAGCTTTGTAATATGCACAGAGATAAATAAAAAATATGGATGTTATAGCCTTCCATTAACTAAATCTCATCTTTAAGCCGTATGAAATAAAGTTGCTTTTCGTACGCGATTACGATACTGCATGATAGATTTTTAGCGGTCTTTACCATTCATTAAATAATTTCGTCGGTGATGTATGAGCGAATAATAGGTTAATGTTTAATTTCATGCAAATAGATTGTATATTTTGTTATCTTGTCGTTAGACGCTGTTGCGATACTTTTCCTAAATTGGCTTGCGCTTTGGTAACTATAAGAGATACATCGAACTATTTCCTCCTAAATCAGATGAATCGATATTTTAAAGATAACTCACAGTAACAATTTAAAAAAGACGGCTTTTTTTTAATGATTTTTAATAATAATTTACTAGTGTTATTTATTATGATACTTCACAATATTTGCTTATAATTCATTATCAAATAATGTCATAGGGGTAACGAACTACTTTCACGAGTTAGCTAGAGTTGGAGAGCATATAAATACAGGCATTTGTGTAGTATATTGCACTATTTCATACTACATGGTTACCCTAATGTTCCGAGTTGTAATCTCCATATTATTACCTACTTTCGTGGTTTAATCATTTCATCGGAAGCGATTAAATATCTCAAAGCTTATTGCCAATTATATTCCACAAAAACATTCTGAAAAATATATCAATCGACATAATTATAAACTTTCAGGTACAAATAAACTACAACACTGCGAAATACTTAATAAGGGAATACTAAATTTCTTTCTTTGCCCTATAAACCACATGGAAAAATTTATATTTATTATATATTTATTTATCAGACTCAGTAAAACGGGTGGCAATTTTATTAACAGTGAACATTAAAATTACAATTCTATAATGAATGATGACGTGAGTAAATTTTCAAGGTTGAACTTCAAAGCAACATTTTCACATCTAACATTTAAAAGTGATCAGTTTCAAATTTTAAAATTAACTTCACTGTTATATAAACAATGATTTACATAACTAAAAATTGTTAAAATTTCTTCGTAAACAACTATTTAAAAATCGCATTAACTTTTTCAAATCGTTTAAATATTTTCTAAGAAAAAAATAAACTTTGTGTATAGCTTCTTTGCTATACGACAACTTAAAATTTTATTAAAAAAAAACAATACCATGCTTTATCGCCTATTGTTGTTCTGAGCAGAATCGGAACAATGTTATAAGTCTGCCGTTTACAATTGACTAAGTATCTGACTGTTCTTAATAACTGTATAGAAAATATACTTTATTAGAAATAATATATTTTATAACATAAATAAATAGTTCGAAGTTTTAGGGTAGACTGCAATTTTTATACTAATTTGGCTTAAAAATTACATTTTGTTATTGTATTTCTTATAATTGCTTATTTATTTAATAATTTTGAGATTCATATGATATTTGTTTCATTAAGTATATTTGAATACAAACAAAGTCGAAATTATCTTTTTATAAATGGTCGAATTATAAGAATAACCTATTAAGATCGCTGTCCTTGAATCACAGACGACCTTAGGGCACAGCGCTCAAGTTATGCATAAGGAATCAAACGTTAAATTGGGGCTGGTACAAAAACTGGTTGGTTCACTTTTGCGTGGTGACGTCAGGCGGCCGCAACGCGCTCGCTTCCGATCCGATCTTCATAGAATTGTAGAAAACGACAGTTTCATAGCTGTTTCCTAACTCGGCCAATAGAAGTACAACGTGTTTTCTACGTAGTATTTTTAAGGATCATTTTATAAAAAATGTTAAGAAATTTCTTCTACTACCATTTTTTGCAGGGTAGCTTTAAATATTTAACTTGTAAAGGAAAGTTCATAAATGTTATATTATTTACATATATTATCTAGTAAGAGGATGAATGTTTCAATAAGTTTCATCCAAGGTTAATATTAAAATTCAACGGATTTTTGTTCTTTACATCAATTTGAACGACAGCGAATACTTTGAAAATATTTTATTTCACAGATTACACAAAGGCACTTATAATACAATTGTATTATAATTTAGTTCTGTAATTATTGTATCACTTGTATTTACTTGGAGGGCTCTGTGTGAGTCCCTCTGGTTAGGTACCACCCACTCATAAGATATTCTACCGCCAAACTATATAAAATACTTAGTGTTGTTGTGTTCCGGTTTAAAGGATGAGTGAGCCAATGAGCCAAAATACATCTTGGCTCTAAAGGTCGGTTGCGGATTGACGATATAAGGAATGTTTAATATTTCTTACAGCGCCAACGTCTTTGTGCGGTGGTAACCACTATCAATCGGATGGCCTATCATATCTATCGCCTACCTTTATTAAAAAAGAAAATACTGTAAATGAATACATTTATGAAAAACAATGAAAGTTTAGCATCTCTCTATTGTTTCACACGTCAGTCATACGTTTTATCATTTTAAAATTAATCAGTTAATTTTGGCGCATGCGTTGTGGGCTTACGGCTATAACATAGTGTTTATTTATTTTTATCAGTAGATATAAATGCAACTAATGTAAAAAATTTACTTTCCACGGATAATAATTAATAACAAAAAAAATGTATATTAAAGAATTTATTTAATTGCCTAAGGAATGAGCTAATGCCACATAAAACGTATTATGTATTAAATAGTCAAATAAATAGCCGTTGACAGTCAAATAAATAATATCATCCGCTATTACGTTTGTATCAACGTTGTGATCATTTCGGAAATCCTATTCCGTAAAGTATGTAAAAACATGATTCATAGATTTTACTTTCGACATTTTATAGCATGTATTATAGCGCTATTGTAACCTTGTGTTGTGGTTTAACCTGCAGTCATCGAAACCAACACCCGGACTGTTTTTCCACATCCCGGTCATACTGTTCCCCAACAGTTTCATCAGTGATGTGTGTTTGATGTCCATATATTGTGCTGGTACGTGTCATCGACCACCTCATCAGATTTGCATAATCGACGTCCCTTACGAACTCTCTAAGTTAAAATGGACTTTGAATTCTGTTCAATTTATTTTTAAACATGAACTAAGTATTTATTAGGTTATATAATACTTCTAATCCCTACTCCGTAGTTTTCGGTAAATACAATTATTATTTGTATATAATATTTAGAGTTATGATAAATTTATTATTTTATATACAGGAATTGCTCCATTTGTTTTGCAAGGTTCTTTCTACAGATTCTAAAGTCTACAAGAAATCAGTACTAAGCGACACTTTTACATAGCATAGTTATTTGGTTGTACGTATAGTAGAACGTTTCTTATGATATAGGTTGGTCGTCGGGCAAATGGGCTACCTGATGGTAAGTGCTTACCACCGCCCATAGATATAAGCGCTGTAAGAAATATTAACTATTCCTCACATCAATAATGCGCCACCAACATTTGGAACTAAAATGTTATATCTCTTATGTCAGTAGTTGCACTGGCTCGCTCACCCTTCAAACCGGAACACAACGATACTAAGTATTGCTGCTTGGCGGTAGAATTTGTGATAAGTGATACCTACACCTTGCACAAAACCCTACTAGCAAGTAAACTAAAGCCTTTCGGTATTTATAAAGTGTAACTACTGACTCGTCAATTTGAAAAATAAAATCTCTAAGTCTTATCTAAATGTCTATTTATTGCTTCACTTAAAATATAAGAGTATGCTTTCCAAATATATTGCGCTTAAGCAAAGTATGGCAGGAGAACTAAAAGCTTAAGCTTAAACAACTTTGACTAGACGTGACACTGTCATAACCATGGCCGAGATAAAAAAATATGGTATATATAGATTATAAAAATGGCTTGTTATTATGGATAGCCTAACAGTAAAGCCTTTGACGGCCCGATCCGGAATTCGACCCGGTCACGGTTACTGCAGCCATAAAAGCTAGCCACTAGAGCAAAAAGGCCGTTTCCATGTAGAATTTGTGATAAAACAAGGGTTACTGTAATGCTTATACAACAATTACAAAATATTAAGATGTTATACTCATGAAGATTTAGATTGGGTTAGAGTTAGTAATGACAAGGAAAATATAAATATTTGTAATTGCTATAAGTGATATTCAATACACATGAAATCAATCAGAAATAGTGAAATTTAGTTAATAATAAACGCTTTGCATATCAAAACGAACCTTATGACAATGATCTGAATATCACCTGACCCGACTAAAATAAGTATATAATAGTAGGAAGTAGATTAAAATCGACTTTAAGATGCTTTTATAATGACTTTCTTTGATACATTAAAATTTTAACCATAAAACGTTCTTATAAAACAAACATAACTTTAGCTTTTGTGTTATGAAATTATTTCATTAGTTTACGGTAAGCGTTCTTAAATGTAATAAATGAAGTGAACAATATAAAAAAAAAATAAAAAAATATAAGAAAAGTCTTACCTTATATTTTTTTTATTTATAGGCTATAAATAACATTCGAACAATATACTTATCCATTCTTGCGTCATCTGATTTAATATTAAATAACTAAATATAATCTTAACATTTATTAATAAAAGCGTTGTCACATCATTATTATATAAATATAAAAGGATTAAGTTGGCTGCAACGACTCGTACTTAGGTCGAAAGATACATTAATACATTTTCTTTTCATGTTTCTAGGCATTCTCGTCGATCGAGACCATAGTCGAATTATACTTAATTTAATTAATTTCCATCCTGTATTTTCCTACATATGGTACAATTTTTAAAAGTCTATATGTGTTAAGGTGCTTTACATCTGAAGAATACCGACTGATCTTTATCATGAAATGCTTAAAAAGTTTTGTCGCTGAATACCATGATGGCTTTTTATATGTAAAAGTAAATGTCTAAGTTTCCATAGTAGTGATAAATACAAGTACAAAGTTAACGCATGTGTTTCATCTCAATGTGGGTCAAGGAACGCGTCCCCTTGCAACCTCCTTGGGATGGCAAGGCCAATCACCATCAGTCGCAATTCTCGTTTTTTCTTCCGAATCAAATCATTTTTATTTACGTATCGCTTGACCAGACCAACTTGGGGTTATCTGGTCATCAACAAGGACAAATTCAGTATTAGCAACCACAATATGAAATGCAAAGAATACATTTTAAATTAATTTCATAAGACACAAACATCGATTTCGTATCTGTGACAAGAGTACATTTTCAAATTTAAATTTTTATCCTTAATTTTATAATTAATCATAACAATACAACTTATATTAATTCACGAATAAAGTCTTAACTAAAATCTGAGACGTGATTTTATAAATTATAAGCAATAAATGCAAGCAAGCCAGGGGACAAGATGTATTCATACTCGTATATGACATATATACGAGTCAACATATAATACTAACATACATATGTTAGTATTATGTTATGTTGAGCTGATTAACCTGTTAACATTTATCGATAGATATCTAACACATCACATATTTATTTTTTTTAAATGAAGGAGTGTCTTCTTGCAGGCGCCATATTGAATTAGTGTGACGCCAAAAAAGCCTTTAATAAATAATTATTTAATAATCAGTGTAAGATAAAGACTATTCTAACGATAATTCATTTTTTAAATTATGTAAGGTAGTTTATAAAATTTGGGGGAACAGAACTTTTGGCTTCGCCGTATTCAACTAAAAATATGTAAATTACTAACTCGTATAAAAAACCCTATAATAAACTCTTATGAACAAGATATAAAATCACGTTTAAACTAGGTATATCTATACTAATATTAGATGCCAAATTAACGCTGTGTGTAACGCTTTCATGACTAAAACACTGAACGGGTCTTTATGAAATTTGGTTTTGAGCAAGTATGAACTACTTATTTATACTTCTACTACTTCTTTATACCTAACACGTAACGACCAATCTCTAAAACGCGAGCAAACCCGCGGATGACAACTAGCAACCAGTTTAGTATTTTCCATTCGTCATATGCAATATAAACAAGCGGTTATTGCACCAAGAAAAACAATTTTGTACGAATCAGTTGTATTTGTTAACCATATTTCCGTTAGGTGTCAAAACGGGAGATGTATTTAACTGCGGCAAGTTATGTTATTAAACAAAGACGAGACTAAGATTTGAGAAAGAATGTTTTGCCAACAAAAATTGCCTTTAGTCTTAGTAACAAAGTGATAACGTTTACCAAAATTTTATATTAATTGAGTTTGTCCATTAAAAAATGAACTGTACAGCGAATCTTAGAAAGGAACATATTAGCGTTTAATAGCTAATCTACACTAAAGAATGAGGATTTTTTTTCGTATTCCCTTACTGTAAAAGCTTCTAAACCAACATGTATGTATAAATTTGATGCAGCTTGTTATGAAAAAGGTTTTAATATATATATATATATATATATATATATATGTAGCAGCTACATTTCGTAGTTTCATACTTTAAATTTAGAGAACGTGATTCCTTGTCACATGTATTAAGAGTTCTTACAAAATGTATTTCACATTTCATGTCTCCAGAATGACAAATAGATCTAATGAATTGAAAAATCTAATTGAATATTTTAGGGCTTAAATTATTTTTCTCTTAAACAGATGCGGTCGCTTTAACCAGTACGTAGCTGGATTTCATGTGTATAATTTATTTTCCATAAGAAGTAATAAAAAATAAATATAAGGTGCAAATTAATTCTAACGAGACAACAGGTGCATAGGTACTAGAATAACATAGCCTTATTAAGGCTCGGACGTAGTCAAGCACAAATAGGATGCAGTAAACGACACGATTCTGTGTCGCTTACCGCATTAAATAGATACAGACACTCTTACACTGCTTGTTATTTAAATATTTCATGTATTTTGTATATCGACGTTGTTATTGCAACTGGTGAATGTTGGAATAATAATGAAAAATTCATGTTAAAAAACATGTTGCGTACGTCATTAGAGCTGATATTGGGGCAACGCGTTTACATTTTACGTGTTTAGGGCTAACCACACACAGATTTATTATTTTCGGTTAAAAAGTAATTTCATTATTAATTACATATATAAAAATAAAAAAACCTAATTTACGGTCGATGAGACTATATAAACCTTTTATGTAGATTCCTCTTTTCCTTACGTTCTCGTTTGTCTGTAAAAACCACGTCGTCTAAAATAAAATTATGCAAGACAAGCTTTATCAATCTTAAAAGCTCGGAGGTTCTATTTTGAATATTTATTAGCTGGCAACCCTATACGCGCTTGACCACGTTCCAGTCTCGCCTAAGTTATAATTGCAAAACGTAATGGCGTCAGCGACACTGACCTCCGACGTCTCAAGTACGAGGGGTCGTTACCTTTGCAGCTCTGCACTCGGTATGCAAGTACTAGTGCAGAGATTTGTTCGCATGTAATACTAGGTGGCGCTTTGGTGTCATTACCGACGATAACGTAATTATATTCTAAGTCTAAACAAATTGTATTTTCATTTTAAAATTAAAGAGAACTTGAAATTTTAGGAATTTTCAAATTTTCAGCCATTCGACTATTGTATCGGGTTGAATTATCACTGTTATTTTTTTTTAATACCGTGTGTTGTTCATGTATAGTTTTATAAAATTACACAATCACGATCGGTATTTCATCTAAAATTTTATCAAAACTCACACACTGTAATCTATGCAAGTTTTAGGAACTTTTAAATCAATATCATAGTATTAAGTCATTTGTGAGTTCAAGTGTAGTAAGTCCGATGATTTATACTTCCCATAAATACACCAAACATACAATTTAATAAAACCCATTAATACAAATTAATAGAACCCAGGTAGCTCAGTGGCGAGAAACTTAATCGAAGATTGCAGGTTCAGGGTCGGGGAAGCAAATGAGGTGTAAGGTACTTAATCTATGTTTAAAAATTACCTCGGACTCGGCGGTGAAAGAAAACATACCGAGAAAATCTGCACAGCTCGAATTTTAATGAAATGCTGCCTGTTGTTGTAATGTAATGTTTATCCACCAGTTCACATCGGATCAACCTTTTGGAATACGCTCCAAACCTAACCAAACTAAACTAAACCAAACCAGTTGTAAGGGGACTTTGCCCAGCAGTGGGCTATTGGTTTACGTTGCTTTTTTACTTAAAATGTATGTATGAATGGAGTACGAAATCAATGCAAGCAGAATTACTAATAACGACGAATTCTTGTTCCATATTTACATAAATCCATTAAGATGAGGAAAAAACAAAGGATTGACAACCATCACTTATTGTGTCAGTTTAATAGAATTCGATGACCCTTTAATTTGCTCGGTTTGTCAAATTCACCTTGATCAAATATCAATGACCATTTAACAAGGTCACCGGCCTGGTTCTTTATATACACAATATATTCTTTTAAATATGTCGAAATTTAGAAATAAAAATACACAAAACAAGTCTCAGCACATTAGAATATTATATTGTGTTAATTAATCCCTCGTTCGTCTTGGCTAACCGCGTTTGACCTCATGCAGTATTCTCTACTATTTAACGAAATATTTTTTTACAAAATTTAAAATTCATTTTTAATTCCGTTACATCTATTTTATTTTTTAAAGTAATATGTAAGTGGATAAATGGGTTGCCTGATAGTAAGAAGTCGCCACCGCCCATAGACATTAGTGCTGTAAGAAATATTAACCATTCCTAACATCATACCAATGCACCACCAACTTTGGGAGTTACGAATTACTATCCCAGAACACAACAATGCTAAGTACTGCTCTTTGGCGGTAGAATATAATTGATGTGTGGCTGTTACCTACCCGATGGACATGCACAAATACCTACAGACCTCTAATGATTCATTATTTACACGTTAATAATAAATGAGTGTTATTAAATAAGTAATGCATAATTTTTGTATATATATATTTTTATTGTTTCGTACATCACAAAAAGTAATCCATTTTTATAATCCCGTTTTGCATAATATTCTTCCTCTAGCATTATCGAAAATTGTTCATATTTTTCCAAATACAGGGTGTTTCCATTATTATACTTATATAAGCTTCATTATATTGTTTACGTCCAAATATTATAATTGTGCATTTACATCGTACTTAGTTTGTATATAATGAATGGTTTTTGCATGTTTACTTCACCAGACAGTTAATAAAAAACAAATAATAAAATCTTTATGCAAGTGAATGTCTTGACCGATAAAAATAATGTGTACGTATTAAGTACGTAAATTGTATTCAATTTGCTTACATATGTTCGGTACATACCTAATTAATTTTAAATATAAATATTGAATGCAACGTAAAATAAATAACTTAAGTTTTAAATTTAAAAGTATACACGTCATAATTATTGTTGTTCTATTTCGAAATACAGTCATACCAACGTATGACTTTTATAGAATCCAAAACGTTCGAACCCGTTTAGGTTAAAACAATTGTAAGTACTGATAAATGGGAGATTTTGTTGATTGGTTATTTCTAGAAAATCACATCAAAGATCCCGCCCGCCCACTCGCCGCGTGAATTATGTTATCAAGTATCGTGGACTGTGTGACCGGAAATTAATTAAATACCAAATGGATTTATTTCATACGCAACAGCCTCAAATAACTTTAACGTGAATATGAGGAATTTAAAAAGCGAATTCCTGCCTACTATTTCTTCGTTGAGTAAATTTCAGTAACATGTTTTCCGTTTATTTAAATCGAAATAAATTTTATGGATTGAAAATGTCTTACTATCTTTGAGTATAACTATCAATGCTTCCGGTGCCGGACCAGAACAAAATAGAACAGCCCAGGTAATAGAAGTGGAATCGAAATATTGTCCACCTCGCTTTTTTATACAAAAAATGTTCGTAATTAATTTACTTAGCTTTGTGCCCGTCTGGATAAGTACCACCCACTCATCATATATTCTACAGCCAAACAGCAATACGAAGTATTGTTGTGTTTCGATGTTGAAGGGCACAAAGGACTATACATCTTAGTGGCCGAGGTTTGTGGGACAGTGGTGACAGATCAAACGGTGGCCCATTTGCCAGTACCTACCTAAATGTAACAAAACCAAACCTATGTCATTCATCATAGTTATAGATCATAGTAATTCATATTAATATAACTCCTAGACGCGAGATTATATTAAACGCTGGTTAAGGATGTCATTTAAAAAATAAAAACGTAGGAGACAAAGAATTGATAAAATAACTTAAATTATAATCTAAACTAATATTATAAATGTGAAAGCAACTCTGTCTGTCTGTTGCTCTTTCACGATCAAACCAATAAACCGATTTTGATGATTTTTTTATAAAACAAGCTTGTATTCCTAAAACGTGAGTAATGCCACGGACGTCGACACGTTTTATATGTTGAAAAAAAATCTTCAGTACTTTTAATAAGTAATTGTAACGTATATTTCCATCAAATATTTAATAGGAGAATAAAAATTATAATCCAATACTCAGACATTCGCTAGCGATAAGAACGGGTTAGTGCTCAGCGGCTCGAGTTAGCTCAGATTCAGTATTGACCTTCAGAGGAAAGCGAAACCAGTGGAGGTCAACGAGGCAGTCGGACGCGTTCGCTTTCGTACCAACGCAACGCACGCTGTATGATAATCACTAAACTTCACTATTCAACTAACTCCAATTACTTTACGAAATGTAACTACGTAATATTACCTATATAAACATTTTAGGTATATTATATGATTAATTAATTTTAAATCATTAATTAGTATGTTTCGTATATTTTATATATAAGTGGATATTTATATGTCTGATTTATATTAATCGTTTTCGACTCTGTTTAATGTTTATGACCCGCCATGAAAGTTTTGCAAATGGAAAGTCTTTATACTATACAGTTTGTTGTAACTCGCCGCGAGATGGCGCTGTAGCACACCAACTTCTGTCCCGATCAACGCAAGACACTGCTCAGATTTGCTGGTACAAGTATAATTGTTATTACTAATTCGTTTTGTTACATAATTTCTACTGCGACTAGTTCGTTTCTTAGCCTATTTATTTCATAATGACCGGTTTTTTTTTATAATTACTTTAAAAAAATATATCAAACCGTAATCGATATCGATACTTAAATTAATTCAATAAATGGTTATATTATTAAATATTTAGAATATTGCCTTTTATTATAAGTCATAATTTTATTTTATGTTTGCATTTTCAAATAAAACAAGTCCGTGACAGTTAATAGCCCGTAATAGGCATACTCTTATCTGCAATAGGATTGGAGTTTCTTCCACCAGGATGCTTTAAAGCGATTTATAATCTAACAAAGATATCAAGTATGTGGTGTAAATTGAAATTATTTCAGACTCGTTACATATAGTCTTAAAAAGTTATAAAACAGATATGTAATTTAAAATCAATAAAGATTAATATCGTCTTATAAATCTTAATCAACACTCACTTTGATTAATATAAATTAGGAGATCATTTTTGCTTGGTAACACATCTGTTAAATACCCCCAATTTAGGAGGACTTTACTCCTTTCGAAAGGTTTTGGAAGTAGTTCCACCATACTACTTCAACATGGTTGTTTGGCTGATTTAATCTAAAATCTGTAGATTTCCTCAGTATATGTAATGTACTTCCATCATCGTTGAGCACGAAATTAATTATTAACATTAATTGCTTATGAAAACACATTTGAACTAATAATATACGCTTTTATAATAATGAGTAATATGTTATATGAGTTTTAATAAAAAACGATTAATATTTACGGGCATTGTATATTATGTTACTGTAAAAGCTCGAACTAAGGTAAATTTTAAGATTTTCCAGTAAAACCTAAGGTTTACCGACATGAGCTGGTAAATGTAAGTATTTATTATAATGGGGTGATTTTTCGGACTTTTACCATTCCAACCTAACCTAATCTAACATGTAAATCCTAAGATTTACCAAGTGAATAATGGCAATTCAATCCCTAAGTTTTATGGACATTTACCATTCGTAATAGGTAAATTTTAGGTTTTCCTGGAATGTCTTAAGATTTACCGTAGTTCGGGCTTTTACAGTAACAATTATATTAGACCTTATACTAGCTGTCAATACATCTTACGGGTGAAATTAAGGTATCTTGTTACGTTTAAACTATATTATATAATTTAAAAAAAAATATAATATGCTTTGTAAAATCTTACGGATAAGGACACACGATCAGACAAAAAATAAATATTTAAATCTTGAATTGTTACAAAGAGTCATATATCTTTTATTAACCGCGTGCGTTTCGAAATTATACGTTTTGCACGATTGCTAAAAAAACGAAATAACAAAATTGACGTATTTATTGAGTTAGTGTGCATTTTCTCGATTTAATAGATGTTCACGTTATCTGGGTCAATTATAGACATTATATTTATTATTTAGTCATTGTGTCCAGTGATTGTTCCTGGAAGTGTTTGAGTGTATGTGAAAAAACAGCTGAAAATTGCAGAGTATGCAAATATTTATTATCAACTCTCAATAATTATTAAAACTACTAAAATCTCCCTTGTGTTCTTATCCACACACCTAGCACAATATTTTTATATCGTCGACGGAAAATAATAATATTATTGTATAATAAAAATATATAAATAATGTTGTATGTTAATTGTGGAATGAGGAACATATTGTGAGGAAGGTCTTGAGCATGATCGTGGATGGATATAGAGGAAGGGGACGACGAATGAAAAGATGGATGGATTGTGTGTAAGATGATATGGCTGGAAATAATGTTAGTTTTGAGATGACGTCAGATAGAGAAGTATGGAAGAAGACATGCTGCGCCTAGTAAATTGGGATAAGGGCAGGAGGATGATCGTGAATTGTGTTATAATAAAATGTAAAATTACAGATTTCTAATAAAAATTATTTCTAAAGTAAATATTACGTATTATTTATACATAATTATATTTTCTTATAATGATAATATGTCCTAAGTGTAAATACTCTTTTAATAATAGCGTATATTATATTATGTAAGTTAAAAGTACTTACTACTTGTACTTGATTACTTAGTAGTACTTGATTTATATATACGAGTATACCTACAGGATAAATGTGCTTTAAATACTTGGAAAGTATTTCAAGCACATTTATCTTAGTCTTATTTTTTATATTATCTGTAAATTAGGGAATTAACACATTTTGTACTCGAAATTCACATTTATCTCACAAGCTGTATTCTCGCATTTAAGTCTACTCACATTGGTTATATATTTTGATTTTATCTTTTATGAAAATGGTGAAGGAATCTGTACTTTAGTTTATTTATTAGTATCGTAAAGATTAATACTTACGTCTGTACCTTATTTCTATTTCTAATAATTCCTGGTTCATCGCAAATCTTCTAAATCACCAACACGCCTCAGTGGATAACTTGTTTAAAATTTCAGGTCAGTATATAATAATGAAACCTATTTTTGTATTTTAGAATTACGTTTATTACGATTTAAAATATTATTCACTAGCAATCCACCCCTACTTCGCACGGGTGCAATTTATGCGGTACGGGTTTCACTCGCAAGTAACATACACAACAGGTTACAAACAGTTTAAAATTAGATATGGTTCATTTGTTCTGGAGGTTATTCCTTACAAACAACCAAACTATACTTCTTCATAGTATTATTATATGTATAAGAAAAAGGTATTAATCGTCTCCCTCGCTATAAATATGTTTATATGTAATGTTTACTAAATAAGAATTGAAGTAGTTATCTGTGACCGGGAGTTATGTCATCGAATTGTAAGTAGATCACACAAAATATATTCTAAGAAACTGATTAAGAATCTGTTTAATTAACTTTGTTAATTTTAAATCATAATGTTTAGAATTTGGCTTAGCTGTCTAATAAATTGCGAAAGAACGTTTTTGAATTGGTCAAAATGCTATCAGTTTCAGATAATAATCGTTACAAATAATAATAAAAAATGTTTTTAATATAGTGTTTGTAAATGTTAAATTATGCTTATTGTAGTAATTGATGTATTTAAAATACATAAAATGTTAAATGTAATATAAATCTAAATTGTTCATAAAATTGTGATATGCCGTTGATGTCTTTTGTTGGCACTGATGTTATTGATCGAACAAGTTGATGTATCAAACTTAGTTGTTATACCTGAACGAAATAAGTATTTGCCTTTAACTTTGAAATAAGTATTAAATGAGTTAATGCCAGTAATTACAATATTAGGTAAACAATTTCCTGACACTCTTTAAGAGTTCGCCAATTCGAAATTTGAATTTTATGTAAAAAAAAGGAATTATTTACTATGTAATTTAATAAATATGTTTTGGGGCATTTGTAAATTGCAATTTGCTTTGTTAATAATCAATTTCTAATGAATATTCTCACCTAAAAATTATTTTATTTCTATTTCAGAATTTTCTAAACAACCAAATACCTTACCATGTACATACGTGTATAAACACTTGTAATACTTACACTAGTTTCCGAAGCAACTGATATAATCAATCAACCTCGCTTGCAATTATGACCAATTGAGGAGTAAAAATTTGATTACTTAAAAGTTTTAATTATATGTTTACCTCTCTATGATTTTGACAATCTATTACTTTTTTATACATATTTGTTATTATGAGCTTTCTCGTTCTGACTCTAGTCTTACTTATAAATTATTGAATGTAGGTGTAGGTCCAGTCCAATGCAGTCCGTCGTGTCGGCTAATTTAACACAAAAGGTAGGGCATAGCAAGAAATTCGCAATCAGCAGCTGAGGATTGAAGTTGAAATAAAACAACATTTTTTTTTACATTAAATTTATATTTACTGACAGACCTGTCACAGGTGACGTGCTACAGCAATAGAGCAATGAAAATATTAGTACAATATTTGTAAAAGGAATTCATAACTTGGCCCAATCGTACATACTAATATATTTATTTAGGACAATTGAGCTGAAATTTTGCCAAGTAATATATAATAAAAATTAGTTATAAATATTTTCATCTATAATCATATTAAACATTATTTATTTGGCAAAACCTGAGAATAAATAAAACATCGCATAGCTGTTATTTAGTTTAGGTATACGACATTTCCATACGTTAAAATGTCACGTCGCCGATGATGCGAAACGCAAACGAATCTTACACATTCTCGCATATGGAAATATCAACGCATAGCATAAAACATCAACCGTTCGCTGTGGCGGTGTGACAGATCTGCCACCTATCACTAGAATAAACTATCGAGACTTAACTCTACTATGATTCTAGACAAAGACCAAGTAATCTCAAGTACAATTCGTCGTAGCTTGCTTTGCTACAAAATCTAAACTTATATTCAATAAATATTCAGAGGAATCACGTTAAATGCATCAACTTTCACCGGTGACGTCACTTGGCCTTCATCTAGCAACAGTTAAATTTCGCACTACGCTTATAGTAAACAAATATAAGTAAAACCAATGAAAACGCACGCTGTCAACGTTTCTGCTACAAATGCGTTCAACTTACAAGGGAATAATATTTAAATGAAAACAACATCTTATAGTATTTATCCTCTCAATTTTACTCAATCGAATGTAACAGAAATCATCTGGTAACTGATAATTAAATTAAAACATTATACACAAACATAATCACTGAATCTTACAATTTATCGTCCTTATGTACTATTTTTATAAACTTGAAATCACTACGAACTTATGTCAAAATAAACGTATCGATGGATACAATAATAGAATATGATAAATAACAAATTTACCGTTTAGTATTTACATTAGTTACATCTAACCGACACTACTAGTGCGTGTTTTAAACAGTACAAGAAAGACAAATATGTCTGCTAAAATATATCTGAATCGAGCGTCGGGCCGCCAAGCAACGGGGCCGCCTGCGGTAAATAAAGAAGTTTTTGCTACTTATACATGAAGGCAAGATGAGGTATTCGTTTAGTCGGCGAGGCCCGTCGACCGCGGCCCGCGCCCTCACAACACTCTAAACACTATTACTCGTTATCTGAGGTAGTTAAGTTCCTTATCATGTCATCGTTACAATTATTGCTATGATGAAAATATTTCTGTTATACAAAAATCTTCCCAACAGTCTAGTAAAATTTCAACATATTTTATCTATTATGATATAACGGTTAAATGTTATTCATTTACTTTTATATAATTATATATAATTTATTATTTGTTTTTCGGTACGCAGGCATTCCTAGCCAATAACCTCATGTTTTAATATGTTCCTGTTACTTATGCTTTATTATGAAAATTTGTGTATAAAATCGTAAATAGTTCGTTATCTCCCGCCATCAAATTGTAAAACTGTTAATGAAGTAATTGGCTATTGAGTGCGTACGTTTTGCGACAAGAAGTCTAATATTGTACATAGAAAAAATCCACATTATTAGTAAACTATACTTATTACATTTGTAAATATTATAATAAAGGATGAATCACGTATTCTATTAAAGATATATTCAATTATATTTTGTTCTGAATTTAACGAGACAATTTAATTTATTTCATTTATTTATTTGTATATATAGTCACTGATGAGGTAGATGAGCATTGTTAGTGTAATTTTATTTGTATAAAAATATTTCTGCAATATAATCAACAGTCAAATACAAACATTATCAAAATTAAGTCGATACAATGTTCATATTGCACTTTATTTTCAATGATTATTCGGTACTAATGAGTATACTACAGAATATAGCTTCGAGATGAGCTTTCCAAAATATTCAACTTGTTATTCGGAATGACTTACAGTTCATGTACCAAGTGTAACTGAGAACTACTCGTTTTAATTATTACGTTTTCGTCACACATGTCACTGCACGGAACAACAATTACTTGACCGAACAGATTAATAAATAACAAGAAAAATGTTTTGAATAGCCGGTGCATTAGGACCGTCTTTTCGATCTAGTAAATCCATCGACCTTTTTTATATATTATGTACAAAGTATTCAATGATGTATCCCTTATTTTTCATTCAGTACCTAAGTCAATTAATAATAATAAACATGATATTTTATTTATTATTATACAAAAACATTTACATTAGTATTAAAATTATTGCTAGAGAATTTAATTATTAGGCTAAAAATCATTAAAGTTAAATTGTTTCGCAACAGACAGTTGGCGGAGTTAATTTGGCAACGTTCAGGAAGACTACTTACCTAACACTAACGAAACAGGAATGTTTAAACTAAATTCGTTCAAATAATATATTGGTAACTTAAATTGGACATAAATTATGATTAATTTTTAAGAAAAATTCCGAATTTCGTCAACTACCTAACAGTTAAAACAAATGTCAACAGACAAAATAATAAAAATAGGAAGCACCGGGAAAACGTTAATATAAGTAATAACCAATAGGATAATTTATACCTAAAACAAAAACGACAATAATAACACCTAATCAAGCTGTGTTGTGGGAACTACCGCGCGTCGAAACAACCGCAGTCGAAGACGACTAACGAAATGCAAACGAAATGGCACATTATAAGACCTTTTACAACAACTTCACTTTTTAAAAACAATTATATAGTTGCTATGAACTCCCTTCGAGATCCTATGTCATTAACATTTATCTACATGTTAATTAAGTACATGTCATCATTTGATCAAGATACGTC
The DNA here is from genome assembly GCF_905147765.1 of Vanessa atalanta. Classification (NCBI taxonomy): domain Eukaryota; kingdom Metazoa; phylum Arthropoda; class Insecta; order Lepidoptera; family Nymphalidae; genus Vanessa; species Vanessa atalanta. The sequence goes on along the minus strand of NC_061902.1, from coordinate 11,694,230 downwards.
AAAATATTTTTGTGTCAATTAAAAAACTAATTCGATTTCTTGTAATTAGACTAAAACATATGCAACAAGATATTGTTTGAAATTAAACAAATTAATAAAAATAATTTCCACGGTACTTAGGTAAATAAAGGTCTGGCATTGAGTCCCAAATTAAATTATTTACAATAAAACATATTCTAATTAATTCTCCACGACGATGCGCATTCATCAAAAACATTAACAATTATTATTAAAACGTAGTATTTTTCAACTAAAACCGTCTATGGTCCATAATTTACAATTAAAAGATATGTACTGATTAAATGTCGAAAATGACAACCATTCAAATCACCTAATGTAAGAATCACCTGATATTTTTTATCTAACTAACACTACTATATAATAGTAATTCATATGTTAAATGATATGGATCGGTCTATAAATTATTGCGGAATATCATTCCGACGTCGTGTAATTACATGTTTAGCGCCCAGACACCCAGACATGTAAAGTCACCTTGCACCGAATACAAGGTTAGATTGAATGAACAACAAAAAAAAACAGCTGGCGAACAAAATGCATGCGTCGGAGTCGATCCGCGGCTATGTTGAAAGGACAAACAGATCTATAACATAGTATTATGTTTAAATGTTATTAACTATATAAATATAATTTAATTGTCATTACAAGACTTTTTTCTTTTGAAAATGATATGTGTGAAAAAATTGTAACTAACGTATTGACCAAAATGACCTAATATATATATTTTGGAAGTCGTTTATGTAGAAGGTGACGTCGAAGAGATCGACGATGATGACGATCGCAAGTTCTTTTTCATATGTGTATCAAAATGTTTAACCATATGATCTTTTCTTATAAATCCTTTACCGCAATGATCGCAGGCAAAGGGTTTGCAACCAGAATGCAAGCACATATGTCGACGTAGATCTGTCTTGTGGTTAAAAGATTTTGGACATTCATTACATTTAAAGGGCTTATTGTCTGCGTGTTTTAAGTAGTGGCCTTCATACGAAACGTCATCCGAAAATCGTTTGCCACACCGGTCACATTTAAAAGGCTTAGCACCTGAATGGAACGTTTTATTATGCTGCGTAAGATAACACGCTTTATTGAATAATTTGTCACATTCAAAACATTTATGAACTGTCGCAGGTGCGGCCTTTTTTAACTGATTCCTTTCAGTGAGCGGTGTACTTGGCACCGTGGAAGTAATTGAAGGCGAGCCATGGCTTTCGTTCTCGGCCTTAGCACTTTCTGGGCTTGCTGGAGACTTCATTTGAGCTCCATAATTTTCTTTATTAGCATAATCCATAATATCTTCTATTTTTAAAATCTGAAGCTCGCTAGAGTCTGTCCTTAAGACGTCATCCTCTCGTTTGATAGTTTTACCTCCTACCGCATAGCCATATGGATATGCTTTTATATTATCTGTATTATAACTAAGAACATTTTCCTTATTAGTTTTTGGTGAAAAACTATAATCATAATCTAAAGTTTGACCGCCCATATCAATACCATTGTACTGTATCGGCGAATGGACTGGATCGACAATAATGTAACCGGCGGTAGATTCGTCGGTAACAACTTGACCCCCCACGTTAGGTGATGTAATATAGTTAGAAACATAAACGCTAAAGCTCTGCGTTTGGAGCTGCGAAAAACTCGGCAAGCGTCCGCTAGCAGGCTGATTCGACGTTTCTTGTTCCATAACCTCGACTTCTTCTGGTGCGGATTCACCAAAAGTAGCCGGATTGGCTATAGGCAGATTGTTGATAGCCATATCCATAACGTGGGGGGCCATCCCGTTTGGGTAACTCGGTGCTATAGTCTGCTGAAAATTCTGACCCAAATATAATGGGGTGTGCGTGGGGTCCGGAACCGAAGGCCCCAAAGGATCCGTAGACCTCGGGCTGTATGGATTGACACCCAAATGGCTGAACGGTGGTAGCGTGTGTGCCGTAAGTGCTGGCGTACTCTGAGTTAGAACTGGCGTTGAAATATTGCTGGTTGACACTGATAGCAGGCCCCTCATATGGTGATTTTGTGAAACAGAGGGACCTGCTTCCCCGTTTGGGGGATTCACGCCAGTAGACATTGTAGGCCCTTTTGAGGCTTGAGGATTATCATTTGGATTCCCTATACCCGGCGGTTGACTGCCTATGTTTATGGGATGTGAACCGACTTGATGCTGTAAAGGGTGATTAGCTAAAGGATTATTACTGAAATTATTATCTAAATTACCCTGTTGAAGATGTGTATATGGTGACTTGGACTGCATGGCGAGTACACGATGCGAACGCTCGAAGTTCTGCGATGTGTAAGGCGATTGTAAAGCGCCTTCATCTACACTTCGACTGTCATCAGATGGGATAGGACTTTGAGTGTTCGAATCAACACTCTGTTGTTGAGCGCGATTTTGTAATGAGTCACGACTTGGATGATGGTGGCTTGAAATTGGCATTGTTGCAGGATCTGGTTGCCCCGATGATCTTACCGCATTTTTATGAAGTGTAGTATTATAATGCCTTTTTAAATGACCCGAACTAGTAAACCATTTGTTACAGGCTGTACAGTTATATGTTTTCGGCCTTCTTGCTTCATTTGATTTCCAATTTGCACCTTTTCCCCCAATAGATGGAAGAGATGATGAAGTAGGATTAGCAGGTTGTGTACTAGTTATTTGAGGCGCTGAAGGTGAATCATATGGTCGATAAGGCGGTTTCATGTCAGAATTAGTTGAAGCAACATTTCCTGAATAATCAGATAACGGTGGCATCTGCACACCTGGATAAATTTTTTGTTCCACATGCATAAAAGGTTTTTGTTCATGATGTACTAAAAATTTTTCTTGTGCGTAACCAAACTTTTGATCAGGGTGAAACATTTTTCCTTCTGCAGTATAAACCTTTTGTTGTTCCGCAAACATTTTCTGGTCTTTAAACAAAGATACATCTCCATTGAGCTGCGGGTTATTATACAGCTTTTGAGTTTCCCATGGCATCATTGGTACAGTTCTTGTATTAACCTCACGAACTTGTGAATGTGTCTCTTCATAGGGCGTATTCTGTTGATCTCCTTCATTTCCTTGATATACAACTTTCTGTGAGTCTAAGTCAAGTATATCTGACGACTCTTCATGTTCTTCTTTAACTTTCACAGTATCATTTTGATAACCAGAATTATTATATGACTTTCCAGAAAATTGTTGAAAAGGCATGGGTGCTGAAACAGGAGCAGCACTCGTACCTGCGTGCGCCGAATTGCAATGTTCATTAAGCTGGACAGCAGAATCACAAACAAAGCCGCACTTGTCACATTGGTTGGGTGACGGTGACGGTGTTGGTTGATTTAGTGGTTGACCATATAGTGGACTCGACGATGACACTTGTGACACGCGGTCTTGCATATTATAAGGATGGAAACGATTTGGCTTATGATAATCTTGGTTATATTGAGATTGCTCCCAGTTAATTTGTTCTGTGTGTTGATTTTGTGAAAAATTAGCATGAGAAAAGTTATTACCGAATTGTGCTCCCGGGGAAAAGTTCGTTTGATCCGGGTTTTGATATGGTGATGGAGCACTGTGATAGCTTTGTGGTGTAGCCGGATGCGGAAATTGAACTGTTGTTTCTGGTGTTGCCCGGTGTTGAAACTCCGGGCTTGGTTTAGTGATCATGCTGTCGCTGGAGTCGGCTGGAGCCGACACTGTCGTTTCGTTCTTTATTTTTGTACCGTTATTATTCTCCGAATCATTTTGTGTGTTCTGCGTGCCCCACTTTACGTACAAATTCTCTTTATGATATTGTAAATGCACTTCTAGAGAGTCCACGGTATCCAAATATAGGTCGCAGACCTTACAATGATAATCTCTCGACGGTAAAGTCGACGAAACGGCGTTGTTGTTAGCCATCTAAACCATTAATCTAAGGGAGAGCTCCGTCTCCTCCAACGAAAAAAAAATAAAAATACGACACTCCCCTTCTCGACGAACATGTAGTCGAGGCTGCATGAATCAGGCGCTACAGGTTAAAGTCATGGTCGCGATCGCGTTATCTCCCAGGCGAGTTAACTTATACTAGGGCAGTGTTCTCAAAGAAAGTTTTACGCGGCATTGCAGCGCGCGGGCGGGCGGCGCGGCCACGTGCGCGGTGTAAACACTCCAACGATGAGAAATATTGCCAAAACAAACTTCGAGTTAACGTCCGAAACCACAATATGCTTGAATTATACGTCGCACAGATTGTCTATTTATAATAATAAATATTTTACGTTTCAAGTCCGTAATAACTTATCACAAAACCATCAAGTCTTAGAAACAAAGTTTATTCAACTATAATCACAGCAAGAATTATTTAATTTGTAGTTTGGCACTTGTTTATAACGCGGAAAAGTGATGTGTTGTTATAGTTTATAATGAGGCGGCACGGACGCGACGCGGGTCAGCCGCCGGGTACGGACGCTGTGAACGTATACTAGCAACTGACAGCCTTCCCGAAGTCGCCTTCGGGGGCATGACTTCAATAACAATTCGCAACGTCGTCCCCCACCGAGGCGTAAGTGCGAGCGAGAGCGTCGTGCGGTGATGAAGTTATCGCTTCTTCGTCCTTTTGTGTATCCTGAGTAGAAGCGAGACGGTGTATAAAGAGGGGAGGCGGGTGCGCGCGGGAAGGGCCCGGTCCTACGCTTTCTCAAAATTGAAATGCCCGGTCGAAATGTCCGGTGATGCTGCGTCCTGCGTCCGAGTAGGATAGCGATAGCACCCACCCTTACAATGCGGGACGCTTTAGCTCTGCGACTAAATTTTCTAAATTTCAAATCTTATTTTATAATATAATTGTAAGAAAGTATCAATTTAAAATTGTTAAGTTAAATAAAATAATAAAATGTATTGTGTTGTAATCAGAACAACATTTAATTCTTCTAAAATAAAACATAAAATGCAATAAAGGCTTGTCATATATTTAAGTCGAACACGATATGCGACTTGCGAGTAATTTTAAAATGTTATTTCCTTGTAGATATAAAGTCAATGACCGAAATAGAATAAAAGTTATTAACACAACAACAAATAAAAGATAAACGAGTTTCAAGGTTTTAAATTTAAAACTAATATATTTTACATTAATTTATTGTAAAATATACGTTAGTCCTTTTACCAGATAGATCCGGTCTCAATAGTAACCTATTTTATACTGTAATTGAAATAATAGTATTTACTGTTTGAATTTCAAAATACGCAGGGCTACGGATATTTTGCATCGACGAGTAAGCGGACGGGGAAGACGAACGGAAGCGTCCATTTCTTCATTATTCGAATGTATTTTTTGCATAAAATAGAATTATAACGTTACCAAATATTTTCGCATTTGAAATTCATTTTAGTAAAATTCTAAAACGTTTTAAACATAGAAACCATTGGTCAGGACCATGCAAACTATGAGGGGTGTCGACATCGATTTTCTCGGACTATGCCGATCGTTTCACATCCTCCCCTACCATTCTACACTCGGACTCTTCCTACCCTCTATACACATTATAGATGACGGACCTCCGCTTCATTTAAATAGTTCAATTTATAAAGCGCTTTTTAAAAGGAAACATCGTCATCATTATTATATTAGACGGCAGGAAGTAATTTATTTTAACACAGAATATATACTTTATAATATATATTTTGTTTGTTAAATCATATAATCATCTATGTATTCATATTATAATAAATGTTTTAGGTTATATTAAGGTTCGGATATCATAAAAATATCATAAACTGAAAATATACCTTATGTCTTACGAAATAAAAGTTACTATTTACAAATAAATCAGTCAACCTAACCGGGCCAAACGAATCTTTCATAGCCTTTTATTATGAGTCGAGGCAGTATACGAACTGACAAAACAAAGTTGTATCCCGAGAAGTTCTCCGACGAACCCTCACTTTAGACTTGCATATGCCTTTCTTAACTCTTTTAATTAAAACTTGTTTGTTAGACAAATTTTTAAATTAAATATAACAAAATTTTACTAACAAAATTATGAATTTAATACATTTGACACTTGTTTTTATTTTCGTACTATATAAATATTAGTATAAAAAACAATAAATTCAAAATATCGAATAGTATTAAAGAATATATTTAAAATCTGTATTAAATTTAAATCTTTGTAATCTTCAAATCCAAAAATACATTCCATTAGTGAGTAGAGGCGCTTATGAACAGTTGGTGAAAAAGATTATAAAAATACATTTTATTATATGTACGTCTAATCTTTTAATCTATAATAATTTTCATCTGAAACAATCAGCTTATTCGGTTCTACACTAATTATTGAAGATAAGACTCGATTTTATGATTCTTTTAAAATAATATGAACATATTTTTTTAAATAGTAACACAATGGAAAACAAAGCATTAGCGAAGCTTATCTGTCCGAGGAAGAAAGCAATAAAATTTACACCGATAATACTAACATACAATGTTTCTTATCTATCTCATTGTCAACTCCATCAGTTTATGGCGTTAGACTATAGATAGTTCGTTCATTATAGTTTCAGCGCAATGAACAAATAGATATACAATACTGTTAAGCAGAAGTTGTAAAGTATCGATAGAAGTTACCACGATAATCCTTTTCGTTTAAATGAGTCGTATTTTCTGAGCCGATATGGCCTAGTGGTTTGAACGCGTACATCTTAACCCATGATTGCAGCTTCAAACCCCGACAAGCACCACTGAATTGTCATGTGCTTAATTTTTGTATATAATTCATCTCGTACTCGGAGGTGAAGGAAAACATCTTGAAGAAACCTACATGTGTCTACTTTCAACGAAATGCGGCCACTTGTGAATTCACCAGTCCGCATTGGAACAGCGTGGTGGGATATGCTCCTAACCTTCTGGTTAAAGGGAGAGGAGGCCTTAGCCCATCTGTGGGAAATTTACAGGCTGTTCGTCAAACTTATATAATTTTAAATATTTTGCTTGTTTTTATTTTGTAATCGCTTATGGATCGATTTATAAATTAAATAAATATGTATTTATTTTCCGTATATCAATTATATCCGATATATCATTAAAATAATAAAATCAAACTCGGAAGATCCTTTATCATGTCAAGATGTCCTTCCATAAAACGACGCATTACAACAATGTTATTACTGTTTAAGAGATACTAAAAAACATAACATTGAGATAGTATGGTTCAATTATATATTACGGCTTAAATTATAATTTTTGATTAGTGAAACTGTTTTTGCAAGATATAAAGTTATTTTTGTTTTATTTAGAGAGGAAACTATGTATATATATTTTTTTTAATAATATGCTAAGAAATATTAATACGTATATGGAATATGCAGATCGAGATACAAAGAGAGAGAGAGAGAAACGTCTTCGAATTGAAGTCTCAGGATCTCAAAACTTTTATAAAAAAACGACTTTCATCTATACCATAACAATAATAATTGTCCAAATATTGCTAAGATTAAAAATCTATAAAACGATAAATGATGTTATTTAATATAAGCTTGTTACTGTCCCGCTGCTTGACTACGACCGCCTCTCCTTCCTCACGATATTTTCATGTTCCGCCGACCATAAGATAATTAATGTTCCACAATTAAGCACATTAAATTTCAGTAATAGACTTAGGATCTAACCCGCAAGCATCGATTGCAATTCATATATTCTTACTTCTGGGTTATAGAAGATCCCAGATCATTTATAAAGTACCCACAACTTCACAATACACATACTTTTTTCATTTCAAATATGACATTACAAATACAAATAATTTTGTTAATCGTAATTCAATTATAATACAGCCTCCTTGGTCAAATTCGAGCAATGTTCTTGTTGTTTGAAAACACGCGTTAAATTTCTCGAATAATGTAACTCTAAATTTATCTAAAACGCCGACTTAGATATTATTATTAAGACTATTAAGCAATTTTGAAAGCAGACATCTCATTATAAATTAACATAGACACATTGCTCATTGCTTATGAACTTTCCGGAACGATAAACCTCATATATTGAAAGTAAAACAAGTTTAAAAAGATGTGGTCGTAATTAATAGCAACATGTATGTATGTGTGTAAGATATGTTGCATGCACTAACATATGACGCGGTATTGCAACAAATAGCCGACAGTTTTGAACACTAATTAGATTCAGTCTCCGATTTGACTTTAGTGTTGAGGTCACATTGATGGAACAAATTCTAAGAACGCTCCCGTTCAGTATAACACGAATTGACCAGACGTGTTATTATTTAGTGATTACTAATCGCTATTTATATTAAGACCTTAAAAGCGTTGACCGCTAAAAATATTTATTGAACTCCACCGAGATCTTTGATTTTTTTTTCTCTTTTTTGTTCAATGTAGGAAGGCAGTCTAGCAAATGGGCCACCTGGTGGTAAGTGCTATATTGACTATTCCTTACAGTCAATGTGCTTGCAGCCTTGGGAACTAAGATGTTGTGGATAGGAAGACAACAGTACTAAGTACTGCTGTTTGACGCTAGACTGTATGATGAGTGCATGGTATCTACCAGGCGGTATTGCACAAAACCCTACTGCAAAGTGCTTAACGTCTTAAAATCGTTGATTGCTATAATATTTTATGAACACCATCAAGAAGTTAAAATCAGGTACTAGAAAAATTAAATTAAGTAAACATATGTGCCATTTTCATTTTTAAGTTCTTAAAGACGTCGCCGAATTTAATGATGTCTATTGTCTATAAATCTTCTTCATTGGTTGGTGTCTAATAAAAAATATTAAAAAATATTTTGAAATCTTTAACTTCTTTGAAATCTTTTTAGTTTAATTTTATTTTCGAAATTTAAAATTATGTGCCGTGCCAATTTTATGTCGAATGCTTTTTTATATTGCTATAGAAGTTTATAGAAGTTGATGACGAAACGACATCTAGTGACGGATTACAACAATACAACATATATTTGCCAATTTTCATGAATAACGGTCGCGTAGGTTGGAATCCAATAATTTCAAACAGAAAAACTAACATCTATAGAAGGAATGAATATATTTTTCGAATTAAAATGGGGTTGTAAAAATCAACTCCGTATCATGAGAAACGAAACGCTCTTAGAAATATAAAATTGCGACGTTGTCAAATTTACTAGAGTGCACCAAAAAAATGCAGCTAGCAACATCGCACTGCCTCCTACACCACTCACACAAGTGCACTAGCAGGTGTGATATTATAAAGAAACTCACACAGACACAATTCTTGCACCCCTAGAGATCTTTTCCTAGAAATGCTTTCCCACACAGACACATCTGTGTCAGTGTGCAATTATCTTTTAAAAAAATACTAGCTCGGCCACCCGGCCACCGAAAATATCGTCTACGATCGACATTTGCGTGCAATTTATTAAGTTTAAAATTATCAAGTTTTACTTAGTTATGAAAAAAATGTATTTTGATACAACTTCCAAATTTAATAACAGATTTTATATATAATATTTGTATAATATAACAAAGGAAATTAGTATTTAAATAATAACAAAATGATTAATCATATTATACCTATATTGATATCATCAATCATAGCGTTGCATTCACAAAAATATTGATTTAGCCTTGAGCGGTTTCTGTTAAAATCAAATTTATTTATAAAATTAAATTTGTAATCAAAAATAATTGCTCATATATGTACACAAAAACCGAATGTTAAAAATGTTATTATTAATTTAAATTGATTATTTATAATGATAGGTTAATTTAAATATTGACAATAATATTTTCTTGAGAAAACATATATAGAAAGAAACGATAATAAAGTTTGAAATAAAAACCATTTATAAATCGTCCTCGAAAAATTCGACGTAATATTAGTTGAAAGATTCACACAAGTATCAAGGGATGGGGTGCAAAGGAATGCAGCGTAGGTAAAAAACGATTTACAGTTAGCCGCGGGGGTGGCTGTTTACAACCGGTTTCTGAACCTCGAAGCACTGACATTTTAACCAATATTGTTATTTCCAACATTTTAAAAGGTGTATATAACCATTTGATTATTATTAGATTATGTTTTTTTATTGAGATTCAGAGACGGTGTTTAGAAAGGTTAACAAATTTTGACAGTATATTTTGTAAGATTATCAGTAAAAAAAATTAATAAAAAATTTAAAAGATGTATTTTATTCTATTTTAATCTGCATATAACTTTAACAGTTTCAAATATATAAGGAAAAATCGAACACAGAAATAGTATAATTTACAGTTAACTTTAGTGGAAAGGTAAATTATGTCAAACAAATCCATTTGTGGCATTGCTAATCACAGTAAATTACATAATGTACATACTTATTTGCTGAAGTTTTTTAAGTTTTTCTAAGTTGATCGACTTCAATTATCTTAGGAAAAGAAAATTGCAAAACTCATTTTTAAGCGTCGTTACAAGACGTTAGAAGAATTCTCAGTATAATATTGTGAAATACTCTCGAAGTATTAATATTTAAAAATCGTTTTTAGAATAAAATAATAAAAATGTTCATCTTATTTGTTGATAAGTTTTTGAAATGTATTCAAAAATATAAACAGTAATAATTTTGCTTATTAGTATTTAGTAGTACTGCGCTTTTATAGTTTTAGTAACGAAGGCCAAAACAGATTCTGTTCTTCAATCTAAAAAAAACCTATGGAAGACGAAATTTTTAGGCCACATTTCTAACGCTGACGCATTAGATGCTGCCATCTTTCTCAGTAGGTTATATATGTATGACGATGTGCAAGCGGAGTGTTGAGAGATGTTTCTTAGGAATACGATAAAGTTATACGAGCATGTCGCGACTCTACTAGCGTAGGTAAGTAAAAATACCTTACAGCGGCAAATATACATAAAAAAATGATTACACGAGCGTCAAGTTAGCATCTTAACCGTTAGGATGTCAGAAATATACTTCAGTTCTTTTGGCACCCAGCATAGTTGCGTACAGTTCCTAATAAGTTATAAAAATAGTTTCGTCGATTAACATATGAAAATCGCATCTTGATAAATCATATACTTACTTCGCAAATATATTTTATCTCATCGGATTTCGAGTCAAGATAATTTCGATTCGAGTCATCCACTTTGACTATAAAATAATCAAAATCTATTGACTTCTATGTTCTTAATAAGTTTTAAAGCATTTTCCAAAAAGCTTTGGTGACTAGCATTTATTATTGTATTTTTTTTTTTAATTTAGTATTTTGTGTGATAGTATCGGAAATTGAAAGATGCTTGCCTATCATTATGTGTTTTGCCTCAGCTAATGGTTTCAAATTATAACTAGCATCTCTCCCTGCAAAGATTCGAACAGTTCTGGTCTCTAGCACCTTTTGGTTTTTATTCAATCAATTTATTAATGTGAAAAAAATCTTGTGTAAAAATTATATCTAATATTTTTGTACGTGACCTACATGACTGCATTTTTTGTCAAACTAATTTTTAACATAAATTTCAATCTGATACTTTGACCTTGGATATATATCTTTAGCAGACGTTTGATCGGTGTGTATTATTTATATTACATTTGAAATAAAAATGTTTATGTGAATTATTGCAAGCTTATCATTATCAAACTGTCTGTTTTTACTCGACTTATAATAGATAGATAAAAACTTTGTACTTAAGATATATGTAATTTATATTTAAAAAAAAAAAGTTAATTTAAGTATTACATATGGATATTTTAAATGTAATATTATTGTTTCATAAATTAATATACTTAAACGATAACATCAGTTAAATATTAAAATAACTTTTCGGGTTATTTTAAAAGATACTTTAAACAGATATTTAGTCGTATAGAAATATAAATAATACAAAAAGTATCGCGCTAAGCTACCCCCCTCCTGCTGTATCCGGTCCGACTGTTACCTACTCATTACTAACATATTTTACCTCCCGTTTTATCGTTTTTTCTTCTTATTTCAAACACCTTTTAATATCTTCGCTGCTTTTGAACCCAATTATAATCTTAAACGTTAAGTTAGAAATATCGATGATACTAAAATAACAACAATATATTTATAATGATATGTATTAATAGAATATTACGTGATTTTTTTCTCTACCCAATTACGTACTTACTTATATAATAATATTTAGGTACTTAATTTATAACTGTTCTTTTTTTAAATTAAATGTACTATTTAAAGCGATCCATTCGAAGACCTTAATTGGATTAGTGTTTCCAGTGCGAATTTCCGGGATATAATATTACAAGCTGAATTTTGTATTTATACTATCAATAGAGATAGGCCCAGTGGTTAGAACGCGTGCATCTTAACCGAAGATTGCGAGTTTAAGCCCAGGCATTCACCATTAAATTTTAATGGCATTTTTTTATTCTCGTGCTCGGCGGTTAAGGAGAAATTCTGGAGGGAACCTGCATGTGTCTAATTTCAATGAAAAAATGTCATTTGTATCCACCAATCCTCATTGGAGGAGCGTTGTTGAATAAGCTCCGTTCCTCCTCCTCACAGGGAGAAGAGGCCTTAGCCAAGCAGTGGTGTATTTACAGGATGTTACCTTGTTTATTTTATTTTTTTTACTATCACTAAAATTAAGTGTATTCCCTCTCACTACATACAAAATACCAGTAAAGGTTATAATCGCTTATGACAAAAAGAGTACTCATTAATGATCCTTTTAAAGATACACCTAGAAAATAATAGTTTGTAGAATAGAAATGTAGATGTACAAAACCATGATTAAAATATATTTCCATCGCGTCAACACATTGATTTATTTTAAAATTAAAAATAGAACTCCACGTCACATGATTTGTATGAATTATTGAAAAAAAATCTTTCTCAACATTCAAATCGTATCGCTTGCAATTTGTTTACGCGTCGTTATTTATTAACCTATTAACATAGTTTGTATGTGATACATTTTGTGTCTTGCTTTTGAAGTAAATCATTAATTTTAAGAAGCACAATGATTGGTCATTTCGATTTCTATTTGAAATATTTGGATATGATTTGTGATATTTGACTTTAAATTCCTTCAGTTATAGGTTTACATCCATAGTACGTTTACTATAAATAAGAAAACGAAGTATTTTTAAAATGATATGTTAGTATTGAGCGTTACTTTTAACAAAAAATATTCTTATATAATGGAACTGAAGAGTTTTTTTTTGTTTTGAAAGCAACTATCTCTGGAACTACCGGTCTCGCTGGATTTGAAAAAAATATTTTTGTGATAGACACCCTAATTCTTGAGGAATTATAAGCTATTTAAAAACACGCTTTAGCAAAAGAGTGAAGCACGAACGCTTAGCGCGGATCAACCAAGCGGATCAGATTTTTGTCTTTTTATTTAAAGTTACGCATGTTTAATTTCTGTTTATATTTTAAATATTTTCGTTGCATATTATTTATACAACAAATTATGCTCATATGGAAATAAAAAATCAGTAGAAGAACAATTTACAAGATTATATTAATGAGACAGAATAAGGTTTGGAAACATTTTACTTTTAAATACGATATGTGTTAAATTTGAACCGATCTCCCTGCGGGCGGACGGTCATCAATTTGGCGAAGGGGGAGCAAGCCGGGCGAGCTCAGCCTCGACTAACCCCTTATTTTACATTTCACACTCCGGGAAAATCGTTAGAGAAATCTGCGTAACGTGCATGTCCGAGACATACGCACACAAACTCACGCACTGTAGGCGCGCGTCCGAGCCACCCCTGCCCATCCTCGACTATATCGACCAAACTTCAAGAAATCCTCTTACCTATACGCACATGTGTACATGTAAATCGAAATTAGATACGGACGCGTCCACGTGAAATTTAAATTTTGTGATGCCAGAAATGTTAACTTTGTATTTGTATTATAAATTTGAATATGGCCATTCCTTAATCGCATTGGTGACTTGGTCACTCCGACGACGTCTTGTACGTACATAAATTCGCCGATATTTTGTTTTCAAGAATCTTTCAAATAATATAAATATTGTTTTGTTGAAATATTACTGTTTACTTATTAAACTAACATTTCACTCACGGGTAGCAATGATAACATTTATCTATGTGATTGCATTACAGCAAAACGTGAACTAAGGCGATCAGTTGAAATATATTGCCTTGGGACGGCGTTCCGAATGGTCACATACAATATTACCGTACAATGTCACTATGCAAATGTATGTAGGAAGGCTTTGTGCGTACACACTTACGAACGCGGGGCGACGGGAGTCTTCTCCACATAATCCGAGCTTCCCCCGTAGGCCTCGCGCCTGCCGGCTCTTGCCAAAGATGGTCTACGCATGTGAGTGTACACACGCGGCATTTTCTCTTGAAGCTCGCCACTGGCTTTTAAAGAGGGTGGCAGGCGGCTGAGGAAGGTGGGAGCGGGCGAGCCGTTACGAACGGGTGACCACGGTGGGTGGCGTGCGGACGGCCAAGCGGACCTACGTGCGTCTCCTTGCTCCGGCGGAGCACCGTGCTACCTTCGACGAGCACATCGCAAGTCTACAGCACACCAGTCATGTCATCGCTGTGGCGTGCAACAGGTACTTGGCATCTTACTTAGTTAACAAGCGGATCATCTTTGATCCTTTGATCTTCCAACGATTAGGCAATATGTAACATTCACTGTGCAGAAGTAATCAATTAAATAGAGGCTCAGTAATTATATACATTTTTTATTATTTACATTCTATATTTGTAGAGAAAGGCACTGAACAGTAGGCATCTGCGAAGAGTCAGACGGGTTCCATTTAAATGAGTGTACTCAACGCCCTCGCCAAATGGTAATCCTCTGTTCCCGAAATACCTGTAATAGATGTTAATTAGAGCTCTGCCCCGTACGATGCTGAGAAAAAATAATTTAAACAGGTCGTAATTAGAGATGTTTACATAACTGTAAAACAAATATTTTCTCAATTCTTAATATTTTTTTCCGGCAGAGGGTCGGGTTTAAGCATATTTATTTTTCTCAAAGCTAGAGGAAAAATCTAAAATTACATCTAAAAGGCGAGTACTGTGCCTTGCAAAGAGAGAGAGAGAGAGAGAGAGAAAATACCGGATATTATATAGATAGGGCAGTGATGTGTTAGGTAGGAGTGAATTTTTCAGAGTTTATATTTAGTTGCACATGTAACCACTACCTTCACTTTAAGAGTTACTGGGTCAAGATAATGAAATTATAATTAGCGTTCATATAGTAACTACATATGTATATGGATTGCTATGTTAAAATTGAACAGGGCCATGACGATGGGAGGCTACGGCTCGTTTGAATCGAACGCACGTCCGGGCTCTCCACCCTTAGGGTGTGTAGTGGACTTTTCGCTCAGCTTGATATATATTTTCCATTTCTCCCGATGTAGGCAACTGCGGCTGTCGGTTCCGGAAAGCGGTGGAGTTGCGTCCGAATTTACATGCGTCGTCCGGACGCCCCCTTGATTGTCAACGCTTCGCAAGAATCCCATCTACGATCTGCGTATCAGCAACGCAATCAAAATTAATTAAATTTGTGGTAATGCTATTCAGCTCAAAGATACATGGTTATTTATTATAAATTATAACAGTTCATTTATTTCCTTATTATAATTAATAATATCACCCATAAAATAAAAGGTGATTGGGTCAAATTTTAAACAAATAGGAATGTAAATTCTATTCTACATTAATTCAATCCAAAAATGTGTTATTTGAATATATATTACAAACAACAATTAATAATATATAAAAATATGTATATATTATAAATTGTTTTCAATAACAGTAAGCAAAGGACTTTAATGTTTCGTTCAATACTCCATTCTAAAACTCAAACTCTCAAATACTCCTAAAGACTAGAAGGATTCCTACTTATTTACGAATAAAGCTAATTTCATAATTGCAATGAAATAAGACGAAGCTGGCTGTTTTCTGTTCTGTAATCAATACCTACTTTTATATTATATATACATATATATTATTATTTATTAATTAATATTCGTACGATTTAATTAAAAGTATTACCCTTTTTTGTTTAATTATTACCTTCATTCAATTACATGGTAAGATCCGTATTATCAATGAAATATATTTGCCATAAATATGACATGAAATACAATAATATTCGCCAAATCAGAAATCGATCAACAAATGTTTTACGACGCTGCTGCTGTCTAGCACACTATAAATGCGTCACCTACTTGTTCCAAGAACAAAATACGACCTTCCCTTACATTCATAGAACTCTTAGACCACATTTTATTGTACAGATATTATAGCTTAAGCAAAAATATTTAATTTTCTAGTACTAACGTGCTCTGTAATAATATAATTTGTAATATTTTAAAATTAGAAATAATTATAATCATTTAATTTTAATATTATTTCAATAATATAAAATGTCGTTTTTCGTGTAGTTTATGTCGAATTGTAATGCGATTTTTATCGTTATTTACGTATCTTCTTCAAAAAGTTACTTTAATTAGATATATTTTAATATATAATGTTCAAAAATTCTGAATAAAAAGCAAACTATAAATAGAAACAATGAGCACTTAAAATGATTAGATTATATTAAGACACACAAAATGTATGTATTATATGGATAGTGATTAATTTATTCGACCGTAACGGGTTATAACAGATACTTCTACTATAAGAACCTATGTTGCGAACTGAATCCAGTGCTCGAGGGTTCACGTTAATGCGGTAAACAAAACATTAATATTTGAAAATCATATATTCCTTTCAGATAATAATGACCGTACATGGACTTTGATTTAATTTGAAATTTATAATAAATAAAATCTTGAAATAAAACTAGTTTTTAACGGATTTAATCGCGTATATTAATTATTTTGTTCGTGGTCACGAACACTGCAAAGTGCTCGAAACGTCGGGATGTTAAAATAAAATAATTAATATACGCGATTAAATCCGTTAAAAACTAGTTTTATTTCAATGTGTAATAATCGCGAAAATCTAAGACAACATTAAATAAAATCTTACCTTTGCTTGCGAAATATTACATTTATTAAAAAAATACTTACTAATACAATGCATACATACTTTATAGCATTAGGCGAAAACATAGCCTTCATTGAAGAAGCGCAACAGAATTTAAATGCAAAATATTAGCTATGGCGTAAAATATATCATTTAGAATTTAAAATATAAGATAAATTAACTAAAAATAAATAAGATCAGCAAATTATTTTAACATTCATTGGTTTTAAACGATAGAAATAACGAAATGATTAAATAGATTACTATATTTTTACAAGTGACAGAAAACGTAGGAAGTTAATTTAAATAAATATCGGTAACTAAAACATTTCGACGTCCAATGTATGAGTAAATTTCGAAGCGTTCCTTTCTCAACCTGTTCCATTTCCTATGTCTGCATAATAGATAAGTTTATATACGCACATATGTAAATAAGTACTCTATAGCACATAGTATAGGGACCGATATATAGTTTAAAGCTATACTTATACATTCACTTGACAATACTAGCCTCCCCCATACCAGGATATTTTACTTTCTCTGGACGAGGCCCCTTAGGCGCGTTGAACACCACCCGGTAAGGAGAGCCACCCACCTCCCTATCGCTTCCTCGGACCCACCTCACGCATAGTACACACCATACAGAGAGAACTAATTCTGCCAACCTCCATAAACTCATACGTGTATATATAGACTTATTTAAATACGCAATTTGGAACGAACCTCTACTTAAACAAGGAGGCCCGTACAAAGCTCAAATCAATTTAGCATGGATTTTAGTCCGGGTGATTAAAGCCAGATTAATTTACAATTATATAAATTAAGATTGATATTTCAGTTAAAACGGCATGGCTATGTTTCATGTAAATAGTTTTTACTACTTTTTTATTTGTCTTCAAAAACGTATCTTGATTTTCATAATTAATTCTTCAAATGATATTTACTATGAAATCGCGTTAAATGTTTAGAAATAACAAAGTGGGTATTTTAAAACGTTAAGACTCTGCCTTTCTATAACAGAGAGTTTGAAAAAATATATTTGGTAAGTTGATAGTCTTGGATAACTAAAAATGTAGCAATACTGTATGCAACCGAAAGGTTGTCTCTAATATATTGGGCAATTACTATTTTTATGTACACAAACTATCCACAAGTAAAACCGTATCGTGGTCACGAACGATTCTATTAGTAAATGTATTCAGAACAGATCAAAAATTAATTTAAAAAATTAAAATGACTAAAAGATGGACGGATACTCTTTTTGCGTTGGTTATCTGATATATTCAACAGATATGCATACATACTATAACTTGCTTAAAATGTCAAATATTTTGCCGAATAAACTTCCATTGAATTGGTTGATTTTATCGATTTAGCTTGTCTGGTATTTTATAATAATAATCTTATTATATCAGGCAAGCATATTTTCTTATTCCTCCGAATTTGTATGATGGAAATATATTGCTGTAAACTTATTTGTTGTTGTATTTGGGACCTAATATGAGAATTGCCTAAGATGATCTGATTGATTATTTGATAACATTACAAATTGAGAGTACCTATCGTAGAATATAGGAAACGCGTTTCCTTACAGGAAGCTGACTCCGTTCAAAATTTTTAAATCACAATGCAAGCATATTAGAAGAAGCAAGCAGACCAAAGCACGGGTGCAAATGGTATTTAAGAAATATGACATGAGCTTTATGTGAACCAGAGTTAATTAGAAACGCTCCAGCCACTAATGCCTCGCGATATGATTCCTTAATAAGCTCCACTTTTTTATGTGGATAATAACGAATATTTACACGGATATTTGATTTTTTTCTTGAACTGATTGTTTTTTGGTTAAATTACGAAATTATATGAGGCGATAACAGGACAGTAGAGGTATCGAGAGACGTGTTAACACAGTTTCTAATTTAGTAATTAGTGAGTATTCCTTTAGTTAAGATGACAATATAAAAAAGGACACGTTTTTCTAGTAAATTATTTTTTTAGATTAAAATACTTTGAGTTTACTCATGACCTAAACAAATATATTATCGTAATATTATAGCTTTAAGATCTATAAAAATATATGCAGTAAACCACAATGGTTACAAGATATTTGAAGGATTAAGATAATAGCAAATATAAAAGTTACCATCACCAGGGAGTGCATGATACACCAGTCCCAAATTTGTAAGTTAACATTAAGTTTGTTCTTTTTAAATACCCTCTGTTTTAAAATGAGTAAATAGAATACCAACGAATACTTATCGCAAAATCGTGGCAGGCGATTTCTGTCAAGCTGTACCTACTGTGCCAATTATTTTATGTTTTACCGCACGCTACGCAATTTTTTTTTGTATATCTCGAAAAATAAAAGTTTAATTTGCAAGTATAACATAAATATTTATATTCTACAAATATCTGTCTATATGAATTAGCAGTTTCGTTGAATACACATTGGAGATTTTACACAATTATGTATTTAAATACAATTTAGAATAAAATATAGAGCAGTTATTGCAATGGTCGAGAAGACGGTAGCAGCCAGCAAAATTGCAGCCAATATTTATCAGTATAGTGCCTGTCAATAAATGGTAAACCGTCACAAAGTCCAGAGGACTTCGCAACCACATGAAGACCGAGCATCCTAAAACTTACTTACCGTGTAACTACAGACCAAACATACATGTCACACAAACATCGTATCTTAATACCCAAGGTTGGAGGCACATTGGCGATGTAGGGATGGTTAATGTTTCTTATTATTTTATAAGATTTTATTTTGTTTGCTAATCTATTTGTTCCTACGGCGTTCCAGTTCGCCTGTTTCCTAAAATTCTATCTTCTTCAAAATTTACTTCGTTTACTAAATCCGATTGAAATTCAGTCTTTATCATTTCAAATTTTTGATTCGTTAACGGTTAGAAACTATTTTTGTCATTTCCTTGCGTTGTCTTTATGAGCACCTTCCCTTTTTCATCTTTTTTGTTTTGCAAGTAGATCTTCCATTATTTTGATGTAATTACTTACAGTTCTTCAGCATCCAAGATAAGCTTATCTTGCGCTGCAGCTCCCTGTTTTCACTGTCTTTAAACATGTTCACTAGTTTTAGTTAATCATGGGAATACATTATTAGCTAAAATGCTATTTATTATATATATATTCATCTGTCTACTATAAATTATTCTTATTACACCGCAACACTTTGGACCAAATAAAATAATATACCTCTTCTTTCCATAACTAACTTTCTGAAACATACCTTTTCCTATCAACTCTTCATTAATATCCGCTAAAATTTGAGGAGGGGCCCACGTGTCGATATGAAAAATGTGAAAGTGTAACAAATAAACAAACTGACATTCGCATTTATAATATGAGGTAGGATATTACATCGTGCGTAGTGCGAGTATCTAAATCTATATTTTACTAGACAAGATTAAAGGCACACCGGTGTAAAAATACACACGGATTTGATAAATTTTATCCTACTGAAATCAGCGGTTATGCGTGCCATGATAATGCCAATATGATTTTAGTAGTTTGTTAGAAAATATTTAAAAAAAAATCTATTGAAACGTTGAGATTGTATATTTATGACACGGCTGTAGACAGATCGATGGTGTTAACTATAAATAAATTCAATTCAATATGATTGAATCATAATAATTCTCATCTATCGTATCATTCGCACAAATAAACATACATAAGATGCTATGACGTCAATGGTATCATTAAAACGTGAAAAGAAACACACTTTCAGTTTATTTATGTACTATGTGTATTGAATGATTGAAAATATTGATTTATTACTTCTAAAAAAATAGCAAAACTCGTAACTAAATTTTGCTTTGAATTAAAAGTAACACTCTGTTGAGTCGATTAACAACTACGCTTTATATAATTTTAGGGTTATAATAAAAGACGTCTGAGAGAAGAAAGATTTAATAAATAGATATATTAATTTTAATCTAAAACAGTATCAGAACTAGATCAATATTAAATTAAATTTAAGGAATTACAAATTGACTACACAGAATAATTATATGACATCATATCTTTGAGCCAAACATTTATAATAATTGTAATTTTTATCTGACATACGATAATTGTCTGAAACATTTAGGATTAGGGTGCTATTATTTAGTGACAATAGGTTTCACGACGGGTGGCCAAAGAGTACATTGAAATATTACTAAGCTGGCCTTAGATACCATTAATGACACCGAGAGCAAGTTTAGATATAAGCTAAATGATATGTTGCACGCAACATTGTAATAGTTCTCAAACTATTTGTGATGTAAGTTTTTTTATAATAAATATTTCATAAGTAACTCAGTAACGTCCAGTCTGAAGTTTTTTTTTCGTATTTTTTCTAAGAAAGCGAACGCTTCCTGTGCATAGGTTAAAGGGCCATCATACGACGAGTTCTTCACATAAAGTGGGGCACAAAATACAACCGTTCGACGTAGCAACACATTTGATTTTCTTCAATTATGAATTTATTTTTATAACATTAACAAAATTTACAACACCAGAATACAATATTTACAATATTTTAAATTCCAATTGCAAATTTATTGATAAATGATATACAAATCTAGGGATACAATTGATAATTGTCTACCGTCGTTTTTATCAAATGTATCGCTGCGTAAATGGCTTACTCAAATCAATAGCACCCTTTATTAAATTATAATAAGATATTATAAAGCTAACTAAATAGTTATTGATACTTACAAAAAATAATTACAGATTATTAAATTACTTAAGTATTTTTAATCTCATAGAACATTTATGCACCATAGATTTTATATGTGATTAATTATATTAAAATGTAAAATTTCAAAGAGGCGTTAGAAGCATGTGGGGAGGCGAATTCTTCTCTAACTACGTGTTAAGGGAAAATGTGTACCATATTAAGAAGTAGAAGGTATAAGGTAAAGTTAAAGTAGCACGTTTACAATATATGAGACTATAAATACCGTATAATAGATGTGACAAATGAGAACAAATAATCGAAGCCGTTGCTTTAGTCAAGTTTAAAAATAATCTAGAACTAGTGTGGTGCTATAGAACCGTTTCTTGAAACCGATTGAAGTATACGTTGTAGTAAAGAGCATTAAGTTAGTTCACTACCGCTTAATATACTGGAAGACCGTAAAGAAACCTAAAAAAATAAAAAATGTAAAATATTTATGTATTAGTTTCATTTATTTTGCTCGAAGTTTTCAAGTTTATTGTATTTCTAATTCAAGAATTTTATTGAGTATAATACATCGTTGCATAGATTTAAAGTAATTTATATTTACGGACTCAAGAAAAGATGCAAGTCGTTCGCAACAGGGGTGTGCGACGTTGCCGCTTCGACCGAGAATAGGACCTGTGCAGTGTGCGCCACAGTTGTCATGCCGGACAGTTTACACTCCCTATTATTATTTAACTCAACAATGGGAATTTTGAAAGATTATTTTTAGAATAAGCTAAAACATTTGTAAACAATTAATGAAAGTTGTAAGGAGAATTGATTAGGTACATTGTTTTTTAATTTAAAATGTTAAATACTAGTTTACTTAAATATAACATTGAGACATATTATAAATACGCAAATGATTTTTGATTTTTTTTTATTTTGAATAAGAACACTAATGTCTTTAACATCGAGAAGGAAGTACTTATCAAACACGAAAGTCGTAGTCGGAAGATTAAATTCCATAAAATTTTTCGAACATCTAACAATCGATATGCGTTTAAAATTATCTATTAAAAATATTTCTCTCTTTTACATTACAACACTGATGTGAATTTAGTAGGTTTATTGCAGAAGTTTCGAAAGTATTTAACATTCAACGCCATTTTAATTCTAACAACCAAATAATCATTGCGATTAATCTGGTAGCCGCGTACATAAAATAATGTGTTTTAATTTATATTTATCTATTCTCTTTGCAAGAGCACTTCAACTACATCCATTAACAATTACAGTCTCTGAATCCTTTTGTACTACTCGTATTTGCACAAATAAATCAATCGAATCGCACCAATAGTGATGCTACGAAGATTTATGTGATGAAGTTCTATCATCACTAAAATTACACAGATCAAAGTACTAAATCACATTATACATTGAAATAGCATTTATTGCTTTGTCTTTAGAATTTGTCATATAAATAATGAACACCTAACGTAGCGTCCACAATCACTTAGACTCATCTATATAAATCCCTATCACGTTTTCGGCTTTCTTCAGCCCGTAGGTGGGGTGCCACCAGATCAAATACGATTATATATTCGCGCCGTGTCAAGTCAACTTCAATCCGGACGAAACTACATTTTGGAGAAGGTCAAGTTTTCAGAATAGGTAGTTTCCACAAAAAATCATATTGACTTAATAGGCTGGTTGTTATTATTATTGCAAATAATGCGAATAGAGCCCTTGTGATATAATTCCAATACGTATATTATCTTAAGCACCAGGAGGTAAGTGCCCAAAGTCAATTTTAAACCTTAGGGAGACTAAGGCGACAAGTTTCTAAAACCGTGAAGTTTCTAGAACATTCTTTAAAGTATAACTAATCATTTTGTTATTCAAGAGTAATACAATCCACATCAATCAATGTTATACATACTGTTAGAATTTATAGTGATTATTCTACTTAAGAATTCTTTTCGTTATTAAGTATATTATATCGTAAATAAAACAGACAAATATAGACCTTATATTTAAATCGAAGAATGGCATTTATTTAACGATTATTACCATAAAAAGTAAATTTGTAAAATATTAATCCTAATTTCAAGATTGTTACCGTTATAAATCCTATTGTAATGCGGTATTTGCTATCTCAGCAGTCACCTGTTAAAAATTCTAATGTATCGTACGGGCAAAATATTTTTAAACATTGACAATATTCGAACTGGTAACACGGTATCATAAGTCCCATATTTAGTCAACGAATCCACGGTGGATACTTGTCGTTGGTGCGATTACATTACTCGGTTTAATACGAACAAAATAGGCATCGAGTTCTTAACATGTATAAATATTACAAAAAATTCGTAGATTTGTTGAATTTAATCGCTATATGGCCATTACTTATGTAAAAAAATAGTATCAATCAACAAATTTTTTTACAATAATATAATATGATATATTTCTAGATTTTACGCTTAAATTAACTATCATAGTTATTTACTATAAAACGTATCCTTTTAACTTTTAATCTTCAATTACTTCGGCTCATTTGAGAAGTATTTAAGTATCCCGATTACCCAAAAGTTAGCGTTGCAATTGCCACAGAACTACTAAAGTAAATGAAATTTATTTTAAATATAATTAAATGAATACAAACATTGTTATTGTGCGAGGGAAAATTGTGCTTTTAATTAAAATGTTAATAAAATGAGAAACATTAATGTTATAAACCATTAATTATACATATATAGACCTACAAATATTTGATAAAAACAATGATTGCGAAAAATACATATAAATAAACAAAAATGGTTCATTACTTTTTCAAAAACAAATAAAAGTTTTTAATAATACTGTTAAAATATGAAAATAAATATATTATTGGAATATATTCAATTAAAAATAAAATTATTAAATGAAACGTATCCGCTAAAATACGTTCCTAAAATAAAAAAAACAAAAAGATTCTCTAAAAAAAATTACATAAAATCTCAAAAAACGCATTAAATTAAGATCAGGACTAAACTTAATAGTCAAATTAAAAAAAAAAAATGAAATAATGAGTAATGTTTGAGTCGACAAGTTGCAACGTAAGCATGAATCGAATTACATATATTGTAACGGTGTCTTTTATTCTAATAATTCATATCAATAATATTCAATCTGATCATAATGTAGGTATCTACTAATTATATATAACCACGTACGTAGAAACTAATTGTATCCTGAGAATATCTACAGAAACAACACGATATCTAGGTGAACACCTAATTTTTAGAATTGATTTACCTCGGCAGAACTGCGATACTGTAGCGATATAAGTAAGTCTTATATTACATTTGACTAATTTATGTAAATGTTAATAATAACCTAATCGATTAAAATGTTGTGATACTCTATGATATTATACGTTTCATAAGTTGTAATCAACCACTTGGTTGCATAATAAGGCATGGGCTTTTGGAGTATGGACTTGTATTCTAATGAGACTATTAATAATACACAATTTAACAATTCTTTATATACTACAGATAATCACTTATAATTAATTTTATATTTCATTTAGTCTTTGTGTTTTCATACTTTACTTTTACTGCAAACCACTGTCACCTGCGTGACTCGATGAACTTGTCCATCTGTACCGACTAAGCTTCCGATCTGCATGATTGTCGACTCCTAATTATTAGCAAATATACACTAACCATAATATATTATATATAATTTCCACAAACCGTTTTAAATAAAATAAAGTAATTGAATAATACTTAGATTGACTCGACTATAATTAAGTTTAGAACATTTTTTATTAAAAACTAAACCTTAATAATATCAGGGAAATTCATAACTATGTCGCCAAAATTGGTTTTATTAAAAAATATATCTGCTTGTTGCGTATAACGTTGGCGTTGTGCAAATTAAATCGACCGACCTGACAATTTTAATACCTAAACAAGACATTCGAGGTACCCATGAACAAACTAGAGCTGCAAAATACTTACTATCAAGAATAAACAATATAATGACGAATTTAATTAACCTTTTTATCAACCTGAATTTACACCGGAATTAAAAAAGAAACAATTTAAACAGATTAATATATAATATATTTCATCTGTGAAAATAATGAATCATTTTTGGAAGCAGCGCCATCTCTTGGCGTAGTCAAGGTACGACGTCCATATTACAATATTATGTAAATGAAAATTATTTAAGTATACGGTGTATTTTAAAATATTTTTCTTGATTTAGGAAGACACATTATTCGAATAGTCGAGATGGCGTCGAATATGTAAGACTAGTGGGTACTCGGGACAAAAGGAGTCTTACTAGGAAGGCACCGAATTCTATATTGAATTCGTAAAAATGTATAAGTCATGAGTATAGTGGTCAAAAAGGGCTCAATGACACATTGTCAAGATATCCAAATGGAATTGCAGTAATATGCACATCAGGCTTACCGAAATCAGTCGCATTTGAATAATCTCTGAACAGACTGACTGTATGTTATTTTGTATACAAATCTTCGCTCTCGCCATATACCATAACGTGTATATTGATAAATTAATATTCCTGCGTCTACATAATAAACCTAGCTACACATATATGTATCTTAATTATAAAATGACGGTTTTTAGAATTAATTATTAAAGTCACTAACATATTTATTGTATATTAATATGATAATCCGTTCCAAGTAAAGGCTAAATCAGATCTTTGTTATATGTTTATACATAGATATAATCTAATATAAATATTTCATTACAAGCCACATCGAAGAAATTATGTATGATTTAGAATAATTTAATTTTGATAATTATCAGTATTTGATATACATGTAGCTGTTTAATTTTTTTTTTACATTTTTTTTAATTCTTTTTTTTCATATAAAATTACTTGATGTATATAAATAATAACATCAAAAAAAGCAACCATTCCAGTAGTTGCCGGAAATAAAAAAAAATATAAATAATAATAATAATAATAATTGTACAAACAATTATACATATATGTGATATATGAAGGATTTATTTCGATGTGTAATTTGTTTGAGATAATTGGGCTCAACTCGAATCTCTTCCTAGACATGTCATGTCACCTTAACTCTAAAATTGATGTGATGCTTCCAACGAAGTTAACTTCACAGCCCTGTCCCAAGTGCTACGTTCCATTTATATTGGGAAGAATATTGTACGAATACCATTCTGCCCTTATATGAATAAGTTATTATTAGTTATGTCCAGTACACGCGGACGCAAAAATCCGCTCAACAACTCTTAATTATAAATATTATATTCATTAATAACTTACATACGGCGATTTAGGAATAACGCAAAAGCAAGCATTTATTTTAAACTAAAGCATAAATTCATAGGATCCCATGAAATTATCAATGCAATGGACTTAATCAATTATAAGTCTAATAAGCGAATAAAACACGTTTGCTCATTCAATTATTTTCACGTCTGTGTAGACACTAAACATATTATAATCCCCAAAAAATATAGAATACAATACTGTAAGCTTATACCCTAATAAAGCCCTGGCGAAGAGCTGCTTTTGCGTAAGTCCAAATCACTGAACTCTGCGTCGTAACGTAGAGTCACAACGGCACGTTAAATAGATAAGATATGGATAGAAGGCTGTATAAAAAGAAAGTGGAAGAATTCAACAAGAGCTAAGCAACGGGACAA
The DNA here is from genome assembly GCF_905147765.1 of Vanessa atalanta. Lineage (NCBI taxonomy): Eukaryota > Metazoa > Arthropoda > Insecta > Lepidoptera > Nymphalidae > Vanessa > Vanessa atalanta. The sequence continues at coordinate 11,666,871 of NC_061902.1, read as the reverse complement.
TCTATAGATTTCTCGTGCAATAGCGCTTTGCAGCGCGCACTAGCTCTTATAAGCATTATACAAGTGTGATAATATACAAATTAGGTTTCTAAATTGGATATAGATAAGTGGTTCTTGAACGCTTGCTGTAGCCGATTAGTATCTGAGGTATCACTGAGACTGAGGGTCACACTGCAACAGCCGAACAATAGACGGGTCGCTCTTAGCACCCTCGATAAACTCTTCGAGAGACAGCTTGCCGTCTTTGTTCCGGTCCATCTGACGGAATATTTTATCCGTTCGCTTCTCGGGCGTCGATTCGTCTTCGGGCATTTTCATGACAGAGCCGACCATCTTGTAAATTGCCTAGAATTATTAAATTATTCCATTAAAAAATAGTTTTTTCGACTGGTCAACATATATCTATATCCTAATAAATAGAAGAAAATATATATAAGTGATCTTACGGTAACAATTTCCAGCATCTCTTGTCGCGAAATGTACCCGTTTCCATCGAGGTCGTACATCGAGAAGGCCCATTTCAATTTCTGTTCGAGTTTACCGCGAGATGTGACGCTGAGAGCGCAAAGAAACTCCCGGAAATCTATAGTACCATCGCCATTAGCATCAAATGTCCGAAACACGTGTTCTGCAAACTGTACAAAAAAACAAAGTCAAATACAAATTCTTTATTCCGGTACAAGTAGTATTATCATTAAATCTTTGCCTTTCAAATCGGATCTTCTTTAATTGTGTCTCTTCAGTAAATTCATAATAAAAGCGTTTAAAGTTTAGTATGTAAAATAACCTATAAGTTAATAAGGTATTATAGCTATAGATCCCTTAAAACGATGCGTTTAACTTGTGTTTAAGTTACGATAATAGGCTGTTCCGTTCGAACTTAGCTATGAGACCGGTCGGGATCGAAATAACCACTTCCGCTTAGGCGGTACTTCCTGCTACATTATAGGAACAATGTTTTTTTTTTGTTTGATTATCATACCTTACTAGCATCTCCATAGGGGAAAAAATTCCCATATATTTTTTTAAACTCCTCTACTGATAAATGTCCACTTGGACAATCCTTTAAAAATCCTTTATACCATTCTTGTATCTCGGCATCTTCAATCACATAAATAATAATATTATAATTAGTTATATTTGTATTATAATTTAATTTGTGTCAACCGTTGATTATGAATAAATGAATACCTGAAAATTCAGTGTTTTGCTTCAGATCCTCTAAGACTTCAGGTTTAAGTTTGCTGTTTTGTTTACCCATTTTTCTTTTATATTTACCACTTAGATTGAAGAAGTCTCAATAATTTACACAGCCGTTCTATCTCTTAGTTAGTCAATTGTTGTTCCCTAAAATACGAATAAATCATGTAAAAAATATATTTAAATAAACAACAAACCATTCAAGTAGACATCAAACGACAATAATAAAATCAAAAACGGTATTCTTGATCAAGTACAATTTATATTTAGTCTGACGCTACAACGTCCACCAGACTCAGATGAAATGATATATATCACTCAAGCAACTCAAAACAGTAACACAGACACCAACATTTAAGGAAATGACGTTACCTCTTCTTCGCGTATGGAAAATTAAATTAACGATGACACTAATGGGTGAATTTACAAAATAACGAGACAAATTAAGAAGTTGTTTTTTTTTTGTAATTTGTATATTATACATGAATAGGCAAAACGTGAATCATTAAAATATGTATTCTTAGAAATACAACATAGAATTCATAGGGACAGTGGTTATTTTCCATCTATATAAGTGCCTATCTATTATTCTAATGACGCTGGTACGACAAGGTTGCTTTTGTAAGATACACTGCAAAATTGATACGTTTGTAAATGAGTGCACGTGACATGCACAATAAATGTTTAAAAAATCTTACTCAGACTTGCGAGATATATCATAAATAAGAATACTGAGCGCCTAAGTTTTTGTCAAGACTATATAATATCTTTACTAAACGCATATGCAATAGTTTCATGCTTGAGTACAAAATATAAATGCGTAATAATGTACATTTGCTCATTGTTAACGTTACTTAATTTTCATAGAATTACTTATAAAAAAAACAGTCCTACTTGTTTTTTATACAATCTTAGCTGTCACCTAATAACATATTTATATTCATAATTGATTTGGTTTATTGAATACGATATGATACTAACATAGTAATATTTACAGAATATTTAAAAAAATATATTTTAAATCGATTATAGAAACGATAAAATAACAATTCGTTACATCGAGTAGAAGCTATTTCCGAATTGTTATCAATTATAAGGAAATGTTATTTTAAGGTGACAGCAAGTCTCGCGTGTAGTTTAATAAACTGCACTTTTTTTTTACAAATGTGTCGCATGAATACTATTAAATCATATTATGAGCATGCAAATTATACAATAAATTACTGAATTACATTGCGCTACGTGCCAGCGGCACAGTACTCGACAAAATTGATATTTGAATAATAGAAAATACTAAGACTATTATCGAATGCAACTACGTAAGTACATATCTTAAATGTTATATAATTAATTAATCTATTACACGAACTACGAGGATAATAGGTCAATAAAGTGAAATGCGTCCGCGAAGGAAGTGAAGAGTTGAATTGTTTTAAATTAAAGAAAGTAATAACATCTCGGGCAATTTACAACCCGATAGACAAAACAATAAGGAATGTACTTTTCTGGTACAATTTTTAGTGACATTTTAGAAATAAAAATTACAAATTGACTTACAACTGAATACACGAGGAACAGATAAATTACAATTAAACAAAAAATATATCTTACAAATATTGTTCCGTATTAAAAAAATAATAACATTTCAGCTGAATATAAATACCTACAACAAAAAAAAACATGATTCTTAACATTAACTTAATCCTAAAACAAATAAAAATATATAATTAAACCTAATGCCATTGTGTGCAAAATAACTTAAACATAACTCCAGAAAGAGCTGCTTCACGCAAAAACTAAAAATTACACAATTATTCTTAACTAATTATTCTATAATGACAAAGACCACAGAGTATATAATTGAAAATTAACAAAGGGGTTTACATAATTACAATTTATTTGGCATATAAACTTTAACAAGAGCATTTAACAAAACAAACATACGATATACATTAATTTAAGCAGCGCAATATTTGACAAAAATAAATTATGACTAAATAATATTTGCTTTGATTTAAAAAAATACAAAACAAATTAATTTGACTAAAATTTTACTTCACATGAGCGTCGTATACTGAATAAATATTGCAATCATATGTTTAATTATTTTTAAATTAATTCTTATTAATAGTTTTAGATCAAGGTTTTTCTAAATAAATAAAAACAAAAGAAATCTTAAATATCAACTCAATTACTCTGTAAAACTGAATTTATTATAATATAATTCAAGGTCAAATACAGTACTGCTAAATCCTCAGAACACAAGGGCATAGTAGAATATGTATTTGTCGTAGTCCAAAGAGCCAAAATGGTAAACTATATGAACTGCAATATCTTATATTTGAACCAATTTCGAAGTTAAAAATCATAGGCAGATCTACGAGAAATTAAGTGTAGTCATTTACTACGTCATGTTATCATTAAAAAATGGTTTAATGCCAGTTCTAATTAAGTCAAATCTGAGGAACAAATTATTACAGACATAAAACAATTAGATAACCTTATAAGCATATTAGGAATAAACATTTGAGCCAAGATTATAAGTATAGACACAAAAGTTATTTGTGTTTTAAATTGAAATAGAGTTGTGCATTAGCTTTTAATAGAGAAATCTAGTAAAACCTTTTTTTTAATTTATTAATATTATATATTTATTATAATGAAAAGAGAAATAAAACGTTATACGGGAGCTTGGGTCGCGATGCTGATTTTATAGTGTATTTATTATGATCCAAAAAGGATACATTTTTAAAGTTTTTAATTTGAAAATAGTACTAGTTTTAAATTTAATTTACTCCTAAAAATATTAATTGTCCGTTTCAATTTTTAAGTTACATTTATTTTAATATCATTTAAATACCGAATTAATGCATCGTTAATATGGTTTTCACTTACATTAACGATATTAAGATTTACAAAGATTAGTTTGTTTAAAATATGAGTTTATGAATTATAGATGAAACCGATATACAAAAAGGAAAGGATAAAAACTTACGTCAACAAAACTCATGGAATGTAATCTTAGGCAAGAAAAACATTTTCTTTTTAGTTTTCAGTGCATACATTATACATATCGGACAATATTGATCAAAATCATGTTATATTCAAATATTAAAAATGTCTACAAACTTTTTAAACATTTTATATATTTATTACAAAATTACGATTTATCTAATACTTTACTAGCACCCAAACCTGTTTAATACAATATTTCCCTATTACATGTATTTTAGTCGATATTTATTATTATGTTTTTTAATTGTGCGGAAAGATATCATAGCTATTCTTTATTATATTCCAATAATCGTGCACTGAAAACTAATAACCATTTAAATACAACAAAACCATAATTCGCGACCCCATCAAACAATATGGCATATTTAAAAAATAATTACAGCTTTTTCATAAATTTTAATTACTCTACCGTCTAATAAATATACAATCTAAAAGATATGGGGACTAGGATACACTAGAAATTTTGTTCCTTAACTACAATTTGGAAGGAGACTTGTGCATGAATTTGGCGTTATTTTTATCCGAAACAATTTAACATAGCCGATATCGCTTGGAACGAAGCAAATAGTCGAAACAAAAACAAGAGAAGAGAGTAAAAACCTATTATATCAGGAACTAGAAGGCACAGTAGAGGAATGTAATATCGAAGAATATAAAATTAAAGAGCGACTGAAACCATTACCTAGAAGTCTATATGTTTAAGCTCAAGTCGAACGATGTCAGAATTAAATAGTCAAAAACCATCGAGGACAGCTAATACTAGAATGTCAGTTTTAAACTGAGAGGATAAGATGACTTTCCCTGTCTATGTGAATAAGGAGATATAACACCAGATTTGAAATATGTGACACCAATGTTCGACATTAGATCGATAAATACTTATTAATATGCATATAATAAAACTTACATATAATTCGACTTAACTTCCACAGAAGCGATCAGATTGTGTGTATCGATGCGTGTTCGGTATGCGTTAGGTTCTGCGGTTGAATTTATCAATCTGATCTTCTCTGTTCGATCACCACTATACTAATTGTTGCCTTAATAATGTAAGATTGACATTTGTTTATACTTGTGCAGCACATTAATTAACCATTGATAAATTTAAAGTTCGATGAGAGGATAGTTTGAGAACGATTGCCTATTAAGTGTATGGTTCGGACATAATACTTTATATTAGGGGGACGTCCAACGGCGACATTAAAAGAAAAATTTAAAATAACGATTCCACAGATCATCCTCATTGTGTGAATTTAAATGTATACATCAAAGTTGGGCGTGTCTATATTGACGCAAACAATACTATCGGCTTTTGATAAACAAGATCGGATCGTGCTGGTTTTAGAATTGAGATTTAGGTTGATCGAATGCAATAGCCGCAGATCAAACGTATCGCGGGCTATAATACATTTCAGTTTAATACGACTAGCGACATTATAGACGTGCTTGTCAGCGTTTTATATTTAGATCAAATCTTTACTATGGTGCAGTTCGCACCGGAGGAGACGAAACGAATCTGGTGAATTAAATATAAGGGTATCCATCAATCATATTCAATATCAAAGTCTTAATGAGCCTTTCAACTATTAAAAATTAAAGTGGTAAAATATAAAAAAATAACGCCGTCGGTTCATATTGAGGTATACAAGGGAGAGAATGGTTATGAATTGATAAGAAGTAACGCCTTAAGGCGCAAGCATTTTGGAAAGCTCCTCGTCTTGGAGACAACCCTTGAGGAACTCCTCCTGGGTGAGTTGACCGTCGTTGTTCTCATCCATCTTCGCGAAGATATTCTTAGCGCGCTCTTCAGCCGAATCAGCTGGCCTGTTACTTGAACAAGCTCCCAACATATCGTAAATAGCCTGTAATAAGTTAAATACATAGTCAAAAAAAAAACTAAAATTATTTCGATTAATAACATTGTTATAATATCTTCTGCCTTACTTGAACGATTTTTGTCATCTCCTGAATATCAATCACCCCGTTTCCATCAACATCGTACATACGGAAAGCCCATTTCAGCTTCTCCTCGGGAGTTCCACTGGAGGTCACGTGGATCGCTTGTAGGAATTCCTAAAACAAACATTAATTCTCGATACACAGCAACATCCCAGCAACCAATAAACAAGGGCGGTCGACTGTTTTGTACATATTACATAAATCAGATAACTCATAGAAATAACAATTTTAATTAAAATGGTAATGTCGTAACATCGCAACATCAATATTTATTTATACAATTCGCAACTGCATGCACGAACAGAATTATAAACACAGCAAATAGTAAACATTCGCATAATTCGCGCGATGGATTATATTGGTTTTAGTCGCTTGTTTGTTACCTTAAAATCTATATATCCGTTCTTGTCCATGTCGAATGTCCGGAATACGTGATCACAGAATTCGACAGCGTTACCAGATGGGAAAAACATCTTATACATGTCGACAAATTTAGCCGGGGTCAGCCTTCCGTTAGGACAATCTTGCTGTGAACGCACAATATTCAAACATTAAAGCATCATTTGAATTCAAAATAAACGACCTATCAGTACGCTTGCATGAGCGTACAGCTGGCGCCGTCGCTCTTACTTACCTTGAATCCTTTATACCATTCCTTGATGGTAGTCTCGTCGTACGACGTGTGCGTCTTGAGGAAGTCCATATCCTCTTTAGTGAGTTTATCTTTGCTCACGAAGCAACCCATCTTGATTTCTAGAACAAAATATTAATACATTAAACAATATGAACAAATATCTTCTCGATTTGAATTTTTATAACAGAAATCATCAACAAAGGTGAACACTTTTATCGAGTAAATCTTATTGTTACTGACTTAAAGCAACACTTCTTATACAAAGTTAATATAAGTAGAATAAACAAAGACGTCAGTCATGAAGTTAGTCTCTATAGATCTAGGAACGTATTATGTTTTTCTCGACTGGCATAAATAGCGAGTGTGGTCTGATACGATACATCTCAATCAGGAACTTAACGAGAAAACCGTAGACAGTAACAGACAAAACAGTAGGAACAAAATATTTTTAAAACTTCTTGTTTATGATATTTCATGTATTTAATTTTAGAAATAATTCGTGTAGACGTGTTATTATACAAACGCACAGTTAATAATTAACTTTTCTATGCCTAACTAACTAACCAATCGATAGTGGCAGCATTTATTGGGTGATTATATTAACTAATTTTACTGTGGCATTCTTTTACAATTTTAGTTTATTAACAAATACCAAAAGACTATTTTCTATGTTCACGTATTATAATTTAATTGCTTTGTACTAATGAGGTAATTGTCGCCGAAAATCCTATGCAGATAGAATAAACGAAAACCGGTGACAGCACATTGTACAAGACTGTTTGGGAAGGTACCACTCACTCATCAGATACTCTTCCGCCAACCAGGCAGTTTGAAAGGTGAGTGAGTGTAATTAAAGGCAAAGGGACATAACATCTTACGCCCTAAGGTTGGTGGCGCATTAGCAATGTAAGAAATGGTTAATATTTCTAAGATAAGTGGTGACCAGGTATCACCAGGTGCCTATTTGTTCGTCTGCCTACCTATATATTTATAGACCATAAGAAAAAACCATGATGGCGGCACTCTACCGCTTTTTACTTTATTTCATAGATTTAAAATTACAGGAAAACGTATTTATATTACGCACACATAAAAACTATTTTTAATTTATTTTTAACGGTCCCGTCATGCAATCAATCTTTATTTACGAACACCACCGAATGGAATATCGTACAAAAGGCCTTTTGAAAAGCAATCAAAAATACGTAGGTATTTGAAGTATTCCGTTTATGCGACATCGTTTTTGCAAATTTTTTATGTAATGTTTGTTATTATAATATTATTTAAATTTAACGTTTGAGCAATATTGAGAATGTAACTGCGCGTGAATTGTTAATTCTATAATTTTCCAATGGTTCAAAGTTTAAATGATCTCCTGGGAATTGTTACATTTCCCGGGTGATAGACTAAACTTCGATACAATACAATATGGCGACCCGACCTACTTTATAAGTTATTAACAAGCCGAGTTCTATTATAATTTATCACGTGGTTAGCCGTTAATGCGTTTACAGATAGTACAATAAAAACCATTTAAAAATAAAGGCTAGGTGCAAACATAGTTTTTTTTTATATGATACTGGTAAAACCAGGCAACGCTGTGACGCCTGTGTATATTTACCAACACTCATGGCGATCCGTTGATCGGTATAAAAGTTGATGTATGTATTAGTTTGCAGCTCCATCTAGCAGCGAATAATAACAAAATATAAGTATAAAAATCTCCTCCATTAAATAATACATGTTTTAGTAACTTACCCGGTTCATTCTTCATTTAAACTTCTTAGAGAGATTATAAAAGTAATAAGACTTTTATTTACTCGTCGGATTTATTGGCCTATACAGCGACGATTTTAATAAAAGGCATTGATATGAATCCTACAAAAGCATAGGGCGTGGAAATGTCACGGACTTAACGACGATAAAGATAAGCGAAGCGCGCACCCTCGTGGCGCTCGTCACAGGTACCGAAGGCGTGCTTCTAATACATATTTCGATAATGATAAATCGTAAAGCTAAAATATGAAACTGAATTATAAAGGAAATTGTAGGTATCGTTGGGGCTTTTAACTAGTATTATAGAAGGCGCATGGCTTATATCAGATACCTGATACTAAACAGTGATCTATGGCGATAAATTGTCACAAGCTTTGGATATTTGATTACTCTTTCTTTTATAAGTGATAAAAGCCACAAGACAACCCATCAAAGTCTCCTATTGTGTCTCGGCAGAAGAGAGGAGTTGAACGAGTTCATATATCCAAGGACAAGTGACCAAACGGGGCAAATACATTCTTTCAGATCGTTTTCAACACAACTATTTACAATATGAGTCGAAATGGCCCAGGGGGTAAAACGCATGGAACTCAAACGATGATTGCGGGTTCATACCTCAAGCACCACTGAATATCCCTGTGCTTAATGTGTGTGTGTGTGTGTCTTATTTGTGTAATAATTTTAAATTTTCGGCGGTTAAAGAAAACATTGTTAGGAAACCTTACATGTCTATCCATTAATTCGCATTGGAGCAGGTGGAATAAGCTCCAAAACCTTCGCAGTGGTAGAGGAGGTCTTAGCCCAGTGGAACATTTGCGGCTGTTACTTTTATTTACAATATACTAAACACTACTAATAATGTATAAAGGATTTTGCTGTCAAACTGCATTTCTATTACATTATTGTAGTATTTGTACGTATAAGACAGCTCACGGACCATAAAACAATAATAGATTACCATTATTAGCGAGTTGCAGATAAGGAACCGTGATTGGGTGGAAATTTCATTTCAAACGCAGATTGTATTGTATGAAAAGTTATCATTCGATGATCCGTTGGTGACAAAAAAGATGTCTTATTAAATGGGTAAGTAGGGGTTGAATCTCAACGCGAATCAACTTAATATTTAACTTAAATATTAACGATTACGATTCAGTTATTAGACAATACAATATGTCCCTGCGTTTTAAATCTGTAATATCTTCGAAAATATTCATTTAAATTAAATGCTGTAAAGGGCCATATTGATCTATATTAAATTCACAATGTATTTAATACTTAATTGGATAAAAATAAATGCTGTATTGCTTAAAATCGCTTCAAAAATAAGCCATTATTAATCGTAAAAAGTAAAGGATAAAAAGTGGTTATTGTGGGTTATCCCTAAGAGATAGACCATATACCAATCGCGGACTTTTTTGACCTTTTTAAGATGAACACTACATATATGTAATAAGATATACATTATTTATTCTCGTAGGGTTCGGCCAGCGTTTGCAATGTAAGCGCAATAAATGTGTTTATTTACGACATCACTTGAGAAACCTCTAAAATTATCAGTGTTTCTCTACTATATTGTGCATGTATTATACACAAAAACCTTCCTCTTGAATAAATCATTAATTTAAAAAAAAACCGCATTAAAATCCGTTGTGTAATTTTAAAGATCTAAGCATACATAGGGACAGCCTTTGTACTTTGTACTATGAAATGATCAAGACTTTAAAAAATAATTTTCATTAAAATATATTGATTACCTTATAAAAAACAATACAACATATTTATATATATATTTTTTTTTATTTAAGTAATTGTATGTTCATTTTTGCGAAATATTTCAATTTCAAAGAATCCCTTATTTTTACTATTAGATATTTTTGATAATAAGATCAATCCCACCCCACAATAAATCTACATAGAATAGGAATATGCCCCCTTAATTAATTTTTATTTTAGTAGGTACCAAAGTAGTATTTAGACTAACCGCTGGTCTAAGACGTACAAGTCAAACTGTATTTGTAGGTATATAATTATGCAATATACATACTTGTATTTTCTCCATAACATTTTCATAAAATAAAATATGTAGTTGTATAGGTAGGATTAATATTTAACAATGTAAGCTTTTAGCGATCTGACACGTAACATTATTCAAGCACGGAAGGGCATGTAGATTGCATGAACGTAAAAATGTACGTATATATGTATAGTATGTGGGGACTGATATGAATTTTCGTTTCAATATCAACATTATATTTCGTTGTCAGATAAGTAGGAACAGTTTCATTTATTTCTTTATAACTCTGAATATAAAAAGTAGTAGTAGAAAGCTAAAGCGGAGGAGGGCTTTAAGAAAGTTTGGATTCACATGTGGAAATTTTCTGTGTTGTGTTGTTTCCTCGCAATTATTTTCTTCAACGCCGAGCCTGAGATGAATCATATATTACAAAAGTAAGTATATAAAAGTTCAATCACGCTTGCCCGGGCTTGAATCCACATCTTTAGCTATCTTACACATGTTATAGCTATTTATTAAGCAAAACAATTAATAATACGAACAGACAACTTCTTCCCAGGCTCCCAGAATTTGAATGGAGTGAGTGTGTATAGCCGAGATAGCCAAGTGGTTAGAACGCGTGCATCTTAACCGATGATTTCGGGTTCAAGCGCAGGCAAGCACCACTGAATTTTCATGTGCTTTATTTGTGTTTATAATTCATCTCGTGCTCGGCGGTGAAGGAAAACATCGTGAGGAAACCAGCTTGTGTCTTATTTCAACGAAATTCTGCCACATGTGTATTCCACTAACCCGCATTGGAGCAGCGTGGTGGAATATGCGCCAAATTTTCTCCTCAAAGATAAATTTACAGGCTGTTAATGTAATGTAAGCCCATATTGTTTCAATAGAAATCTGCAACGCCGGGCTTGTAGGTGCGTCGCCAGCCTTTAAGAAATGTGTCGGCTTATTTCTTGATGGTTCCCTAGTCGTATCGGTGGTTGTTTATGCAGTAAATAAATACTTAATAATAATAAGTACTTACTAATGTTAATATAAACTTTGACAATAAATTGAACTTGAGAATTGCGAGAATGAAATTCTAACGACCTTACCTATAAATGTTGTTTCGCAGGTGTTCAGTCAGATAATGATTTTCTTCCAAAGAGCCCTTGAGGTTTATGCACAAAATATTTTTACAACTTTTATATGAATTTAACATGACGTTAAGCAACATTTGACGGTATATTTCTCCTCACGGCTCCGGATACAAGCTATTGTGAATCGCTCGTCCGTTTTTGATGTCAATTAATTTCACGTCATTTAGAACGGCTTTTGCTTAACATATTAATGAACGGATAGGAATAATTTAATTTTACGTAAATAATTCCTATGTTTAATTTTACAAACAATAAATTCTAATAGGTACAAACATTACCATAAATTAGAAAAAAACACGGCCAGAAAATTTTCTCTATTCTTTACTCAGTTCTTCTTTTTATTCTATTCCATCTTCTTTATTTTATTTCCTAACAATTGTATAACGCAAAATTACAATAATATTTAAACAAAAAGCTACAGATTTTTCTGGTCGCAGATATTCCTACGCGTATCAATCATACTAGTATATACCTACATTAAAAATTTTTATTGTATACAAGTGCCAAAGGACTTAATCCGAAATAAATATCATACATAACTTGTCGCATTAAATAAATGTAAGTAGTAGTATTATTTGCATTTCGTGTCATTAGAATGTGCAGCGAGTATAGGTATATTTGATCTTGGAATGTTACTTTGTGCCAATATTTGCCACAAAGAGTAAGTAATAGGTTGTCTCTCAAAAGCAGTAAATCCAACGATTTCAAACAGTAAATGCGAAAACTAACGTACATGAAAATAAATTAAAAACGAAATATTTAATTACTTACACAATATATTCAATTTTATTTCGATGCTCCCATATTTTACATAAAAAAATATTAAGAAAAATAATGGTTTTAAATATGTAATATTTAAAACCATTTTTTAAATAATTACAACTTGAAGCAGTATGAAAGGAAATTCGATAAATTTACATCCGACTACCGGTAAAGGTGCGAAAATAGCAACATCACGACACCTTTATAACGTTGCACTTTTACCCTAAATGCCACTCACACACTCAGCGCCTCTCCACATTAAATTAAATATTATTTTAATTAAATAAACATAACGAATATAATCTATTTGTATTCTTCCGTTTTCTTTACTGTTGTCACGCACACTAAGACATCTTGTTAGCGTCTCTCACTCATACTAAAGCACGTCTATAATAATTCATCACCGTGGAGGGGCGCACCTTCGTGAGTGAATAGATCTATAATAAATATTTAAAAATCTATGTTTCGAAGTAATCAGTTCAAGCCTATATCGTTTTGTATGCATGTTCTTTGATAGCTTCGCCGATTGATATACCTGAATCTTTTTTTTTCAATTTGGAAAATATATAGTTAATGTCGATTTTAGTCAAAAGCAGACTAGACAGAAAAGTCTGCTACAACCTAAACAGTGACTACAAAAATATCTGATTGGGTATTGTTAGTATTTAAATTTTATTTGTCAGTTTATAGTTTAACTATATGCAAGAAATTATTTAGTTCGTTTTTTTTTTTTTATTAAATCCATTTTATTACTCTTTACTCCACTCTTTTTTAAGGACATTTTTCGGAACTTAATTCTTATGGTAGATATATTATTCTATTTATATTTTAGACATTCCAGGATATCAACCAAGATACTTTGATTTCCTACACAGCGTAGCACGAGATTTATATTATTAAAAAAAACACATGAAATATCTATAGTTCCTATTATAATAAAATATACTAAAAACAATTCGAAGCATTTTTTATTTATTGCACAAGTTTTTTTCAAAGACGTAGACATGGCAACACGTACGCATATTAAATACGTCACAAAACAAATGAAGCGTGAATGGTTTATTTTCAGACGTTATTTTTGACGCCATAGGATCAATAGCTAAGGTGATTTATACATATAATATTCAAACGTTGAGTTGCGATTCACCGAAATAGTTTAACGAGAAATCGGAGGGCACGACTACTATTAAAATCGAATAGGCGATACGTCAGCGAAGGAAAACGTGCCACTGCATATTAAATCAAACATTTGCATTTAATATTTTGAGGAAAGACGCTTTCCAACGTTTCCCAACACATTTCAACTTAATTTATATCTCGCATAATGTTAATCAACCACATTTCCATAACAAATAAAACATTATCAAACTGTTCATATTAAGGATGAATTAATTTCCTTCTCTATGTTCTAAAATTTTAAAATATTCGAATAAACCTTATAATAAAAAACTTGACTGGAGTAGTAAAGTAACGGCAGGCAAGCAATCTCATCAAATATCATTCCCCTTTATTTCACCTTGAATCGCTATAAAACAATAGAGCTGCAGTTAATGCTTTCACTTTTTTCAGTTTAATTTCTATTTCATATTATTATGCAATAGACCTTCTGTATTGACAGTTGATACACGTACATATGTACGTTGACGGCTACCATTTTAAGTTAGAGGTCGGTCATACTTAATAATGCTAGTCACGTCTGCTTCAGTTGGCTCTACAGCTTCATGAATATCTGTTATTATGACGCAATTAACGGGCATTTGAGCATGATGTCGCGACATTTTTAGTTTAAGCCGAGCGCCTTTCTGTTACTTTTACCTATACATAATTTGGAAGATAAAATACAAACTATTTAATGAGTAGACGAGATATTCTACAGATGTATTTTATTTCACATTAAAACACTGGATTAAATGTATTTTGTCCTAATACTGTTGTTACTTTTTGTTTGAACCTGTTCCATTCGTTTGCTCGAAGTGCCGGCGATCATTAGAGTAATTATTCAGTTCGTTAACAAAGCTCTCCAAATTCTCTTGACAGTATTATGGTAATACAATATGAAAGCTTCTACCTATAACTCTCAGAGCTTGCTTGGTTTTTATTTCTTCCATTTTTTAAATAAACTTAGTTACATGAAATAAAATTTCCTGTAAATGTTTCACGTATTTGAAAATAAAAACGAGTCGACTGGTTCAACGCTGTCGTAATTTATTCAACGCCCTCACTCAACATTACTATACGTCAATACTGCAAAACGCTTTGTATTTTAGAATTCTGTGCCAAAAAGGGTAAAAAACAGCCCTCATGAATAGACTTTGTTATATATCTGTCTGAACACATTCATTTTTCTCCAAATCTTGACGTTAAAATTTGGCACAGTTGTAAACTCGGTCGTCCGCATCTAATTCTCGGTTCAAAATTTCAACTTATTATTCATGTGCCAATATATTTTAAATCTAAAGTAGTAAAATGTTTATGCTGCATTTTCCATGCACTCCCAGTTTAAATAAAGATTTTATCTAAGTTTTAAAGCATTGGCGAAGGAAAAGATTTAACTATTAGGAATTTAATATTCTTAAACGGGAAATAAACGTCATCACAAATGTAATCTCTGCAGTAATTATATTACAAAGTCCTGTGCCATAGGTTTTGCTTTTACTTGTGATTTTTTTACATGTAGTTTGTGTAAAAAATTTATTACTATGGTTTCGATGAAACCTAACTTCTGTCAAAAGTTATATTTCAGACACTAACTAACTGTAACTTAAAAAGTACGACTTGTACAAATACTTTTGCCCGAGGACGAAGAGAAGTTACTTTAATTCAGTTAACTGATTTGAATAAACTCAAGTTAAAGATTTTTTTATATTTTTTATACAGTATAATGTAAGATATTTTAAAATGGTGAATAGCTAGTATATTATAATCATATATGTTCCCGTCACCAACACTATATTGCTAAAATGTTCACTTCGAACAGTTAATGTTTAGAAATAGGGCTTATACCAAAGGTGTTAATGTTTTAATGATAATGAAAGTCTCTACATACACTGTAGATAATAGTCACTAAGATATAATCATAATATTTTTCAAACTTCATCACATCACTAACCTTTCCTGCTCAATATTGTGCAGTAAAAGCAATATACATTCAATAGCTATTACATTTTGCAGGCAATTTCTTGGATGTCATCGAATGTAGTAAAGAATTATTATGTTAGGTATCCTTTACCTTTAAAGTAATAATTAAATCTTCGAGAAACGAATGTACAACGTTTACAGCAGATTATGAATTTAATATTTAATAAGTTATATACCAAAGAGATGTCGAAGGTATAAAATCTGTGTGCATAAAATTCCCTATAAATTGTTCCACATAATCTATAAAGTAAAATGTTTAGTAAAGTTTGTTAGCACGAGATACATGCATGTATTTGCCCTAGTTACGTGAAAAATATTCTACCGATGTCACCTATGATGGAGACACGAATGAGACTGCTTCATTGAAAATAATATAGATTTCAATGATGGATTTGTTAGCAATTGCCACTCTTATTAACCTAGCTCATCAGAACCGCTCCGTTTAACCAAATTATTGTATTATCATTTGAATTACTTGCAAGTTTAAAATAGGTTAAAATCGACTAGACTTGTTTACATACTAACTTCGTTAGCTATAAGTGAAGCTAATATAAATAAATTATGTCAGAAGTTATGTGGGTGTTAAGCGTGGTTTATCAGCCCACAACATCCAGGTTTCGCCACCCGGATTTTTCTCATCTACTTTAATGCATTTATTATAGTAAAAAAACTGCTAAGCTGAATTTAATATAAACCTAATCAAGTGTTTACGTATTACGTGTTTCGTAACCCAGATTTGTTGTATATGTGAAATGTAATTTTTTTTAAAAAATCCTTAGCTGTCAAAAGGTCTGTATCGGTACTGGTATTGTAAAAATTGCAATTTTATAATGTCTCCAATAAAATACCTGTCTGTAAAATTAACCACTGCTGGGCTATTTGAGGCGTAAATTAACGGTGATATTATCAGTTGAGCAGAAAAGAGATTGTAAGCGGAGTGAAGTAGACAGTTGCAGTGAGGTGAGGTGAGGTGAGGTGAGGAGAGGAGAGGGGTTACAACCGTTGTTAGAATATATTTTAAATGTGATCTTGTTAGCGAAGGTGACAGTTAAATAAATAAAATGACACAAATAAAATAATGAGTAATTTAATTGTTTTGAATTATTACTATTAAGGTTTTAGTATTTAACAGTTAAGTTCTGAGCCTACTTATGAATGTTGCAGAGTTTTCTAACGATGTTTTCTTCCATTTCCATCGAGCCCGCGACTGGTCATAAATGTAGCACATAAAATGTCAGTGGTGCCTACACGTATTCGAGCCCAACAATCTCCGGTTCTGATTCACGTGACCTTGAATTTGATGAACCTTCGGTTTATCTTTGCTGTATATTTCTTATGCAAAACGAAATAAAATATTTCTAAATTTTATTAGATAGGTACATATAAAAATTTATATGTTCAGGAACTAAGGTATACGATTTTGTTTGTGTACGTCATGCGGATGCCCTGTCGATAAATGGCAATAGGAGGAGAATATTCTAGGGTTGAATACAAAAGAGAAAAGAAAAGAGGTTTTTATTAAACTTTTAAACGAACGCATAAAAAAGGCGGCGAGCATGCGATAATATGTATTAGCCCTAGGTTATTTATTAGATTGGCTATGTGGGGAGATGGCCTCACACGGCATTCTATTGTTATTGAATTAGGTATACATAATAATAAAAATATGTTATGAGATAAAATTTTACCCATTATTATATACGAGCCTAAAAATACAAAATGCTGTATGCGTTGCTTAATAACTCATATTTTATCACAGATACTGTGCACGTGATCTACACTGTACTTATTACAGTGCACAATTGTGAGCGCATGCACATGCATTCTCCACTCACTTACTCTCATAATCCGATCACGATGGCAGGTCCGACACGAACGAAAACAGTTCAGGCGCAGAACCAAGTTGTTACTCTTGTCGTTAGAAAACCAAAAACTTTTCATTGACCTGACTACGAATATCGCCCTTGTCTAGTCAACATTAAAAACCACATGCTGATGTGGTTTCTTTAATACTTACAACTAGATTTTCGCGAGCAAATGACTAAAGTGGTAGGCAATTATCCTAAACGAATCTAATGTAAGAGTTAAAAAACAATTCTTGTTGCAGAATATGTTTAACGTTCCCTCTTAATGCAGTAGTTACGAGGGTAGGCGCACGTTTTCATGCTTCTAGTGCACTTAAGCACGGAGTTTTCTAGTTAATTGTCAGGGCATATAACCCAATAGCTATGCATAAATAAGTCAATTATAAGATGTTTACTCCTAGAGCAGTATTGCCATTTACGGGTATTATACATTTAAATGTACATATTTAATCGATTAAATAAAGGCCTTTTATAATTAAATTGTTATGAATCATCATACATTATATTCTAATCTGTTTTCAGCTATCTTCTTCTAAATCACTCAAAGGATTTGATTCCGTTTTCACTAATAAATAGCGGTCTACAAGGAAGGATTGTATCACAATTATAGCCACTTGAACTGTATCATATAAAGGTAATTTAAATTGATATTTGAAGCGAACTTTACGAATTGTTTTGTATCGTTGGTGGAATAAGGCCTTTAACCTTAAGCCTTTCGATGAGATATAAAGATTATTCTAGTACGCTACTTCAATCATTCCAGCAGAGTCTTCTACGACTCGCCCACTGACGCCTGGTGACGCTGCTACTATCTCCAAGAGTTATTGTCAATTAAAAAAAAATGCTTCAAATCGTGTTACGTAATACATGGAATAGATTTCTTCGAAACTGAATTATAAACATAAATTGAACTCATGAAAATTCAGTGATGCTTTTCTGATTTTAACACCCCATTTTTTAAATTTGTGTTTCAGAACCACTGGAACATTTCATTAAACATCAAAAATCGACTTGAATTATATAATAAATCAATTTCTATGAATGTAAAATTCTACTACTTATATAGGTACAACAAAGTCATACGATGCATGGCGAAGTTAACATAAAGAAACTTTTCTTTATATGTACTATTCTGCTAAATCGATAAAGTACCTAGTTTTAATTATTCATTTTTTTAATCAGAAATCATTGTAGATTCATTGCACGTATGATACATTTTTGAATTTATATGAACATTAATAAGCAAACTTTTGAATGCTACAGTTCACATTAATTTAGTTTAAAATCAAATTGATAAATATAATACGAATAGATGTAGAAAAAAATGGGTTTATATATCGCTAATATATCATAATGTGACGTGTTCTTGACCTATTCCTGCCACGGCGATATTCTCAAGAGAGACCATCCAGTTGCTCAGGACGTATTATAGTGCACAAATTTGTGCAAGTATACTCTTATAATTCGATGGGACGGAGAATTCGAATCGTCCGCAAATAAAATACGCGCAGAACTAACCCGCCTTATGAGGCATGAAAGTGTAAGCAGTACCAACTTTTAAATTTCGAGCTGCTACTGAGAATTTTTCGACGGAAAAAATTGGGAATTTTAGTCCGGAGCTCGAAATCAGCAGCATTTTATACTAGCCAGTAGATCAATGATGCCGTTGTTATCATAATACTTGAATTAACTGTATTGTTCTAGACCATCATCATAGTGATAAGACTCGAACAATAGAGTTAATTTATTAAATTATTATATTATATAGCTACTGTAAATGTTATTACCAATATGGTCAAACCACAAATGTCATCGACAAATCACTTTGTTCTCCATATAACAATGAAGCTTCGAACAGTCAAAGACGACACAGAATTGTCGATGCCAACGTGACAAAGGCTGGAAGTGTGGTAACAATGATAGCTTGAACACAAAGAGAAAATCAATCACGTTACTAAAAACTGCAAACAACAGATGAAGCAGATAGATTTTGTTAATTTCTTGAGATTTATTTAAATAAAATGTGTTTGTTCCGTGACAAAAATTCTGATTATATTAAAATTAAACGAAACATTCGTTCGGTCGGTTTAGCGCCATTTGTCATGTATTTTTATTTTACTTTGGATATTAAATTTGTTCTATGCTTTATTGCGACTGCAGAAACATTAAATATGTAATTGTTATTTCATTTTATATTTAGGTACGTCAGTCGAAGACTTTCATATCTTTTCAATAATGTGGCTCAATTAGTCTCATCGTGTTTGCCACGAAGAAATTTGATATATTTAATAACCAATTAAGTTCATCTAAAATAACTATCGTATAAAACGACTTAAAAATTTAAACAAATTGTAAGAATTTCTAGAGATGTTCTTACAATTGACATATTTTGTTCAATAAGATAACATTTGAGTATATATATATATATATATAGAATTTCAGATGAATACAATCTGAATTTCTATACATATACTTTGATTATTCATCTTCATAATAACGCGAATATTAAAAGACAATATTATTTTTTTTAAATAATTTGAGATTTATATTTTTCTATATACTAAGCAAGATTTATTAAAACAATACCAGTGCACCTTGAAAATCTATCAAATCAGAAAAAGGTGTTACTTTAAAATCATTGCACTTTTCTAGAGAGACCCGTAAAAGCGAAGTGACCCTTATTTACTTTAACGTAGTGTGGGATTAAGGACGACTGCCTCGAGTTGAGCCGCAGGTAATTACACGTACTAACACTGTGACACCGACACGACTGAGATACGTAAGCTGCACTTTAGCAATCCAATTTTAGTCGGCACACCCACACCGTGGCAGTTAAATTTCAAATACGTTAAAGATAATTACGAAATGCCATTCATGGTTTCGAAATGAATTCAATACAAGAATTTGAAGCCTCCGTATGCCAATGAATACATCTACTGTTTTATCTATCAACATATTTGATCTTAAAGCTGGGTATTCGAAAATTAAACGAAAATAACTAACGAATTTACAACTGACGTCGAATTTCGACAATTTCATTTTAGTTTTACTTTTTCGATAAAATTTCACTAGCTACCTCGCAGTTGGTCCATTTCATTAAAAGTTGTACAAAATTCACACAAATGAACGTAAAATATTTACATTTCGAAATTAATATATGTAATCTTTATGTGACGTTAATGCCTTTTTATTTTTAATGCAATATATTTAAAATAATATGTCTCTCAAAATAAAATTCACGCTTAAAACCATGATTTTATTAGCTGACATACTGTCCAACCTAATATAAAGACAACCTAATGTTAAGAAACTCTCTTAAACTCAGAAGAATTTGGCACCCACTATTCCATAGAAAGCACGTCAAACTATTCGTCCATTATATCTTCCAAGTCGTTTTAGATAGTCATTGGCTATATATTTTTTAATAAAAATTTAGGAATATTTTTATACACCAAGGCAATATTTAGCTAGGAACCCTTTTCGACAAGAGACATAAGATACACTTTTTGTATAAAAAGGTACAAAGAGTGAGATAACGTTATATGTACAAAGTTGTACTTAAGACTCAATAACGCGATCACGTGCAAAGTTAACATATCCTAATCGATGATCTGCTTTTGATTTAAAAGTGTGGATATGTAAGCATTTCACACACCATAGAAACGATACTTAATAAAAAAAATGGTTTTTCTTTTTGTCGTGATGCATTTACGTTTCATTGGCTTCCAAATTAAAACGATAATCAAGAAATTTCACTACAAAAATTACAGTGTCGTAGATACTAAATTATTTATTCTTGCAATTTATTAATTGAGCATAGATTGTATTCATTTAAAATACGCAATAGATATATAGAATAAGTAGTTTCAACGTTCAAACAATATCTTAAAATAATATATTTTAAAACGAAAGTAATTATTCTTGTTCGGTGCAATATTTCGATACTTTTAGGCGATCTGCAAGAGAATCTCATGCAATATCGGCAATTTCTGTTTCAAACATTCCCTGGCGATCGATCTCACAGACGCAAAGACGAAGTGGTTTTCGTTCTTTTTTTGTAACTGATTCAAAGGAGTTTCTGAGTACTTCCTTGTTATTTTCTATTCCCAGGAGCATTTGTGAAGAAAAGGAATTTTCTTTTAGGTAATATTTACGTAAAACACGTACTACTATTTATATACTATCTTTTAAACGCTGCAATTTCAGTTTATTGATAATGAATTACATTACCATTATACCATTTGATTACAATTACACATTATAATATCATCAATATTCTGTTTGTCTGTAAAACACGACTATAATACACGGATTTAGGACAAATTTTGACTTTTACGTATGACGAATAAACATATTTATAAGTTATTTGTTGTGTCTTTGGCATATCCAAGTATCAATCGCAAATCAGAAAACATTTACAATTATAGCATGTCAAAGTGAATTAATTCAGTAATTATTAGCTTGACTACTTAGTTATAAGTTTACGAACAATGAATTATAAAACGTTATAGTATAGAAAAACAAGCTTTTTAATTGCACTTTAATTGAGCAACTAGAACACCCACTTTCTCAATATAAAAACAAAAGATACACCTCGGAAAGTTATTTTCTATATAAATTTCCACAAACTCCTTGAAGCTTTCATATTATCTAGAAAAAAAAAGCACAAATAATTTTAAAAGAGGGTTTAATCTGATATTAAACTGCAGTGTAGAAAGCTAATTATCTCCAATAACAATATTTGTTATAAAGCTAATTATATTTTCAGAGTCAATAAATACAATAAGCTGACGATATTAATAATTTCTCCTTCCAATTACGATCAGGTACGTATAAAAATTGTTACTTAAAAATTCGATAACAATGAAATATTTGAAAATTGTATTCAATGTAGAAAATATTAAATTGTTTTGTTTCTAAAACATTAATATAGTACTAGTATTTATGCGACTACCAATAATTTAAAGATTCGGCGAGAGATATGGCGCAGTGTTTAGTAACACTGACTCGACACCTAAGATCACATGTATATTAATTTACATATCACATGTAGATCACATGTATATTTCGATTTACAAACTGTCATTTCATATCTTCAGATTTAGAACGTTTTTTTTTTTAAATTTTGTTATATAAATCAAACTCTAAATAGATGAATTAAACTCAGAACGAAGTCTTACCGACGTACTTATTTAATATAATTGAATATTATATACCTAATAAAGAGTTAATAGTACACTACTTTTATATAGGTACCGAGGTTACGACGCTACGTTAATAAATGTCGTAATTAAGGGTTCCAGTGAACACAGTTTAGCGTTGTCGTCGTGGAGAAGCATAATTTTCTATTTAAACAATAGAAAAATAAACAGTTTTTAAAATTGATTTAGTAAGTTGCGATTATTACGGGATCTTAAATACAATTAAGTAGTTTATCGTAGTAAAATGTTCTTCTTTACTTTTTTATTTATCTTTAAGTATATTGTCTTCGTTACAAGTACGGTAATTAAAGTAATATTTTATGTGTTCAATATGCTGTATAAATAAATTCGTCGTCGTCGTTGAATATTTCAATGCCCGAGCGCAGATCATGTACGAAGCAAATGTAATTTGGTCAACAAAAATTTTTCAAATATAGCAAATTCTCGGTCGAGGGAAATGTTGAAGTAATACGAATTTTATTATACAATAAACCGTAAACCACATTGGAAATTCAATAACATCATGCAGCATACATTCTAATGGTATTGGTTGAATAAATATATTTTAACGTGAAATATCTGAATATTAAAATGTTATCTGTAGGCCAAGCATGAGATACTATGGAATTCGCATAGCAAAGGTATCTAGTTCATCATATGACAACGGAGTATGACGGTACGTACCACGAAGATTACTCTGCGACTTGCATCTCGCAAGTTCGACATGATTAAGTTAGTGACGTCATCCTGATACATAGAGACGGGCCCACGTGAGTAAAATAAACGACTTATTGAATGAATGATACGTTCGGAATTAAACCGAAGATTGCAAAAAATTTTGTTCTGCTTTACGATGCCGTTCAGTTCCGCATAATGAACTGTCGAAGATTTAAAATTTTTGTAAAACCTGGGGTTTTTACCTTACCTCTAACCAATAATTTTATTTTTTCTCCTGCCTTAATTTTCTATCTTTTGATAAATTTTCACCTACGCATCTTTCCTCTTTAAAAATCAAGGTTTTTTTAAGAGTTCACTTAAAAAACAAACCCGTCTCATCAGCGTTCCATATTTGGCTATCGGTAACATCTTCAGTCAATTTTGGGAAAACTGTTTTAAGCCTGTTGTCTCAGTCACTTTGCGATATACAATCGGCTTCGAAATCGGTATATCGCGCTTTCCGAAATGCATTTTTCCAAATAGTCTGGCTAATTGAGCAACCTTTTATTGCAGCACACGATCGTTCAAAGTTTAGATCGATAAAGTACATTTTCGCTTATTTGAGCTCTGGACCACATTGGAAGGGCATTTTCGACATCTTCATGCACCGGCTTGCGGTTTTTCTTAATTTTTAAGGACTTTGATTCAAAGCATTCTAATATTTTATCACGACTTTCCACATCGTAGATATTGTTGAGTTTGAAAGTTTGTATTATTTGCACAAATCAGCAATGTTTTCAGTGTTTTTCAATTTTGATATGATTTCTGATTTTTCTTTAACAGTGAATGTGCGTCTAGCAGCAATGCTTATTCAAAAGTTTATTTTACCCTGTTGCTACTCAGAATATCATTTTGAAACTGACCCATAATTTGAAATCCGAAACGTACACGCTTACCTACCAACCTTAACTGATATCTGTTAACAAAAGGTAAAGGTCTCCACAGTTGCTGACCATCAGTGTGGACGTAAACAAAAGATTAAATGAAAGATCTGCATGGGATTTCTAGGAATTTGTTACAATTGATTCATTAAAAACAGTCGCTACACCCGAACTCGGCGTTACAAAGTCGCTATAGCCATATGAATCTGTACTAAAGTATGCATTAGATTCAAGGGACTTAGATTTAACGTCGCTGTAGCTAAATTATCGCTACAACCAAGGTCGTAATAAATGAAATTCACTGTATTTGAAAATGGTACTTTTTTATCGAGAAAATGTTTAATGTTTGACAGTTATTGGTTTAATGTCAATTAGCGACAGTGAAATTGTATCCCTTATTAGGAAATTTTATCCCTTATTTATGATTTTATTTCCTGTATTTAAGCGTGAAAACCAGCAATTTACAATGTTTTAAAATAGTTTATTTTTATGGTAGTTTTAATATTTAATTAAATTAACTTTATTCCCGTGTTCTTGACAATGTGTAATGCAATTTATAATAATTGAAAATGTTGTCTGATCATTTAATGCTCCACGAAGTCGCCATTCATCCTAATGAAATAGAAGAAATGTGAAAATACTAGATTTGTGTGCCGTGAACGAGAACAAACTACTACTAGGCCACTATCAACATAATCGCTTATCATTTTTTTTGTATCACATTTTTGTCATAAACATAAAAAATCGGCTATATTTATTATAATCATCATCATATAAATAAATGGATATCTAAAATTTCATGATCACAGATAAGTTAACAAAATGTTTATATATTTTATATGATTTCGTTGATATTCCCAAAACATTTTATACTATTTATATTAACCCTGTATGGTGGATTCAAACTGTTGAAACGTATTCCAAATCTTATAGTAGATTACAATTATAAAGAATTAATATCCAAATTTTATTTGCAATCCGAAAGGCGTTAAAATCATTAGACACCAATAGTACCTAGGTCTTTTTAATCTCACACAGATTAGTGTCGATCTCGATAAGAATACTTTTTCCCTTGTCTTTCGTGCTAGTGGCACTAAATGAACTCATCTGTGTATCACAAATGCTATAGGAAATTTTATCCTCAGCAAGTTGTGCCTATGTAGCGAACATAATCGCTGAATGGACAAGTCGAATAAGTACGTAATACGTTATTAAAAATATATCATATCATTTGTTATTTGATAATGCCAAAATTATATGTTAAATATGGGCCACAAACCGCAAAAGGTTTCGTTTCCAAGCACGATACTCTTAAATAATTTTAACTTTATTTTTTATTTTTGATTAACATCCCCTTTATTTGTCGAAAATCCATGGCCATTAGTCGGCCGTAAGATAAAGATTTCAGAATAAATTTCTTACTGTCGTAATCAAATAACAGATGAGGCTATATTTCTTATACCGTATCTTAAGACTAAATTATTTAGCATCAGAAATTAATGAGTTATGTAAAATAAAAATAATCGGTTATAGAGAAGCTGTTTATGATTATAAGTTATGAAATGTTTCTGCGACTGTTTTAATAATTTAATAGCAAGAAGGCTGCAGCTTTATTTCAAATAATTCGAACGTGTAATTTGACTATATATTATGGAGAAGCTTTTGTGAACGTAAAGTAACTAACGTGTTGACCAGGGTACAATACCATCAGCAGAGCCAGATTCAGAGGTGAGAATCCGGGATGCCTCTATAATGTAAATTTAAATTTACGAAATAACACCACAATTCCTACGAGGAAACTAATATAGTAAAATAGAAATAAATTCCTGTATTTTTCTATTTCTTGAGATCTAAGATCTGATTGTTTTTTTCCAAAATATATAATATTATTATTGTAAAACTTTTTATAAACTCTACCTGGGGTATGAAACTGAATATCTCAGAATCTGCGGCGTTAAGTAATTATTCTATCCGACTCTGTAAATATACTCGATAATATTTAATCTGTATTTGTCGAACTTGTTATTGTATGCTAGGTTGCAAACTATAAAAAGATTTTAATATAAATCCGTTAATTGATTATTGGCATATGTGTATTAAATCTTCAATCGTAAAGTACATAGATGTGGTAGATTACAATGATTTAATAATTTTATAGCGCGTAACTATCTATCCATTAAGAAAGCTATTATAGTGTTATTATTATGCGTAGATTTAGATTTTTTTTCTAGTCCGTTAGCATACTTATATTAAGAAAATTTAGCTTGTTACGTACATAAATTTACGGTTTATATTACAAACAGCACATAAAGCGTATTTGTTCAACTGATTATCTACTTAAATAAGCAATGTTGTTTAGCTTTTACTATTCCGACGAATTAACCAATAGATTTTCATCAAATTGAAGTCGGTGTTCCATCGGCCTTCCGCTTAAATTACTAATTTCAATTTCCACATGAGCCATCTTATTAGGCCATCAGTGATTATTAATTAAGTAGGTAAAATATACTATGTATCATAAAGAGTATCTTCATCATAAACATTGTTAAAAGTTTAAAAATATTAGTAAATTATTTAATTATTCCTTTTGAGTAAACAATTCACTTTTGTCTTTACTAGAACAATATAAAGGTCGAAACTTCAGATTAAATTCAAATGTATTAAGGTAAACACAAGCGTTAATCCATGTAACTTGTTAAACAAGAAACTTAAATTTATGGTCGGCAAGAGAAAATGTAAATGTTTATAATTAAAATTTACATATATAATGTTCTGAATTTAAATACAATACTTTATAACTCTCGTTATTCAGACGTAATATAAAACATATTTATTTAAGAATAAAGTTATATTAACATTAAGCCTTTTTAGGTTTATATGTATGTTTGTACTGGCGTGGCATACTTAGAATTCTATCATAGAAGGTTTTGGAAGGTATAAGCTGGATTAGAATGCATCTGCTACATCAACAGCTTACTTGACGTATACTTATACATATATACACGTAAAATTAATATCAAAGTGGTAGCTGAGTACGAAATAGATAGATATAATAAAAGAGTTTTATATAAATGATTAGTGCCGTTACTCATCAATAACGTTTAATAATGACATTTAAAACGTGAAATGAATTAAATTTACAAACAATGATAACTTTTGCAACGGCAATCGTTTAAAACTCTCGATTACAAACGCTTCTGGATTACAGTTTTTAAAAATAAACAAGTTTTAATAATTGACCTGTCAGAACCATTGGCACGCTGAATTTTCGTTGAAACAATTTGTTTATCCAGAAAGACTCGTCTACTAATAAAATTCTAACACTGACTTACTGCAAAAATCACCGGGTATGAATTAATTAAAAGTATTTAAAAAAAATCATCCCTTTAGTTTAATTTTTTATTGAGGGACCTAGAAGAAGAAAACTACATTAAATTTTGTATGGAAATACTTCAAAAGAATATAAAAAATATTTAAATACCTTTTGTTTAGATATAAATTTCAGATGCATCAGCGTTATTGAAAAGCAAACCCTGAAGAAGATGGATTCTGATATAAATTAAAAAAAAATCATCTTTATCATATAACGTTAGAAAAATGAAAAGTTTTGTTTCGGCTTCTGTTTATGAATCAATTGTATAAATGGTTTTGAGAATATTGGAACTGAGTACCCTAGAGGTACTGAGATACATGAGATACGTCAATCGACAAAATTAGTTAAAACAAACTAGCGATTCTCGTATAAATATGACAATTCAATGTCATTTTCAACTATTAGTAATCATGACAATAGGCAGAGAAAAGTTTTATCCTGATAAAGTAGGACCTATCAGAGGAATATATAATTCCGAGCGAGTCTCGGTCCGTGTACGTATCACATCACACACACACATTAAACGATAACTGGTAAAAACTTTGTAAACTGAATATTTTTATATTTTTTTAAAACTTTTATGAATGAGGGTGTGGTCGATTGAATTGAAGTTAGAAAATTTCTATTTACGTCAATCATAACGCTTATTTTAGACAAAGAGAAATATTTTTTAAAACCATAGGGAAATTTATTTTAATTTCGACTAGTAAAAGGGATAAATTAACGTGAATGATGTAAATAAGATTTGGACAAATGTGACACCATGAAAATCAGGCCTCTAATGAAAAACGACTTACACGACTCTTTCATAAACCGAAGTGATTATATCATGAATTTATCTCATAAAATGATTACTAAATCTTCGGATTCACTTTTCGTTGTGTTACTAACATCATATTAAAATATCTTGAACGCTTTGCGCAACGGAAAGTAGCAAACTTTTGCTTGTTATAACTTCGATTTTGATGTGTACGTTATATCTTTTCTGTTATACGACCACTTTATCAAGCTATAAAACTCAAATATTGATTAGTTGTCCATCTATTAAATACAGTATTCGATACACGCCGTAGAAAATCAGGATAAATTACATAGAATAACCTCAAGATATAGAATTAAATTGCTTTAACTTTTATTAAAAGAGTTTTTAATAATACAGCTTATTATAAGGATAACCTGTCTTAAAGTTACTGTTATAAGAATTAATGTAATTTTTATTATTTTACATTTACTCCATAAATATGTCAATTTTATTTTGAGACTACCTTTGTTCCTTTACTGCTCGAAAACATGGCACGGAGTTCGATTAAAATTTCATCAGGGACCTAGTTTTTACATAGAAACGTCAACTGCATGGTTTCAAAACATGCTTTAAAAAAGAATCTGGTAAAACAATTTTAATTTATATAAGATGGAATTTGATTATCTATTATACTTAACGCTTTGCTAATTCTTCTATTAACTCACTAGCTGTGAATAAAAATCAACGTTTTGCAAAAACACGAAACGATTACGAGAGATTACTATAATATAAAACATCAGTTAAAAAAGACCTATGGTTGAATAATACATGTATTTTTTAAATATATATGTAAATGGTAACAAATGTACCATATTTTGGCTAGAATAAAGAGGATGCAAGTAATTCGAACCCTAAATATAGGATGCTGGTATCCACGGTCTTATGTGACTTCTGCAACTTTAGTTACATGTATTATTGATCGATCTACCGGCAGAAGATATTGAATTTTTTTTACGTTACGACTTATATATAAATATGTAGGAATCGTACAGGTTAGTAATGAAGATATGGTCGGAAGGTACTCGTTGGGCTTGTGTTTTTCGGCCGTGGCGAACTACTTATGCGACGATATCATAAAAGATGCTTAATCTGATTACCAGATTGGACCATTCGATCGATATTATGGATCTATTTGGGAACGCGACAACTTTCTATCTGAGAAGAGTTTTACCAAAACATGAGGAGTAACGGACGGGTTTGTTGATTTGTGCAGAGCACGCCCATCACAGTGTACCGAATATACCCAGTTTTCCCGAGGGAATGGCTTATCCTTTGTAATAAAGTCTTTTTTTTAGACTTTTTACTCCGCTTGCATAAAACACAAATCTCATAGCAAATATTACATGCATTCAGTCTATTAAATAATTTATACATTTATTTAACGTACCAGTAAATACTGGCATGAATTCAAGTAATCTCTTAAGTTAAATCATTTGAATTGTTTCAATTTGAATCTATATATTCACATAAAAATAGGATTTCTTATAAATTAACTTCATAAATTTAATTTCTGACACCTCTTTATTTTTAATATAAAGACGAACTAAGGGTGCAACGAGTGTATTCAGTCAGTTTCTTAACCGAATATCGCGGGTTTATATCCGGACAATCAATATTGTGGTCTTAATTTATGTTTATATTTCTTTTAATGCTCTGCGATGAAGGAAACATCTTGAAACTAAAATATCCCGTAGGTTACAAGTGCCCTATGAAAATAGGCCTGTATTGAAGCCTGGGAAGAGATGTTCGTCCAGCCATGGGACTCACGATTTGTGACTTTGCTTTTATTGGAACTACAAATGATTAAACGAGACAAAAAACTACAAATGATTAAATAACTCTTCTATAATTAAAGTTCATAAAATATATTATTATGGTATATATTATTTTGAAAGAAGATAAATATTATTGAACGTTTTATTCCGGCAACAGAATTCGATATCGCTTGAATGTTTTGTTGTAATCGACCAAGGTTTACATATTCATGATAATCAGCATCACCAAACATAAATTATCTTTTTAATTGATATATTACATAGTAATGTTTATTTATTACTATGTACAAGTACAAAGTGTCTTGTTAAAATTTAATGAGTGTAATAATAATACACATATAACAAATCGGGAGAAAGCTTGAACGAAACAGTATTAGGGGGTAAGCGCTATAACTATATACTCCTTAATCTATTTGAAATATTTTTTAAATAAGGTACTCCGCTAAGCGTTGTAGACAGCTTGTATATTGCTCAATAATTATGATAAATCTATTATAAATTATTTAATGTTCACAATTTGTCCGTATAATATTTGTCCTTTGAAATAGTAAAGGCCGCCATTATAATTATGGAAGCTTAACTGGCAAGCCAATTCATCAATTAAATTTTCTGTAATTGATTTTGGTCACAGTGTCATTTCAATATTAATTTTCGCGGAACCACATAATTATGAGAACAGGCTTTAACGAGAACAATAACATTTTCAGAATCAATATATATTAATAGATGTGGTTATCCGCAACTACTGTTGTGACATATTATATTACGTCATAATGATTTGTTGAAATATGAAGAAGCCTGCAATTATCATGTACAAATCTAAAGTTTAATTATACATATTTGTAATGTAAAATTATTACACCTATAAATAAATGTATTTGATGTATTCTCGAATTGATTATTCAATACATTAATAAAAGAAAATTAATATATATTAAATTTCCGTGAAGACAAGAATTAACATGTTGTTGCGAACATCTTCATGAAGTTTTTTTTTTTTATGGTAGGTTGGCGTACAAGCCCATGGGCCACCTGGTGGTAAGTGGTCACCACCGCCTATAGACAATGGCGCTGTAAGAAATATTAACCATTGATTACATCGCCAATGCGCCACTAATCTTGGGAAGTAAGATGTTATGTTCCTTGTGCCTATAGTTACAGTGGCTCATTCACCCTTTAAACCAGAACACAACAATAATGAGTACTGGTGTTTGGCGATAGAATATCTGATGAGTGGGTGGTGCCTACCCAGACGGGCTTGCACAAAGCCCTACCAAGCGCTATGTATAAAACATTAAGCAAAATAGAAGCAATGTTTGATTTTTCCGCATCCAAATCAATGCTCAAAGAGAAAAGTATCAATTAATCTTTTTTAAAGTACATTTCAAATAAAAAAATATATTATTCACTACAAACTTTCGCCCACGGCTTCGCTTGCATGTAAATAAATGAGTAATCTACTTAAAGTAGAAAATGAAACAAAAGTTGACAAAACGTGAAGAGACTGACCTAAAAAGCAAGAGTATCTAAAGAAAATAATTTGTTTTTCTCTTGTAATGTAGTGTGGCTAGGAAATATTACGAAGCTAAAACGACTTTAAAATTTTACAATCTTTGACTGCAGCAAATGTTTTATTACAATAAACTTTAACTCATGTTAATTGTATTAATTTTTACTTAGCTGTAGGCAATAGTTACTATAACAAAAGTTGAATTACAAAGGCGTGGTATGACAAATTAATCTTTTGTCTTTTGTTAAACAATACCCTGACGATTTGTTATAAGTAAAACTGCTAAAATCGTGTATTTTATTTAACATGTACAATATAACGGAAAAAAAAATGTAACGGAAGTGTTTAAATATTATTTAATGTAAATTTTGTTCTTATAATTATTAAATCACATCATAAGATGGCATTAATTTCATTTAGTCATGCGCAGTAAATAAAATATCAATAGATCCATCAACCTATAAAAATACGCTTAATATTATATTTTAAAATTGACTTAGGTTAGAATATGAATGTGCCAGAAATTATTGCTATCAGTGTTTCAATTGCAAAAGCTCTTATAGAAAACCTCTAAATTCACCATCGAATAAAACCGATCCACAAATACCTAGATGATTCCTTGCGGTTTACGATATCACATTCTAACTTTAGCTTCATAAACCAGATGGCTTGCTAACACTCGATACAAGTATTTAGAAACACTTAACACATTTGAAGAAACAAATATCATGAAAACGCTCATATATAAATGAATATTAAAATAAAATAAAAACAATAATACACAAAACATCATTAAAAAAATTCGCTGGATTAGCTTTTAAACGCTGACAACTTTGAAGTACGATTAGAAAGTTGTAATTGGTAAAATTAAGCACTTACCTAAGTTTCGCTGCTTAGGATCGGTTTAAAACTTGAGTACAGCTTACAACAGCTCCCACGTAAACTTGCAAGTGCGTGTACCGCGTTATCAATTAGCTCAAGCGAACTTAGTCTCGCGAACAAAATAGGTATATATACGCCGCGTAAACAGTGCAGCAAGGCCGGCGCCGACGGCGACCGCTAGGCGAATATCCCGAGAGAACGTCGTGCTCGAGCGGCCACACGAAATGCTCAGATCGATACCGGTGCTGCCGCGCTCCCTTTTGAGTGGTTCACTAAATGGGACCGGACAAACGTCTGCTTGCTCGCTAAACGGCTATAGAGACTTATCGAAACCTATTATAATGACATACTTTTAACCGATAATGTCGCAGATATTATATAAAAAGAAGAAATTACTATATTATTCCATATTTCATTTAAAATTGCAAAGGAGTAGCATGGATCGTGTGGAGCATGCGCAGTTCGCGGTAGGCGCGGCGGTGGGAGGCGGAGGAGGAGGTGACGCTGACGGCGTGTGAGGAACAAAGCGAAGGTCCGCCGCACCACCGTCGACGACGAAGACCGCAGCCAAGCCGTACCTTACGCGAGACTTTACCACTAGCAAGAACACGCAATACCATCGATCATCAACACGCATAGGCCGCGACCCCAACAATATAACGTACTGCTAACCTGTTTCTGATTTGTAATATTACTTTAACATCGATTGAAAATTTAAACAATGTATTTTAAGTTTTCGACTTTATGAGGATAAAATAAATATAATACGGTTATTTCTAAAACCTAAATGACATACGAAAGTACATATAAAAAAATATTATGAATATTTAAATACAATTATAATAAACATTACACAATGAATAAATCAGCAGCAGTCTATATTATAACAGACGAGCTGATCTTGAAGTATAGGTTTATTAGTCGTACTCACGATCTACACAATAGGTTCATTAGCGTCAATCGGAAAAACAGAAAGCATACGGTATTTTACATAATTGATACACTTGGAAAAGGTCAATATAAGTATGTCCTGTTGATGCCACTCCGTAACGAACACGAACTAAAAATGTCTCTTCTATTATAATTTAAAACCAGATTTTTTTAATAGTTTCTTCGAATAATTGTATGTTCAAAAGAATAAAAGCCTTTAAAATCTTGACAAAAAAAATCGCCTTTATCGACGTTCTTTGCAGAAAGATATAACTTCTATTCCGTGAGCGATTCTATACAATGGAAAAAAGAATTTTTAATGGGAGAGCTGAGCGGAGTGAAAAGAGTTAATAATGTTTCATACATACACATAGTTATATATTCGTATTAATGAAATATAGTTCACAGCGAACGAAAAAAGTGATTCTAGTAACGGAACCCGAATCTGTTGAATATATTATATATTTTGAGTATGAAAACTTTTCATCTCAAACACTCATTGTATAAATCTGCTGGCAATTATATTTAAGAGTGCTTCGAATATTATAAAATACGGGGTAATTATTGATAGAGCTTGAATAAACATCGCCGCAGTGAGTTTCTACTCAATGGATTTTAATTCTGATGTGTTAGATTTTCTTCAAACTTTAATTACGTTCAACAAATATTAATTAATTTATTATAAAAACGATTCCATTTTATTACAATATTAAGTACAATATACTAAAACTTAAGGTTACATTTTTGTTTTTTTTTTTAAATAATTTATATAGAGATAGGATTTTTCGCAACTTTTTATATATAGATCGGATTTTGAAAATTGTACACAATATAATATGATAGAGACATTTCTGAAATGACTTCCGGTATTTCCCGAGCTGCCGTTTGGACGATTGCGACGATTTACCAATCACTGATATTATATTTCCAGAACTTATTTCGCCCACCTGAACTCTATATCTGGAATTTGCTATAATAACTTGCTAACGGAAATAACATATGTATTGACAACGAATCGTTTTTATTATTTTAATAATATTTTCATTATAAAATAAATAATATTTTCATTATTAAATGAATGACAATATTATTAAAATAATTAAAAAAATATAATAAACCGTAGGAGACTAGACGCAGGCTGCTAACTCTGAGATGTTAGTAAAATTTACCAATAACTAATAAATCTTCCAATAACTTTTACTAACCTGAGCCGGGCTTTTGGATATAGGATCTCAAAATCGCAATACGTTTATTCTACTAAACGAAAAAGAGTAAACTCTTACATTATAGCGTAGGGACTTAGTTTTCCGGATTATTGAATTGGACAGATTGTAAGTAACAATTTTTTGGTGTGTGTGTGTGTGTGTGTGGTGTTTCTTTCATATCAATAGAGAATCACCATACCACAACGATAACCTTTAGAAAAGGTTTATTTCATTTAATTTTTTTTTCGTTTTTTATTTATAAAACTGGTAGGTTGTACAAATGGAAAAATACACAAGAAAAATTAGCACTTTCGTTAAAATATTAATATACTTACTATATTAATATTTTAACGGGCAGCATCGGCTTATTCATAAAGCAATCCTTTCTAATATAATAAAAATACAGCAGTATTATATTGTAACAGATAAGTACAGAGCAAGTGTGGACATCTGCCCACTTGTTCTGTACTTATCTTAGTATACTACAAACGCGACGCCCAATCTACGTTTTAGAATTTTATTATAATTTATAAAAGGACTTGTTCAGGTTGCTTTTGTTTATTAGCTACCTGATGATACTTTTTCCCTTTGGTTTATTTAAAGGTTTTAGGGGCAAATAAAAAAATAACTCTGGTCAATTCTCTAACCTTAAAAAACTTAAACATTTTACTGTACTGTACTACTGTATTATTCATATTACCTATATCTGTGTGCTTCTAGTTTTTGGAATCGAAAGAAATAATATGTTTTTTTATCTTTACCTTCGACTATGCGAAGTATTAATAAATTTATTTCATACTAAAATTTCTTATAGGTTTTATCAAACATCAAGGCGAATAAGAAATTGAAATGTAGACTAAAGCCTTAAAAGCAATATACAAATTTTGATATCATTCAATTTATGACTTATTCAGCGTTAACTTCAAACGTATGTAATAAAAAAAATTGCAGCTGTATTACATTATCGGTATTGTAATGCATTTTATATTTATAAAATAAATTCCATTCATTTATAAAAAAGACAAAAAAAATACTGAAAATACGGTATCCAAAGTACCCGATACGAGTTTTTTGTCATTAGCGTCGAATACTCCCTTTAGCTTATTAAAATGTTAAAACTGAAGACAATCCGCACCAAATTTATGTAAGTACCTACTTGCTTTATTATATATATAATGAAAATTCATCTTGAAAGTTACTTTAAAGCTTTTTTAGTTTACGTTATTTAATTCCACCTATATAAAAAGATTTTTTCATTATTAACAATATTTTTTCTTAATGCATCTTTTTTTATATATAGTTATTGTATAGTTACCTATTCCTTAGACATTCTATATTCATTGTAAACTTGGATTAATCTTCTGATGTAATATTCTGTATTCAACAGAACCTTGTGTATTGAATAAATTGATTAACTACTAAGACTGTCGTTTATAGGAAGTATTCCAACTGATACTTGTATACAAACAAGGGCTAACATCGTGCGAAGCTTTGAATAGCGTATCGGGGTAAATTTCTCGAGATATCGATTTGGTCTGAATCGCAGTAAGTCTGCCTTACCGGCTTAAGTCTAAGGTCGGTCATGTATAATATCTATTCAAGATATTCGAAACGAACCATTACAGTATTTTTCAAAACTTAACACATATTAATGCGATTAAGTATGTATACGCATCATAAAACACAAAAAGAATTAAGCGTTATATATAAATCAATTCAGTTAAGTTCGTTGAATTTCGTATTCAAGCCAAACAAATATATATATATATACGTATCGGAGGATATGTATTGAAAATATTTTCTTTAATCATAAATTGTTTCTATTCTTGCTTATATTTTAATAATTAGGATATTTATTTTTATGAATACCTCTAAGAGTACTATGAAAGCAACTAATAAATAAATAGAGCAGTTAAAATCTATGCAGCCAGCCAGATGGGCAGATGAACATTATTAAATTAAACAGGATTAGTTATTGGTTATGGAATTCTAAATGTGATGTCGAGTGTAACGGCTATATACGACAGAAATATCTTCAATATTAAAAATAATGTGTATTTTAATAATTCAGCTGAACTATTTGCTTACAGTGAAAGTAGTAAATATAAGCAGTTACTATATCACATAAAAACTTGTTAGGAATCCACAAATTGATTTATGACAGTCCTTAACGAGCGCCAACTGACTTTCTGCTAAAGATATGTGACAACTTCGTTAAGGTTAAAGATGTATTTTATATTATGCATATTATAGGCTTTTCATATTCATTTCAACGTAAAATTAACCAACCTAATCAATAGTTTCCAAAGAATGAATGCCTGCATAGATTTCAAAAATGAACATCAAAAAATACATAGATAAATGTAGTTTCCAAGCTCTTCACGAAGAGCAATTTGTAACTATTTTCATATGGATATCCATGTAAAAGTTGATCGTTACTATTCGAAAAATAAGGTGAAGTTAAAGTTATAAAATTCGATACAGGTTAAGCAACGCTTCTATAACGCGTTAGGTTATTAGTTAATTGAGATAACTTTCGGAAACGGTTCGAAAACTTATTAGTAACGTAAAGTACGTACTGCTGCATTTTGCTTTATTAAATAAAAATCAAACCTATGATATAAACAATGTATGTATCTTATTTTACTCTGAACGTTTTCAGTTACAAAGGTTTTACAGAGGCATATTGAAGAGTAATTAAAAATATATGCATCAATTGCAAGGTACGTAAATTGAAACTTTATTGCTAATGAACGCCGTCAAATGAAAATTGGCACGGTACACAATATTTACAAAAATGCATAATTGTAAACGTTTCGTATATCAAATTAATTGTTTAAACACAAATAAATGGTATTTCAATAATAGCGGGACCTAGATTCATTTCACTTTGAATAATATCAAAATAAAAAGACATTTCAAACGAAAGCTTCTCGCAATCGCATTAATCAATAGTCGACCTAAAGACTCGGTGTTCGTAATAAAATATTAAACGTATGCGACATGCAAATTCTAGAATTATTTTATTCAAAGTATATATTTAATACCAAAGAGTTGTAGCATGACAAGGTGCCATAATAATGACCAAGTCACCGCGGTAAACATATTATAACGAGAATTTTTTTAACTAAACTCGTTAACTAAAACTTATTTTTGGAATATCACTATTATCAATTTTTATCGACTACAACGCAGCCTGGGATTTTTTTTTATTATATACGTAGTCATATGGGACACCTGATGATTAGTGGTCACCACACATAGTCGCTGTCAGAAATGATAACCTTTCCTGTACAAATCAAATGCGGCACCAACATTATCTTCGCAAAGTTCTACCACCGAGTATTTTCACCACCATTGTGTTTTACCATCTCGAGTCAAGTGTTTATTGTTGAAATTATGGACGATTGGTTGCAAAATATATCTATAAAGTTAAAACATTTTGAACTAATTATAGCAAGACTACAGGCTGAGATTAATAATAATAGTAGTGAGGGCTCGTCAACGCAAACTAGCTCGTTTCAAAGGAAAGAACAAAACATGATAACTTAAGCATTACATTTCAATTTGATACAGAATAAGCTGCCGTTTTTACTATTTGATTATATGTATGTTATCATCATATGAGAGTCATCTTTTCCGGGATTAAATTATCCCTGGGTATAACTTGTTATAAATGTACCTACATTTAAATGGTTCAAATTGTTTCCGTGTGATGCGTACACACATCTGCATGAGAGATGCATTTGTATGAGATATACTTTGTTTTTTTTTGTTTCTGAGTCAATGCTATGAATTAACGACGTATATTTTATTTAAACAGACCAGACAGTTTTAATTACCAATTATTATTAGTATAGTTTATATATTTCATGAAATCGGACATCGATTAAAAAGTATTTATAATTAATGAATTGATGTGGATAAAAGCTATCAATTCCATTATAAAATATCGAAACATCTATTAGCATTTAATTTTCAAATATATAATTACTTGAAGCGAGGGTACAATGACAAAATAAATATAAAATAGGAATGCGAAATAACAAATAAGCTATATTAATATTAAAAAGGAACGAAAGCCTAGACAAGATCACCACAGCGTTTTACTACTCAACAAGATGAGCACTTACAAAATTAATGCAAGTAAAATTGCAAAGGAAACTCAAGGAAATATTTATTCTATGATTTCGGTCAAACGGAATTTGAATTGTTAGTTGGATAAATAATAATAGTTCAAGGTAAGATAAATTCTTTTTTCAACAAAATTTACTTGATAAAGGATCACATATCTATACTCAAAGTTCAAATACTGCACTCATAGTAGGCCTAAATTTTATTAGAAAACTTAAGGCCAATATTTTTCTGGATTCTGTATAGTTGCCAAAAATTACAAATATAAAAGATTTATTTTAATTGGTATATAATTTAAAATTATTCAAATCAAAACTACAACGAAATATGTCCCCAAGCAAGTTGTTATCACTTCAATAATCTTGCCATTATATTCTCATACATAAAAGAGAAACGACCTGAATAGTTTCTAGCACATAGCGATCGTTTCTGGGGAACATGTCGTACTATTTATGTATATACTACATTTTGTTTGTCATTGAAGTACAATTAGAGCAAAAATATATAAGTAAATACGGTTTTATGTAGGAAACATGTAGGCATTGAAATAAAATAAACAAACGAAACCATGTATGTTAAAAAACTTGTAGATTTTTATCAAAACAAATCGCAATCGGTTTGCAGAAATGCATTTAATAAAAATAAAGTACACAAATAAAACAAAAAAGTCAAATATTGTCAATTCTCATTTGATGTAACGCTGGACAGGTGAAATGAAATGCCGAAATTTCGCATGAATAGTCAAAGCTTAAAACTTGTACAAACATCAAACTATATTTAGCAGTTAAATATTATGAACAGTTTTCCCGTGAAATTTGTCGTAAAGAGGTATTAATATTAGTTATATTTATACAAATGTGAACAAGCACCATAAGCTGTTTCAAACTGATGTAATTATGTTCTAGAACTTAATTAATATCATTTCATCTAGATTTTAGTAAACAGAACTACTTCGTATTAAATGAAATATAAATTTGGAACTATGAAGTAAAATATGTTTCATTACATAAGTTTTAATATTTTGAATATAAATCACATGTAAGATTTTACAATATATATTAAGCAGGCATAATTGTCATCAATGTATTCTACTCATATATTTTTTACTCGAATGTTTGTTTTAAATATCAAGGTATCATCAACGCAAGGAGGAAACAGATGTTTTCCAAGGTTCTATAACCCTGGGTGCACTTTCCTTCCTTAAGATCTCGTAAAATGTTTAGTATTCTCTGAACTCTAGATTATATTTATCACAAATAAGTTTAAATCATGTTAATATATTAGATACACCTAATCCAGGAAACCAAATAACTTAAAAAAAAACATGATTCGTTTTATATTATAAGATCTGTTTTTAATAAGGCTAATTTAAAAAAAATTGGTTATCGCAATTTTGTTATCTATGGAGAATTAGTACGGTTTTTAAAAAATTTAAGCAGGTTCATTTTTTTTTATATATATCATAGTGTACTTTATTCAACTAAATTCTTGCAAGCACTTTTGAAACGTCACTTTACATTAAATTTAAAGCTGGCGACGGTTCGGAATGGATTCTACCGAGAATAACCGGCAAGTCTGTAGTTACTCTTTTCCGTTAATCAGTTAAATAGATTTTAAAATACTAATTGAATTATTATTTATTCTGTATCATCACGGAATTCTACGTATACCTACTCCACACTTTTTAATCATCTATTGGCTTGATTTTGCGGAGACGGAACCCTGGTTTTACAAGTTATTCTTTAATTCTCGTAATTATAAAATAAACAAAATTATTAATGATATACATAATATTACTGTTAATATAATGTGATACATTGTAAAAAAAACATCCCGAAGAGAAGCTCGAGCTCTGAGACTATAAATAGCCATGACAGTTCTTTATTGGTGAATGAAAATAGTTTATATGTCTGCAGCATTATCCCAAAGTAATATACCAAAGGAGATGATACTATGAAAATATACTAATCGGGCAGTATCAATGTCAGGTAGCTGTCTAGCCTGTCCAATCGCGTATGTTGCCGAGCTGAGTCTACCTACAAAGGATGACTATTATGACGATGATATGATATTACTAATGTATTATCCTATTTATATTGTACAAAAATAAAAGCTCATGCTACTAAGTTCAGACACTGTTTATCATTGTTTATTTTTAGGGTTCGAAATAATAAAAATTAATTGTAAGTGTTCATATAAATTAGATCTTACGTACGTTTATTTAGAAATTAATTACTGTTTGGATTATAACGGATCCTGATCTGAGAAGAGAAAAGAAAATATTAATTTGACAAAGTTATTTTCTCGGCATTAAAACAAACTTGTTATCATTGTTGCTATTCGCAGAAAGTTTTCTTAGCGAGTGTTTGAGGTCATATTTTTATTAAATACCAGCTGCTCCACGCGATTCAATTCTACATCCTTATTATGCAGGTCCCAAGCTACTTCCTATGTTATTATTATGATTTACGTATATTTAAATTTAAACTTAACTTGGTTTTCTACAATATATTTTTACAAATAACTGTTAACAGTACAACAAAAAAAAAAGACACTTGAATTATTATTGCAAAAAATAAACTTAAATCACGAGTCGTCGTAATCAATGATTCGAGCTTATTAAAAAATTGGTTGTGTAACAAAATTGTAAATGCAGACACGTCCAAATTCACCATGTTTAAGTACGATAAAACACGTACCGACCTCGCCAAGCCGAAAATCAATATTCAATGCTAAATATTTCCAGCCATGATTTCTTTTAACTTAGCTATTTCTGTTTGAAGATGACATTTGAAACAACTTTAATCCATTTTACGTTACGTACTCACAAATAAAAAGTAGAAATTGTTTTTTAAAATCATTCTTATTATTAAATTAAACTGTGCAATTTTAGTTTTGCGTTTGGAAATAAATAAATTACATAATCTATGAAAAAGCATATAACATACGAGCTTTATTTTGATTTTATATATTTTACACTTAATTATCAGTTCTCTTAAGTGGTAGTTTATTATGATAATATTAACATTATAAAGACTTATATAGCAGCTCAAAGAGAAAAAAAATTCAGTAGATATGTTAAGTATGAGTCACGGGGAAGACCAAACTATGATCGATAATATTTAATTGCCAACGATAGCTGACCTATTACTGACCGATGACTAGATGTAGATGTCGACCCACTACAATGTTATATCCATTCAATAAAAGCACAAAAGACCGATGAGCCGGACGTATCACTTGCTAAAGATCGTAACCGTTGCTCGAGAACTAGAAGAAATTCTATTTATTCTGTTACTTTGACTAGCATAAGCTTTTATTAAATAAGCTATTTAAATAATCCCGTCCGTCAGAGAGAGAATAATTGAAAAGATTAGTATTCATTGAAACCATAATCCATTGCGACAAATCTATTTCTTTCGTTGGCAGAAGGAAGAATAGTAGGTAACATTACATCTTTTTCTATATAAGGTGCAATTGAATTAATTGTCCTGTCGTAGAATCACTTTATCTTCCACTGAAGGCATAATTACGGAGTGCGACAGAATACGGAGGCAGATTAGCAAATAAATTCAATTTGTATTACAGACTACACATTACTCTCAAATCTTATTTGCCTGACTCTGTAAAAAGGACGGTTTCGTATTCGAGTCTTTTTTAAAATCAACTTACCAGTAAACATACGTAATTAGCTGTTATAGTATAAGGTATTGTGGTTAACTAGCTGCTAACCTGGCATGCGTTGCATAGCCTTTTTTCATAAACAATTACCCCGCACGACTCTTTCACCACATATTGAGCGTCACGCAAACGTCAACTACAACTATACAAGTGTAAACTATATGAGACCAACGGTCAAAAGTTTTAAAACGTATAAGAAAGACAAACTGTGTGGTAGTGCATAAAGATGCAAGCCCGTAGGCGTCAGCTCCTCATTATATAGTCTACCGCTAAACATCAATACTAAGTACTGTTATGTTCCGGTTTGAAGGGTGAGTGAGCCATTGCAACTACAGGCACTAAGGTTGGCGGATTTAGGAATGGAATTATTTCTTATAGCGCTAATATTTATGGGCACTGTGTGACTATTTACAATTAGGTGGTCCACGTAACTCTTTTTTTTTACTTTCTTGTCGTTCTGTAATTTTGTTTGTAAACTATTATCAGATACGATTTGAAATTTAATACATTATTTGTCACAACAAATGTTTTTATATAAAAAAAAAAACAAATAAAACCATATGGGTGTGTGTATGTGTGTCAACTCTCATGGTGGTTGGCCATCGTCGAAGTCGCAAATTATAGTTCATCTTTTTATATAAGAGTACAGCGAATCAGAATATGTATCCAATTTTTTTAAAACATAAATGGGTAGAAGAATCACTTCATTAAGTCAATCGGTATGTTATGTATTTCAAAGGGCAATATCAATTATTCCGAACAAACGCTCATTTATTACAGAATATGATATTTCAAGACATCAAAAGGTTAATTAATCATTCAATTCAGCCAGCAAAATTATTAACGCTTTTTTTGTAGAAACCAAGTGTAAATCTAGATTATTTCATAAGATTAGCCATAGATTTTTTTTGCGCTTATGTCTCTGGGCAATGGTGACACTTACCATCAGGTAGCCTGTTTGTCCACCCGCCTACTTATACTATAATAAATTTCCATAAAATTTCATCAAAGCGAATGATATATGACACGATTACTTACCGCCTATCTACAGAGAGGCATAATAATTCATTATGCACCGATTTCTTAAAACGATCACATTGTGTGTTAAATGTAGAACTATCAGTGAATAATTGATATTGCCATTTGAAATCTATATTAGACCGATTGGCCTAGTGAATCGATCCAGCTATCCACTTGTATTTTACAGAAATAGGATGAATATTTTTGTTGATTGAATTTAATATTATAAATTGCGCATCAGCTCCTCAAAAATATCATATTATCTGTAAAATTTTGAATTAGTGGTAAATAAATAATGGCTTTTAAGTATTTTTCTACCGTCTGTGTAGGTTACCTCCCACTTATCGGATATTCTACCGCCAATCAGCAATACTCAGTATTGTTGTGTTCTGGTTTGAAGAGTATGTGAGCCAGTGTAACTACAGGTACAAGGGACAACATTTTAGTTCCCAAGGTTTATTTTGCTTACAGCCGAATGTTAATTGGCGGTGGTAACCACATACCATGAGTTAGCCCATTTAACCCAACCGCCTACCTATTTCATAACAATGCATAAATATGCCGCCAACAAAATGATCTAGGAGTTCGTGCCCATTCTTTAATTTTCATAGAGGACTAGCAAAACACAACGGACGTTGTCTTATCTACGTATTCCAATTTTCATGGCGATCGGCTTATCGGTAAGAAGTTAAAGTGCCACATCGCCATCTAGTGGCGTTTTACAATAAAATGAATGGTATAAAAAACTTCACCATGTAAATATTCTTATATCTACCAATCTACTTGGCGTTTTGTCAAAAAATGTGGCAGTTTATGCATATCATGGAACAAATATAGGTAATCATATTATTTTTAATAAATAATAATACAATTACATAAATGGATTAAACAAGAGTTACTACTTAGTTTCTTGGTGGTTCAGATTTTAACTTTGATTTGGAATTGAATTAAAATCTAACGTAAACTAGCGTTACGATAATTTCTACTAACTTCATGAGATTAGTAAAAAAAATCCATTATAAGATAACAACAGAATATAAAAAGTAAAATCGTTTGCAACCGATAATCATAGTATGACGTGTTACAGGGA
This sequence comes from Vanessa atalanta, assembly GCF_905147765.1. Lineage (NCBI taxonomy): Eukaryota > Metazoa > Arthropoda > Insecta > Lepidoptera > Nymphalidae > Vanessa > Vanessa atalanta. Next base: position 11,622,165 of record NC_061902.1, on the reverse strand, counting down.
AACCATTGACAATTCAAATTATATATTTTTTACTGTCACATTCTATAACTTATGAGAGAAAAAACTATCTATATCATCTTTTTAATATAAGTAGGCGAGAGAGAGATGGACAAACTAAAGATATCTTTTCACAGTTTTTCTAAGACATAGAGGTTCTGATTTGTAATATTTGTGATGTGTTGTTAAACATTTTAAATTATATTTTTCATGTATAAAGACTTGCACTATCGATTTCACGAGGCAAGTACATTTATTATTCAGAGAAATAATGTATTCATAGTATAAGACTACGTTATAACGATTATTTTCCTTCTAACGGTTTGTATTTATGCAAAGTAAAACATACGATAAAAAATAAATAAATTCTGTAATAAGTCTTTGTAATACTAAGACAATTATGTTACTTGAATGCAATTTCACGCGAAACACTTTGAATTCTAAATAACTGCATTAGTCTTAACACAAAACAGGAACAAGAGAAAATGGAAGGTTCACTGTGATACCTTTTATTTTCTGCTTGTTACTCGAGAATTAAAACAAACATAAAACAAAACAAGAAACAGCATTATGTTAATTATATATAACAAAAAAAATATTTTGATGAAATATCATTAATAGATAAAAGATTAAAGTTATACATAGTTAACTTACAACAATAATTATATCGAGGTACTGTGAACAATCCTAACTGTTGAAAATGCGAAACTGCATTTGATTATTACTATTTGTTTGTTACGGTTTCACTTCTTAACTTGTCTTCTTCAATCGATCACCATGAAATTTCGCATACTCATCAGAGATATAGTAAAGGAAATAGAGAAACCTAAATTCCGTATAGATATAAGATAATAAATATAAACCAAATTTCGTATATTCATTCCGATTAAATTCGGTGAGCATATTTTCCTATTTATCTAACCCTAAACAATGTTACATAAAATATAGCTATGACGCTAGTAAAAGTGTTAACTAGTGCTTTATAGATAGTATAGGGATCGATGGGCGACCGTGGCTTGCATAGCCACGGTCTAATCGGTCGTTAATATAATAAATAATATTAACGATCTGTATATTTACCACTGCTGGGCTAAGCCCTCGTCTCCCTTTACGGAGAAGGTTAGGAACATATCCCATTACGCTGCTCCAATGCGACTTAGTAGATTCACATGTGGTAGAATTTCGTTGTAATTAGACATGCAAGTTTCCTCACGATGTTTTCCTTCACCACCGAGTTCGAGATGAATTATAAACACAAATTAAGTACATGAAAATTCTTACTTGCATGAGTTTGAACCCGCAATCATCGGTTAAGATGTACGCGTTCTAAACACTGGGCTATCTTGGCTTGTGGCTATGTATCCAATGATAATAATTATTTTAAGCGATATTATCCATTCATTGTATAGTCATTTGGTGGTAGGGCTTTGTGCAAGCCCGTCTGGGTAGGTACAACCCACTCATCAGATATTCTACCGCCAAACAACAGTGCTCAGTATTGTTATGTTTCGATTTGAAGGATGAGTGAGCCAGTGAGACTACAGGCACAAGATACATAACATCTTAGTTCCCATGATGGTGGCGCATTGGCGATGAAAGGAATGGTTAATATTTCTTACAGCGCCATTGTCATGGGCGATGGTGACCACTTGCATCATCAGATGGACCATTTGCTCGTCCGCCAACTTATATCATTGAAAAAAAGTAAATGTACCACTCACCTTAAAATTAATTAATATGATCATTGTTGCCTTAATTACAATGCGACAATCGCCCTCTATTTTGCAACAAGGTTATTGAAAGTTCTAACTTCGACACAATAACTATTTAGTATTCTATACCCTCACTGAACCTTAACACACCTGTATCTGCTTTATTTTAAGAATTTATTTAGAACGGCATTACAGAGAGTAAACATTACATTATAGACCGGGTAAGATCACATATAAGAGTGCAGACACTATTTCAAAGTAATACCGAAGACAATCTTAATTATTTAAAATTCTATAATTGGCTTTTTAACAAACATATTAATATTTTACATTTGTTTTATGTTCGATAAAAACTTTCAAATAGTAAAATGGATGTATCTACCAAATTTCCAAGTACTGCGATATAAAAATATATATTTGCAGCTGGTAAAAATATTAAAAACTTCGTTTTTCTTTTCTTTTTTGTGGCTTTCATTTGTGCCAAAAGGGCACAGATTATTTCGCCAATGTCACGTGCGATGGAGAAGAGACGATGGAGATTGATCGGTACGGTCAAGATTACTTTTGAAGGCTCAAATTAATTTTGAAGGCAAAATAGTAGAAGACTGATTGTAAACCCATAACCAAAAACCACACAATAATAAATATTTATATAGATAAAAAAATAATTGCTTAACGAACTCTTCTTACTTTAGCCCTTCTTATAGACATTTGTCAAATTGTTTTTGATATATAATAGACTATATCCATTTAAACTGTAATAATTATTGTAACAAAATAACCTTTTATATACGTAATTGATTTCCTTTGAAATGGCTAGTTGAAAGCTAATCAAAATTATTATTATCAATCAATGTATGATACAATTAGAGCTGAAGACAATTATGTAATTCTAAGTAGTAAAGATAGAAGTGGTCTATAAGTCTGTGCACAGAAGCAAATATAATAAAACTAAATCATAAAAATGAATCAACGCGAATAAGAATAGTAATTTTATCACTAGTCGAGAGTAAAAGAGAATTAAATTTTCCTACACTTTTTACGCCGATGGAAAAGCTTGAGTTATCATTATGTAACTGATAAAAAATAGAAACTAAAATGCTTGCTTCTACGTCCAAAAATAACTCAATCTGCTTTAACAGTCTTTTTACGAGCTTAAGATCCGAAAATATAAAATAATCGAAAACTTGTTGCAAAGCGATTTGACTCATTTATTTACAGTTCAAATGTCCGGAAAATGAGGAATAAAGACAATAATGATAATTAAACAAAGGTGTGTTGCTTTTGCAAGACAAAGCACCAATTCACATAAATAAATTGTGATGTTTACTTTAGATAACTATGCCTTCCAATCTTTAGTCAAGATTTATTTTTCCGTGATGACTTTTATTTGTTTCCAAATTAATAAAATAAATTATGGGAATAACTTTTTCTGAAGATAGTAAAGTAAAGATTTTCTTTGACGGGTTAATATAAAAAGTAATTATCCCGATCTACTAATTGAAACAAGCTACAGCTAAAAATTATATTGAAAAGTGAAAAATACTCTCGTTATTTTATTTTATTCTATTAACAACCTTTTCAATCAGTAGGATTTCGTTTTTCCCCTGAATGTCCAGTAATTATTGTAAGTTATGAAATCCAGGGATATAAAAAATATTGCAAAAGCTTGCACTATTCGTTTATAAAATTGTAAGTATTAATCTGTGAATGAATAGCTCCTATAGATTTCAAATAAATGAATATTAAAAATTCTTTTTTAAAACAAGGTTTTATATACCCGTTAAGGAATTCCTTTGTCTAAAAGCAATCCTGGATGTTGAATCAGGTCATGCTTACCATAAAAATATATTGTCATGATGAATCAATATGAAGTTAAAAAATCAAGATCAAAATTATTCATTGTAAAAATGTAACAATTAGATATAAAAACTACCATTTATTAGCTATTTATGAAGTTATCTGTGAACACTAACAGTTTATCATTAAATAATACATTCTCACACAAATCTTTTAAATAAGAATACTAAAAATATATAAATTAAGAATAATAAGGGTTAACTGAGTTACTAAAAGAAAATTGTAATCTAATAAATATATATTTTACATAATTTTCATAATTCCATTAAAATGTTTCAATCCTTCGATGGACAGACAGCTAGTGTTAATTCGAAGGATAACAAACTATCTCGCGACTACTCTAGAAATAACAGAAACCTGTCAATATTACAGGATAAGATAAAATATTATTTTCAACGATAGATGATGTCAACAAAACATTTCACCTTTTAAGTGTTTCATGATTTTACTTCATTGCAGGGTGTTATAATTATTGACAGTTTTGACATGTTTAAGCATTTATTTTGAAGTTTTGAAGATAATTTGATCTGTACGCTCCAATGCTGGTAAGGTATGCTGGAAACAACGATATTTCCCTTTACAGCCGAGAACGAGAATTATAAACACACATGCAAATTCAGTGTTGCTTGCCTGAGTTTGAACCCGCAATCATTGTCTGAGATGCAGGCCCTTTAATCTCTGGGTCATTTAGAAAACAAGTTTAAATTCAAACTTTAATTCCACTGCTTAGTACTATCTCCCAAGTTCTGAAGTCAGCAGATGAGAAATTTAGAGCTGAAATTGAGCGGTATTTCAGTAAAAGAATTATTAAAGATATAAGTGACTTCAATATTTGAGTTTATATGGCGAGAAATTAAAATGAATTCTATGGGTAACTAATTGTATTAACTTTTTCTAATACATACATAGATAGTTTTTTTTTTGTAAATACATTCAGACAGGCACTATAAATCAGTAATGACATTCCATGTTACACAATTCTACTAAAGACCTGAACGTTAGATAACTTTCGAAAATTTTCATTTGGATTACAGAGTCATATTCACGATTGGTAAATTAAAATACGAGATACATACTCTATCCAGATGATCCATCAGGATGTACGTTTCGACATATCTAGGAATTTTGTACAATACAATTTTCCACCAGTCACCAGCATCGCAGCACAATTTTTTTTATATAAAATGACTAATAACAGATAGTAAATCCACGTACATATATGGATGGGTGTGATATAGGAAATACATATGTATATCCATATCCTACATACGTATAGTATTCGTTTTAATATTTATGTGTCGGTTGAAACCTTTGATTATAACCTACAAATTATGTTCGTTTGTTATAGATATGAACAATGTAATCGAATAATATTACCGAGTATGGTGTTAGCATAATATCTTAATACGCTTATTGTAAGTAGAGATTATATTTAAAACATATATATATATATATTCATCGTTTGATATATAATTTTAGTTAGTTGATTTTCATAGGTATATAGAAGTTTTGTGAATGGCACGGTTGCTACAAATCTATTTTCTATTCTATTATAAAGCTGAAAAGTATATTTGAATGCGGTAATCTCAGAACCTACTGGTCTGATTAGATAATGCTTTTTTGCGTCTAGTTCGTTAATTGAGACCACATAAAACCAGATACGAGGAATTCAATAGCGTACATCGTGGGTGAAACGGGAGCAACTAGATGAAATATATAGTTGGAACTACAATTTTTTCGTAACTTGTATTGCCCATAATTGTAACTTTGCTTTAATGACTGGCTTTCACATAAATACAAGATTTGATATCGATTTCCATATTATTTGCATAAAAATTATTGCGTATTGCGTATACAAATTTTTATGTCGAATTTAACCCTCTTAGGTGGCGGATTCTCAAAAATGCTTTAACATATGTTGCTCTCATTAAACACAAACTCATTAACTGTAACCTAAATACCGATATAAAAAAATAAAGTATTTCGATACAAGTTTTCATTTTCCATTCAACCTAGGAGATGAATTTGAACGCAATAAATATTTGTGGTTAAAAAAATGCAATATCCAATCGATCTCTACAAACTATGGTGAACTAAATCAATGAACTTTAAGGTATAGATGAAACTGTAACCAAAATCAATTCTGGGACATTTGCAGCTCTGTAGCCCACGTTCAGGTTATTTATTATATAGTATTTTGTTTAAAACAAAATAATGTATATACATTATATTAATGGTATTAGTTTTACCGATACATTAATACAATTATTTTTGAAATTTTCGCTATCTACACATTTTTTTAAAATAATTACTAGCTGTTATCTGTCAGCGTCACTACGAAAACTTAATGAAATTATGTAAAACTCAATAAAAAATGTCACGACGACCTAGTTCATGACATAATTGAGTTTTCTACTAAATGTCATTAGTATCTGAAATGATCGGGAACGATTTAGGAAGATCCGCCTCAAAACTATATTCCTTGGTACCTTAACAAGGATGAATCAGTAGTTAGAATATGGTAATCGAAGATTACAGGATTCAAACCCAGACAAGCAATTCTTCATCTCGTAATAGACGATGAAGAGTTGCATTGTAATGAAAACAGAATATCGAAATAAATTATAACTTTACTACACCAACCTGCATTGAAGCAGCATAGCGGGTTTGCCCCAAACCTCAAGAGGAAAAGTCAGCCCAGCAAGAATTTATTTCCCATGAATATTTACAAGACTTTTACTTCATAATTTTCTCTTTTATATCTGAATTTAATTATAACAATTTGATTCAAATATTCGGTACACAGACACATCATTGTCACGCACCGATGAAAGGGGCAATGGTGTGGCAATCGCATTAAATAAGTTTGATATTTGCCTATAAACTGATTAAAATATCCATATTTTAAAACCTTTCTTATAGCACTACGTGGGCACTGACATTTTTTTATTTAAATTTACAATTATCTTTATAGAATTTGAGCGGGTAAAACAAGAAATTAATAGCGTGTTATTTTTTAACCAATGAGATAATTTTAATATTTGCTACCTAGTATTTTATTTATTTATTAAGGACCATCAGCAGTCACTACACTTACACATATTATACATAATAGTGTGCGACTCTTTAAGACAGCCACAACATGCATTTTTAGGTACAATACACAGGTATATTTTTTACTAAAATAATTTTATAATACTAAAATACGAGAGATTAACTGCTAACTAGATTAAATAAAGCAATAAATATTATAATTAACAAGTTCAGTAATATAATTGATCACGTTAACAACATACAACAAAATAAAATAAATTCAATAAAAAATGAAGAGACTTAGTTAATAGTAATAAGTTAATAACTTAAAAATTTGTATTAATTAATAAATTGAATATTAAATTTAATAATAATAATAACTTTAAATACATTTTTCATTGATATCTTAAACTAACATGCTTACAATAATTTGTTTTGTAATTAAAATTCTAAAATTAATTCCATAACAATTTTTCTGTATTTATTTATGGAATACCCGAAAATGTCAAGTGACTGAGTATTTATTAAAAGTTCTACCCAATCTTACAAGAGGTGTATTTTGTCCTAGTTTAGTTTTCGATGGTCTAATGTAAAATACCCTTATTGGATATGTGGATATACTTTCCTATGCACATTAAAATTAATTCTCTTAAGAATTTGAGGGCAGTCGATTCTATGTCTGACAATTTTGTACAATAACAAAAGATCCAAGAGGACTCTACGACTTGAAAGGCTATACATGTTATAAAGTTTCGTTCGTTAATTACTGTCTTCTACAGTACCGCCTATATGGTCTCATATATCTTCTTATATAATTCTTTCTTCTGTATAATTCTTAAGTAGCGGGAGTCTTCCCGCTACTTAAGAATTATACAGTTTTGATATATTCATTATTGATCATTTGACCTGAAAATCAAAGGTATGTAAAGCTAACATAGTTTTGTCTATAGTTTTGCTCGTTGCTCCGGGTCAGTTAGCATACTTGAGTATAGTGCATCTCTTTCTACACAAGAAGCTTGTTGGTCGATTACACGCAAAAGCAATATAATGCGTCTTCAGTACAACAGTGCATTCCTGATACAAATGCCTCGATTCTGCAAAGGCACGTGTAAATTGCTTTTATTCTATCAACCGATAAAATAAATGAGGTGCAAATCCCTGCTGTCTATAATATTCTCATCAATCTAGTCTAAGGTTCAAATATGTCATTTCTACCGATTTAAATACAGAAGATTATACCAGATGATTTCATCCGTTGAGTTGTAAGTGACAGCAAGGATAGTATTCCGTAATAAACTTTTTATGAAACTAACATTTCCAGGAATCTTTTCGTTATAACGTAAGCGAGTGTATTGAAAGCCAGATGATTTGGGGACACTTCTATCTCATCTATATTTCGATTGAGTATGGTAACAATGCAGTGACCTGGCAAGAATTCGTAAGTACCTAAAGTGTCCGTCTTACTGTATACATTGTTACCGTATGTATTACTTATTTAAAATATTCATAAAATTTTATTATTCGAAGTGGAATTTAGGTGATAAAATTTGTTTTCAGAAAAAAACGATACAGAAGATAATTCTGTCACCAACGTGTACATTTTAGAAATTTTCTTAAATTCTTAATACTTGGAAACTGAATATGAACACCTATTTAGGACACGATTACTATCATTGCTTATCAAATTTCTATTTTTATACCTTCATTCCTTTTTTGTTGTGTTTTTATTTGTAGATTAAGTTACTACTTAGTTAAAAAAATATTTTTTATTTATGTTTGTTTTATTTTTTATACTTTTATAATTGTGCCGTGTCCTAAATAAACATTTATTTCTTTCATAATAATACGACCACCGAGATTCAATGATTTAAGTTGCGTTTTAAAAATTTCTTAGGTCAAATCTGTGGCGAGTCTTGGCTTTTGCACCATGATAATGCGCCTTCTATCATACTGTATTGATTGCTTGTGACTGGTTGGCCAAAAACTTGACCCATATATCTAATTTCTGGCTATTCAATAAAAAAAAGACTTATTCGGGGTGTTTATGATGCAGATTGAATTGTCGCATAAACTGAAGATCATTTAGGAAATCGAGTTTAACAACAGTTTTTTTCCAACTTTCGATTGGAGATGCACGTAAATTAATTAAGAATGATTTATTATTAATATATAATACATTGAATATAAAAATATAAGAACATTTTAAAGGTTCATTTGAACGGTTCTCGGTTAAGGAAATTCAAAGAATATATATTTTTAAGTAGATCATTATTGGTCTTCAATAAAAATTTGGAAGAAAACGTAAATGTAAATTCCTATGGAAAATTTGAAAAAAATAGTTAACTGAAAATGCGTACTAAATATAATAAGTACTTCTTTTCAGAGAACAACAACAAGATTAATTAGCCTAGTGGTTACTGTAGTTGCCTACTTGTGTGGGGTATTTAATATCAAGTGTATTTTAATTTTATTCGAGTTGTTTTTTTTTAATTATTTAATAAATTACAATTAAATTATAGTCAGCATTAATGGTATGGCAAATATGGCAATTCAATTTTAAATCTATCTATCGATTTAGATTAACATTTGGCACACAATTTTGGCATAGGTGGACAAAAAAACCGTTAAAATTTTTTTTTTTTTGGCTAATTGTCATGCTTTCGTAAATGTTTTCTTTTTCCTTCTTTTTACTGTTTATCTCCAGTAATTACTATTTGATGAATACAATAAATTTTCAAGTTTTTTTTATATCTTGATGATACGAGACTCTTTTTCACACGAGACCTACACACACTAAACCGTTTTTTATTTTCTAACTTCCAACTATAAAAACATTCAATTTTTACCAGAAAGAAATAATATTAAAATTTATATTATGATACTAAATTAAAATAATCACTTGTCATGGAAATTCTAAAGAAACAGAACTAAGACTACTGATGTCTTTAAGAATTCGAATGTGAATCCGATGTTGGAAGATAAATTAAAGCAACGTTTTAATCATAACGTTAAATATCAAAAGTCAAACTGTGAAGTAGAATTTCTAGAAATACGCATTTCAAACGTAGTCAATTATGCACGTTAATGGTATGAAGTTCTGGCAGATATCTAATACGTAAGGCAAAGTCAAGGAAATCCGTAAGCGGATGGCAAAGTTCTTAGATGTGTAATAGAGCTCGCTAATATGTTCGTTAATCCATACTTGGATGAGTTTGCATATTCAACAATTAATTGCTTGTGCTGAAAATAGCGAAAATAAGTATAATTGCATTCGAGACGCCTCAATTTAACGAACGAAAAAATTAACGAAGTCTGATTAATTTAGCACGAGGTACTTAATATTAATTGCTTAGTTGTGAAATTAATCATACAATATTGTAAGACTACAAATAGCAGTCGGGATATGGCTTAGTTCTTCTCTAACGATTTTCCAATAGCCTGAGGCGCTGAGGGGAACAACTGCCAGAAATTTAATTTAATCTGTATAATTGAACATAATCCTATATTCTCCTAATCGATTTTTAGCCAAAGCATCCGACACTAAAACCTAGCCAACTTCTCAGCAGACGATATACTGCAAAAGTTTGGCTCAGATGCATTCCTATTCTCCAACTCTTACGATTGGACACCAATTTAACGTGAACGAAAAATTTGCTGGACCAACTTTGAGCTGCTAGTTCTTCTCAACAGAAATTTAAATAACTTTTATCAGCTTGGCCTGGAGATGGAACCCAGGTACCACTGTGTCTACGTGTGCGTGAGATGATTAATGTAAGAAAAAAGACGGTATTTTTTTTATAAGATTATATTTGATGTACGCCTATAATTTAACGTGCAGGCGCCTTCACCTTCGAATCACTGGTCACTGCTTAAAGATAAGTATCCCAGTAGTTATGTCACGATTAAAACGATTTATTTTTCTAAAAGGGCGTCAATCGTTGATTCAGTATAAAAAATATCATATAATTGCAAAAAGAATTTTGCTCGGATCTGATCTGGATTAGAAAGCGTCCTTTAGCTTCTAATTAACGATTTCGATACTTACCTTTAAAAATAAAGCACTAATAATACTCATTTTTATCCCTAATTTTAGTCACTTAAGGGTGAATTTTAAAATACCGATTTCCATATTTCAAACTATAATTGAATAATAACAAAATTCTATTTCCACTAACTTCCTAATTTTAGGCATAAGCCTAAAATTTGACGAGTTAATGAAAAGCACCTAAAAAAATTAAAATAAAACTAGAGGACATCAAAATTGTCTTCAGAAAATAATGAAACTAGTTTTCTTCTCTATATCTATACCATCAAAAACTACAGCCCGTAACCAAAGCAATTTTACTCTAAAATTTATGTTCCAATTTTAGAAAGGTATTATTCACACTCCATATTATTTGTTTGTGTACATAGCTGTATTAAGATATAGTCGATAGATAAATCTTTCTTTTCCCTTTTTTCAGAAGATCATAAGTTTTAAAATCAACTTCATATGGTGCCGACAAGCACGGCAACTGAAAGTTCTTGAGGTATGGGCAGAACTACAGAATACTGAATTTGCTTCTTAGTTTTTTTTTTATATTAGTCAGCAAAAGTCATCATAATAATTTGGTAGTTCCATTGAAATCACCGTAATGTTGAACCGGAAGTTTATTTTTTTTTTACCCTTAAACTACTGACTCAATTCTTCTAAGTAAATCGAACTCACTTGGTGAGAGCACTTATGCAAGCGCTGGGGGCTTCTGCTGATTCGCAATAGTGTTTCTTCGTGACGAATTATCCACACATTAAAGAAAAGTGTTATGGTGAAGTAGAGTAATCTCTCGAACTCGAAGTCACATACAAACCATTTTATCACGTTCAAGTACTTCGTACCTACTTACGTTTATAACGACAGTCGATCACGTTTACTAAATATTTAAATACACAATATATACCAAAATAAATATCGAAATGTCTAAAACACAACAAGTATTTTTTTTGTTCTACACTTTGTTTCACTTTTTCAGTATCTATTGTGTTGTTTTCAGTATATATAAATGTATACGAACCATTATTCGATTAAATTAGGTAAAATTTCTACGACCTTCTATATAATTCTTTGGTATATTTTTGCAATTGATTTCTTCTGTTAATTCTTGCCAGCTCACATCGCAGCTAACAGCTTAAAACTGGCTAAACTTTAAAACTGAAATAATCCTACCATCTTTTTTTAAATTCATTTAAGACTGTTATCAACTTATATTCTTGAAACAACAATAATATTATTTTTACTACATCATTTAAAGCAATATCTGAAAATCTACGTTCAAAAAAAAGTTTTTAAGAAAATAAACCAACTTTGTGTAGTATGTAACGCCATCATGAATCACAACCAATGCAATGAACTGTAATAAAAAGTGTCTGCAAATAGACTTCTATCGTTGGAAAAAAACATTCCTTATTTAAATTAGATAGACTAAAGAAATACATATACACATTGGTATTTTTATATTTTAACAAATAAAACTAGCCCAATTTTGTTCCTATACAATGGAATTCACAAAACATGTCACTATTATTTTTATAGCCAACTTTCGCTTCGCAAAAATATTTAGTATACCAAATGTATACGCAAAGACTTAATCCTTGATATATAATTAAGATTAGGTTACAAACATGTATGTTTGGGGCATACAATTGATAGATTATATGTCGCCAAACACTTCCACTGCTCTTATTATCTTTGGATTGATTTTGTAATTTTACTTATCATAATTTTTATATCATACATTTTTTCTGATTTATATGAACACCACGGACAAAAACATTGAACCATTTCAATTTGAACCAGAGATTATATAACTTAATTAGTAAAAAAATATATTTTTTTAAATTATGTAACAAAAGTTAGTCTGAGGAGTTGGCAACGGCTTTAACTTTAATTCAATTATAGTTTTTTATCCTGGTGTTGAGTTTTTAGCAAAATGCTATCCAGATTGCTTTTTAGATATGGAAAAATTATATACTAACTTACGATGAAAGTGCTCACTGCCCGTTTCCCGACAAAACTGCTTACGCAAAGCGACAGGCATAAGTTATAACAAGCGACTAGATATCACAGAACCAGGACAAGCAATTCTGTAAGCGAGTTATTCGAATTCCACTGACAGATAACCATCTAGACCGAGATATAAAAGATGATTAGATGTATTTATATATTTTACATCTTTTAAATAACCATTATTTAAAGTGATGCCATGATTTACTTATTCGGTATTGGTAAAAGTCGTCTACCAATCCTCAAAAGGAAGTTCTCTCACATAATATTTGTCATAAATACCTAATTGCAGTATTCCCCTATATACAGTTAAGTTAATTTAAATAATGCCAATACCACTACAGTATCATTGGAAGAAAGATGTTCAGATCTTATTGAGAAAATTAGTCCAAATCACCATAGTAACTGATTTATTAGATAAGTACATATGTCCTAGTTCTGTCCTGAAAGAGAAACCAATAATGAGAAAAGTCGTCATTAGCTTGACCTTTATTTGGGATCGACGCATTGTCACGAGTATAACATTATTTGGATACCATACGAGTGGTTAAGGTGCCTAAATTCTCTATAGTGTTCATGGTTTCTACAAAAATAATTTTAGACGGCGTTAACGGCACGAGCGTAGAGATTCTACGAATTCTGACGAAAGTGAAAGAAGAGTAACATCGTTTAGAATTGTCCAGTATTTACTTTCCAAAATGTAATAATTTCAAATGTTCTCTGTTGAAGTTGGCTCATAAAAGCACTTTTCATTCGTAACGTGTCAGCAGAATTAAATTTAAAGCAACCACTGGTTCGCAAGTAGATTCTAGCGAGAAGAAGTGGTCAGAAACTAGTATTTACTCTTTTCAACTATTTTAATTACAAAGAATGTCAGTAAAGTATAATTAAAAATGTCAATAAAATACAAAATGTATGTATATCTCGCTTAGAAATCAACGAAAACTAAGGCCACCATTTTTTATCTTTAATCGTGTATTGAGTAATATTATTATCAATGTGCCTTTTTTATCAATCTTTTTTTTTAACTTAGGTTGTTAAATGGTTTAATAGACAAGTTAAAAATAACTTTGGAATCTTTTATAAGCATCAGTAGCGCAATAGTTTATGGGCCCGCCCCCCTAGCGATGTAAAAAGTCGCAGGATCCGATCCCTTGTACCTTAAAAGGAGTACTTAAATAAGAATATTATTAATTCCTTATTTAATTTGTGGCATTCTAGGACTTTTAAAAAAACTTATTAATGAAACGAATACTTTTGAAGGATGTATTAAGATAATTACTTTACCTTTCATTCTTAATTTTTTACCAAATGTTGTATATCCTAATCAGAAACTATTTAAACATTGATACGCGTCACAAACTCGTTGTTTGTTTATACTTATATTATTTTTTTGATTTGCTTCAAATCAATAAAACATTCGTAGCCCTAAAATGTTTAAATCTTATCTTCCATTAGAACTCCACCCAGGATTATATTCATTTCAGTAGTCGATGGTGAGTACTTAGTTTATACGTTTCACTTACTACTAGCGACACCTGGTGGATTAAGCGAGAACATCGTTAACACATATTCTTGTTAACAGTTTCTATGTCGTACGATAGTTGGCGCTAGTAGCTGAGTATGAATTTAATACGTCACGATACGTCAATATTCACGAATGCAAGACGTCACTTCAAAATATTGTCGAAAAAAACTAAAAAAAAAATTCGACTTTTTCGAAAATTGATTTAAAAAAAAAATTATTTGTACAGTATTTACATTCAACAGTACATATCAAATTTCAAGTAAATTAAGTTACCTTATTGCAGACTTAAAAATATAAATAGTTAATGTTTTATCTTTTTGCTTTGAAATTTGAAACCTTTGTAAAATATTTCCCTTTTGTGCCGTTAAAAAACAGCCATTAGTGCAGTTCCGTTTTGTTTCTCTCTGTAATTACTTTATAGAATTCTAAGAAAATTTTATTCGACGTATTCAACTTAGTAATTACTTGATGTGAGTATTTACCTAGACCGTATCCAACAAACTACTTTTTATACAGCCAAGTAATACGTCATGTTATTGATATTATGGTACGGACGAGTTTATAAATACATGAAGACATTTAATATTTATATATCTATGAACTCTACTTTATCCCTTACATTATTCTGGAGAAACTTGCTTCGCAAAAAAAATACTTTTTTTACGAATATATATTTATATTAATAGATAAAAAAAATATTATGCAAATATACTACTGTACACGTATGTGATTGACGTGGACTTTTCTGTAGGCCTTTTTAATAACAACAATTTTTAGTACAATGTACCTTAATCCTAAAATCCTATCCTAAGGTTGTTTAGCCAGCGTGAGCAATATAAACTTATACAACAACAGATTTTTTGGATAAAATGCCACCATTCGAAAACTTTGTCCGAAATATTAACAAATGTCAAGCTGCCCGTGCCGACTTCGTCCGGGTGAAATAAGAATTTTATTAACTTCCCGATCCACGGTCCAGCCTAAACCATCAAATTTCATCCATATCGTTCCAACCGTTTAGAATTCATATGTAGGTACATATTTATTCTGTACGTGTGTACAGAAAATATATATTCATAAAAAAAAATATATACACAATATATTGTATATAGCTCTTTCTATTAATGAAACCGCATCGAAATCCGTTGTGTTTGAAAGAAGGCGGATAAACGGAGAAGCAGTTGTTACACAGAAAGCGACTTTGTATCGTAGTATTTATAAATTTTAAGTATCAATTATAAATTAATTTATTGATAAGAACCGTCTTTTAAAGAAAGCCCCCTCTATTTTGCATATATTGAGAAATAATGAAAAAAAAATATATCGTAAAAGTAACCAAAAGTCATATATATAGATTTTATGTGGATCTATTAAAGTTAATGTCGTACACTTAAGATAAAAGATGTATAAATACTGTGCCGACGACGACAGTGCTTCAACGGACAAGTTGAGCGTTTAAATAGCAAGTATTTTTATCGATTGCCACAGGTTAAAAATAGTACATCGCACATGTGTTGACAAAGCTTAAGACAAATGAAATGAAAATAAAAGAGTTTTCAATGCGGGAGATGTCTAGACATCACATATAATGTCATTGTGTCGATTAGTGTTGTTTTCGTAGTGATTTGACAGAAAGATATATACATTTAAACGGAAATATATAAATAAAAACTTAAAATAGCCACGATAATTTTAGTTTTATCAGTGTGCCAAAATATTTACGCTAATATAAAAGGTATAGGTTGAATTTAATAGTTGCCACTGTTAAAATAGCCAAAATAAATTTCTATAGGACGTGTCGCTCTTAAACGCTCATAAAAATAATAATCCCAGAAACATGTATACAATTCAAAATTGAGTACTTATGAACTTAGATCTCTATATGGATGGATATAATCCACCAACCCGCATTGGAGCAGCGTGGTGGAATATGCTCCTAACCTTCTCCTCAAAGGGAGAGAGAGCCATAGCCCAACCGTGGAAAATTTACAGGCTGTTACTATGAGCTTAGATTTACGTTTTTTTCTAATGAATACATGTGATGATAATATGTATTTATATTGTTTTTTATAATTGCATTAAATACGTAATTATTTCACCATGAAATTCGAGAGGAATGACGTAGGGTGCGTATTGTTTAACGATTTAAAATAAATACAATTATATATTTTCAACATCATCTTTCTTGATAGAAAATTCAAAAACTTTTAGGAGCCCAATCTAGGAATCGAACTCACAACCATGGGATTTGCAGCTTTATAAGTTAGCCCCTAGAGTTTAATTCAGGTACTTTAATACAGCTATCTCAAACAAAATCAAAAATTGTGCCATTAACTTGCGCCCTCCGGAAGTCGCCTCGATAGTTACTTTACATTCTATCGCAATTAGTAGCGCCGTAAAAGTATTATTTTTATTTAAAAATATGTATTTGAAAATTGTTACAGGATTTAGTTAAGGATCACCCATGTACCCACTGTACAAAAAAAAGCAATTAATTGTTAAATTCACTACAAAAGAAGTTTGTAGATAATTTATTGGAGCGCATTAAAATATTATTTTGATCAAAACAAAACTACCGGAAGTAGTGTGCTACTTAAATAAAGTAATAAATAATGTACATGGACTTTTTTGGAGATTACGATAACGCTAATTTATTAACTAGTACCTACGTATTTGTAAAATTCGCAAAATCGTTAGGTTGAAAAAAATTATCCACCTATAGCAAAATGGTTGTGTATCGTGACCTATTTAAATGTGATGAACTGATGATATCTCTTAATGAGATGTCATTACACGAAGTGAGTAAGCATGTAGCAATAGGTTAGATCCAAGTATGGATAATTGAATTAATTAAAAACTTAACAATATACTATTTTACTGTTCAATTAATACCACTTTATAGTAATTTAACCTATTTACACATATTTAAAATTTTATGTCTAAGAAGATTGCGCTTTCATTCTCTAGCGCTTATTAAATCTAATAAAATCGGAATAAAACCTTTATTATTATGTAAATAAACAAAGATAATCGACTTAAATAAATCGTTTTTCACATATACTTGAGATTATCTGCGTTTACAGAGTGAAATTTAAAAGCAGCCTTCCATTGTGTTTCACTTACACAAAACTACACATAAAATACTAGATATGTTCACGAATTTTATAAATATAGGAGCAGCAGTAAGTAGACAGATAAAGAAAGACATTTCTGTAGAACTGTTTAAAAGGAGTAATCAATGTATGGGACATTTTTATCATATAACTTTTAACAATTTACGCGGTGCACGCCATACAATTTCACAGAAAGCGCGACATTTTCAGACTTAATCAACACATATATTCGCTATATAACATTTGATTATTTGCAACAAATATATATTACATATGTATCAGCAATTCGTCTATTATAGATATCTTTAGAAGCGAATAATTATTAATTATTATTAATACAATGAGCTACAGGATCGCAAATAAGATGAACGGATTTAATTGGAATCGGTACAAATATAAAGTAGTAAATTGTATCTGAAGTAGATTAATTAAATTCTAGTGACACATAATATTCAACTGTCTCAAACAATATTTGATATAAATCAACATATCACACGCATATATGAAATGTATAACTTTAAAAAAGTACAGTCAATACCGTTTATTAATTATTATAGGAACTGTTGTTAATAGTAATACGAATTTTAATAATATAATCTATATATATAAAAGCGAAATATCAGTCACTGATTAATCAAGATATCTCAGAAAATATAACACCTACAAACTTGAAATTTGGCAGGTAGCTTCCTTATAGGATTTTACATAACGCTACGGGGATAAAACGAGGGTGTGTTTTATAAATATCGCGTGGGTAAAGCCGCAGTTTTAGCTAGTCTATGTATACATACCATATTATATATATAAATGAATGTACATATGTATAACCTAGTAAGAATATATAAGGAACGTATTTTATCAGTCAAATAAATAGAAAATCAATATTTGGTTCACCAAACTAATCAAATTTATTTCTATTACGTCAATAATTAGGAGCATATGTAATAGTTCTTATTTAAATAGCAGAAATAAATAAACGAATAGTGAAGAGACTTTTTTAAAAACAAGCTTTTATTTAAATGATAATAAATAAAAAAGGAGACAATCGAATTCGAAGTAAATCAAACCCCATCGTTTTAGTTACATCACAAATTTTATCTGTTATATAAGCAAGCCCAACATGATATAACATGCAACATTCTACGAACTGCAATGGCGAGACTAAATTTTGCGGATAATTGTAGACATTTGGACTAAACAATATGAACACCATCCATTACGCCAGACGTTTAGAAGCTTGGAACAATGGAATGCGCATACGAAATTTTATGTCTGTTCTGTTAACCATTAAGGAGTTCGCTCGTCGGGAGCCAACCCTCAGCGTAGCAGTCATGTCATGTCATGTTCAGGGCAATCGGAGAATGGGAAATCGTATAACTTACAAGATGTACAGACACTGAGACAGGTGAAACTACGAAAAGCTTTTAAAAAGCTCATTGCGAGCTTTATATTTACTTGTTTTATGATTATTCATTTATAGTATACGTTTTGTAATGTTGTCTTAGATTTTCGCGATTATTACACATTGAAATAAAACTAGTTTTTAACGGATTTAATCGCGTATATTAATTATTTTAACATCCCGACGTTTCGAGCACTTTGCAGTGTTCGTGGTCACGGGCAGACTAAGGGTCTTCTTTTTAATTCGAACAGACAAATGTCACCTTAGTCTGCCCGTGACCACGAACACTGCAAAGTGCTCGAAACGTCGGGATGTTAAAATAATTAATATACGCGATTAAATCCGTTAAAAACTAGTTTTATTTCAAGTATACGTTTTGTATAATACGTGAATTATAGTTTTAAAAAATCAAGGCATTTTCAGTTTGCAATTCAAGATATATTTTGTACATAGTTTTATTTTACCGAAAAAATATACGAGGCCTCATTCTATACTGAATTTATGTTTTAAAACTGACTAGGCATTTATAATTATGGACGCGTGCATACATTCGACTTCTACTTTATTTCAGTATAACAAAACAAATCCATTAAATTAAATATTAATTATTTTTCATATTTTTCACTGAGACCTCGCACAGCGTACATTTTTATTAATTTCGGAATATGTACTCTTTCAATACGTAGCCATCGGGTACATTTCATAAGTGGTTTTACTGTTTTATCAACGATTTTCTTCATCGTAATGAAATGCTGTTTTAAACATGTAGATGTGCTCACAACCATATCATAATCGTTTCAGCGTTTCGCGTGATGCTCGAACAAACATACAATTAACGGTTGTATAATAGCGCAGATATTTGTAAGGAAGGCCTAGAACAATAAGAACGGAAGCTACTACATCCCCGGAGTTAATTAATAAGCGAGACTCATTTTTCAAATAAAACTTTAGAGAAAAGATAATGAAGCCGTTTTGTTTTCAGATTAATTAGGTAAATGCTTAGCAGTTGTAATATTAAGATGTATGTTCATTAAGTAAGCTTACTGTGATATAATGAATGTACAAAACACATACGCGTATACATTCAGCTATACATTTTATGGACCAATAAAAAGTCAAAAAAGTAATAAAAAAACAAGACAGCGACTAAATAAATAATTAAATATAAACATAAGACATATGCACGAAACGGCCGAGACGGACTCTTGGATAGGACATGTAGACCTTACTCTGCTTAATACATAATATGTTTTTATTATAAATCGCGCTCGGCGGTGAAGGAAAATATCTTCTCGTATCAAATGTTAATCTGCCAAATGTGTATCGAGAGACCAAGTGATCGAATAAAAAACAATTATCCTTTTTAAAAGTGGAGATTTTTGACCACGGACTTTTATCGGCAGCATTAACTGTTACATTACTATAAGAAAAATCCTATGTTGCTTATTTACGAAACAAAAAAAAATAATCAATTACCAATAGCTTACTGGTATCGATATAAAATACGATGACATAAGGCATTATTATTTACATCCCCTGTCTTTTTGCCAAATTAACGTTAGTGAACTTTACATTTGGCACACGAGCTTGTCTGCGCTGTTACGTTAAATATATTCGGCGTCATAATCGAGTCACAGTAGCTCAACGTCTCAACTAGCTGGCACAAATCCAGACCAAACGCAACATTATCTACTGATAATTACAATAGAAAACTAGATGTCACCAACGCAATGATACTTACTTTATGACTAGCACATAACTCATAACTAGCATACCCAATTTTCCAAAAAAGGGTTAGAGATATCGCTGTATAATTACTTGGTGATTTCCCAAATATTTGTTACCTCCTAGATAAATACTACAATACTAGGGTACCCGTGGGAGTAAATACTCTACTCTACGCAAAGGATAGCAGCTAAGTACAGCTGCTATTTTGACAAGTCACCAAAAACATACCAAAATTAATGCGTTGATGATAATTGTAATTGTCATTTTAATTATATAATCGTTAGATACCTAAGCATCAAACGACTATATTATTAACTCGATATAGGTCGCATCTAAATACGATCGACGCCATATTCTAAAATTCGAAAAACAATCATCATAAGTAGTAGTGGAGAGTAGGCTCATTCCAAATACCGCGTTTACACCTACTTGATTTGATAACTCATGGAATCAAATTAGACTTAATACCAATGGTACTTTTGTTCTTTTAATATTTCTTTTTTAATTACATTTCTCAGATTTTTTCATAGTGTATGTATCCCACGTAAAAAGTTAGTCCCAAGTCTACCCTCAATGCAGCTGCCTTTTTTTATTAATAAAACAACATCTAACGCCTCACAGTTGGCCGATCCTTTTTTTATTCCCGTTAATTTCTTCTATTATATGTTTGAGGTTTTTATTAAGTGTTTTTAAATTGCACTAGTTATAGTTTGTTAAAATTACTTATAAACCAAACATCAGCATATCTTCGCTTGATTCGGAGATCTCCGTCTTCCTCGAAAGACGTAAGCCATACTGACTTGACTATATGTTTCTTTATATGTTTATGATACCTTATAGTTATGATTTATGGTATAGTGATCCAGCGGACCCTGCTCCACTCTCAATCACAGAGTACTCAGCTTCGGCGAGAGTTATGTCACGTTGATGAATGCATATTTGAGGCTGTGCTCTAGGATGGTCATCGCTGAGAGTCCCACCGATCGGCTAATGAATTCGCCGATTGCGTTATCACCAGCATTCGTGTAATAGACACAGGTTTCTTCGAATTCCACCTTCAGAACTTTTCGTTGCCGTGCCGATAGGTCTGTATGATCTCTTTACGTGTGGCTGATTGAACCTTGCAGATAACCGTCACTAGAGCCCGGAACTCTATGCATGAATTCACTGCATGATCTCGGGGTTGACGCCATTCTCATCTTTGATGGTATAACTTGACCATTGTCGGCCCTTGTTATATTATTGTTGATTCTCAGGAATATCCTCATTTACTGCACTTGTTGGTCCGATGAGTGGAGTGATTGCGACACCTTTTTCTTCAGATAGGCCTAATCGTTCCCACGGATCTTTGAGTCTTGGGCCGTTTTATCAAGCAGCCGTAATGGACGGCTACGTCGCCCTTTTCAGAGCCGTCTCTCATGGCGTCTATGCTTATCGTGCGTAG
Organism: Vanessa atalanta; assembly: GCF_905147765.1. NCBI lineage: Eukaryota > Metazoa > Arthropoda > Insecta > Lepidoptera > Nymphalidae > Vanessa > Vanessa atalanta. Next base: position 11,600,308 of record NC_061902.1, on the reverse strand, counting down.
TGATAGGCGAGGAAGACCACGGAGGCATCCCTTCGTGGTTTAGCTATATTGTATTAGCTGCTGAGAAGATCGAGTGAGGACCTCGAATCGCTCAAGATGTTGGCAAAGCGCTGTATCGATTTCCTCGCCATATTTATTGCTTAATGAAGCGCATATAATTCCGATGGGAAGATTATGCGGTTCTAAAAGGAACGTTAGTTAAACTCCAACAAAATACTGGCCATGAGTTTCATTCAAAGCCAAGTTGACTTTGTGACTCTCTTTCTGAGACTTGAGACCTTTCTTCTTCGGCGTTTTTTTACCTGTTATATTTCTATTGGAATCGCACGAACTTTTGGAACCGAAAACTAAAACCAAATACACGCTAATTTTAGTCATATGCAAATAACGGTTGACTTTTAATATGATTTTTTTTTTCTTTGGTAATAATTCATTCGTGATGACAGAGTTCGTGCGCCCAAAGCGATCGTCATCTTCTAAGGACTGTCGATAATCAGATGATAATCCAGATTCCCCGTATTCTTTTTACAAGGTGTTTTACAATTTTAGGCGTGATTGCTAATTTTTTTATGCAATCTAATCCTTATTATTGTACAAAATACCATATTGGTAAAAGTATTGAGTAAAAGCTTAATAAAGTGAGGTACATCGATAGTAATGTTTCTTAACTGAAATTCTTAAAACCTTATTTTATTACAAGGAAAAATATATGATACTTTTCTGATTGGAAATTTAAAGTTTTTCTTTTTCCTATTAAATAGAAACAGAGATTTAAATTGCATTTCAAGAGTTGACCAAGCCGTTTTAAATGAGACATTATACGCCGATAGCACCAAAATTAACCTACTAAAACAAACATCTTTGAGGTTAGTACAGAGACAAAAGTCTAATTAATATTTATACTTTTTTATTTCGTTTTTAATTACTTTGAGAGAAAAATTAACCGAATTAAATTAATCGACTTCTAAAATTATTAAAACTGCTTTTCGATATACTCCATACTGTATACTAACTCTAAACGTCACTTGGACACTAAACAAGCCACATGTTGTAGGCAATGTTGTGATTCATTTCACTGTCACCTAAATTATTGGCACGGCTCTAAGAACATAAAGTGACGCATTGTGCGACGTAATAGGAGCAAAAAGTAGACATCGTAGCAACGTGAGAAACATATTCATAATTAAACTGAATACGTACACGACATGTATTTTTAAAATATTATATAACAAATCTAAGAGAGACTTTTCTAAGACTTTTCTACGAGAGACGATTCAGAAATGAGTAATAAATTTACTTTTACATAGATTTTAACCATTCACTTTTCTCTATGGATAACTAAAATTTAGAAAAAAAATAATATGGTTTTTTAACTTATATACAGCGTTAAAATAGAATTTTCTTATAATTCAATATAGTTTTTCTTATATGAGCGATATAATACGTACGAAAGTAAAGAATGGAACCCGTGCGCTTTTGTGTAGCTCTGGCAAAACTAAAACATGTAGGTATAAAACACAATGTGTGTTTTTAGTGTGTAAAAATAATATTAAAAATATGTCTAAAAAAAAGTTTAGACCTATAGAGAAACAATGAAATTAATCACTTCTAAGTTTAAATAAACAGGAAAAATAACAATAGCCTCTGCAGAACGTTTTTCGTCACGTTTCGTTAAGAGCGGGTTGTAACGCAAAATTGCTAATCTTTGACTTGATTTTGCATGGCTAAATCCAGTTCAAAGTTAAAAGTAATATAATGGTCCTGTACTTTTAAATTTCTTTTTTTTTATGCTCGTTATGCTATAGGTTATTGAGACAAAAACTGGACAATTAATTACATTTACATTTAGTCTAGGGCTGGCATTAGATATTTTCTGTAAAATCCGTTCGTTTTATTTTTATATGATAAAAATTTTGGACGAATAGCCACATACGGTAACATTATATATTTGTTTCTTAAAAAAGTCGTTACGGCACGGTTTTGACGAGAGGTCTGTCGAAAAATTATCATATTACAATTAAAAGAACTACCCTATTTTTATGAAACCTATTAGTAATGAAATATTTTACCAGATTTATTTATAAAATATCGACAAATTAAGAAGATTGAAGAAAAAATAACAGTAATGATGGCGTTTACGGAACGTGTGGGAAAAACGGCTTTAAGTGGGCTTTCTAAATCAAAAAACAAAATACTTTAGATATTGGGTTGTTTTTTATAAAATATGCCTGAAGCGTTATGAATTGTTAGTGCTAGTAGGACTCCCTGTGATGGCTACAGTTAAATACGTGACTTGAACTTAAATAATTATATTATAATATATTAAGCAATACATATAACATTATTCAAATAATAATAATATAGGTTCTAGTCATCATAATACGTAATGAATTACAGATTATTATGTATTATTATTAAATTACAGGTCTGTTTAATTACGAAAGCGCGCCCCTCTAAGCTGTGTTATCTGCGAACATTATTTTGACTAACGATCGTGCTTACAAGATGTTTGTGTTTTAGAGATGGGTAATTTGTAAAAAAATTATTACAGCAATTATTTTAAAATTAGATTTTATTTTTAAATATAAATGCTAGTAAATTGCAAGCAGAAATAGAAATAAATAATGGAAGCAAAATCTAAAGACCAGTTAGGCTTATGCCTATTTACTTGCACTTAATACAAAACGCTACTATCTGCCACTTTCGGTTATCAAGCTTAAGGAAAAGTAAAGACTTACAGTAACATGATATACAGCTATACAGCTCTTATCGTCATAAGTCATACTTTTATATGCAGTGTTTGTATTATGTACTTATGTCATTTTGCAGTCGTTTCATATTTTAATGGAAATACATAATTTTAACATATCCTAAGACAAATAAAAACATAGATTTTGTTTAGTAAAATTAATATATTTCTCATAATTATAATATTATATAGAAACGAAGTATACGCGCCAACCGAAATGGAGTAGAGGACGGCGGAGAATGCCATAAGAGATCGTTATAGCGTTTGCCGATATGGAATACGTGTCTGTCAAACCACCAAGCGCGGAAACAAATTTTTCATAAAAAAACAGTGCCTAATGTAGATAAATGTCACCTTCTTCAGTATGTAATATGCATAAATATTAATTAAATTTATTCTACGATTGGAAAAACACATTTTGTCTGTTTTACCATATTTTAACCTATCTAAGTTACAAAAACATGACCGTTTTAACATAAATGCTTTCGAGCCGATCATGATAGAGCAACGCATGTTTTATGGAGATGGTTTACTCAATATGGAGCAGAATCATTACGTAATAAAGAAACCTAGCTTTTCAAATACTCCTCTGTATGCGTCTAAAAGGTCTCGAGGCTGGAGCAAAACTTGCTGACCAGATGAATTTGGAAAAGGTAAATTGCTTTAGATAATCGCGAAGGTATTTCTTTATAAACTGTTGTAATTTTTTGATATACATAAAGAGCGGTATTTTCTGGTTCGTCCAAAATTAATGATTCAAGTGTGATGGATTTCAAAAATTTCTTAATGATGCTATTATTGCAATCGTTCATAATACAATAACTAATCAAGGTTATCACTAAACGATGAAATTATTTAGTTTTATTCTTGATTAATTTTTAATAGAACAATTTTATTTTAAGAAATAGGTTGACGAAATATATTATCTTCTAGATCACAGTTGCGTTCTCCAGTTCCGGTGGTGCCAAACGTGTTTCAAGGTTATTCTGATACTATTCTCTCGAAAATACGGTGAATCACGAGAATTGTTAAATTAGAAATAATTCAAACTCGAAACATATGATAATGGCGGACAAACTGATGTCATTCTCAGTTGCGTATAGACCAATGTGTACCACTTGTTATATGACATCACACTTGAATTATTTTTAGAGTGAGCTAGCTCGTTTGTTTAGATCTTATTTATAATTAATTTGTAACCTTTTTATGAACGTAGTAAATTTATTTTTTATGGATGTACATGATTCCCATTAAGTATAAGAAATGCCATAAACTTAGAGAAGTCGATATTTGATTAAACGTTAACTTGAAAATATAGGTTTATTGTATTTTATATAATAACAACTTAACGTTATGCATTTATAACTCGTTCTGAACGTGAACCATTTAGGTTTACCTTTATATCGGAAATTATAACAAAGGTCAAACGCGCTAAAGTCACGCGATCAGCCTGAGAAGATATGTAAAAGTACGTTTATATGGTAAGGTAAGCGAACCAACTGTTAATATTAAAAAATATTTCTAGAAGTAAAGAAAATGCTCTATCACCGGGAAAAAGCTTTGTGCTTTCCTCTCGAAGTAAGCTAAAAAATATTTGTACATTAAATGTTTTCTTCTATATCAAAACCAGCATTAGAAATATCAGTGGGAATAAGTGAAAATAAGCATGATGAAAGTTTTCTAAGTGTCTCTATATGTACCTATATCTCTTACTATGATATTATATACGTTTAATTTTAAGCATTACTCCTTATTATATTACCATTCACTTGAAACTTTTTCTTATATTGTTAAATCTGTATCTTCAAAGACATGTCGCCGGTGCCGTTGGTGTATTATAACCTTATATTATCTTTACTTGAGTATGCTTTCATGTTTTTTTTACAAAAAACCATCAAATTTTCAATATTAGGAATTAAAAGAAAATTAATATTAACTATTGTTGCATTACTATGAGTCTGCCTTCGAAGTCATTGATACCCGACGACATCTTCATTGAATCGGAATGTGTCCTTGAATGAGTGTTATTTGTCTTCGTAGGATTCTGAATTCATTAGCCGGTCTGGATGGTATTTGGCCAATCTATTCATAATCTTGTCACCTCTAAAAATTCAGAGTTTTTTTTTTGATAAACTAAACTAAATGTAATTATTCGAAATAAAAAAAAATGTTTAGAAAAATACTTTTATTATCCTCATATAAAATCTACTCAAGTAGCAACGCTGTATACAAAGGAACCATAAATGAATGTACCGTTTGTTTCTCACCTACATTGCCAAGTAATGCTCAATGTGGAACTAGAAAGATATTTGTATCAATGATAAATTAAATTAGTGACAGCAATTTATTTTTAATTATTACGCATTTAACAAATGCACGAAGCAATTAACGATTTGTTATCGTATTTAATAACATGATGTAATTTAAGTAATATACGTATTCGACTAAAATATACCTCTTATAAAAAAAATGATTTCAGCTCCAACTTTAGCATATATATTATATACTTGTTTGTGAGCAAAATATGGTGGTAGCTTATTAAACAGATAAGATAAGTTCCTGATATGAAAAGCTTCATGTTTGTGAAGATAAACATGCATTTAGACACAAAATACTATGGTTAGTACCTTTCGTTTAACAAATGTATAAATCAGGTGAAATAATATTAAAAGCAAAATAGACATATTTGATTTATTAAAATTCGACATAACTATTTAAAAAAAACGCCTTACAGACACAAGTGCTTGTTCATTTTAAATCCTTGAAAAATTGTATTACACTTGTGCGTTGCATTATAAATCATTTGGATTCCATGGGGTTGTTCAAAAACCGTTACTAACTAATGGCACAAGATCATTTAAAATATTTTGTAACTTAACTAATTCGTTTAACTTCTTACTACATGAAATACTGATCAGGACAGTTAGGTTAGGTCAGTTAATACAAGGGTTCCTCAGAGTCTGTCTTGGTCCACTTCATCTTCTTATTTATATAAATGACGTCCCTAATCTCTTAGGTGGCGAAGCAGTATTGAAGATTAACATGCTATTAAATATTTTTTTTAAATGTATAGATTCACAGCGTGAATCTATACATTTAAAAAAAATATTTAATAGACGATACCAATACGATATTTCTCAGTGTCATCGTTGATGATAAAATCGTATTACGCCCAATATCAATAGATTTTAAAATAGACTCAGCTTTCAATTATAAATATGTATTTGAAATACTTGATAATGTTATGAATGTCCGTAACACTAAAGACATTTCAGCTTTCACATATACTCTCTTACTTAAAAATCTTTAAGTGGTGTTTGCTAAGATATATATATATCTTAGCAAACAAACAAAAAACCTGTTCCTGTCAGGTCTGCGTATTTTTTTCCAGAAGTCGTGGCAGAAAAGTTGGATACTAAATAAATGTAGCGCTTTTATAAAGAATAAAGACATTGAGGTGAATACAATTGGGCATAACAATGCCTACATCTATAAGACATAATACAGGTACAATAAGAGTAAATAATCTAGACTAGAATTATTTCTGTTTTCGAAAAATATACGAACTAAAAATTGATTATAGTTGAATATGTTTATCCAATAGTTAGCCAATGAACTGTATGCATTGAAATGTGTCTTAAATTGATTTGTAAATAATTATCTGATACGACTCGCGCGTCGCTCATTGTACATTGATGGTAGTATGCCAGAAACCTTCACGCAAATGTCAACAACAACTGTACAAAGTTTCAACTCAATTGGACAAATGCTATCGGAATGTATAGGAGACCAAAAAGAACCAATATATTTTTTATTAATATTGCTCTTAAACCTAAGCTAATATTTTTTTAACATAAAACAAATTAATAATTAAATGTATAACTTGGGATAATTTGTCTCTTTCCAAGAAGATAAGATTTCACAGGTACCTAAAAAAGTAATAAGCCTTAAATTATAGTCAACATGTTACCCATACCTATTGATGAGAGTGTAAGACAAGCGGTATATACTTTGGTACACTAGGCACGATGTTTGATATAAGTGTCCCAGTAGGTCTACTTTTAAGTGAAAAGTAAACCATTATATTTTAATTGACAGCATAAAGAATACCTGTAAACAAATAGTGACTACAGAACAAATCCATCTTCTATTTGTTTCAAGGAGATTAAATCCAGAGAGCTTAGAATTATAGGTCAGTCTAATCACTTATCTATTCTTTTGAAAAGTTGGATACGGAGAAAAGCACAACTTATATTGGTACTTTGTTGGAAAATATGCAAAATTGGTTAACAAGAGACCAATAAGGAGTGACCAACAGACAACTATTGAGGCGCAACCCTAATAAACAGAACAAACATTATGCATTGGGATACTAGAGATGGAATATCATTGAGGATGCCAGCTATGTAAATGTGAAGATGACAGCTATCAAACCTTATGACCATTCTGGACTAGGGTGATCAAGTTCAAGTGAACCAGTTGAAAAAAGCAAAACAAAAAAAATACCTACTATGAAAATGAAATCTCAAAAAACCTTTTACCATACAAATATTAGAACCTTCAACAATAGGAAGCTAACAGATTTATGTGTAAAATATTTTAAAAAATATTACTTTCGGCTCCAAACTGCATTCTTAATATTGATACTTTCTTATAAAAATCCATTCTTAAAATGTATGACATTATAGGGTTATTAATTTTTAAAAGTTATTCTTGAATAACTTACACTTTCTACTAGCTTATACTCTAATAAATTACAAGAAAACTAAACCAGAGTTCACAGATAAATATTTCAAAAATACAAGTCGTTATTTTTCTGAAGCAGTACTTGCTTTAAATATCATACCATTTCTAGACATATAGTTTAAAAAATTAAAGAACCAACGACTAATTTAACTTTTGAGTGTTTTATATATATATATATCTTTGTTTTACATTCCTTATAAACCATAAAAAATACAGGTTACAAATGAATGATATGAACAGATGTATGGACTATTTCATGATGTTTATGATTTTTTTATAAATTTGTTTGCCTATTATTTTTGTTTGGCTACTTATAATCATAAATAATATACATGCATAAGCTCTACAATTATGCATGTATCTCATTCCACTTCTATACTATCTAGAAACGTACATGTAGTTTTAGCTGTCAAACAGTTGTTTAAAGTTAGCAGTTAATCTTCTCCTAAAACAGATAGCGCTTTTATCACTTTAGTTTTATACTCATATGTTCTTCTCGGCTTTGATAATGTTTTAACACTAGGGGATATGTTTTTATTACTAAATCTCCTTCATTAAAATCTCGATTATATACTCTTTTGAAAATATGTCAGAATTGATGTAAGAGATATGGTTAAAGCAGAACTTCACAATATGCTTAGCATTTGTGGAGTGAAATATGAAAAGAATTATAGGCTAAAGATGTGTAAACAAAAAGTCACTGGAAAAAATATTAACTCACCTGTTTCTCCATGCTCTTTTCCAGGAACTTCTTCGTCTTGTAAATTACTTAATACTCTCGTGGATTAAACTAATCACAGTCAATGCGCACACTTACAATTTTATTACATAAACAACTCAGTATAACCTTACTTATTTGCTATTTTAAATTTATAAGAACATTTTATTCGTATTTAACTTAAAACTAACGTTTTCTCAGTAAATATATTAGAACAATCAACTAAAAATTAAAAGCATTTAATATACAATATTATACGTCTTGACAAAATAGGTACTCAGTAAACAAATGACAATGTAATAGATGATTATTATGGAAAAACAGTGGACAATTTATTTAATTACAGAATATAAGCAACTCAATCTAATACGATTTCTTATTTTGATTTTAAAAAGGTATATAATTTTTTCACCTACATTGCGCAAAATTCACATTTCACATTTAAACTTCCTTAATTCACTTATTGATTGGATTAAGTCTTATCCTAAGTGCATGTCTTTTAATTTAAAATTCAGAATTGACAACTAATTATCTACCACTGCATTTTGTAGAAACCTACGCCATATTTGCAGAGTGATTCAGTGTTACCATATAGTAAAATATAAGAATAACATTATTTACTCTGTGCTATGGCTTCATTAAACATTAAAATAAACTCTTAATATACAGTATTTAATAATTAATGCAGGTATGAGGAAATATCACCTTGATACCTATATACCATCATCGATAATACCTATATAAAATACAAAAAAATACCTTTGTAGTACATAAAACATAAAAAATAGTGTTCTGTATAATATGTTCAATGTATCCAATTAAATAAAAAATAAAAAGTTAAATAAATTCTACAGAAAAAATAGCAAAACCAAAATACTTATAGCATCAGTATCTTCATTAAGTATTTTTTTATCAATAACACCTTACAACATTTTCTTTCACAATTAACTTCTTTGGCTTTATACAAAGTACCGCCAAACAGCAATAAATAGTAACTGTTGATTTACGGTTTGAAGAATGAATGATCCAGTGTTACTACAGGCGTTGAGACATTGGCGATTTAAGTAAAGATTAATATTTTTTACAGCGCCAATGTCTATGGGCGGTGGTCACCACCTACCAATAGGTGGCCAATATTCTTGTCTGTTTATATGAAATGTAAAAAAAGCTTATAAGCCATTTCATTTCCATAATTGCCAAGTTAATTTGTTCTTCTTTGGGCAAGATTATTTAATAAAATTCTTTAAATAAGTTTAGCTTTGCCAAATAACAAATGTAAATTAGACGTTATGAAAACTTTTATTAAGAAGACCTATCCCTCGAAAAAGATTATATAAGTAGATGATAAAAAATGTAAAGTTAATATTCGTTGATTTTCATCTAGGATAAATAATAATTCAATTTTATTTAATTACGTACTTTAACTTGAATGTTAAACTTAATGTGTCGGAAAACCATATACACATACTATGTTTGTTACCAGTTCTTTATGGTAGAATCTACAATTTAAATCAGAGGTAACTAATTTAATGATTCAAAATGGCTCCCAAAACCTACTTGAATGAAATATAAACCGATTTGATTAGATTTGTCACACTGTATGAGACCCCAAGGAAAATTAATTGCAGGAATCGCAGGGCTGCAAACCATACGATCTGTTTAATTTAATAAAGTTATGGATTATTTCGCATTATCGTCTATTTTTGACTTAGACTTGACTTAGCTGAGGACCCCTTGAATCCACGGGGCCCTGGGCTGAACCCCAAAAAGCCATATGGTTTTTCCAGACTTGCTAAATATTACTGCTTGGCGGCAGAATATATGATGAGTGGATGCTAATAACCAATATGTCACTAGGTGGCATGAATACTCAAATAAATTTTAAAGACTTCTGACGTATAATATTAGTTGGGTATAACGAGATTAAAATTTGCGAAAAACGTTTCATGGAACATGAGTACTAAGAAAGATTTTTTTCAAAATTTTATGGAAATTACTTATTGCTGATGTTAGCTATATAAAATTGGTTTTTATGTATTATAATATTAATGAACTAAAAATGCATGGTAAAGTTTATTTTGTAAGTTTTTTTTATAGTAAATTTTAAAACGAAAATTCTGTGTTATTTTATTCTTCTTTAAAAATATTAGTATAGTTTTTTGAAAATTCATTTACTAAGAAGGATCTGAATCTGAGGATAATAATTTTGCATAGATGTTCGCCTTTTCTCATTGTTTGATTCTGAAAATCGGTATTTAGGTTAACAAGTATCAGAGCAGTCATTTCAGACCTTTTGCAAATAAATTTCATAATGGGGTAAAATAGAAGTTATGTTTTATTAATCAATCATGTAAATGAATAACTTTTTGCCAAAAAACTTTGACACTTGAGAAAAATCGGTCCGTTTATATATAACGTTTCCGATGAGATAATTCACTGGGTTTATGAGCTTGTTTCGCGAATATTTTTAAATATCCATAAAGAAATATAGGATACTGAAGCTTTTTTTGTTAAATTTAACAACAAGATAATTTATTTCTTTATTTTTAAGATAGAATTATATTAATATTAAGATGCCTACATTTGTGTCACTGGCATTGATATAATTGGTTCCCCAATTTAAAAAATTAAGTAATGGAGTAACAGTACTATCCTATTAATCTGAACAGTTGTGAAATAGCATTGAAATTATGAGAATACAATCTAATTATCAGTATTTTTCTTGGTTTCTAATATTCATTATTTATATGATAATAAAATCTTCCATCAAAACATTTACTTGGCAACACTCAAGCACAACTGACAGAGTAGTAATCCGCAATCAATAAAAGCTTACTTTTCGGCATAATGTGGCAGTCTGTGACAGTGATTTAGTCTTCAAACTTCATTATATATACAAACATTAACAATTTTGATAGAACTTACTATCAAATTAGGACTTTTTTGTTCTTCTCGTATTTTATACATATTTTTATTTATTTATAATTTTCTTAGATTGTTATATTACCTAAGAAAAAATGGGTAAATCATTTTGTTAAATTTGCCATTTTGTAGGGCTCTATATCCAAATATAATATGCTTTTCTTGTTTTAGATCACATAGTTGATGATCAAGGGAGCTTGAGGGATTTTCTTAAAGAGGCAGAGCTTATGCAGTATTTCGAGTTATTCAGGTAAATAAAACTTTTTTACTTCATTTAGCGAATGTAATTTTGATTAGTTTAGCGAAATTTCTGTGTCCTATATTCGCAGCGCATGTACTGAATTATTGATTCGTAATAATGCAAGTCTATATGCAATTTGCTTTTGACTGAGAATTGAGAATCATAATAAAAATATCAAAAATAATTCATAAAGCTTTGTGAATAAAATGTGTTTCATTTTTGTTTTACTTGAATTAGCTTGCGATGCTTACAGCGATATAAAAACTGGTATTATTACTTCTATAATAAAAAAATAATGCCAAATGGTAATATTTACGAAAATTATAATAACTAATGTATCATATTAATAGTAGAATATTGCCTATTAATTGTTGTTAATAATAATGCTGTACTTATTACATATTTTCTTTTGATGCATAATTGCATTAATACAATTTTGCTTAAAACTTATTCACATACAAACAAATTTATTCTTTTGTTTCATATTATCTTGTAAAATAATATATATTATTTTATAGTTTTTATTTCAGTACAAGTCAAGTATTTGATAAAAATGTTGTATGATTAAATCAAAATACATAGTGTAATTTCAAGAATAGAAGTCATTATAATGTAAACAAACATGTGCACCTATAATAGTCTTGCAAAATTTTTTATCTTAAGTAATTGTACCATACATATATATTGCTCTATAATAGCATGGTGATGTGGAATAAATGTATTATATAGTTAACAGCACTAAATGAAAATGAAATATCCCAGGTGTAAAATTATTTGAAATGGGTATTTATAACAGTAATGTAGCGGTCGAGCACCAAGCTTTGGTTATATATTATATATACAATTACAAGTACTTTGTATACTTTTATATAAATCAAAGTTTCATTGTAATCAACATTTGTAAAAAATTCTAATGGAAACATATTGTGTACAATAGAGAGCCTGAAAGCTGACATAAAGATACAACATTATTATAGCAATAAATAATTTGCTGTATATATTATTGAAATTATAATAATATTGGTTTATCAATCATTTCTTAAAGCTAGATTCTCAGATGATCTGTTACCTTATAATTTTTACAAATACTTTTATCTGAATATTAGTTTATGTTTATAGACAATTATACATTGCTGATATTATATTGCGAGAAAGTTTACATGTGTAAGCACATATAAAAAATATCATATTACATATGTATAATTTTTGTTATAAGAATCTTACTTAGATTTAATATATTTAAAACAGTTTTTATGAAATTTATATTTTTTGGTATAATTTTACTGTGCCTTTATGCAAATATATTTTGCTCAGTGAAGTATGTATAGTAGATTATAAATACACATATCATGAACGTTGAAACTTGGTTATGTACAGAGATAAAATATGTGTTACAAAAGACTGCCTTATCGTTTATCACATCTTCATCAGTAGAGGACTTGAAGTTGAATAAAGCAATTTCAATTGAATAAATACTTGAAATAAATTCAACTATATTATATTATTTCTGAATAAAATATTTAAATAAATAATGTCAGTAATTAATAAAAATATATATGAACATACTATTGCTAGTAGGTAAATAAATAAAAAAAAAAAATCAAATAAAATCCAATACCAATAAAAGTATCAAGTATAATGTAAATGTTCATAGAGCAAGATAAAAACTTTTACTTGACTTTTAAAGGTAATGGGTTGACCCTGTCTCACCGTTAATTGGTAACGAGTTGTGTGAAGATACTGTATTGACAATAACAATGATTAAAATATCCTACTAATGGTATTCCGAAGTAATAGCAGAATTTATTATTATTTTTGTATTACACATTAGCTACAGTTAGCATTAATTTAAAAAATAATTTTATTTAAGAAAATCATAAAAAATATCATGGTATACATTGACCATGTTAGGCAAACATTTCATTCAAGAAGAGGTTATTTCTATTAATTATATATACAGATTATAAATATCTGGAAAAATAAATTGGGGCTAGGGTGAATTATCTACTTATTTAGATTTAGAAGTTAATTAAGAACGATTCTTAACTAACTTCTAAATGAGATAAAGAAGTCATCTCGAAAAAAATATTTGTATTGAAAAAATATTTAGGAAATGTACTTGAAATCTGTTGACATAACAATGAAAATTATAATTATATATTATATGGCTTAAAAAAACAAATATCATATAACCACCCAGTAGATGTGGAAGTAAATGTCTGTTGCTTTATTTGATTGGCTTATAAGACTCAAAAACGGTTAAACTGAGATTGATATGGTATGGAATAGATTGAAACAAAGTGCAATGATAACTTTTAAAAATAAATGTTTCGGTAATCACTTAATTACCGAAACATTATTCATATTATTCGAAGTATCGACGCTTCAAACTGTATCCTTCAAAGGATTCCACCACGCTGCTCCTGCGTGATTTGCTAGATGCATATGTGGCGGATATTCATTTGCCATAAGTAGATTTCCTCACGTTTTTTCACTTCACCGGTAAGCACGGTAATTTATCAATAAGAAAATGTATTGATGTTTGCCTAGGTTTGAACCCGCAATCTTCGGTAAAGATTTACGTATTCTAATCACTGTTCAGCTCGGCTCAGATGTAATTAGCAAACATCTGTGAAGTCCAAAAATTATGAATGCGTCGGTAAGTGGACAAAAGGAATTCCAAATCGCTGTGATTAATAACAAATATTTTATTCATTAAAGTCAGTTTTTTACACCAATAGTGGTTACATTATGAATCAGATTTGTAATATTTGCCTATGCCTCTTCCTTTTATTAGACCGAAGGCAGTTTCTAATTCTACTGTAATGGTTAAGTAATGGTTGAATTGTTACATCGGTCACACCAGAGACAACTGGTTTTTCTAATCGTAGAATCGAACCAGCGCATAGATAATAGCTGAGTGAGGCTGGAACAAAAGTTTTGAGCACACTGATACTCTAGTATACTTGTTAATATTTTTTTTATATATCAATCAGGGCAATGGTACATACCACTTATGACTTTTGTTACCGTATATATATTTTTAAATTAAATATTTAACTATAAATATGAAGTAACATTATACGTAATATTAACATACATACACAGTCTCGGCTATATTTTAAGTTTTTTTTTTTCAAATCAATTTTTAAAATAATATTTCTGAAACTAATAAAAAAAGCTATAAAAAGCTAAGATGAACTCACTTTAACTCATACAGTACACATTTACCTTCTTCCTTTTAAGCTGAATTAAGGTTTCTTTCTCCAATTAATAAAACGGTTTTTATTTATTTTCGAAAATCTCAAAGTAACGTTATAGTCAATTCAAACCACGAAGACGGAAAGTTCAACCAAAGAGTTTGTATTTTATTTGTTCTATTATTTAATATTTATCAATTGCATTTAGATTTTTTTTCAAAATGCGGTTTAAGGTTAAACAAATATGAGAAAAAGATAAGAAATATGGAGCAATAGTCGATTTTGAATAATGTAGCTTACCATTACTTGCTTCGGAAAAATGTTGACGTTTCCCAAATAACATTGGAAGGAAGTTTTAAAAACACAAATAAACGATTTAATTTAAAAAAAATAAACTCAGAAATTCGACGACCTTGTATGTGGGTAGGCCAGGCCTTCGCCGGATTTAAATCCAATCGGTAACATATGTACATAAATGGATATACATTCGATGTCGTGCAAAAATCATTGCAAATTATATTATATTATAATAAAAAAATATTTATATATACATATGTACAAATGTAAAATATTTGTATATATTTTTTAAAGAAAATATTATTTTACAATAATTTTAAGGTAGGTACTTAATTTTCTTAATATATTATCCAATATTTTCTACATTCAAGGATATGCTACATGCTAAAATGTAGTACTATAATTATCCTTAAACTCTGCAGAGTTTTAGAAACTCTCGAGCGGGTTTTAATTAATAATAAAATAATAATACATAATGAATATTGCACATAATATAATAAATACAATCATATGAATTCGATAATATGGTATCGAGCATACTTCCAGTTGTCTATGATATTTTTCTGTCTATTAATACTCTTGGCGTAGCAATATAACTTAATATATATTATATAGCATCTTACATGGCATACTTGCACAATAATAATTGGAGAAAACAGTGGGGCGCGTCATCGTTGATTAAACTATCCGTATTTGACGTATCATTTAATTTTGAGAGTCGCGGTAGTAAACAATGAAACAAAGTAGCATTTAACGTAACACCAATCTATAAATGTCCTTTAAAGTGTAGAACAATGTAATAATTTTCATTCATATCTCCCTTGATTCCAATTTCCCTAGATGAGTATAATTAAATGGAGTACTACTATGTCGTGATAATTATGTCAGGTTTTTAGATTTTGTACCCCTAACCACTTAGAATACGTGCGGTCCGATTCCATTTTGAATAACAATCAATTTCACCGCAACATTTGGATCTTGAAATAAATACAAACAAAGAACTTTTTAGAGAGCCCAATTGTTCTCGATATCGATTGCAGTAAATCAGACAATAGACTGCATCGGACGGAGAGGCATACGATCCCCGCAACAGCCTGTAACGTGAAATTGCCGTAATTTTGTATAATAATACAAAGATACCGAATGCCAATATGCGTAATCATATGAATCGAAGGTATTATAGAAATATCGTAATAATAGTTCATTGTGAATATATAAATGGCATTAATTCTCATTTTAATGTAATTGATAAATATCCCAAACCGAGATGGCCTAGTGGTTAAAACGCTTATTCGAAAATTTAAGTGCGGGTTCAAACCCAGTCAAGAACAACTGAATTTTCATGTGCTTAATTTGTGAAGGATAAGGAGTAAGCAAACCTGCATATCTCTAATTTCTATGAAATTCTGTCACATGTGTATCCACCAACACGCTTTGGAGTAGCGTGGTGGAATATGCTCCAAAATCTTCTCCTAAAAGGGAGAGGAGGCCTTAGCCCAGCAGTAGGAAGTTTACAGGCTATTAAAGTTGATAAGTATTCAAATGAATTTACCCTAATACATTTTTTTTTACTTTGAACCGATTGCAACGAAACGTTAAAAAAGTACGCTACTCGAATATCCGAGGAATAATTCAGCGCAAATAATATTACCCTATTCGTTTATATATAGTTTTTTTTTTCGTATTTTTTTTTGTGGTGAGTCTCAATCACAAATTAATGTTTTCTAAGATAACAACTATATTAATATGTACACACAATCAAATACTTGAGATTAGGGAGAGTTTTCCTCAAACTAGTTATGCTACGTCTATCTAAATGTCCTGATTTTTATATTTATACCGGTAAAATAAGGATTTATTTCTCGTGTTATTTTTTAACAATGAGATAGAAACATTCGTAAACCAATCTATACATCCGTACTGCCCGAATTCATCGTACAGCTTCATTTAATATTCAAACCACTCGTGATATACTTATTTATGTAGCCACATGCGTAAAGATCGGAAAATAAAAATAAAAAAAATATTTTTGATTACGATTGTTCTTGTATATGGGTCTGAGGTTTCAGACAGACAAATAAAATCGAATAAGAATACACTTATTTAATTTTAAGACAATATTTTAGTCATAACTGCACACAACTAAAATATTTATTACTTAACTATATATAAAACAAAAACTGTTTGATTTGGATATTTTTTTACGGACATTAATATACAAAATACAAGACGTGTTAAATATAACTGATTAAGTATAAATAATAATATTATTTTTATTGTTATAACTATTTTAAGGTTTTGTTTAAATATGTTATTATTTATTATTATCTTTGAAGTATTTAAAACAATATATTTGTCTTTGTTATCACCACTATGAAATATAGACAGACTTTGATTGAAACTACCATTACTTTTTATTTTATTTATTGGAAAGGCCGTGTACGATAGACGTCGTGATACTAATACCTAATACACGCTTTGCAATTATACCTGTCTCTGGGCGAAGACTAGAGCGAAGCGAGCATTAGCTCTAGGTGCTAGGTGACGAGACGTGGTAAAATACGAATGAAAATTTCAAACAAAACATAATATTCATCATTATGGTCATTGAAGACTACCTGTCTTCAATGACCAGGGCCTTGTAGATTAATTTTTACATAAAGTGATAAGGAGACAGGACATAGCCCACACGATTGTAGGGATCGAGGCTCTGACTGGGGCGCCAATATGATATGGCGCCTACAGAGGGCACCGAGAGACAATGGTACTCTAGTCGGGACAATATAAATACCATATATCCTGGTTATATCAACCCTAATTAATAAAGGCTGGCATTGATTCCATAAAATTTGTAGTTGTACTATATCAATTTAAATAATTTCCTATTGTTGCAGAGATATATTAAAAGTTAGTAAGTTGTCACAGTTAAAATTTGTCGCACTTGAAGATTTAGCACAAATTGGGCTCTCTAAGCCTGAACAAAGAAGGTATAAGAAAATCTACTCGAAATACTTTCCAAACGCTTATAAAGTGATGCTACGGAAAATTCTTAATGTAAATAAAAAAACAGAACCGGTTAGTATTCATATATATATAATATAACACAATAATGCGGTTAATATTTATGATAGCATGTGTATATAATGTTAAATAAAAAATGTTCTGTATTAATATTTTAGCCGAGACATGACCTAGGTTTAATACCGAGCGAATATCAATCGATAACAGATATTAATGTAAAAGTTCCTACAAAACACATAATATCCATCGAGGATATTACTATCAATAAAGAACTAGGTATGGGCCAATTTGGTGTTGTACAACAAGGGACATGGACAACAGGAAATCAAAGGGTGAATATTTTGTTTGTAAAAGAAAAACCGAGTATCTGTGTTTTATATCCGAATAAACAAAAAAATTATTTATTTATCAAAATGTTAATTCACAGCTACAAGTGGCAATCAAATGCTTGGGAAATGAGCGAATGACTTCGAATTCAACAGAATTTTTAAAGGAAGCCGCCGTAATGCATAGTATAGAACATCCTAACATTGTACGGTTGTATGGTGTGGTTCTACATTTAGATTCATTGATGTTGGTAGGTTGATTGATTGGTTCTAAGTTCTACTTCTATATATAAGTTTAAAATAATGTGTCTTGATTTGTAATATTTTTAATCTTCAGTGTTATAATTCAAAGAGAGTATCAAAAGAGTTTATTTATGATATTATGTAGGTAACAGAGCTCGCACCGTTGCGGTCGCTTCTAGAATGTCTGCGTGAGGTCACTCTCAGAAGTAACTTCTCGGTAGCAGTTCTTTGCGAGTTCGCTGAACAGATCTGTGATGGAATGACTTATTTGGAGAATAAAAGACTGATACATAGGTAAATATAGTTGTGATACGATGTGAAAATGACAAATAAAATTTTTTGCTATTAAGATATGCTATCAAAGAAAAGTTTTTGTATTGTCATTAATATTTCAGGGACTTGGCAGCGAGGAATATTTTAGTTTTTAGCAAGGACAGGGTAAAAATCTCAGATTTTGGATTATCGCGGGCATTGGGCGTAGGCAAAGATTACTATCAGACTAACTACAACGTGAATCTCAAATTACCTGTCGCGTGGTAGGTCTCGTATAATTTAGTTAGTTATGCAACATTCGTATTTATAAATATCTAAAGTATTTGACCGACAATAACTATAATTACTATGGTTTGCTTTTCGAACTCCTGCATAATTTTGGCATCATATTATATTAAGAATGTATTATATATTACACGATATTGATGTGATTGTTATTTTTCTAAAGGTGCGCCCCAGAATGCATTTTGTACTTAAAGTTTACCTCGTCGAGCGATGTTTGGGCATTCGGTGTATGTTTATGGGAAATGTTTACATATGGCTTTCAACCATGGGCTGCATTTTCTGGTCAGCAAATCTTGGAAGCGATTGATGCACCCAATTTTCAGGTAAATTGAATGGGTACTTTTGATTTCTTAAATAATATATTCAATGTCAACTGATAAATTTGTAGTAGGTAGGTAGGTTACCTATTTATACCAATCAAGACTGGCTTGTACAATGCCCTACCACTAAGTAAGTTATTACAATCTCTGTAAAATTGTCAGTAACATTGTGTGAACATATATTTTTGCTTGCAGAGACTAGAGCGTCCGGAATGTTGTCCTGACGCGTATTATTCGTTGATGCTAGAGTGCTGGTCACATGATCCGAATGATCGACCGAAATTCAAAGATTTGGGTCCTAGGTTACCACAGCTCAGACCTGACGAAGTAAGATAATATACTTACACATATTTTAAAGTATTAAAACTTTATTATTTTCTATAACAGTAATATTCATTGCCATTCAAAACACATCTTATACCATAAATTTTAAAATACATAATAATAATTCGTGTAGGTTGAAGTCATAGCTAATTATAAGAAAACAGAAGACGGCAGGCGCAGTAACTTTCTGGAGTACAAAGTCGGGCAGAGGATAACAGTTCTTGGAAAAGAGTAAGATATATAAATTTAATATGTAATCTTTGCATCTGATTTTCTGCATTGTGTTTAACGCCCCTCACCGCTCCACCCTATAACTCCTTTCAGAAATTATACTAAATCAGCTATGTGGTATGGCGTCCTACCTGGCGGAGCCTGCGGCATGTTCGACCCGAATCACACGAAATTATTTATCAGGCATGAGGTGAGAAACATCATATGAAATCATGGGTGAATTGGCTCATACCCATTTCTGCTTTTTCTCCCTTGATACTTAACCGGACTTCG
Organism: Vanessa atalanta; assembly: GCF_905147765.1. NCBI lineage: Eukaryota > Metazoa > Arthropoda > Insecta > Lepidoptera > Nymphalidae > Vanessa > Vanessa atalanta. The sequence continues at coordinate 11,580,139 of NC_061902.1, read as the reverse complement.
TTGAAATCCTGTTTTTTTTTTACAAATTCATGTGTGTTTCATTGTAGAATTGTGTTTTCAAAGGGTATTTGAATCTATATTACGTATCAAACTCCCTTTTATTGTTATCATATCATCAATTTCTAAAGCCAGTTTAAAAAATGCTTTTTACTGCAATCGAAAGACGTTTGAATTTGATGCTTTTAGTAAATATTCGATCGTAGAGAGCGTTTTTAACGAATTTTCTTTAGAGAGGTTCATTAGCTCCTTCACTGTCACCGCATCCAACTCGTAACTCCACTCGATCCATACGTTCATCGCTATTGCGGTCCGACGTGAAAAGACACACATACACGGGCAAACGCACGATACAACGCAGCATGATATCGAGCCCGCAGGGGGAGGTGAAGCATACCGGTCACGTGGGCCTTGACGGGGCTTACTTTGGTGATCTTTCGTTCCTGGATCCAACAGGATGTGTAAGTATATAATTCAAGCTAAATGTAACAACTAATCAATAGTTAATAAGAATAACTTAATATTTGCATCTGAATATGTTCAAAAATATCAAGTTTTTTATAACTATTAGTAATATATACGAGCAATACTGTGCATAGTATATATATCGTAGTTATGCTTTGATATTTATAATTCAACGAAATCGCGTGATACTAAATTGAAAAGAAACACTTTTCAGATGTGCTCATTTGTTCTCTTTATCTAAGTAGTACCTCTGTATCGAGAATACCGTCGTAATATTCTTACGTGTCGACTACTTTATCAAATTACTTCTAACGACATAATTATGTATTTACTGGTTCGTTAACTTAGAACGTGGGGAGGTCAAAGAATAATAGATGGAGGGTAATTCAATGTTTCGAAGTTGGTTAAGAAGTTATATAAGGCAGCCATCGCAACATGACTCTTGTGATTAGCGACTGAGTCGTGCAAAAGACACATTTAAAGACGACTTCCGCAGTAATTTTTCCTAATAGCATGTTTTATTTTTCGAGCAATTTAGTTTATTATCTTCCCGTGATAATGATACTTTTATATATTTATTCAATAAAATCTCTTCTGAATCTTGAAAAACTGAAACTGTAGTTTAAACGCCCGTTTGCGACGGTACAAATTATATGGTGGAGCTGTGACTTTATTTTGCCATTGCCACATGGACTCCTGTTCTAACTTATCTTATTACAAATATACCCAAGTTTCGGCCCTTGTCTCAATTCGCTTCATGAAAGTATTCTAGCGGTCTTGATAGACGATATTGATTATCGTTGTTCATACACCCAATAATTTCTGAACTCTTTTTTCAAACGATCATCCTAAAACATAAGAGAACAATTTCAATTTTAAAGAATGTATAATTATTCTCCCCATTGTATAAAAAGTTAAGATAACATATCTTCTAAAACTATCGATCAATAACGACAAATAACGACTGTTATACGCTTTGTCAGATTATATTTTTTCTTGATACAGCTTTGCAAACCCGTAATTACCACGATATATTCTGCCACCAAACAGTAGTATTTAGTATTGCTTTGTTCTGGTTTATAAATGATAAGTGAACCAGTGTTACTACAGGTACAAGGGACATACCTCCTAGGTAGTATGGCTCCCTAGGTTGGTGGCGCATTGGCTATGTAAGGAATGGTTTATATTTCTTACCAATGTATATGAGCGGTGGTGACCACTTACCAACAAGTAGCCCATTTGCCCGTCCGCCTACCTATACTATAAAAAAAACGATGTGTTTCTTTATTGTGAAGTTAATATTTTCTTCTTGTGAAGTAAATACATTGCTCAGCTCTATATTTCCATTGTGTCAACTTTGAAAACAATGAATTCTTTATAATGTTAACATATACATGACGCATAATGCCCTGTGCTACTGCAGTTTGAAAAACTTCGGTATTATATGTGTAAAATTAAACTGCGCCATAAAGTTGTTCGTAGAAGTCTATTCAAGCGTTCAAAAACATATTTTGAATTACAATAGATTTCAGGTGATCTTTAAGGTGAACAACAAAATGCAATCGCACTGCTTTAGATGTGCGAATATAACTGCAACTGCGTAGGTTACACAAGTTCTGTTCGCGAATAATACGATTATCTAAAATATGGCATTATGATCGTAAGATGCTTCGTCCGATAATATTGTCTAAGTTTATTTTTATTTCTATTGAATGTAGTAAACAGCTAGGCAGGATGCATTTCCGTTCATAACAAAAGTCATTCATGTAAGGCGATTATGCCGAGGGTGAAATGTCACTCGGGTTTACACTTTATCGAATAGAACAAAGGCTGGACGGCAAAGTTCACTGGCTGGTCAACTGTCTGCTTCAATAAATCATTATAAGCCGTCCTTGGGATACGTTCCTGAAATTTTGTACACATTAATATATATTTTCCTAGCTAATCTTCCCGGCTTCGCGTGTATTACAACGGTCGCGTGTGCTACAGAAAACGTTTATGTAATGCGTATAGCTCTATTAGTTTACGCGGCGCTCGCCATCAAGGCTCCTAGTCGGCATTATTTTTCTGGCAGATTCAACAATTTTCGTCTAGTTTCAGCTAATTTACACAAAACATTTTGATAAATAAATAACCACACCTAATCACACCTAAATCTTACTTTATCGTGAATCTCTTCGTCCATTACTGAAAACCTCATAAAACTCCTTTCGGTAGCTTTTGATTATGTCGGACAAAAAAAAAGAGGCATCGGAGGTTTTTTTTTTTATATTATGTAGTCAAATGATGAGAAATTGATATTTGCATTTATTGCATCAATAATTTTATGCTGAAGGTTACGTCGTTGTATCAGGTAGAAAAAAAGTGTTAAAAATAGGTTCTGGTATATAATAAAGCTCGATTTCCAAGAAAGTATTTATGAAAGAGAAATCATTTCCAAATTCAACATTTATCTCTACTTGGAAAAGATAAAAATATGTATGTGAACGAGAAGATCAAATCACTTTACTTTGATTCTACCGTAATTTGCTAAACATATGCTACGTTCTGGATGAAAAGGCTAAGTGTAATATAATAACTTCAAAATAAGGTTATCAGAGGGCAGCATAATTTGCGATCAAATTTTTACATAAAGGGAAAAGAAAAAGAGTGTCGGCCATTCTAAAACGAATAAGTCAAGGGTTATATGCACTTTCTTTAATGAAGTTGATAAATATTTTTCTAAAAACTTACGGTGCTATTTTTTTATCATGAGTTGAATTGCATAAGATGAAAATGTCTACCCAAAAATTTTCACTTTCAATTTTTTCTATTAAAATGTTGATATTTTTTGTTCTTACATAGCAATGAGTATAAAATTCGAATATCTTAGGTAATGCTTACGTCGGAAAATACGTTCACGATTTACGTTGTAGTGTCGTTCTCAAAAACTGACGTGTCCCATAAATCACATAACATCGCCATTTTACATTTTTATTATGTGCATAGATCACAAAGGAAGCGGCTGTGCGATTTTACTCGAGACGTGACGTTGTGACGTTGCCAAATTTGTGACAACAAACTAGAGCCATTTCTACAGTATGATAAATAAGATATTTTATTTTCAAGTTCAACATACATATACATAGCTTATAGCTATTCGTTACTATTGTTATACATTCAAACATATAGGTACAGGGTGAATTTTCCAAAAAATACCGAGAGAGCCTCTGGATCGATTTTTAATGAAAACTAAAATTGCATCGTTTAAATTTTTATCAGAATTTAGATCATTTGATTTGGCGACATTAATTTAGAGTCTGAAATTTGTGTACTATCCCTTGCCTCAGAAAGCACTTAAATTTGTCGGTTCTGTATCTGAACTTTCTTCGGCCATCGATATTATTATGAGAGCGAGGAGGGGAGTGCGCTTGATGTACGCACTCAATTATGCACTATAACATGACATGCGCAGTTGGCCAGAATCCCTCGTGGATTGCAGCTATGGTTGCAATCGTTCAGGACATAACTTAAGAACGATATACGAATCACATGACCGATTCAATATTAATAAATGTATTGTATTAATAACCTATGAATAATGATATCTTTCACTCTTGACGATTTTATGATAGATTCTTATATTTCCACAGCCACCACGTCAGATCGTGACCCCGTATAAACCATCCGAGGATTTGGAACAAGTTCCGTTAATCAATCCCAATTCGCCATCTCATCTCACTGCCACAACTAGTACTTCTCCGTACCCGCTGCTGAGTTCCGGCAGACAGGCCAAGGCTGAGTGCGATGAAGTCGATCTATCATGTAAGTAACGAAAGAGATAATAAGTTATACGAATGATATTATTTCGTGAACACATTTATTTTCTTATTAAAAAAATATTTATGTTTAATTATGGCTCCACTATGCCTTGATTGTCTTACATATGGCACAATTTTACAATAATCACTAAGAGGTATTCTATTTTAATGAATAAAAATATAAAAATATACATCCACTAGATGGCGACAAGTCCAAGAACTCCAAAAAGCCTCAGAAGCCCCAGAAGCCTCACAAGTCGATCTCCGAACCGACAACGAGTAAAAGTCTTCTCGGCAAGGTAAGGGAGAAGGTAACATTGTTATTATCGTGTCCAGCAACAAACGGTAGATATTATATCATACTATCTGTGATCTGCGGCCTTATGGGTTTAAGGTTGTATCATAGAGTAAATATGTATGTGTAATTTGACTAAAGGTACCTGAAATACTCACTATAATAAAATAATTATTTATATTTGTAATTTTTCACCATCCTCATTCCTCATCAACAATGGACAATCCATTTTTAGTAACTTGCAAATAACTACTTTAAAGTTACATTGGCGTAATAGTGCAAAACCCTGTTATTAAAAATACTAGCTGAAACTGCGGCTTGAACCGTACGTAATTTATAAAACTTTACCTATAGTTTAAAAACCTTCACTCCTATCCGGGACTCAAACTCTCTCAACAACGGTTCAGCGGTGTAAGCGGACGTTCATACTCACATACAGAGTTACGTTATGTGAGTTATATTAGTCTAGATGACACCTAGTCTTGTTGCCTCAAGTGGTGACTGTGGGACTGAAATTTATAGAATCTGTTATCATAGTTCCATTTCATCTTTAAAACGTCAACTGATTATATTTATCGTTTTAAACTTCACGATCATGGCCCTATGTTGTGAATTGCAGGTTAAAAGCGCTACACTTGGCCGCTCGCACAAAAATGAAGACGCAACTTCAAAGAACGATGAAGTTCACGAGTATCATGAAATATCAGATACTGAGACGGTGAGTAGCAATTTATTTCAATTAGCTTAAACCAAGTCCAATAAGTTATATTACTCTCTTTAAAGTTTTCATTAGACAGCATTTTTCAAGGCATGCTGTTTAATGCAAACTTTACAGGATACAACTTTAGGCATTTGCCGCCGTGATCGAAATCGGTAATGCCGACATCATTGTACTTTAGGTTTCCGTCGCTCAAATGAAAAAAAAAAACAGAACCTTATAGGATCATTAGGTTGTCTTTCAAGAATCTTTATCTCGGGAACACGTGGATTTATCGAGTTAAAACGATATACTGAAGTCTCTGGAAGTTGTAAAAAAAATTAAACTCATAAGTATACGTAAAAAAAGATACGGCCATTTGTGCCTCAAAAAATGTATATTTCGACACTCGAGGTAATCAAAATGAATAGGTTTTTTTCCATTGACCTGGAAATTCCATTGAACTACGAAATTTGACAAGTCCGTCTTAAACTATAACTATAGGGTAAAATCTGAAACTAAACATGTGTAATGAAATCATTAAAAGATAGAGTCTATATGCCAGGTCTGGCCGTTCAAGATTTTATTTGAATTATTCGTATCACGTGGAGTATCGTATAAAAGGGCTTCATTGGCACAAGCTTAAACAGATTTTTAATTATTTTCAGTCACTATTCACAAATCTGGATTAAATTTGATATTAAAGTAAATAAAAATAACTATTTGTTATACTATGTCCCTTCATTTTTGTACGGAACCTTCGGTGGGCTAGTTCAATTCGCATTTGTTCGGTTCCTTTATTATTAGGTTTAATATCTAGACTACGATTTTAACTTTGATAGGCGACCAGTATACAATAAAGCACTATTTATAGTGAATAAAACAGAAAAAATACTTTACGCGTATTTTAAGCATAAAACGTTTGACTAATTATTATCAATATAAAATATAATTACAGGATAGTATTGCTGCCGAGATGAAGACAGATGCATTTCCTGAAAGTCCTGCACTACTAGTAAGAATATATTATATATTATAGTATTTTGATGTGTTAATTTAATTAATATTAATGACATTTTATAAAGAAAGGGAATGTTCTAGACACCAAAATACGGAAGCAAAGACAGATCTTTAAATAGTCATTATTTTGTTGGGACTGACTGAAACACTTTTCAACTTTGTCATAAAGTGCTAATATTCCCCTATATACAAAGACAACTTTGTACAAACACCAAAAGATTGATAAAGTATCAGAGTTCAAATTATTGTTATTAGGAGTGTTCATTAATGTATTAACATTCAAATTAGCTTAAATAAATAAACTAGTAAATTAGATAAGAATTTTAAAAAAATCTACCCTATATTGAACAACTACAAGTACTAAAAGTATACTTGGCCTTGGGACGCTTGTCCCAATTTAATAAAATGCATCCTGTAGGGATTAGTTCATGTAAGTCACATATATACATATAGATATAGAACAACAAGCAGACACTATACATATCATAACCAAGACTTGTAAAAACATCTTAATTATAACGTATATCCTATAAACAATGGGTTCTATTTAACAATCCTCTCTCTAACCTCGCTCTATGACAAAATAAAAAATATATGGTAAAACAAATTAGCATTTTTTTTTTTTTCATCAAACAAAAAAAAAAAAATGTATGATAATGAGTAATATGCCTTATTTATCAATGATTTTTTTGACACGAGTGTTGAATTTTTTAAAAGGCCAAGTTAATTGTATTTAATGATTAACATTGTTCATACAATACATATACGTACATAATATGAATATACACACTCCTTAGTTCTAAGTATTGTATGTTAATTTATTTGTATTTTTTTATTTATTTTCAGTGTTAAGTATTATTTATATTAATTTGTTTAAGGAATAGGAAGAGTGGATGCCCTGAGAAACAGGTTTTTAAAAAAAAAATAATTCAGGATACTGCAATTGTGAGCTAACGCATAATCTAACAAGAAATTTCATATCATTTTCATTCAATTCTATTCCACATCTTGTCAATATCTATGGGGGAGGTGCAACTTTGCAATCTTCAGCTGTACTAACTTTTACTACGGTCGTATCAAACCATTTTAGACTATGAAGATAAAGTAACAGCACGTAAAGGCAAACCATTGTCTACCAATGTACTCCACTGCGGGTTGGTGGATATGTCAAAATTCCATTTCATTCCACACATGCAGTTTTCCTCACGATGCCTTCATTCACTATCGAGCATGGTACGAATTACAAATAATATAATTGTCACTCCGAAAACCCGTCATCAGTAGTGCTTGCCTGGATTGGAACATATGATCTTTAGTTAGAGTTGACTTATTCCATCATGTAACTCTTTGTCCATCTCGATAATACTTCTGCGTATTATAATTGTAAACTGTTAATTTATTAATGTAAAATATTTTGTTATTTTATAGAAGGGTTGCGGGGACTTCAGTCAGAGCTTGCTGGATGAAATTGATTCGATTTTTCGAAATCTGGATAATACCAAACGAGTGGAAGAAGTGAGTATCGATTTATATATGAGTAAGAATTATTCAAAAAAATATTTAAAACTGAAACAAAATTATGCATGAAAATGTGGATTAATTTAACGTGGATTGTTATTAATTCCACATAGTATCGTGCTATGTTACATTCGAGCACTTGCCATTCTCGTTAAATTATTATTTGCGTATGCAATTTTGTATGACATGACGTATTATATGTTTTAAGATTATTTTATTTAAAAAACTATTTTAACGTGGAAGGCGTGCCTCTCTAAGACCACAGCCTACACAAACTTGTTACTGTGCTATTATATCCGTTAAATATTCCACATTTTTATAATATAATACAATACAAATATATATTTGTTAAGATGATATTCAATAACAACAAAACGATTTCCTTGTGGACTTGTTTATAAGGAAAAAAGTTCATTTTAAAGTTTTTACATTGCAGAGTTCGGACGAAGATTTATCGATATATGGATTCAAACCGTCCCATTATCAATTAGCTTACATTTAATTACACGCATCCAAAAAAGACGATAAAATGTAAACAGCATACCGTTACAATGATTGGCATTAATGGAAGTTATATATCTTTTTCCAAATTTCGTACATTCAGGTTCCTATATATTTTTTGGAGTGCGGGTAAGAGTCGGCTTGAGTGTAATTACAAAATTTAGAAATATTTGCTATACTTTACTCACTATCTAAACGCATTGACAGAGTTATTCGGAAGATGTTAATTTACAATCACGCGCTAAAATGTAGATTAATATTTTCTTGCAAGCTTATTTTTAGTCTTAAATATATATATATGGTATTGCCAGTTTAAATACTTTTACAATATTAAATTTTCGACTTTATTGTATTATATCCGGTAGATTGTATTTTTAATGTAGTTTTTAAATTATATCGTTGGCTTGTTTTGTAGCCAAATGTACGAGTAAAGAGGACTTATATACGTGTATGTATTCATTATAAAATAATATTGATGTTTTATGTTCCAATTTCAAAATTACGTTTTTTTTTTATATAAATGTCTTTAAGGGTCTATAACATTTTATACAAATGTTATTTGTGTATGTTTCTTCTTTGGTAAATTATTTTATGTTATCGTTAGATCGTCAATGTTTACGAATAATTAATGTCTATATATTGGAGTCATTATTTGGTTACTAATTAATCGTCAATATTTTAATTAATATCTAGTAATAAATTTTTATCATTGAATCGCTTTATATAAATATACTCGAAATTTAATATACGAGGTAGTTCATTAGGTAAAAGCAAGTCTGATATAGTAAATATAATCTTATATTCTACTTTGGAACAACCAGCCAAACATTTTCTAGTGCACACTAGGGTTCATTTATAACGATAAAACTTTTAAATATGCATATATCTTGTCCAATTATTATTTATATGAATAATCTATTTACTATCTTTTAGTTTTGATTCAACGATGTCTTTATTTGTCCGCACATATACGCTGAATTCTCTAGAATGTAAAGTAAGAAATATACTAATTATATTAAACATTATTCAAATTTTTCATATTAGAAACATAATTCGTAAATGCATTAAAGAGGTAAGACTTTCAATATTGAAAATGCACCGTACGTGAATATTTTACATTTTGAACACGTTAAGGAGATATAAAATCAATTATTTCTAGTGGGTTAGTAGCATGCTCTTTTGTTTAGTTTGGTATTGTACTAGAACTTTTTGGTTGTACATTTTTTTATGTAATTTACATAGACCTCTTCCATAGTGATAGCAGTCAATTATTTGTAGTATAGTAGAGTTTATATTGTATGTAAAATTTTTTTTTAGTAGACATTTATGTACTTATTTATAATTTTAATTTTCTACGTTGTAGTTTCGTCTCTTTACCTTTGTTATAACTTTGTAATGTACTTCAATAAATTTAAACATTTTTTTTTTCAATTATATACAATTTTTCGTTTTTGTAATCAATTGATAGATAATCAAGCCTTTGTTTAAAACTTTGCTAAACTTTGTTAATTATATTAATACCTTTTTAATCGTCATTGAATTGTATGACTTTCCGCTAAGTTATTCTATCGTAAATAAGGCCTGAGGGTAAAACTGAAACAGTATCGCTTGATACCAAAGAATATTTATAATTAATAATTATCTTCCATTTTCATTTTTTGGAATCATATAATGTTGTTATATTCAATGATAAATAAATAACAATGGGATTGCTTTATAGCCGAAAAGGACATATGTACGTATACATTTTTAAATTATATTGATGTTCTATGTTCAGCAATGAAATGTACAAAGTCCCCGTAGGGCGAAAAGTCACTAAATCACAAAATGACTATATAAATGTTTTATATAATGACATTAAATTATTATAATGATTTATAAATATCATAAAACGTGATAACACTTCCTTCAATTTGCAATATAAAAAAACAGTAATAATCTTACTGCAATATAACTGGGACTCTTCATTTTTATTTTAGAATATAAGAGAATAGATTAATTTGACACTCCGACCACTCAAACCTAAAAGAAAATTAATTAAGATCATCTTTCTCTTTTTAATTACCAAAAGATAAAAGTTTTCACATAACCCAAGACTAACTATAGATAAGTTCTATCGAAATGACTATTGGAGTAAATCCCCTAAGTTAATACGATAAACTTTAATTTTAAACATAATTAAAAAAAAAAACCGTGACACATTTTTTCAATTTCATTTTAACTCTTGCACTTGACTTTTCGGTCTACGAGGGCGATATGTTGTCGTTGCTTAAAAACTGTTCGTGTGTACAATATGTGTTGTATTTGCTAATATCCATCCGCTTCATCTTTAAACATTCCACTTTTTTTTTTTTTTTGTTGCAATCGTTTAATATTGTTATATTGGAAATCAATGATGCATAAATAACAATGAATAACAATCGGCTTGCTCTATAGCCGAAAAGGACATATGTGCGTATACATTTTTGTGTTATATTGATTTTCTATGTTCAGCAATGAAATGTATATATGTTGTCGTAGTTTGAAAGCTGTTAATGTGTGTTGTATTATCCATCTCATTATGAATGTTACTGTTACTTTGAATGTGTTATATAAATATACTATTCATGTTGCGTGGAGTTATTGCTCGGTAACTTGTCATAGTTATTACTTAATGTTATATTTATTATAAATTAAAGAAAAGGTAGGGCAAAAGTATTTTTTAGATCGTGGTCAGTTTGACTTGGTGAGTATAGCAATTTCAAGGAATAGTTTAGTGATACGATAATAATTATAATAACACAGGTCAATGCATTTTGTGATTCATCAGCCATATTACACTCAGCGCACAATAAGTAGTTCCGAATAATTATTGTATCGTCTCGTGTATGTTTTAGTTCCTTTTTTTAACTTAGTTTTTTTCTTGTAATCCTACAAATCATTTTAAATAATAATTAATTAAAATGATTCTTAGGGTGTTATATAAGTCATAACTTATTTTAAAACTCATGAGCTGTAAATTTTATTTAGTTATTGCTATTTGTATAAATATATACGTTTGATTTGATGTTTTATTAATAAGTACGATGTGTCTGTCAGTCATCACTTTTTAATAACATTTCTTTTGTAATCGTTATAAAAATGATTATGCATGTATTACATTTTTATTTGGTGACTTACGCAGTCAATACTATTCATTTTTTTATTTGCTTTTATAAAAGCATGTTTTTATAAATACGTTTTTAATATTTATAGTTTGCACTTTTTTCAATTTGTTTTTTTTTTTGTCAGTGATTTAGCTTTGTGACATCCATGAGTATATTTGCATTAATCACTACATTGTGTATGTATACTTTCAGGTCAGAACTATGCAGAGCGAAGTAGAAGCGGCCCTAAGGTAAATGATTTATTTTTTCTTAAAATATAAACAAAATGACTTATTTGAACGTTAATATTTTGAAAGCCTCGTACAAATATTATAATTGTGAAAGTAAGTCTTGTAAGACGATTTTGACAATTTTTTCTGCGCTACTACTTATAAAAAATCAAGTCACAGGAAGATTATTCTTAAAATAATCAATTATATATTATTATTATAAAAAATCTTTCTTACAGTTTCAGTATTAGATAGGTATATATTCGATTACTATTAATCTAACAATATAATTATAAAATATTAATAAAATAAACAAAAAGTACAGGTCCAAAATTTTTTTTTATTGACTTATTACTTATGGTTAGTTTTTCATTGTTTAGTTTGATCTATTTATAATCTGATATGTTCTTATCACCTTTTACTGAATTAGACGTGACTTGGATTATATACCATTATTATGATTGGTAGATTCGAGGATGTGTGAGCAAGTTTAGTTTAGCAAATTATATGTTCCAATCTTAACAGTGATAGGATTTCGTGCCCCAACTTAGTGAATATTCTAACGTCAATACTGACTTTTTAAGCAAAGCCTCTATGATAAGCTAGTATTTTAATACTTCAATAAAAAAAAACATTGATAATAATTTTCAGAGCTCATAATTTATCGCAAATGGAGAAGAAAAAGGGTTCCAACTCTGGAACGATGAAACCTATGTCAGCACACGATGAGAGGACTCTCAATACGGCTGTTGCTTTAGCCAACGAACTTACGACCAAGTAAGTGAAATCGTCAAATTGAACCTTATTCAAAACAGTAAATAATTTTACTCTGGACAGTTTTTGCGAAAACTATTCGCTACAGAAATGTTATTTGTTTCAGATCAATGAACGATTTGGAGAGCGATTCAAAACCTTTGCAGTCGCCTAACGAACGTTCCAAGTTTCACTTCAAGTTTCCGCTAGTATCGTCTCTTCACCACCATCATCATCACGACTCTGATAAAGATGCGTCCAGTAAGTTGCAAAAATGCCATTTAAATACTGATGATCATAATATTTAAAGGTAGCAGTTTTTGAGGTATACCCAAAAAACAATTCTGCTCTTCTCCTGCAGCAAATCTTTGTACATGTACAACAACATTGTAGATAGGATAAAGTTGCGATACTATAATTAAGGAAATTAAAATACCATTTTAATTTTTAGACAAGGCTGAACGTCGTAACTTCAGTGAAGAGGCCAAGAGCGTGCCAGATATTCAGGTAGGTTAATAAATGAAAATAGTGATTTTTGTAAACTGCAACTAGTTAATATATTCAGTTCCATTGTTATGAAGCTATTTTTTTAATAAACTGATATTATGTGAGACTGTAAACACTATAACTATTAAATTGTTATCCATGTAAGGTTACACAACGGACGCTAGTTCCAATGCATCTTTAAATCAAGTTTATAGACTTTCCAATCGCAGAAAGAGTAAAGAGAAATAAAAATCTTTAATATAACCTTCCGTAGCAAGTTAGCAAGAATTTGAAAAGAATAAGAAAAAGGTAGAAAAGAGTTTGTAGTGCATAATATAACAGATAATCACACGAAATATGTAAATCTATAATGGGTTATGGCTATAGTTTATTATTCAGATTCTACAAGTGATTACGTAACAATTAATAGAGAAACATTACTTAATTCCCAGGCAACTATAACCGAAGAGAGCAAACTAGCCTATACAAGTCTTATCGAGCAACCGACGCCATCTTCTTCCCTGATAACGCAAATAAATCATGATGCAAAGAATCCATCGAAGTCGACCCACAAACCATCAACTATCCCGAAGCCAGCTCCGCGTTCGCAGAATATACCGCAGCAATTTCTTTCGCTGCAAAAACAAATATCGTTCCAAACGAGGTATTTAAAATTTTATTTGCCTATACAATACATTAGCTGAGATGTCCCAGTGGTTTAAAATCGCGACTATTAATCGAAGCAGGACTGATTTTTCAAGTCGACGTGAGGAAATCTCACGGGTCCACTAACAACATTTAAAAAGGGTCAAACAATTACATATGTCTTAGATTTATCACATGATCGACATAAGTTCCAAATCGTTTCGACAATAATCGAATGCGAAGTACCTTAATAGTTGATTATTATATTTCTTGTTAATTAATATGTTTTTTCGTTACAGAAAAGTTGCGACGGAATCAGATGACCCTGAGATTGATGTAAGTGAATTTAGTGAAACAGTACGGTTGTGTTACATGTTTAAATTAGATCTCATTCGTTACTTTAATTATTTCCAGAATGTAAATGCTATTCCATTACCACCGAGAGGATCCAAACCGAAACTGGTCGACAAGCCGAGACATATTAGAAAATATCCATTGCGTTTACCGAACGCGGATACACATGCGATTATCTCTCACAGTATACAAATCGAGGCCAAACCTCAGACGATTATTTACCAAAATACGGTCAGGTGCTCGATTCCGACGATTAAAATCAATGATGAAATAGCAGTGGACAATGTTCCTGTGAATAATGACGGGGCGGGTGTGGATGTTTTCGACGGGCCCGAGAACGTCAAGGTCGATACCAATCCCTTTACCACTATACCAGATGCTGACGCAGAGGTACCCGGACCGAGTTCTAGTAACCCGTTCAAATGTTATCTAGACAACGAAACAAAAGATTCGAATACTGATGATTGTGAAGGAGCCGTGGGCGGTCAAACAGATTTCGAAGAAGAAGTGACTTTGAAAAAAGGTATAATATATTTGCATTTGTCCCTGAATATGTGTTTATGGAAGGTTGACTGGCGGAGAAGGCCTCTAGATGGTGTTATTGTTATATTATTATGGAACAATAAATTTCCTTAAATGAAAAATAATATATTTGTTTGTAATATGTAAGTAATATTTTTATTTTTTTTAGATTACGTGTCGGTTGAAGATCTGCTAGAATTTGCTGATCAGAAGCCATCATCGAGGCAGCGTGGGGTGGAATCCGATGAAGTTAGGATTATGAACAAAGTGCTTAAACAACAGGTTGATCCTTTATTTACAATATATCGTCCATAACCTTTTCCAAATCTAACCGAAGTAAAGATAGATATAAACAAACCTTAGATTTACGTATTTCATGCGATTTGCTAAAAACTCAGCTATTATACATATACATACCTTATTTATAATACAACAGTATTACACTTATCTAATTATATCCACTTTAATTTTATTTCCTAAATTCCAATAACAGTTTAGTCGACGTTTAAAACGCCATTTTTTTTTTTGCAAATCCATAGTGAATATTGAATCAAGTTCTCGACCAAAGCTATCAATATCTATATAGATATCGCGTCAATTTGCTGGCGAATGAGTCTGTTATAACATATGTATAAATCAAGCAAATTATGACTTAAAACTAATGGTATATATATATATATATATATATATATATATAACATTAGTATACCATTATATATACCATATATATATTCATCTCATAGGTAGTTGAAATGGCAGATATGCTATAGACATTAATAGGTATTTTAAGGAATATTAGTCATTCCTCATAACATTAATTCACCAAAGTTGGAACAAAGTATTTAACGCTAAAATATATGATGAGTCGGTGGTATATACACTCACCTCTTTTTAGCATCTATTTACATATAAACCGACTTCTCTAAATTTCAAAGATATATTTGAGGAAAATATCAACTCAATTTCGAAAGTTATACGTAACGTTTTAATGAAATTTTTACTATTATTTAGGTAACACCAGAAGAATGCTTAGATGCAATAGAATTCTGCGATTGGAATATCCACTTGGCGATTAAATTGCTGAGGATAAAGATATCCGTCGGAAATGCAATGAAGGTCTCCTTTGAAGATTGCCGAAGGGAATTGGAAAACGCTGACGGTGACATAGTTAAGGCAGCTGCTGTAATTGTATTATCTAATAAAAATGTAAAAGTTTAATTTTTTTTTTGTTTTATTTTTTTTTTCTCTTTGGTGTCGTAGTCTGTTGTTGTTTAAGGTATATTATAGTTCGTATCTCGAACTCTAACATTTAATACATAAGGTATATAATACATGTATTTATCTCTCTGCTTAATTAGATAGATCAAAGCTGTTAAAGTGCTGTGTACAAATAAACGTATAAAAATGTAAGAATTTTATTTATTCCTAAGTTAATTCCTCATTAAAAAAATTAATTGCAGCTTTGGTGCTACATTATCTATCTATTGGGATTATTTTTATTACAAGTACAAATTATAGTTACATCTAACGGCAAGCCAAAATTTTTATTTAAAAAATCACATCTTTGATAATTATAATGTTCTACTGCAATATAAAAATATTTCAGGAAAAGATAAATTGTCACTGTTGTATTAGAAGCAATATTTTGGTATTTGAGAAAATAGGTTGCTATTATTAATAACGGTAAAAGGTTTTCTTAACCTGATTTTATAAATAATAAAATTAAATAGGTTTTGGCAATGGTACTAACAGCGTACGGGCGTACAGAGAAAAACAATAAACAAGCTTTTTATTTCATGTTTGAAATTAAAAAAGATCCTAAATACGGCGAAGGCGAATCAACATTTCCATGGCAAACATATTTGCAGTGACACTGCGGCTACCTATATCTACATACAAATTGTTAAAATTTCAGCTCGATTAATTGAACTGGTTTGAATTTAGAGAAAAACATGGAAAAATCCTCTCATCTCTCAGCCGAAGGACGTCCACTGCTGGACATAGGCCCCCAAGGATCGCCGATTACGACCGGTCATGTGCAGCCCGCAACCAGCGGCTTTCCGTGACCTTCACCAGGTCATCGGACCACCTTGTGGGGGGGCCTAAATATAATTTTTAAATTTTTACAAGCTGCATACAGAATGGGCACTAAAAAACTATAAAGATAGTATTCAAATAAAACAATATACTCACCGCCATTTACATCGTAGTTGTACCATCGTATGGTAGCTTAAATCGTATTTTTTATTTCAGTGATATATTGGATAAATATTACCTACATTAATAAAATTTGTAAGTTATGCGTGCATGGTCGGCTCTGTCGATACGTAACCGAATTTGTACAGGGTCTTTCCGTATTGATTTTATTAGCGGGTTACGGTCGACTTATTTCAGCTACCTGTTTCGATTTCGTACAGATTCTATGTTTTTAATTGTGATGTATAAACAAAATTGTATGATCTGAAATCACTGCAGCAAATTTCTTCAAGTATCTTAATTTCTCTAAAACATCAATAAAATGAGGGATTAATAAAAAAATTGCTGCCGCTTAGCAAACTGAAATCAAAGGTCAGCTAGACCTTTGGTTTCCGCAATTAACCGCGATTATCTATCATTAAATATATTATTTTATCGTATATAAGTTCGACTAGGTATATTTTCTAACGATATTTGAAAGAAATTGTTTTATAAAATGTACGTCGTAAATGTATGTTGTTGTTAATTTAATTAATTACGTTCAATGTGTTTTTTTTTTTTACATAGGTATATATTTTAATTTTATTTTGCTACAGGCGTTAATATATTAAGGTGTCTTGAAAAATATGCCCGCAAGTGGTTGCAGCGATTTGAATTAATTATTCTCACTCTAGAGTGCAAACTAAACAGAAAATATGTACGCCAGGCTTCGTATTATATAACGACCTACAAGATTTTTAAAAGATAAAAATATTCAATATGAAACAACGTTTTTTTAGTATTTTCAAATTGACAAAACCGATTCTACCTTGTAAGAAGAATTCACCTCAGAAAATATTGGGAACTATCCATATTTAATAATCTGATTGCAACAGATCCATGTTCGGTGAACGCAGAGGATTAATATTAATAATTGATAGTAGGTACTTTAAAATCAACCTGGTTCATTGGTGACGCAGATGAGAGTCTTAAGAGATTTAAGCTTTCGATGAATCAATTTACCACGAAAATTAGGTTTAATTAAAATGTAAGTTACAGAAATGTGCAGTGCAGAAATGTTGGTACAGTAAATCAAGTTATGAAATATAAAAAAATATATGAATTGTCTTTAAACGGATATGCATTACCTATGGTTATAAACACTTTTAAGAATTTAGATTGAAGAATTACATTAATTACATTAGAACGGTAATGGTCATCTCTTTTATATCTTAACAACAATTAGTGCTTCTGTGTGGCGGTAAACTTCTGCCCAACACGGTCCAACTAATAATACAATTATCGAACAAAGCGATCTCACTGCCTGATATCTTAGATAAATAATATATCGTACCGCAACTTTTACGAATTTCTTCTAAGGCATTTATTTAAATAAGTGTTTACAAATTAAAAAGTGTTAACAGAAACTAATTCATTAATTTTGTATAAAACGTTTACAATTATACGATGTTTAATAAATTGAAATTCTATAAACTATTACAATTTTTTTTTTATTTTAAATAAAAGTGACATGTACTGTTGCGTTCGTCTGTAGACGTTTTTGAGATGTACAAATTTTCCATACTTAGGGTAGGGCAATGTGCAAGCATTCCTGAATAGGTATCAGAGATTGGTATCAATTGTTCAAACGCAGAACAGCAATAACTTTTAATCCTGTATTCTGGTTTGATGAAAGAGTGAGTAAGTACAGCACAATGGACGTAATATAGTTTTCATGATTGGCGGCGCATTGGTTTATTATGAAATGATTATTTCTACTATCACTGTTAAAGTCATGAGAAATGATGACCACATACCATGAGAAGGTCATTTAGCCAGTTCATCTTAAGTCGTTACAGTATTTTGTATAAATACTGAAAACAGATATAGAAAAATCTTCTTTATAATGTTATAGTACTGACATAATGAACTACAAGCAAAGATATAATTACTTAAAAATTAAATCAAATTAAACATTGTTTGACTTAAAATAGAGTAATCTACAAGTTGGAATATAAAGGTAATGATTAACAACAATATCGACCGATGTATGATGGCAACCATGTTAGCTACATTTCTCGGCAGAATCGTATATATACTTTCTTTTGTTTGGACAAAGTCCTTTTACATTTGTAACAAATGATGAAATATTAATGTTATAAAACGTTTTTTATAAATAGTATTCCGAATTATAACTATATTTCGCAAGGTATTAGGATAAGTACCTACTAGGATGAAATCAAAGTATCAATGTCTTAAAATTAATAAATAAAAATAAAACTACGTTCAAGAGAAAAACATAATATGTATTTTGTTGCATTTGCATTACAAAAATAATGTTATCAGCGAATCTATGAAATCATTCATAAATTTGAATAAAATCTTGCAGGTATCACATATTATGCTAAAAAAATATATAAAGTTTTAAAATCCAAACGTAAACACAGTGTAACAAAGAAACTAGATTTTGACATACGATGCGATAACCTATATGATATTTATCTTATTTCATTACCATTGCGTACGTACTATTTTATATAAGCTATTCTTGACATATGTAGTTAATGTTGTGTAGTACGTATACCTGAGTATTTGGAACTATTATCTAAATACCCGTAGTTAAATACATCCTAAAGACGCATGCGCGAGTTTTTCGGCCTAGTTCGGATGAGGCTGATACATGTGTGTGTGTGTATATCTGTATGTGTTTGTAGAATGTGTACGATACCTAGTAGGTATTTTTGCTAGTGTGCGTTTGGCACGTAGGAAGCGGCTCTCGACCTAGATACTACGGACGCCGCTTATATAGACATTTTAAATAACGAATAAATTCGTGAGTAGTTTGATGTTGTGAGAATGTTAATATACCCCAAAACTTGGACCACATTTTCTTTGGATAGTAAATATTTTGAAAAGACAAAAGATATATTCGTTGTTGTAGGCAACTGAGACAAAGAACTCACTTGTCAAAACCGCATTACTCAAAACTCGCATTAATTATTTATTAAAATATACTGCTAGGTATTTAATAGAGATTTATATACATTTTGCATTAAATAAATAAATAAAAAATACATTCTTATAAAACACAATAAATTAAACATATAGTAGATGTACAATAAATTCCAAGCATTATCATAAAAAAACATGACGATAATATTGATGTGTATATACTTATGTAGTTCTAGAGCAAAATAATGTAGCGTAGTAAAAAATGGTTATGTGTTATCGCAACAAGCAAGCTAGCATGTATGTATATCTTGCGCTGCGATGGTTTAAATGGGTTACGCAAATGGGACATGAAAATGAGGACGCAACTTATATGTGGGTGGGTCAAATTCAAGTGTCCTACTTTTTAATTGCTTGCAAACAAGCCCTTCGCGTTGAAAGGTCCGAGTATGCTAATACCCTATGTACAGTTATTTTAGCTTATCATCGTCAAACCCAAATATTTACAATTTCGTTATTTCGCTTTAGCAGTTGTATCTCCATGGGAGAGTTTTCTTTTTTTTACAATTATGTGTTTGATAGTTCTTAATTAGGTTGCAAGTATTTTCGAAAGACAATGTATTCATACGATAATATTTAAAACCTTTGTAAAACAAAAGCTTAATGTCATAAACATCGTAAAGAAACCTGTATGTGCCGGATGATATTATGCCTCACACGTATCCAGCAACCCGCATTTGTGCAGCGAGGTGGAATAAGCTCCAAGTCTTTTTATAAGGAGGATTTTTGTCCAGCTTTGGGCCATTTACGCGGTGTGACTGTTGCCTTTTATTTTGTGCCCCACCCAACAAATGGACATTCAAAACGACTTTGCCTATTATCGTTGCAGATCTTTGTACTACTTGCTGCAGGCCCCTCACTTATTATCGCGATAAACATTCATCAATCACTTTGATTTGTAAACTTTCTTTCGTGGCTCTATTTGTCTACACACAATGGAAAATATTTAATATCGGATCGTAATAATTACTTTCTTAGGTCAATATAATTTGATTTACTTTTACATTTTTTCCATTCATCATTATAATATGTGTAAGTTCATCTAATTCTTTATACTTGATAAAGAATATTTGAGTCGAACAGTATTGTAACTGTGAAAATCAATTAATTTCGATCAGTGAAATTATGATATTTTTTGTCTACAATTCTATTTGAAGCTACCTCCAAAATAAAAACACAAGAAACCTACATATTTGTATGAGATTCGTTTCATAAGAAGTAGGCGAAAGTGTAATCTTGTTCTTTTCACTCGCTCTCTATTTAAAATTCATAATAGTTAAGGCGTTTTTGAATTATATAATATGATATTGGTAACTCCTAAACAAATTTTTAGTCATTATCTTAAGATACAGTACATACAAATATTTATATGACAATATCAAACAGACATAGTTTTAATTTTTGAATGCATACGTCACTTGAAAATTAGCTTACATATAATTGCTATAATTTTTTTAGGCTTTTTCTCAAAGCTGATTAACAATTATACCAAACGACTATTTCTATAGAAAGTGAAAATTTTATTTATAATATTTAACAATTCTACGTTAGTCTAAAGGTCTTAAGAGACATGCCTACATTATTATAGAGTTCTAGCTTACCAAAAGACCAATTTAACTAGTTTTACAATACTTAAAGAAATTTAAAGCTGAAATTTTAAAAATCCAGTTCTGCAAGTTACCGTGACGATTTGCATACTGTTATTATAAATATATTCAAGAGAACTGGATATTTAAAGCTATTCATACAAATCCTTGTGTATCACCAATGTTCTATAAAGGCGGCAAAGACGTCAGACGACGCCTCTAAGCGTGATATTCATCTGACAGTGGCCACGTGCACTATTACCTTAATAATAAAATGATTATTACTCTATCAATAGAAAGTACTTCAAAGATTTATGGATTAGAATATATTGCCACCCCGTTGTTCGAAAAAGGTAGCAAATGAGATTACATACGTCATCTAATTGGGAAAAAAAGCCTTGTGGAATCATTAGGGGAAATTAGCGGCAACCAAAGCTGATAGAATTATTTTAGTGTTTCAATAACTAAAAATGTGCATTTCTATAAATGTAGATGAATATTTAAAATAAATAAATGTATTTATAGAATCGTAGATCGATCACCTTATATTTTAAATAAACACATATATAAATATTATTTCTTTGTTCGCAAAGGCACAGATATTACAGTTGATATTAGGTGAAGTTAGTAACAAAAGCAAAGCTTGCTATCCTCGAATATTTCATTTGCAGCGACTGCGATGAAAAAGTGGCCGTGCATTGGGGTTCAGAAGTAGGCCACCTAGTTTCGTTTCCCCACCCCATTACCCCAGGGGGAACCCGTGCCTCTGCGACCTATTTGTTTCCTGCTTTACGTAAGTTCGCCAGAGGTCGGCCTTGGCGCTCGTTCAATATGACTATGATACCCCTTTGTTCTTCTCACAACATTTTTGTATGCAATCATTTAGTTGCTAATAATTTCCTCTTCGTTTATTCTATTCTCAAGCACAAAAGGTTCGGAGTTTAATACATAATTTTGAAATTCTAATTACCGTGGTTATAATTATCAACCAAATATAAACACAGATACAACAATATAATATACTCGTATAATTTTAATAAATAAATAATATATATATATATATATATAATAAATTTTAATAAAAAAATAAATAATAACAATGCTATGAACATTCAACGAATTAAATAAATTATTTATATGCAAACATTTCTCGTTTCATCGCAGCAAAATAAACCAATTCATCACCGTGTTTCGTAATAAGTGAAAAGTAAGTTGTTGGGAGATTTTAAAATCAATTCCAATAAGAAATTGTTCCCCCTAGTCGAACTTACTGATTTATTGTTACTGTTTAGCGCGTGTTTATTTCAATACTGATATCACTTTTTCTATCATCTTTGATTCAACATTTCCTTGTTTAACTAATCATCCCTTACAGAACGATTATAGGTAAAGGATTTTATTTTTATTTTATAAATCGAATACATTTAAATATTCATAAAGATATAAGATCGAGGGAAAGTGGAATTAGCTTAGGTTAAGTTAAAATTCGAAATGCGCCAACGATTAGAACTTTCCCTTTCACGCACGGAGCGGGCGTTACAAAATAAAATTAGTATTGACCCAAATGCGATATAACGACTATTCGTATATATGAGAAAAAATGTGTTTTACAGACAAATAGTGCATCGAACATTTGTTAATTTTTTTTTTTATGTACCGTTTAATATAAAAAAATTAACGATATACGAGTATGATATCATTAAACATAAACGTAAATTATTACGGAACAATTTTTGCCCTCACATTGACTCCACACTAGTAAGAATGATTATTCGTTAATACCAATAAGTTTTCATACATCTGTCTACTACGTTCTATTTAGGATATAATTGTAACAGATCTTTACAAAAGAATGCCAGTCCAATAAGTTTCTACTAGACCGTGTGTAGCGGCGTGCGTCTGAAAAATTCACTTTCAACGTTTGTATCGTAGCAGTCATAACTCTAAGTCGCAGCGTCTAGCGTAAAGTACTTCTTGGAAGTATTGGAAATGTACAGAGTAAAATTTTATATTACACAATAAGTTTTAAAGTCGAATTAAATATACAAAATCTTGTCATTATATTTGTAAGCAAAAGTTATTTTAAACTTAATTTGTATTTGTAAACAATGACCTTTGAGAATTATAAGTTATTATTTTTATTCGAAACACTTAGTGTTTGCTTATAGAGCGTAACCAAGAGTGGTTCAAATGCCAGTAATTTAAATCGTTAGCTTGTCCGGCTGTCAACTCTGACTACTAGGCAGGCAGAGTACCATTAATACTTGACTGTAATGATAATAATAATAAGTTATGCTCGTTTTATTTTTATATGGCATTCTAGAACATTCATTATGATATTTTTGTAATTCAAATTATAAATACAAGGGTTTCAATTTCTGATTTTATACTCAAAAATAATAATATACTTTTTAAAAGAAAACTTATATGATATCTAGCAGCAGTAAAAAATTGAGCTCAATTCTTGTTTCTCAGGTCTGATTTTAACTATTCTATTCCATTTGTGGTTTAATCGTTTCGTTATCATTTGGGATGAAGCGTGTTGGGTGCAAAGCACGAGGGCACATCGGAGAGGCGGCAGAGCGCGGGGAGGGGCGCCGGAGCAAGAAGTTCTTCCGCGCATACGTATACTCGTATAGAACACAATGCGGCATCGCTCTGCGTCGACGTGGGCTTGCGCGCCAGCGTACTAGCCACCGCAACACTCATAAATACATATAACATGGCAACCGCCTCTGGCACACCACCACCGACCGAAGCCTGAGAAGCTGCGACCGCTCCCCGCCAGGTAAGTGACGCTGCGCGCTATACTCTAACCTGTAATAGTAACATTGCGATTTTCTCCCTTACTGCTGTGCCAGCGATATTTTCAAGACGTTTATTATCGCGTTCTTATCACGGCTCTTGCAAGTCTGTATTACCGTATAAAGTAAACGATACTTTGTTAAACCGATTTTTTTGATAAGGTAGAGAGATACTCGATCGTTTTAACATTTAAGAGATATTGGTACAGTTCGATGTCTTCTCACATATAACCACTTAACATACTTACATGGTTTTTATTCAATCTAAACATGGATTCATAGTGTTATATTATAGTGTCTAAACAATATCTAGAACAAGAATGCTCCTCTCGGCGAGTTCACGTGGTAGTTACAAAGTGGTAATATAAAATATATATTATGTCAGTACATCAAAGACATTCGTTGTATTATATTTTTAGACAATGCTCACTGTTAGAAAATACTTTACAATATTTTAAAATCTCGTAGACACTTTGTATTTTAACGATAGAAAACAATTTATTTCATTTGGTTAATTAGAATATACTTTTATATATTTTTTCTTACTATAATTTATAGTTTCGGAAAGTATACATACCTATCGTATATATTATATGACAACTGAATAAACACGAAGTGCAGAGGTAACAACCGGAAACGATAACGCTTATGAGTGATAGAGTGACCTTAAATTTTCTCGTTCCGTGTTTAAATGTATGTCGTTTGAACAGTGCTTACGGTATATATTAAATTATTTTGTTATTTGCTATCGAGTAAATAAAAACTAAAGCATTTATATTTTTATAGTTGTTCTTTAAGCTGTAACGACTTATTGTAAATAGTATTTCATGAATATGACATAATGAATAAGATGCATATTATATTAAATATACTATATAAGTAAATCAATAACTCATTTTTCATATAAAACGTTTCCGTCTGTCGACAACATTATGCATTAAATAAAAAAAATAATTTTGTATTGTGTCAATTTAAAAATGGAGCAATTTTATTAGAAAAACGTATTTTGCTTTCAATTGTAGACAACAGAAATAAACCTAACATTACGCCATTAAGAACAATTTGTTTAGCCTCGAAAAGTTCGTCGAGTTATTTATAAGAAGGTCACTCGCTTTACGAGAAAAGTTAGCAGTTATTGTTACTGTACTCTAGTAATGTACTTAATGTAACAAAACAAAAATTATGTTTATTTGACAATTATCATCTTAGTTTAGTTTCCGGTAATATAGTATAATCTCTATTAATCTTTAATCGCTTTGGAATTTATTCGAAAAAAAAACTTATAATTTGATATAAAATTATAAATATGTACATACTTAAATCGCTTTCACTACAGAAAAACGAAAAATAATAATAAGTTAAATTCGTTGTAAGTTGCTCTCACTGTACTGAAAACCAATTCAGAGTCAAATTTGTTTGCTTTTCAGACGAGTTTGTTTCGAATGTAATCAAACATACATTTATTGTTATAATTTAGTAACTTTTTGTTCATAATTTCCATTAAGCTTTTGACTTTATGTAAATAAACAGTTGCCACGCTGCTCATCGGTTATAAGTAATAAGGCACATTATTATTCTATACATTCTGTATAAAATACGGTTACATTGTAGAGTGCACAATAGGTTCTATCGCGAAGTAAGAGGTCGATTTCGGCAATACAGTAACCAGCTCAGCTTGATCTCCAGCTTCTCTCATAATACCTCTTTCAAACGGCTCACTGTAAAGACACGTACGCTCTCCCGGGGTCTCGTTTTGCTGGTTTATGGACTGTACGCTTTGCCTACGAATTGCGTTAGCGCCTGCGCAGTGACGGTGCTCTAGTTATTTCGGGTGCTGTCCTAGATCTAAACGAGGTCACCTGAAGCGCGGTTTTCATCATCAGCAGCGGGTTTTATTCGTTGGGGCCGCGTTGGGCTGCGCGACCTCGGCGATATGTTCGAGTTAGATAGGTATTAGTCGCTCGCGTACCCGTTCACTCGATAACGTGACTCGTTTTTGAATGATCCGACCAATTCGTCATTGTTCTGTAACGGTATTTTTCCGAATCATATTTTATAGTAATATTTGCGTTGAGCACGTGCTGGCTTATAACGGTGATATTGTTGTTTTAAATAAAATAACCGTACATACATAAATGTAGAATCGCTCTGTCGCTTACTTTTATTTATCACGCGATATTTTGAATATTATCTAATATTTTAATATACATATTATATTACTGTATATTAAAATTATGTAGGTTTTATTTTTGACAGAATTAATTTATTTTATTTAAAAATTATTTTTTGAACAATATTTTACATAGTTTATTAGAAAAATATATAGCACATGTATAATAGTAAACGAATAGTACTAAGCAAACGGCGAAGGGGAGGTGCCATTTGGTCTAAAGTAAGCCAAGGCCGCTTTGGAGGGGATAACGTTTACACGTGTGACCTACATAGGAGCCGAGCTCTTACGGAATGGCACGACAACGTCCGAGCCGCACTCGTTATTCGCTATTCTTTGATCAATACGGTATGCTAGTAATATCACAGCACAGGCGTTCCGTTCTAACTCGTTCGGCTCGATGCCATACTCGTTAATCGAATGTAGCGTAAATACTTTGTAATAATCACAGGTCCTAACTACACGTGGATTTAAACCACGCACGTGTAGCACGAGGTCGCTGACCCGTAAAGAGATTCTTTAAACTATTGTTTTGAAAAAAGCAAATTCACGTCCGATAACGTTAGACGTTTCGTGAGGTAGTAAGAACGTCATCGATGAGTGTCCATGATATTAGAAACAAAACTTTGATAACCTTCGTGAATAGAGTCGTCGTTCGCAGAGAGAGCTGCGGCAGTTGCGTCGCACAGAACGGAGTGCATCGATCGCGATTACATCACCACTTGCGTCCTTTCTCTGCGCGCGCAGCACGCCCCGCGCCCTCCCCCTCGCTCTCCCTCCGCGGTCCGCACCTCTCCCCTCTTGCAGCAATCGTCACTACGCCATCGCACTCCGTTAGACATTGCCATTCGCCGTTTGGTCATCGTTCGCTCTAGTCGTGTCTTTAGTCTTAGCGTTAACTTTGTGGAAGTTGAACATCGCCTTAACAAATTTTAACTTAGTATTTTTTTGTTCAACTATTACTGCGTTTGAATTCATAGAAAAAATATTTTTTTGTGAATCCTAGATTCTTTTGGGAAGTGTTGTTTTGTTTTAAAAACGTGATAAATAATATTAATACTTCCTTTTTTTTAAATAAAATTTATTAGTAGGTTTGGTTTTAAATATAATACAGTTACATTGATTTCGCGCTACGGTTAGCTATTAGTCATCGTCACCGATCTTCTTGTTTCGTCATGTGACTTGCACGCTAAGCACAATTAATAAATGGCGGGAAGGCGTGTTGCGGTTTAAATTACATTAATTTCAGCCGAAGTGGAATCTACTGAGGATACAAAGAAGCATGAAGATTCACAGTTTGAAGATTTCAAATGTCAGTCGTGTCGGTGGGAGAAATTGACTCGGCTTTTTTTATCAGTCAGTCTTTTTCTCTCTCCTATACGGTCGGCATAAAATAATCATCATGGAAGAAGTCATCGCCATCATTCTCCAAATCGACTAGTTATGTCCGCAGTGAAGTCGGAGATTACGCAGACTGTGTTTAATTTCGGCTGCGAAATCATTGAATTTTCTGCTAGTGACATAACCGTTTAATATTCTTCAAACAATATTGAATCACCTGCTACATGTATTTTGAATTTTATTTGAAAGTATCTTTGTCGTAATTGTTCGGTTTAGTCATCGCGCTTTATGATGAAATAATCGTCTGCACTCAGCTAGCGGCGGGAATTGGGCAATCCGCGAGCGAACGGATGTGCGCCCGCGCCTCGGGCCGCTCTCCCCGCACCTGCCCCCTGCCTAAATTTTTCAACTCTTGCGTCGGTTAAGCGCAATTTCATCGGAACAATTACGAAAGCGGTTTTTAATTTTCGTTTTTATTATTTCAGCTTTCGTGACTGCAATGACTCCATGGTCCACTATCCCATGTATATGTTTTATTTTATTTTCGTTGCAATATGCGATTGATTTATTTTTTGCATTTTGCGACAAGAATTAAGAACTGTATGCAATGCGATTAATTTATAAATAAAAAAATATTAATATTTGTCAGAAAAAAAAATTGAATATTTTATTTTTACTTATAAGTAGGTAGACACAATACAATCGATTAAATAATAATAAGCTAAAAAAAACTCATGATTTGGTTATCATTTCATTGATATGTATTTTTAAAGGAAGTGGGTTCCACCCTCGTCCCGCCCTCAAACGCCTCACCCAATAGCAGGACGTATTAAATAGTCCTTTACGACTTCTAATATTATGGAATATCTATCCATCAAAGTACAAAAAAACACTGCCTGGGCGAATTAACAATATTCAATTCATATATTTCCTTCATCCTAACACCTCAGACTTTAACACTAAAATAATAACTGGATTTAAGTGACGATCAGCTTTTACTAATTATTATTAAAGCATAAGGCGAACGCTCATTTGGTTTGTTACAAAAATTGGTTCATTAATTCATGTAATTAATTTCCTTTAACTTATTCAGCGTTTTATTTACCTAATACCATTTATTTTATAACAAAAATAAAATTAACAATATTAATATCAAACTTTTTTTTCCAATTTTTCACATTCCTTTATCACAATATCTGCCCAATTCTTATCATACACATTTTACTTTGTATTTGGAATGATAACAAAGTAAACCAAATATAATTTGATAAACTAAGTTAGTAATTTTGAGAAAAAGCATTTAGTAATTCATTGAAAATATTTCACTTACACTTTTTTTTTTTTGTAAATAATAATCAACCATTAGTGATTAAATAATCTTAGGATAGGAAATCAGTCAATTATGTTGCAAGTTACCACACATCTTTTTTAAATATATTTTCATTGAAATAAAGTCAATTTTATATAAGCAAAAATAAAACTAAACAAATCTATTGCTACCTTATTATATT
The DNA here is from genome assembly GCF_905147765.1 of Vanessa atalanta. Taxonomy (NCBI): domain Eukaryota; kingdom Metazoa; phylum Arthropoda; class Insecta; order Lepidoptera; family Nymphalidae; genus Vanessa; species Vanessa atalanta. The sequence goes on along the minus strand of NC_061902.1, from coordinate 11,551,135 downwards.
ATTATTATTATGTAAAACCTATTAATACTTCCGGTATTGATATAAATACCAGTTATCGCTATCAACAAAACTTGATCAACACCTAACAGGTGAAAAAATACTAAGATATTATTTAATAAATAAATAGATAAAAATTTATAACTGGTATAATAACTAGTTGAGTTAGTTAAATACTTACCTATATACTGTTACAATTCATTACTTTGTTCCAAATGTACATTTATATAAAATCTATATACTATCTATAAAAAATAGTAGTATTAACTGAGAAGATTCCGTGGAGAAAGTTAGCGTTGGAGAAATTCAAAACACAAATAAAATTTAAAATAATATGTTTGTCATTCGGAAGAGCTATTAAAATAAAATAAGCCTAGTAAATCGAAACATCATATCGTGTGTTTTAATAAATAAAGAACAGTTTGAATAAATTTGATCTTGTTTCATTTAATATACAATTCGATTGAAACCTTATTTATATAATATTAACATACTCCTTCATGGCAAGCTTTAACGGTACTATTCTGAGTTTAAATTAACTTCAGTACATAGATATTTGAATGAAGCAAAGAATTTCATTTCGAACCCTTATCCTATTATAATAAATAAGAAATCGGCAACCAACCGATATACTTATTCTTGGAAAATATTGTAGAACACTTTTTCTATTAGATACCGAAATTATTTGATTAAATTGGTATTTCTACGTAATGCCGGATTTATTTTAATTAACATTTTATAAAATATATTTGACATATATTTAATGCGATAACAATAGATACAAGTAAATTTTTAGAGGCAGGTGAAGTTTGAAGCCGTTAATACTTACTAAAAAACGGTAGCAGATGTTATAGAAAGTATATATTAGGTATGTGCCTTTAGATTTTATTGATTATTTAATGTATGTATATAGATGTTATGATATGTTTAATGTATAGCAATTTGATTTAATAAAATTATATCGTAAACAGGCAAGTTTTGTTTCTTTGCTTGTTCTTCCGGATTCATGCAATACAATTTGTCCGATTGACATAGAACTTTCATCTTTTGTATAAAAAAAAATATATAAATAAAATTAACGTAGAATGCCTAGTATGTTTATGTAATATTACGTTTTTTTTAACTAATTATGTAAATATATTAAGTTCATCATATCATTAAAAAATTCAAAGATTCACTCATACACATTGAGAAATACGTTGTCGTAGAGTCCAAAGCAAAAACCGAATTGTAAATATATTATAAATAATTATATGTGTTTAGCACAAGCTACTTTAATGTAATTTAAAGTTGATTTATATAAAAAATACTGTTTATCCTACAAAAAATCTAATGTTATAAAAATAATGATTTAATAATTGAATATAATGAAAAATAAGTGAATTTAATCAAAAGTCAAAGATTAAGAGATTTATTTATAAAAAAGTGAACTATATCAATGAGTTTGTATCACTTATAAGGCTTTTTGTATTCATTTTAAGCTATGATTTTAATAATTAATCAACAATCTGAGATCGCAACATTGAAAAGTAAAGTTATTTAAGCCCTCAGTTTAAATAACTCTTATGTAAGCAGAAGTACACCGTATAGTATAGAGTATTATTACTTTACATAAGAATGCTGAATACTCCAGAAATTTTACTTCGTTCTAACCTTAAGGTTGTCAGGAAGCAATCGCTATTATGCGATAATGCATACAGTAGCTCACAAATTGTACAGTCGTGTTTATTATGATAAGTACCTACTTCTGTATTTCTATTATGTTTGGGATGCACAATACAAAATTATTTATCTAATCTCTCTTATCTATCTATGAACACACGGAACACGTTATTAGCATTTTAAATCTGTAAGGATAGATTCTTCTATGATTTTTTTAACCTCCGTAATATATTTCATTTGCAAAAACGAAAAATGTATTTACTTTTACCTTTATGCAACCTTAATCAGTTTCAAAACAATTAAAACGGTAAATAATCAAGTTTTATTAAATATTTATTTAACACTATTTGAAAAATTTACAATTATTTGTATAAAAAGATGATTTTGCACAGTCCCGACATTTTAGACTTAATTAAAAGCGACGACAAAATTCAACGGATTTTAATATAAGAGTATACAGTTCCAACTAAATAAATTGTTTTTTTTTTAAACTTATAAATCAAATGGAATTTAAAATCTGTCAATTTTTGTAGGTCATTTATTTAATTAAGGTATTTTTAAATCAGTATTTTTTATATAGGTTGGCGGACGAGCATATTTGCCACTTGATGCTTAGTGGTTACCACCACTCATAGCCAACGGCACTCTATCAGAATTATTAGATAACCATTCCTTATATCGCCAATGCGCCACCAACCTTGGGAACTAAGATGTTATGTACCTTGTGCCTGCAACTGCAGGCACAAGGTACATAACATCTTAGTGTAACTACACTGGCTAACTCACCCTTCAAACCGGAACGCTGTATACTGCTGTTTGGCGGTAGAATATAATTAATAATGTAATGAAAGTATAATTAAACAAAGCCTAAAAAATATTTTTTGATATGATTAACTTTAAGTATTTTGGAAAATAAATTGACACGAAATTGAATTATTGTATCTCTATCCGAACAGTAGAGAAAGGAGTAGTCAGTTTTGCCGTATTAGAGAATCAATTAACGAAAATTAAGACAGCAATTTTGGTATATGTATGTTATATATATGTTTTATTTATCTATAATGATTGTTGAACATTTTTAAACACATGTCTATTAATGCAAATATTTTAATCAATATATTTTATATGAAAAAGTATCCTGTATGTCGTAGTGAATTCATCAAATAAAGAGGAATATGCATTACAGAGATAATTAATAAATAATTTACATTATTTTGTAAACTCTCATTTATGGTTTCGGCTTAAGTTGAAATCGTATATCGTAACAAATGTCAAGTCTAGCTATAATTAATTATTATTATACATTATTATTCTTATACAATTTGTACCGTTGTACAGATATATGCTTATTAAGTTCGTTGAGGTCAAAATGGTAATCACTTTCAACTAATATATAAATTATAAAATACTATATACTAATTACATTGTCAGATATTAATTAGACTAAACAAAACTGACATCATATCAATGATATGTAGAAAATATTATAGGTTAATATTATAGGAGTATAAAAATTATTACGAGAATTTTTTTTTGTTTTTAATTTAATCGATATTATCGAAATGTTTATTAAGCAGTCAAATAAATAAAGCAGGTGAAATATTCGTCCTTTAACGTGCACCTGTACTAGCGGCGTCCGTCCTTAATCGTAGTGTCACTATTTACACAAATTAATATTATATAAGAGAATATTTCAAACCAAATTTGACGGAATGATTCATATCGTAAAAATAACGATTTCCAAGCTAAGCCTGTAAATGTACTATTGCTGGGCTAAGCTATCCTCTTGTTTCGAAAAGCAGGCCTAGAGCTCATTACACCAGGCTGTATGCCTCCATGTAAAACCTGACAAAGTTAACATGCGACATATAAAAGTTTCCTCACGATGTTTTCATTCAACGCTGAGCACGAGCACATATTATGCGCATAAAAAATTACTCGTGAGGAACTTTGTGTGCTAATCACTAAGCAATCACAGCTCCCTAAAATTGAATCCCTTTAAGCCCCAACTTAAAAATATCATATGATTGAGACAATTGTGTATTTTTATTTCTGTCGTGGTATCGTAGTTCCCGAATGGATGGATTCACGTAGGACAATAGTTTCCTCCTTCCTGTACTACTTACCTCCGATTCCGCGCTCATATATTTAATGTCCATTGGAACTATTTAAAAAGGTTTTAACCTCATCAGACCCTTTTCCATAAGATCCTGGTGGTATAACATCTAAGTGACGAAAGTCACCACAAAAAAATACTGTAATATCCATGGGTTGGTCGATTGTTTTGGTTCTATCCACTACTTCCAATGTTCTACGGTTTGCAGTTTCTACCTTACTTTCAGAGTCTTCTGATGAACCTAATGATCTTCTATTTAGAGTAGGTTTTCTTCGCTCAGCTTATTAATAATTTTACTCACTATAATTATTTTTATTAACTTTTTATCACCTCGATTTTATAAATAACAGTTTCAAACAAATCAACTTGGCGATATTTTTTCAATAAATATTTTAATAAGTATTTTAATTGACATACCTTTTTATTTGTGAACTAAAGTATGTTGTGTTACTAAAGTATGTCAGTGAAAACTGCATTCAAATCGGTTAAGCCGCTTTTGAGATTAGCGGTAACAAACGATAAACATACAAAGTCAAACAGACAAAAATTTTAAATATCATAGTTATGTAAATTTTATGGCTTACCAAGCATAAAAAAATAATATTTGTTTTATTTTACAATTAAGTGTATCTTTACAAACTACTGCTTGTAATAATTGTATATGATTAATACTATAAACTAGTCAAACATGCAATTAGCCAAGCACTAAACGGTAAGTCCGACTTTACTCAGGAGCTAAAAGCACAATGTATACCTTACTCGAGAAAGAAATACAAAACCAATAGGTATATGTTAAACTTATAAACTAAACCAGAACACGTAGCGCAAATTAATGTATTTATAATTTATGTAGGAAGTCCATTACATATACAGGTCCATTTTAGTTCAAAGATCTTCTCATCGAAGGTTTTCAGGAAGAGATTGTTGGAAATAATAAGACCACCTTCGCACACTCATTGCGCTACGTCCTAATTTTAAGAGACGTTATGTAATATTCCTAGATAGAGCTAAAGTGCAATAAAGTTTTTCTATTCCGTTCTATTCTATTTCCGTAGCAAATAGCATAGGGGTCTAGATAAAGTGCAAACGGCAATTGTCGAAGCAATTTGTCTAAATTATTCAATTCACAACGTCAATTGTTGATAACGTGATAAATCGAATACATATGTAATAATATGTCATTTCTATACACTTTGGCCCTTTCTACGAACAAAATCGACTAAGTTAAGTACCTTATTTAAATTATATAAATAATCCACATTTATATAGCAAACTAATTAAGCAAGCAAACGAGAACATTAAATAAATTGTTTTCTTACAATATAAATTTATATTATCTCAAAATTGATATCTTAAATAATAAAATGTGTATAAAGTGACAAATATATTTTTTTCATATGACAATCTCTTACTGTCGTGACCTACCTGTCCGTAGTCTCTTTCTACTCTATGCTCTCCGTGTATATTCATTTTTTTTAAGATCTTTTTATGTATAATTTATTTCACTCCAATTTTATTTAGAGATTGGTGGTTGATGTCATGGGTGTCATGGTCTCACAACTGAACATCCCGTTATTGCCACATTTTTTTTTTTAAATTGGTGGTTCTTTGATAAACACATTGCGCATGATTTTCAGATTACTTATTTTTGAATCAAATTCTATGAATCTTTCGGTCCAAGTAACCAATAAACTCCCTTTTACTCTGTTACTCGTTAATTTGTTCTGTGTACCCCTTTCACTATTTAAATTTTTATTAATTGAATAGCAATTAGAATTATTTTTACCGTCATTACCAGAGCTGATTAACCTTTAATGTTATTTTATTTAGTAGCAGGTAGGCAAACGGGCTATCATTGCCCATAGACATTGACGTTGTAGAAGTGGAAAGTTAAGATTTTATGCCGGTTGTACCTGTAATTACACTGACTTAATCACCCTTCGAACCAGAACCCAAGCATATTCCAATTGAAGAAGGAACGAAGATAAAAAAAACTTAAATTTACATATTTGCTAATAAGCAAATCGCACAGAATACGTATTACACTGAGCTATTGCTCAGCTATTATTATTACATTTTAAGATAAATATATATTTATTTATTAATTTTACTTCCTAAGTTCCGATAACAGTTTCGTCGACGTTCAAAAGTGGAATATTTCCGCAAATCAATTATGAATATTGTAGATCATTCAAAAATGATATCGCGCCAATTTCATGTGAAATGTTGTTTATTTGGCTTTTTCCCCCTCTTCTAGTTGGAATAGTCTATGGAAAAACCTTAGTTTCCAATTGGAAAGTTTATATTTATATTTTGAAATGAAATCTCAATCCTATACTGATATTAATTTTACCCTTAAGGAAAGAGAATTTATGGCTTGACCCAAAATGTGGGCCTCTAAGCCAGAAGGGATCCGGGGCGTACAGAAACCCCCTTCTCCGGTGACGCAAGTTCGGAGAAGTTGACCATAACGCTATGATCTAGCTAGCTTATAATTTCAAATATCTCTTACAATATGGTGAGTACTTTTCCAAAATTCGAATTTGTACTTCCTTTTTCATATTCTGATTTATACGTTTCAATGATTTTCATACCAACTATCCATTTCCAGGCTGCTACTGAAGAAATCTTAAGAGAAAACCCCGATAAATTAATAACCCGAGCTGAAGACCAGGCGCTCGGGATCCGCTACCTATTGTCTTGCCATTAGACTAACACTGTATATTTTTTATAAGTTATATATCCTGCGTATCACACAGCATATGTTCGCCTTGAAACAATAAGTTAACATAAAGTAAAACTTCCACATCAATAGGATAAGTAATATTGCGTGAATTAACAAACATACAATTCGTATCCGTTTACAAGTTTTCGAGTTGTGTAGTTATGAAATCTGAGATGGCAAAGTGGATAGCGCACGTGTATCTTAATCGAAGATCGTGGGTATAACCAGTACACCACAGAGGTTTCACATGCATTATTCCTAATTATCTCTTGCTCGGTGATGAAGGAAACCTTTTTTTTATGGGATAGTTTAGCAAACGAGCATATGGGTTTCCTGATGGTTAATGGTCACCACCGCCCATAGACAATGCTGTAAGAAATATTAACCATTCCTTACATCGCCAATGCGCCACCAACCTTGGGAACTAAGATGTTATGTCCCTTGTGCCTGTAGTTACACTGGCTCACTCACCCCTCAAACCGGAACACAAAAATACGGAGTACTGTTGTTTAGCGCTAGAATATCCAATGAGTGGGTATATTGTGGTGGTATATACGAGTAGAAAAAGAAATGCCATATGACGATAATGTCTTCCTGACCGATTTCGCCCACGGCAGCCAGTCCCAAGTGTGACGTAGAACATATAATACATCATACTCATAATTCGATGGAATGGGACATCCACACTTGAAGCATGCGTTCGTAAGCCGCAGAGCCACAACTTAAATCCAAAATATAGAGTAGGGATGGCCTTTACATAGCCGTAAGACATTATTCTTATAAGAATCTACGTAACATTAAAAATGAATTGAAGTGTAATTTCATATTAAATTGAATTCATTACATGCATCTACAAACTCTTACTGCATGGAATAATACAATTATTCCACTAGTAATCATTGGGTAATGACTCGTGGCGTGAACACAGTGTCGTGTTGTATATCATTGTAATGCAACTCGGCTTGATTGGATCCTTTATAGAGGTAATTCCGCGATGCGAAGTGTGAATAGATCATCGTTGTTATCTCTGTAACCACTCAACTGGTTCTATGTGTCTAGGATATCTAATTGTGATACCTATAGATAGTCTACGACAATCGACAAATTAATTCCGGAATGTGATGATATTTGCTTTTATCTCAGATCCATTAGTTATATACGTATTATTATGGATTAAATATTTTTATGTAATAATTATGTAAATTGTCTTTACTCCAATCAATTCGTTTTAAAGCGTAAATATATTTGTATTGCAGGTTACAGTTTACTTTTATGGATTCATTTTAGGTTCATGTAATCTAAGAGGATAACGACAATGTAGGTATTTAATTTTGGTTTAACCAGCGTTTTATCTAGTTTATTTTTGAACTAATTAAAAAATCGTAAAACAAATGAGTCATGATATTACAAATGATGCAATATCAAATGAGCTTTTTAACGAATAACAATATTATTCGATAAAAATATTATAAGCCACGCCATTATAAGAAGGTTTTCGGTCATACTATTGGATTAAATTTCTAAATCGCAGTTTCTTAGATATTCACAAAATTTCTCTTTATTTATATTTTTATTGCAGTTTGGTAGAAAATTTAAAAAGGTAAAGTATTTGTTTCATAACTTTTATTTATTAATTAGTGTATATGGCGTAAATGAGTAACATGATTGAATAAAAAATTATACATTTTTAGTGTGATACAGTGCAGGATTAAGAGGAGGGCGGAAAGGGCGGCTCGCCCCGGGCCTCCAGTCTTTGGGAGCCCCCAAATGCATCCGCGTTCCCTGATCATATCCTAAACCAGATTTGAAAAAGTACTTAGTCAAAACACTACTCTACAGCCATCTAGACTTTTAACGCGGTACTAATATTATTTTTACTTCGCTGAACGCGTTCAAAACGCTGGGGGATTCCCCGTCTTTGTAGCGGGTTCTTCCCCAGGAATTCCTGAATGAGTGACGTGCAAATAATTCACTCTTGTACGTACACATTTACATTCACTACATTCTATTTACGTCGAAAAATAAACATTCGCCTCATTTTTAAATATATTAAATTTCATTAGGTTGATATTTAATAAATAGTTTATTAGTGTGTACTGATATTTTCGCGAACGGATAAGACTTCTTTATAATGAACATATAAACAATTACTTATTTATACATACAAATGTAAACTGAATAAAAAGCTTGTACAACTACATTTTTTTTAAAGCTCATTGGGGGGCCTCATTCAATTTTGTCGCCCCGGGCCTCTGACGGACTTACTTCGCCACTGCTTGATACTATATTTTAATACATTGTTTTGATGAAACTAACGGTAACAGTTTTTTTTGGTAAAACATTGTCATAGACAAAAACAAAAAAAAAAACGGTTTCAAATTATAAATACAAAACTTAGAACTACATCAAAAACAGTTGAGTGGCTTAGAGGTACAAAAAGGAGATCAGCCAGAGGCAGACAGCGACTTTGATTCATACTATATGTAGGTAGATAGATCACCGGATTGCTATAAGGGCCACCTTAATGTAAGTGGTCACGTGGCGCTGTGAGAAATATTAAGCATTCCTTACGGCGTACATTGCTAATGTGTCAAAAATGTCTTGGAATCAAAAAGCCATAATTACACCCTTTAAACTGGTATACAAATATACGTATTAATGCTGCCTAAAAATCACTGAGATGTAATGAAAAGTTTAAAAAATTTTCATTTATGAAGAACGAAATATTAGTCGATGCGATGAGTATAATTAGATTTTATCGCAGTATTATTTCAATAAATTAACATGTACATAGATTTATATATTTGATAACATTTTTCTTAAATCGTCGACATGATATGTTCGTGATTTTGTTAAGAATAACACTATAAGTAGTATTTAAATTATTTAGTTACTTATAATATAATAATTAAGCTACGGTAGAGGATAATTTACATTTATTTCATTTAAATTAAATTATGTAAGGAAAATAGACCTTATTATCTTGACATTAATTCGCTTTCGTCTTGATAAGTGTAATTATTTTAAAATATTTTGGATAAGCACAGTATTATTTAACATACATAACATATAATATATTGTATACGCGATACATGTGTAAAATAATATGAGTAAGGTATCATAGCTATTTAAAGCATCTTGTATGCACAGATATCATTTTATAAAAAAATGTATTTGTATTATTGTATATGTATTACTTTATGCGCTCACGCATCGTTCGTTTGATTTAGTTTAAAACTTTGTGCAGCTGTTGTTGGCACTTGCATGAAGGTTTCTCACAAAGTACCATCGATCTACATTTGTAAATGACGCGAGAGTCGTATCGAATATTTTTTAACGAAATATTTTAATATACATTGCAACGCATACCTGGCTAATGCCACGACGCAATTAAATAACAATATTAATGTTTGCTTGACGTAAAAACTGGACGAATATCAAAATAAATATAAAGTTATTTTAGTAATACAAAATTATAATTTAACTTCAACGTCTTAGTTTTGAAAGAAGATGAAGCATTCATTAAAAATATATCACATTTTTCATTACGTTTAAAGTTTGAAATTTTAAAACTGCTGTTTTATTAAATTTTCAAGGCGTTTTGACCACCCCAAACATCGAAATGTGTCTATGGTGTAAAAGTCATTAAAATCGTAACACTTGAAAAAAAAAAATAATACAAACAAAACGTCGACAGAGAAAAAGGGAAAATACTTTTTCATTTTGTTTCGTGGGTTCTATCTAAGCCAGGGGTTCGTTTATTAAAGATAAAATGTCCCCGTCACAGGATCGTCGGCTGATGTGGAACGTCGAAATGGATAATTATAATTAAACGAATACATAAATATGGATTCAAATAAATAAAAACATAATCTTGTTAATAAAATATATAGACATATTTCTATTATAATATTAATCAGCAAAGAAATACATACATGTATAATATATAATATATGCGCCACGCAACAAGGGATTAAATAACGGCAACGAAGAGAGGGCATGACGGCATAAGACAGCGTCAAACCATTTGCTGTCACGGCATACGAATCGGCGCCCCGAGGCGCGCCAGTAGATGTTTTACATCAAAGATTCAAGGAGGAAAAACGAATAAAAAGAATTAAAACGAAAAATATTAAACAAATATGTATCTGATCACTCACAAAATGTTTGAGTTACATAATTTAGATCGCTGCTCCATATGCCATAATTATATCTAATTTATAAATGAATGAAATATTGTATCGAAGAAAGAGAAGCATGCGACTATTTATATGCCTGTGTGAGTTCGTGTTTGTAAATTACATTAAAGCAATCATCTACTAAATATTATAACCGTTTACCAAAACATAAAGTTTCGCTTCATGGATACTCGGAAGTATTTTTTTTAATACAATATTCATGACTACAACGGACATTGAGTTTAACCAAGAGTTCGTAGCTTATTATTTTTCTGTACGCTTGCTAAAACTTTTATATGAAATATCGCTACTGTTAGCGGAAACAGTCGTATGTGAAACTGGTTGATGTACAAGAGAGCATCAAAATTGATTAAATATGTCTTATTATAGTAGCAACATACTAAACTCTGCTATCGTGATTTGCGACTGTCTGCGTTGTAGGTATAAAATGGTTATTAAATAATAATAGCCTCATCGGTTCTTTCATCTTTATTAGTAGATGTTGTTTCTTCATAAATATAATACAAATTATTTATATTAACTAAGCATCGCTTTGTGTCCCTTTCATTAGTATTTAGTTTAAGAATTATTAAGTTGCATAGTGACGTAGGTATCTTGTGATTAATTTTTTTTTTATGATATCGGTAGGCAGACGTGCAAATAGATCACCTGATGGTAAGTGGTCACTACCGCCCATAGACAATGGCGCTGTAAGAAATATTAACCATTGCTTACATCACCAATGCGCCACCAATCTCGGGAACTAAGATGTTAAGTCCCTTGTGCCTGTAGTTACACTGGCCCACTCACCCTTCAAACCGGAACACAACAATACCAAGTACTGCTTTTTGGGGGTAGAATATCTGATGAGTGGGTGGTACCTACCAGTACCAGACGGGCTTGCACAAAGCCCTACCACCAAGAGATAATACGTACATAATAAGTAATTAATTATTATAAATTATTTTTAAACGGTATTTTAATAAATATTTCACAAATTGTGCCCAATAATATTTAAATTTAATTAAAATTAAGTATTTCGAACGGTATGCAATAATTAATATAGAAATTAATTAATAACGATGTGAACGTTTACCAACATTACGTTTTATGTTGATTTTACACTTTAATAATTCATATAACAATTTTTCACTTTTAAACGATATTAATTGCATTTTAACGTAGTTTATTCAATTAGTTCATATTTTAATGAAGTTCACGTGAGCGAATATACGTAATTTTCTTCGATATCAAAATATACGTAACGTTAAGTTATTATCGATAAATATTGACACGCGAAATATTAACCGCTCTTGGTTTTTTCAAATATTTTTCCAATAATTTAATGACGCATAAAATAGTTTTCATTTTGCTTTTAATGTCGTGCTTTAAAATGTCATAATATATTATAACATTTGTCAAAGTACCTGATGTATTTTTGTTTCTAAAACGTATAACTACTAGGATACGCTATGTTTAATTTAAAATATAGGTACTAAAACTTAACCATTTAAAGTTTGTCAAGCTCGTGGAGGTTCATAATTAATATGGACGGACTGCGTTTTAGATTTTAAAATCCTTTCAATTTTCAGTATCTAGTTACGATCCCATTTGAGTTGTTTACTGATATTTGAATATTGTATCTTCTTATTCTTAAATAAAGTAATAATTATAAATTCAACAACCGTACTTACCGAAATTATAGATACTTAATGTTGTATGTAAATATTTAGAAACATAGGTACTTAAATATATTTTTTAATATATTTATAATCGTGCATAAAAGAGAGAAATTGCGGGCTTATTTAATATAAATGAAAAACGAGCTGACTGATTGCAAAAAAATACATCAATATAATCACAAATCACAATTGCGTCACCATATAATCTCTAAATTCTTGTTCATGGGAAATGATTGTAGAATATCCATTACGAGGTTAAATTTTGACCGGTAAATGGAAAGTAATGATAGCCTCCTTTGTGAAGACTCATTCGATTCACCTGGGCTTACGTATCCGCTGCGAAATGATCCCAGTTCTTAATAATATTGCTTGGAATGTAAAAAAAAGACATGTTTAGATTTAAGGTAGGCTTTAATATCGTTTTTGACAATTTACTAAACGCGTATGTTTCAAAAATGATTAGTATAATATTCGGAGAAAGTTCGGAAAGCTGTGTCACTTAACTTGGTTAGACTCGTAATAAAATCGCTTAATTAAAACTGTTTAACAAAAGAGAAAGCGAAATACTATTTGTATAAAAAAAAAATTATAGTGTTGCAAACATTTCGCAATTTGAATTGACGTTTTAAAAACGATTCAATTCGTTTATATATCTCTAAAAAAAATTGGGTGGTTGTTTTTTTATATATTTATTTATGTTTATATTTAACTGATAAAATTTATAATACTACATTTAGTTTCCGTCTTTCAAACATAATTAAAAACTCGTGATGTATTAATATTTTATCTACTTTTACCAATACAAAAAAACCCAATAGCATACTGACGTGGCCTGTGGGAGTATTCATAAAGCAATTCAAAATGTTAAAACAAAATGAAATTAATTTACACGTATATTTTTAATAATAATTTATATCTCTGAGATACAGTAAAGGAATAGCAAAATGTACTAGAAAGTGACAGACTCGTTATGAGATACGACGATGGTCCTAAGTTAAGACATTCTCAAAAAATCGCTTGTTTTCGCTATTTTTAGAAACCTGTCCAACAAGTCCAGGCCCGTCTGGGATAGCCGACTACCAAATAGCATTTGGAGGTGAAACGTGTCTGAGGGAGACGAATTGATGGCTCTTAGAAAGTAGAAGTAGGATGGAAGATGGGCTAAATTCTTGCATGTCAATATTCATTGTGGTCGGCCCGCGGTGCACGCCCCTCTGGCCACATGCTAACAGTTACAAAAATTACCGAGGTGATTATTATCATTACCTCTAGCCAAATATAAAACCATGTTCTGCCTAATAAGCATTATCTAACGGATTTACATCTTTGTAACAACTGTCAAAACGCACCTGTCTTAAAAGTTTTGAATATAAATTAAAAATTTACAGCACCTATAAGTAGACCATTGTAGGTTCTTATTGGAAACGAAATCTAGCATCTGTTGCCACCGAGTTAAGTTTCTTTCGGCAATACTAAAAAATGTCCGTTCACCGTCGACGTCGACTTTCACGCCCGTGAAAAAATGTACCGACCTTTCTAACAAGTTAGCCCGTGCAACTATTGTGTCATAATCGCCACACGCGAGTCGATTTCTAATGACATGTCATGATTTCCACGGCCACACAGCGAAAGAAGTTTCGGTACTTGTATATTTGAATATAATATATTTCATAAAATATTATATTAAAATACTAGTTTTCCTTCCCAGCATTATCAGGGACAACCAATTCTCTCCGAAGCATACAATCGACGAACCCATAAACTTACGTATTTAAAATAATAATTATATTATATCTCCGCCTGTGTGGCTTGGAGTCGTTCAAATCTGACCCCCCATTAATTAAGATATACATGAAATGAGAGCTCATCCTATATTGGTTAAACAAATGTGGTTTTTATTGTTATATCACCAGCTCCCGTCATCGTTGTATGGTACAAACACGAACCAGTTTTAGAGTCTAACCGTAAGCTTTTAAACGCAAAAAGTTTTATGAAAATCGATCAATAGTTTTTATATTATCTTAGCGACAAGGCCATATATAATTTTATGATAGTCATATGTATCATCGGGATACTGACGCATAAAGTTTTTTCAATAATATGACTCTCGATCAATGTATTTTACTGATGATAAAGTTTATGTGGAAAACTACCACAAGAATTTTTCCTATGACTTTGTTGAGTCGCCGTAGAAGGAAAACTATTTATATGATCAACAGAAATTATGTTGCTCTTGACAACAAACAATTGCGTAGGTATATCCTTTCTAATTGATATTAAGATATAATTTCTCTTAAAATAGATATTTATTAACCATAACTATATACGATGAAAAGAATAATAGTTTATATAGAAATTATATACAGTAAACGAAAACATATCGTAGATTGTTGAATGAGTTGAGCGTCCGACGTCGAGTCTGATTTAAAAGGAAACAGAAGTCGGAAATCTCACGAAATTGCTTATAATTATGCGATTGTTATCGTCTCACTAGCTGGTCGTTCTCGTTAGTGTCTTGTACGTTATTATTTTATCAAGAGTATATTGTATTTTGAGTTTTGAACTTTACATGGCTTGGAGTTCGGAAACAGGGTGGCACGACCGCTTGAGTGTCGCGCTCCTGACGTGCTCACGACGTAATAAATAATAAAATCAAATACTGATTTATAAGAGGTCGTGTTTTATAACAATGACAAACGATTCAATAGATTTACGGTTTGTGAAATTTTTTGATTACAAGGATGAAAGTGAATCGTTTTGTATATTTATTTTATTTTAGGTGTATTTTTTTTTCTATTTAAACTTGCATAAACATTTTACACTTTGCAAATATACATCAACGTGTTTCCAACATTTCACTATTTTCTTTATTTGACATAAAACTAAAAGTATTATTTTATCCGTTGATAAATTATATGAATATTTTAAAACAGGTCGTCGGGATGAAGTTACAAAAGTGAAATAATTGATAAGTGAAAATTGAATGTGTAATGTAATGTGAGAAGTCCTATTTTAATTTCAAGACAAAGTTCCAACGACGTTAATATTTATCGGGTAGTAGAAATTTAAATCAATCAATATTTAGAATCTTCGGCGCGTATGTTAGTAGTCTAGCAATTGTGTAGGCTTCCAAAAGACTTGACCGATTGAGGTCCTATACAATATATTTGTCAAGTCGAGATGAGGTGATGGGTCACAGCTTTACTCTAGGAACGCTATAATACTTATCGGGAAAAGTAGCGTGTAGGCATTAACCCTTTTATTTTTCATATATTTTAAAAAGTGTAAATGCAAATATGACTGATTACTAACAAATATGTGCACTGGTATATCGTATAAAAACGGTTAAGATAAGTCGGATCGAATGATTTGAATTACGGAAAAAATCGAACGGCTATGTCAGGTTTTTAACGAATCGAGCCACTTTTTGCCTCGCTGTTCGTAGTAAGAAGCGGCAATGCTGTTGCTATGCCAAAATGTATCCTGTTTTAAAATGGCGTTGCTATCGGATGTGAATACGTGAAAACACGTTAAGTATTTTATTAAAAGTATCGCACTTTTTATGTTAATATTTTTGATTTATATTTCTCATTAACACGTTGATGGAATAAGTAATTATTATTGTAATTGTCATAAAATTACATACGATAAGTTTTTTTAAATAAATATGGTAGGTAAAATTATTATTACTTACAAATCTAATAGAAAGAAACTGTAGTTCAAAATAGTTTAATAATCTGGTATAATTTCTAGTAACAAAAGAAAACTGTATGAATTGACCAACTATGAATAATAATACCAAAAAATATATATAATAGGTTTATTGTAAGTTTTACAGTTCGGAAATGGATAGAGTATTGTAAAAATACTAGATATCTCAAGAACTGGTTAGAATCCTCGAACAGGGTGCGGGATCGGAGCAGTGACGTTCTTTATTCTTTATCGCCGTGCGAGCCAGTCGCTTGCGCCGAAATTCGTCGGTGTCATCGCACTTGAGTGGCCTAGTTACAACGATATTTCGGTATAAGTGGCCACGGCCGCCCCCCTCCTCCCGCTTCACTCGCCTTCTCGCGCTATTTTGCCACTTTTATGTTTTTTCTAATCAATCAAGGACGCTATCTACCACTCTTTGTAATGTACTACAAATGAATTTGGAACGTACAAGTGATAACGATGTTGCTTGTTAACTTGGTAGTTGTTTTTCAGCATGAATTTTATATTAAGTTTAATTTACCACGTTTAAGTCATATTTGTCTTAGTTGCAGTAAAATGAATGAGGATATCCCATTTTTAATGAACTGTTTAATACATTAATTTAACGGTAAATTCGTTATATAATTTAAATAGCAAACTCGAGATACTAGTACGACCTGGATGTATTTTGTAATAACTTTCTAATCAAGTGGTACCTACCTACCGATTTTTTTTATATATTGTTGCCCTAATGAAAGCCATTATAACGATGTTTTGTTCTGTTAATAAACTCGTTAGCTGATAAAGAATGTGCGTTCATAACGTGTAGGAACATTGTGTGACCAGTGTCACTAAGCTGTTTAATTTACACATACAGTTGTTCGAGGCCGTGAAGACTTTGTGGAACTAGCTGTCAACGAGAATTAAATGCCTATTTTATAATTCTAATATTAAAAGTAAGCATTTTCTACTCTTTGACTCGGCAAGGTTATTCTGAGTTTGTTTACTCGGTTTCTTTGTATATAAGTAGTAAGCAAAAACTATTAGATCTTCAATGTCATAGAAAATTGTTCATCCATTGTTAAGGTCAAGTATTATATTATACGTATAGTAGGTATTAAGACCAAATAAAATTTAATAATTTCAATTGATAATAGGCGCGATCTTATTTTATATTGATGAGTTATTTTATAAATTTTGTTTATAATTTTAATTATGAAATAATTGGGTGTTTTATTTTAACTATCCTACCAATTTATTTATTACTTACGATAGTAAAATGGGAACATATTCATGTGTAACAACAATTGGTGCGCCTTGGGGTTAAACCGACTCGTATGCCATGGTGTGACACTCTTTTATGGTGTCACGTCACCGTGTACAAATATATACAGAGGTATAATACTGCGTTGCTGGTTATTGTTATAATCATTTAATTATTATTCGAAACTCTATGTATTTATTTATTTTACTAAATATATTTGTAATATTATCCTTGAATTATTAACTATTTTAAAAACCAACCACTAAGGCGTTTCTCGTTTGCAGGCCGTCCCGTGATGACTACATTATTTCTATAAATTCTGTATAACAAATCAGGTTATTTCTTTACAAAAACTAATCATTAATAAAAAATTCAATTTGTGATAATGATCTTGCTTTCCCACACACACACAAAATACGTAAGTTCTATTTTTTTTTTACTATAATTATATTTGTTAACTCTATAACTTTTGAGTTTCTTGACAGTTTTCCTCTGTGGAATCTTCATGCAGAACTTGTGGCAGCTTAATATTTTATGTGATCCTTTAACATGACGATTCAATATTGCCTAAAAGTCGAATTTTCGAAAGACTTTCATGTTGACTTTGACAAATAGTCGTGTACGGCGTCGTTTTTTAAATAAACTCTTATTGGATGGGAAATTTAAATTTAATTAATAAAGAAAATAAATTCACGATGGTTACAAGTAGGATACGTGTTAGAGTAAATTGGAAGATAAGAATTATGCAAATAAATGTATCCTTTTTAGAAGAAGTTTTGGAGTTATTCCACTACTCTGCTCCAATGTTGGATTGAATCTACTACACGTGGTAGGATTTAGGATGTTTTCCTTCACCACAGGGAATAAAATAAATTATAAATACATAATAAGCACGTCACGTTAAAGTTGTAATGATTGCCCTGGTTTAGATGCATGTGTTGTAACTATGTTCATCGTAGGTCTTGGCATTTGTAAATACTAAATTATTATTCTGTACGACTAAGAATTAAAACATAATTATAATGTTTAGAGCAAAAGCGACCAGGCGTTAATCGACATTGGTGGAGTCGGTCAAAGTTAAATTTTATTTTAGTTTTGAAATATTGCCCAAATATTACAATATGTTTTATCGTGTTACGAAGTATGTGCGTATGATTTCATCGCGTTGTTACGTTATACACATATATTTGAAAGACTATGTACTAGCGATAAACTGAGGAATAGATAGTATTCCTATTTACCCCTCCAATATCCAACAAGTATGCAAAGTACAAGTGGGGGCGGCAATAGCCTATCTTGCTCGTTAGATGTTGTAAAATGTACCCTTCTTAAAAAAGTTGGTTATGTTCATAGCTTGTTAAAATGCCAGTTCTCAAAGTATATATATATTATTCATGTATTTGAACTTTGTTAATAATATCTAAAATTTACTATATTTATTTGCAGATTACGTTATATGTATTACTAGTCATTTCATTTAATTTCATATAGCAACGGCGTATAATGAGGTATTTATGTGACTTACCCGAAAAATGTAATGTCGAAAAGTAACAAGTAATATTGACTATCAACCGAGATACAATTATATTAATCGGAGGTACAAGTATTTTATAGTATTCTCAGAAATTTATTTCTCATTTTTCTTCCACATTTTATGTTGTTTTTCTTACTCGTTTCACACATTGAAAGCAAGCAATCAATACCAAGAGACTTCCAGGTATTTCGGTTGAACGGCTGATTAAACTATAATAACAATAAACAGGGAAAAGGAACTAAACATCTTAGTTCGCAATACCATTAGATTGTATAATCCCTCCCCCTTTTTCCTTCAGCCATTCCTTCTTATAATGTTAATATCTAAACAGTGGTGATGACTGCTCATCAGGCTCATTTTAATGTCTACCTAGTTTTAATAAAAAAGGCATAATCAAAAACTGCAGCTCCTACGTCAAGTTCGGCAACGAGTTCGGCGAAGTCAATATTATTATTTGCGTTTAACTGGTCTTATTAGTAATTTCCCGAGCCCAGCAACATGTAAAGAGGAACGTAGTGCAAATTAAAATTAGTATATTAATTATAGAAGCATTTCGCATACTTATTTATTGAAAATCAAAGTCAAACAGATATTTGTTTCTGTCCAGTTGTTGATTTTTATTACTTTATATATCATTTATATACCAAGAATCGCGGTCCTGCGGCCGCAACCCTAGCTGTCCACTAATGGAAACCTATGTGGTCTGAGATAATGAAGAATATTTATTTAGTGGTTAGAACCATCAAAGACTGATTAATACAATTGACGACTAGTAGAATGGAAAATAACATGGAGTTATAATAAGAACATCCGACGTCGTTATTATCGAATTGAAACTTTCTGAAATTCTAAGGTTTCTCTAGCTTTATAGACGAATTTATGTAATGCTAATAAGCTTATAATTATTTGTAAATAAATGTTCTATACTATTTATATATTTCTTTGTCTTTATAACTTTGTAATTATTTTCTGCAGGTTAAAGATTATTCGACAATCTTCAAGAAGTTATAACGAATTCAATTAGTTTTTACCCGTAGGTACTTAATGCAATTAAGACTTAATTAATAGGATTTCATCACTTGTAAACTAGTATGTGCAACTGTGGAAGATTTTTTATATATATATTTTTTTATACTTGGGTTACGTTCTATATATTCATGTTATTCTTAAATAAATTTATTTAAATAGTTAAATATAGAGTAAATGTATTTACAAACAAAAATACCAAAATTCCATGAATGTATAAGAGTAGACATTTTTAAATGTTGATAAAATCCGATTCATATATGATCTACCTATTCTAGAAAAGAGTCCGTCTAAGTCATCGCGGTATAGTAATAATACATTTCCTAATTATAATTTTCACGGGAACACGCGGTGTCGCCCGACATTTTGGCTGCCCTCCAGTTTTATATATAAACGGAATAGGAGCAACTGACATTATATGCAGGTGTTTAGAAACATTTTAAACTTTATCATTGAATTTTAATAAAGTTTTAGTTTTAAATATGAACTAAATTAGCTTAATTGAAACATTTTACTAACAGCTAACCTTCTCTCAGTCACACGTCCTACAAATCGCAGCACTTACGTAATAAAAAAAAATGTGTTTGAATAAGATACTTAATAAATTAAAAAGCTTATATTTTTCTTACATTAAAACCCCACATGGAAATATGAAAAATTATACGAGATTTATTAATACTTTAATTTACCTACAAAATAACAATAGAGTTTAGAATTATACAGAGTACATAACTTCATATTCATGTTTTTATGTTAATATTTTTATATGTAATTACGCGTTTTAAAATAAGAATTACTTTTTGTCTAATAAAATAATAAAAAAGGACTTATGTAAAGTAAAATAAAGACAATATTGTACTAAATGTAATTCAAATGGTACTACGAAATCGAGCCTTGACCAAGTTTTAAATACACAAGTTAACTAGCCTTGAACAACGTCTAAGTACTTATCTACGAAGCGACGTTTGATTGGCTCGACCGGTCTTTACTGCAGGCAGTTAGAGTTTAAAATAGATTGTCCCTAACTCAGTATCAATTGTGTTCGACCTTCCACACCAGTGACCAGTGATCACGATATTAAAAGATAATTATATTTCATTCACTATTTTATACGAATTAAATAAAAATTTTTCCTCTTCTACTTTCCAAATGGTTTAGGAACTATGAAAATATCAAATGAATATGCAAGAAATCTTTAAGTGTAAATTAATTTTTCATTATAAATTTAATTTACCATGAATAACGTAAGGTAATACGTTTTATTGTTTGATGTGTAAAATTCTCAAAGTAGAGCCCGAGGTCATGCTGCCGAAATATTTAGACACGTAGAACGTAGCGCCGTCTCAATAATTAACATTGTAATATTTCGGTTTCGTCGTCCGTGGACAAAACTGAACATATAAACATTAGTGTACTTTTTTAGTAACAAAGTACATCAAATTGTATTATCACAACTATAAAATGCAATACAAGGAAGAATATCTGAAAATAATAAACATGTATGAGAACCCACAAATAATGCAGTTAAACTAACATAACGTACCGCATCTCGCAAGTTATGAAATGACTACATATCCTATGGACGATTAGGTTAAGTTAAAGTATATTGTGACCTTGTCGGCCCACTCGCCCACCGGCATCGGCATCGACATCGCGACGTGCTGAATGTTGTCGAGATTCTAGTTCGCCTCGCTTGCCACATCACTAATTATTTCAATCACCGTATTCTATTCAACTGGATAGATGAACATTTTTTTTAAATAAAAAGAGTAATACCGCCTTATATATTATATTAAGTATTATGAGAGCGAGGGTTTAAGGTAGCCCTCGTGTGTGCGATCAGACATTAGGGCACTATATATGTATATGTATGTATATGTAAGTAATGTAAAGTATATGTATGTAATGACTGAAATTGGTTTGAAATATATTTCTGACATTGTTTTGATATACATTTAATCATGATGTAACCAAAAAATCAGTACCCAATCATTGCATTAAAGTTTACTAAAACGTACTTAGTGATAAGTATAGCAATATTAATATAAATCATAGCTCAGAGGATGAAATTTACCCTAAATAATTGAATAATCGCCATGTTAAATCCAGCCTAATGAGCCGTATCATAATTTTATTATAGTATCGGATACACAGACGACTTAGCTGATAAACAGTATAGGTTTTAGCCTGACCTAAACGATATACAATAGTTTACCTCATATTCGTCGTATATATTTTGTAGCATGTGTATGTATAAATATTAGAAATAAGCACAAAGCAAGTTAGAAGCCCGTGTGAGAAGCCGCATGTTGGAAATGACGGATTAATTTTGTACAGTAATTAAATTATTGAAACCTGATCAAGTTGAAAACGACGCCGAAGTTATAAATCAAATTATACTTGGAATTATGGGAATAAACATCACTATTATTTTAATTAGAAAAAAAAATGTATGTATGTTTGTTTGTTATAGGTTTTGCGGGTTCTACTACCAGGTACTCATCCGCAAGTAATTCGTATGATGGGTAGTTTTTAGTCTTTATTATAGGCTAGGGAAGTAGGGAGTAGGAATCGTCGATATAAATGTTTTTATATGAAAAACTGGATCAAGAAAATAAATAAAGTTTGAATGCAAATTTTCAATTCAAGAAACAGAATTCCGCGAAATATCTATATATCATACTGACCACTTTCTATATTATCTATCTCTCATATCCATCTATTTAAAAAAATATCCCATATTCACCCACCCTTTATTTTTAATGATTAACATGATATTGATGTCGGTATAACATCTAAACATCTAGCATTATCCTTAGTATTTATTGTATTCGTGAGAAATCGACGCAAATACTCAGTACATGATTGAGTTACGATATCTTATTACTACTTACGCAAAAATAATGTATTATAACGATGGCCTACCTATTTGATACCATTGTTTTATTTTCAGTTGAAAAATATGAATAGTTTTGAAGATATTTTAACTCGAATTGTTTTAATTATTTCTATTCGAAAGATATATGTATCTTATGTACTTTTATAAACACACACGCACACATATAAATATAGAATTATGATTGTTTATGTGTTTTAAAATCCATTGTGTTAAATTCGTTTAACGAAAGGCATTCACGTCATGGCATTGCTTAATATGGCACCATGGAATCTATGGAGGTCGCCAGCTGAGCTAGTTATGAGTTCGGCTTAGACGAGACCGACGAATGATTTTGATAAAAGTACTTTCATTGTGATCGAATAAACTTGTTTTGTATTTCTGTCGTTTTATTAATCGTGCGCACATTAGAGATCTTATTAAATTATTCTTTGGAAGTAATCTCGTCAGTGGATCTTGACAGACTAGAGTGATTTTTAAATTGATTCTCTTTGTTTCACTAGCATAGTTAGTTCTGTTGGTAATGAGAAGATTTATATATTTAACGAAATTATTTTTGTGAAATTGATTCTTAGTTATTTTATATGGGGTAAGTTTGTAGGTACCACTCATCAGATAACTAGTGAGCCAGTGTAACTACAGGCAGAAGGGACATAACATCTTAGTTAAAAGGTTGGTGGCGCATTGACCATCGAAGGGTTAATATATAAAAAAATATATTAGTATTAATATATCTTAGAGCGTCAAATTCTAGCTGCGGTGGTTACCACTACACGCATATTAGCACTCCTAAATCATAAAAGAATACATTGTTAATTCAAATAAAGGTGTAAATTGCTTTTTTCCAGTTCCAGTTCCGAAAGGTGAACGAATACAACGATGTCCAATTTGACGAGCATACTTTGCGCATACATAAAAATATCGTGACCTAGTTCAATGCTTAAAAACCTTCTCTTGACTTAGAGAATAAAAAGAATTCTCAACACAGTGAGTGAGGTCTATAATTACACTTAAAATACGTACACGTCAAAATGTTTTTAAATTAGTTTGAATGCAACGTGTTGGATGCCAACAGCTATGATGTTATATGGTTTGTACTTTGTAGGTTTTCAATGGCTATTAATTAGTACATGAGGTGACGAGTTTTAAGGTTTTATATTTAATATTCATGGAAAGCAAAGGTCTATTCAGAAGCGGAATAAAAAAATATCATTACGTGATGTCGAAGTTAAAAGTCAGTTTTATGAGAGAAATATTTACGTTGTATACTCAAATAAATACAAATCATAAACGTAAGATTGCTTGCTGTATATGCATTATATGTAATATGATTTACATTTAAATTATATGTTAAGAAGAGGAATAAAAATTATTATAATTCATAATATTTGGTAATAACCGCGTTAAAACCACTCGGATAGTAAAGAGAAAGTAACTAGTAAGTGAATAAAACGATTGACGTGAAAAATTACACTAATACTCTTACTTTTTAGTTTTGTCATTGAAAAAAATTGTAATAAGGGTACAAAACATATTCAAAATATGAAAATTCATATATGTTTTCATTAAATTATTTATTGTTATAGTACAATAATTATAAAATATTTAAAAAACTGAAAAAAAATTTAACACTTTTGAAATATGAACACCAGCCACTGCCAATCAAATATACTTAAATAAAAATAACACTTTTTTAAGCTGATCGATTTTGGCTCTGTGTTTCATATTCTTATTAAAAAATATATTTCATTTTAGGATATCCTCGTAAGAACGCCAGAAATGTTTGTATCGATTTTAAAAGCCACGTTTTTATTTCTTATTGCTTACATAATTCAAGACTTCTTATATCATGTTACAATTGTAGATATACACTATAAAACGATATTTAGCTTGGATAAGAAGAAAATTCGAGTTTAAATGTTATTATAAGCAACTTGATTACAAAATGTATAAAGTTGATCTGTCGTGGGACCCATTACATTCGGCCGAACAAATAAAAAATATTCGAAACATCTTCGATCTTCGATCGGCGAATATTTCTGAGGGCATTCTAGAACGTTGCTTATAAAAGTCATATTCACACGCATAACATAATTTATTTGGACGCACATTCTTTAGTATGGGCTTGTATCTAGGCCAAGGGTATGCCGGCAGCCTGGCAGGCGATAAACGACGGTATCAATAGCCCGACCTTTAATTAAAACGTATTTCACTCCGAATGATTATTATTTGTCTTTGTTTAATAAAGTTGATGACGGCAAATGGTTAAAGAAATCGCTTTAATCGTAGTTAATAATAATCAGTTACCATAGCTATATAAACACCCATACCAATATTATAAAGAAGTAGATATGTGTTGTTTGTTTTGTGCGACTTGACGTTGAAACTACCAATCCGGTTGATATGGAACTTTCATATTATTTCAGTTTACAGATTTGGACATTGGCTACACGTATTGTATGTTTCATAATTGAATATGCTGATGTAGTGGTAAATAAAATTATCGGTTCAAGTGTTCATGAAGCAAACGCTGAATATTTATCTTGTATAGATTAGTCATAAAATATTGGTATGCTTTAAAAGGGGAATAAATGTAGAGAACTGAGAATTAGTTTAAATGTAAAATATTAGTCATTATCAAAATTAATAATATTTAATAGTAATTTATAGAAATACTACTGTTCATACTTTGCAATTCAAACCGATAGTGAAATATTACGAGATATTTAATATACGCGGGTTATACAGTGCGACGCGCTAACAGCGCAGGAGACTAGATCGCTTAGAAAAATATCTCGGTATACATAGAATACTTATTTTGCCAGTAGGAAATTTAAATAACAGTCCTCTGTGTTGATGTGTTCCGGTTAGAAAGGTGAGTAAGCCAGTGTAATCACAGGCACAAGGGACATAACATCTTAGTTCCCATAGTTGGTGGCGCATAGGTGATGTAAGGAATGGTTAATATTTCTTACAGCGCCCTTGTCTATGGGCGGTGGTGACCACTTACCATCGTTGGTCGTCGTTGGCTCGTCCGCAAAGCACTGTCATAAATAAAAAAAAAACGAAGTCTAGACGGGCAACGAGTTTAATGTATAAAATTACTTTTAATGGCACAAATAGACATATATGTATTTAGGTAACGAAAATATATGAACATTAACGAAAGCTGTATCGTTATCTAATGCTTACATTTAAGGATCTTGAATATTAACAACTTTTTGTTTATCTCGCTCACTTGCTAAATCATAGTTGTCTTTTTCATATAACAAGATAAAATTTCAAAACACTAAAACACTTCATTATATTCTTATTTTAACTAATATAATGTTTATTATTGTACGTTATTTCATTTATTAATGTAAGATAATAACGAAATAGTTACGTTTATTATTTCATAGTTATTTTGGAAAATTGATAGATCGAAATTATAGACCTACATTAATTTATATTTAGAGACTGATACTGTGTTTTTAATTTGCTTAATTGAGATTTTTTTTATCATCTTAATGATGTCAATAGCTTTTACAATGACAATAATTATATATAATAGGATAGCAGTCAATGGTTTATTGATAGCGTTTAACGGTGGACAATAGATCTGGCAGCATATACGTCATAGCTGTCTCAGGCTCTTTGTTGGCAGCGGCGATTAGAGAAGCATCTAGTACATTTTCTTTTAAAATATATTAATTGTAATTGTTTTCACGACATCATGTTTTACTTGTAACTTTGTTTTGGTATAAATAAAATAAAATCCACATCGTAGTTTTATTGTGTGAACTTCTGAATTAAACATTTGGTAAGCTATAACAATATCATAGTTAACACGAGACATAAAAATGATCAAATTATTATATAATTTACATGTAATACTTTTATTTTTCAGTTATATGAATATTACTTAAAAAAAAGGTTTGAGATGAGATCCCTGAAGCACGACTGAATAGTCTGAAACAAACGAATAACAATGACCTTTAATCTTTACAGTTTGATTCGTATTACTAACAAATGAAGATTACCTATAAATTAGGTCAATGTTTGTAACTATTTTTCTATTTTATAATGACTGTTTGAATTACTTTGTCAAAGGCCCTAGAAAAGTACTTACTTGACTATCTCAAATTTCCATTAATTTTAACATTATTATACATAATTTAATTATTTCTGTTTTTTATTTGTATAAACAAATAACGGGTAACCCGCTTCGTTGGTCATTAAATAAAATAGGGGTTGGATCAACGGAATTCGCAAATTTATTAACGTATTATAACCATTTATCGACGATACCGCGCCGATAGATCTCATCTCTCATACCGATACAGTAAGTAGTTTTCACGTGATTAATTACGGGGCCAAAGAAGAGAAGAATAATAATAAATATTATTTTAATATTAATTCTATTATTTGTATTGCTAATAATAAAATGTACCAATTACTTTTTTATATCTTACTTATTTAATTATAGGCAGGGTCTTTAAGACTTGACGTGAGCTCAAGAAACTTTAATTTAAAATACTGATATTATCTAGCAAGATCTCCAATTTCAATCAGTCAATTGAAGTCCATCCCGTGATTTTCGCACGGTGAACAAGTTGACAATTGAACAGGATGACCGACGAATAAAATCTACAAAATGCAATTATCTGTACGAATATCAGTTATATAAAATTAACTATTACGATAAAACTTATTAATTTACTTTCTTCTATCATAATTTTTAATATTAATTGAAACCGTCGTGAACTCATGACACACCATGCTGTGCAATTTCATTGTATTGAATACGTGAGCTGTTTCGATTTTGGAAAATTGTATTTTAGTTAGGCTGAAATATTTTTATAAAATTATGCGATATTTTGCTCTCATATAGTGCATTATTTGTATATATAGTTTGTAAAATATCTAGTTAGTTGATCTGACCGGGTTTATGTGCGCAATTTATCTAATATGTTCAATTCACTCAGTTTCCGATCATGGAATATTCAATAGTCACTTTACGGCTTAGCTTAAAAATGAACCTTATATGTTTAAGATAGGGTTAATTTTCATTTAAATAATATTGTTCTGTGTACTTAAAGGTTTAGTATAGGTTAAATGGTAAATTGATTCTGATTGAAATGCTCCAGATTTCAGCGAGTACATCTACTTGTCTATCATATCGTCAATTTAAAGGAAGTACCTATTTAAAGGTGCGTTCAAGAATTTTTATACTTTTATTAAATTTTAACGTTTTTTAACTAAAGAAAGTTTAGAATAAATCTAAAACATTATTTACAAATATTAAAAGTCTCAATTCTGTACTGTGCTGACGTTACTAATTGCCAATTTACACGGAAATTAGAATTTTAAACGATGTTATATTGCCATTTGCGAAACGTCACATATCTACTGGGAAATTTATATAAAATACGTTTATACAGGTACGGTAACTATTAAAAAAAAAAACAAGCAAAGTAAACGTCGGTAAACATCCAAACACTTTACAAAGACAGGATACAGGAATCAATCTTAATCTAGCGACTAGCTCGCTGCACTACTGCGCCGCATTGGCAGATTCACGTACCTCTGAACTTGTCTGACACATATACGGTCACGATATTTTCTAACAAGGTAAAGTATATATGTAAATAAAACAACGTTTCTTGCTCAGATCTACACCCAGAATATGTACTTTTATGATTGAGATTGACGTTCTACAGACCTACCTAATACGATAATGTATCTACTAAAATGTAAATTGTTTTTTTATAAATGTCATGCCTACTGGCAAACAAGTCTTATTCAGCATCACTGGGCACGGCTCATTCTAGTTTATTCATTAAAAAACAGCGAGTAAGAAATAATGATAACGAAATTTGGTCGTCGACCTCCACGAAAATGAAATAGCGACGATGATGGTTTTAGAATGATTTTTGCATTAGCGTAAAGTTTCCTATGAATCATTCATGTTTCCGGAATAGAGTGAAATTGCAAAACTGACAAAACTATTTCCATGGAGGTATAAAAACTTTTAGCTCTCAATTCGGAGCATCGGGCGTTAGTTTCCACAGTTTCGAATAATTAAATAGTTGATATTTTCGTTCCGTTTAAACATGTTGCAAGCACGAATGTTATATATGGATGCTGTCGTTTCATTTAATATTTTAGGTATTAAATGCGATATATGTTTCATTAACAGTTTGCTGTACAATCTCGTCAGTATTTACGCATTATGAAAGTGTAAAAATGTGTTTGTATGTTAAGCAATATTTAAAGCTTTACAAACATATATTGTAAAATGATTTTTACGTTCATAATACTAATGTAAAATTTACGAGAACTTCTGTCTCTGTTTGCGTATAATAAAATATTTGATGAAAAAATAAATTAAAGCATATAAATCTATAGATATTCAAATTAAAGTACGATAACTTAGATAACTTTTGCATCTTACAATCCTTAACCAAAATTTAAGAGAGACTTGCTTTTTACCATGATCCAACACGACCTTAATCATGAAAAACATACCTACATTTATAAAAAACTTGACAGACAAGAATTGTTGACGAATGCATTAATTATTCATGATAATTGATCGTCTTCTACTGTTAAATTCAAGAGCGAGCACAAAAGGTGGAATAGCCTATTAAGATCCAAATAAACAGGATCGATATTAGGCAAGTTCTGTTTGCTTACGACCGACGTCCTTCGTCCAGTAGGTGCTTGCCGTATGTGTCATATATTATGTAACGAAAGGCTATTTCGTAAATATTTTTAACAGCTAAGTCGTTTCTATGGCAATTATGAATAAACATTGTTATGTGCCTAATCCAGTTAGATATGTACTGTACTTGCCTTTGTTGATATAAAGTACGAATAGAATATTTTTTACTGTAATTTTTTACTGTAATATATTTATATTATTAGATTGAATTCTGTTGTGATAAAATTAATTCCATTCAATTTTAATTAACTTTAGATATTTTTTTAATATAGTTTAATGTTACGTATCTAATTAGGGGAAATCTTGCAATTAAATAACTGTAAATTTTTTGAATTACGTTACCTTAACATTTACAACATAAATTATAGAATAAAACACGTGAGTATTATTTTATGTTATTTATTGAAATAGTTACACCATCAACTTATCACTAAACACTTAAAATTAACAACTGATACAGGTAACATTCGAAGTGATACGTCTTTAAAGATATAAACAACATAGTTATTTTGAAAAAGATTTGAATGTTTTTAATATGGGACGACTTGCGTTGGTAATCAATATTTAATTTATTTAATAACAAAGAAGTATAGAATTTTGTATTATTATTGTTAACAAGTTGAAATTGATAATAAATTGCGATTGCATTGCAATTATTCAAACATAATGCAGTGCTGTCGCCCAGCTACTGTTCCGCACTCATTTACCTCGAATAATTGAATATTCAACATCGAGGAATCAATGTTATCTTTGATTCTATAGATAATTGTCGCTGGCTGATTGTCAAGATAACAGATACGTACTTTTTATATAATTACTTCAAATGTTTAATAAGAATATAAGCAGTAACAGTATTTTAAAGGCATTTATATTAAATTCTAAAAAATAATTTATTTTAAAAAATCAATATTTATTTATATTTTATTGGACACGACATGAAATCCTAACTAATTATTGTCGCGTACAAGAAGCCGTCCTATGAATTATTAGTAATTGCTCCCAGACAATCCAACTTATGAATTTATGAGGAATATTCGATATTCATCTTAACACATGTCTGTTAGTCATTTTCATGACCTAACATGTTGCGCAGGTAATATTAGCCTAGTAATATTTAACTAAGCACGTTTATACATTATTTAATATAACAACGCTATCCACATTTCATTGTATCCGTAGACACATAACAGGAGGTATATGTGGAGCCTTGGTAGTGATTATTACAAATGCTATTTTTAAAATTCACACACGTTCTAATTTATGCACATAATGTTTGACAGAAACATGTAAAAGAAAAACAAAACTACTGAACGAAAAAAAAGTAAAGAATTCAATTTTTATTAATAATTAAATGCAAATGTAATTGTTTAAAAAAAAAGAACTAGTTACATCAAACATTATACATCACGCATTATAAATATTTCTTTAAATATAAAATATGAACTGGAACGATTCAGTAATATAACGTTCGTAAAAGTTCGTATGTATGAGACGTATTATGTAACAATACATACGATCTTTTTATTTTATTTAATTATTAATACTAATGACTACAATTGATCCTTAGTATTAATAACGTTATTACTAGCTCTCATACGAACGTCCAAATATCTGTTTATTTTATATGTGTGTTTGAGGCAGGTTGGGAAGTTCTGCTGTCATAATCAGGGCCGGATCGACCATATTGCTTTTTGGGCTTCAACCAAGGGCCCCGTGGATTCAAGGGGATCCCAGCTAAGTCAAGTCAAAAATAGACGATAATGCGATAGAATCCATAACTTTATTAAATTAAACAGATCGTATGGTTTGCAGCCCTGCGAATCCTGTGATTAATCAAATCCATTCAATTAATTTAATTCAAGTCTACGTTCAGATATGTCCTAGATGGGCACAGTTAGTGTTAGCCCAGGGCCCCCTAAACTTACGGTCCGGCCCTGGTCGTAATACATTGAAGTAGAACAAGATTCTTAAAAAACACCATCGTTTTATCAACTTTCTCTCAAATACAGTGTTTGGTCGGTCGTTTTGTGTTCGGCGGTGAAGAAGATCATAGGGATACCTATATTTTTCTAAATAAATTCTGCCACATCCACATTGTGGAATAAATATATAGAGCGTGATGGAATCAATACAAACCTTCTCAAAAAAAGAGAAAGATAGACAGTGACTTTTTACTTTACGTTGTCGGCCATAATAAAATATTATTATTGGATTAAAATGTTTTATAAGCCACAAATATAAAGCGATGTCTTATAAAGTCAAACTTAGACTCGAATATTATGGAAGAAAATTAATTATCAATTTGTTCACAAAGTCTTAACGCTGACTAAATAAACATCTAGAATCGTTTAATATCGTGATACTAGTCATAGAATGCGCACCGTGTGGCGGATGGCCTTATGAGTTTATGACATCAGCTGATTACGTCACCCGAGAGAACTACTGAATCAAACGCACATGTGCCCTCTAATAGTAATTAAATACATGGTTATGTATGTTATGTTACTTGTCGTTATAATTAAATTACCTTCCCTTACAGATATATGCATTATTTTAATACTATCTGCATTATAAGTCATGTATAATTACTTTATCCAAGATTCATTTTATAGGTTATTAGTTTTCAAATGTAGGTAAATATGTAGGTATGTGAGTCGTATCTTAATAACCTAGTGGTATATAATCGCTTCGTATCTTGTTAATAATACTTAACGCGTTACGAATAACTGACTGAATAAGAAAACCTAGATTTTTTTTGCGAAACAAACAAAATACTTCAACAGATATTTTAGCGATGATGAAAAATAATGCTACTTAGGTTGTGCTAAAAAAGATTTCTGGAAATTTCTTGAAGGAAATGGAGAAGGGGGTGTGTTTCTTTCGCTTCCTCTCAGGTCAGGGTGTTTCCTTTTTCGAACCGGCGGTAGTGTTTAATTTGATTATCAATAAGTAAGTGTAAGTAGTGCTTCTGAATTTGAGTTTGAGTTTGTCCGAAGTAAGTACGGGTAGCGTAGTTACACAATAAATGTATCTAGAATTTATTGGGTACATTTAGATTTACAAAGTACACATTTTTTTATATAAAAGATCTAGTACAAAGGTTTTATGTAAAATATATATTTTTACTTCAAAAAATTTATTCTCCGACTTTATATAAATGATGCAAAACAAAGGCTAAACGGGGTTACTGATCGATGACCCAATTTCGTGAAGTTTTAGGCCTCGGCTGCAGTAATCTGCCCGGGACTTATCCCGGTCACCAAGGCGTTATCACCATTATATGAATTATTTACATATTATTTAATACATATTATTTATATTATATACGTATACAAGTATACAAGTGTAACGGTAGTATACGGAATACAAGTATAACGTATTCTTCATTAATTTGTTTGTAATTCATATAATTATGTTTTTTTTTATCGAATTTGGACCAGATGGCAAATACTGGTTATGTTAACATCACAAAGTTATTAAAAATTGATTGATGAAGATATATTTAAAAACGGAAGAATATGTAAATGACTTCCGATGTTGTTTTTATTAAACCTATTATATAACAAATATTTTTTTTAGAGAAATCAGTAATTTTACGAGTCCTCTTTATTAATTCTCTTATCGTTAAAATAATGCTTGAGAAGGTAACGTAATATTTGAATATTAAATAAATAAAATTATTCATGTACATAGAAGCTTGTTGCGATTAACATTTTGCTTAAATTACAAATTTCGATAAAACTTTCCATGCATTTTGTTACATATAATTCAATTTTAACCGTGTTAAAAAAGTAAATACTCATGTATTATATATGTAATGTGCAGGCAAATTCACTTAAGCCTAAGTATTGGATCAAGTTAAGCCAATTAGAGTAAGCGTTGATGACAAGATGGGGCAGTTTTAATTTTCAAACTTTATTTACACGTTTTCTTGTTTCAATGACTAACAGTTGTATCGATTTTGTATTTGGAAGATATTCATTAAAAATGTTAATTAGCACTTCTCAGTGTAACCCCAACAATCAAAAAGGCCTTTTCACAATCCCCATATCTCTTTTTTTTCGTAAAATTTATTTATTTTTAGTTTCTTATAGAAAATTTATATAAGGTTCATAATTTACATACATATAAAAAAGCGAAATACCACTCACTGATTAATCATGAAATCTCAGAAACTATAACACCTACATACTTTAAATTTGGCATGTAGGTTCCTTAGGATCTAGACATCCGTTAAGAACGAATTTTATGAGACTACACCCTAAAGAGATTAAAGCGGGGGTTAGACGTTTGTATTTTATAAATTTCGCGAGGGTAAAACCGCATGTTCAGCTTATATAATTATATATCCATTTTAAAACCATTTAAGATTTTATTAGTAAGGTAATTAGTTACTGAACTTTATATCCTCGAAGAACGACGTATAATCGCTAGAAAGGTTCATCTGTAACTTCGAACATTGGATAAAATAATTTTCTGTACAATGCAGACTGACGAACATTCGGCGTCGGCAGAAAGTCGGTCACCAAGGCGTTATCACCATGGTAACCACTCAATGTGGCCGTATCGATCCTTCCCACTTGTCTTATGAATGCGGACCTCGGCCTGATGCTACCATTTCCGCCAATTCGCCATTCCGAACTTTGGTCAACTGTCGCAGTCGTAAAATATTAAATAAAAATTTACAGCAAATAAAAAATATACTTTGAAATATGTTAAATTATTAAAAAAAATTGAACGTACTTGATGAATTAAGTCTTTAGTCTTGACTGACTAAATATAATATTTAGAAGTGGCACAGTAATGGCGGGCAAACAAGTTTTGTAACTGTATCAACTTCTGAATCGATATGGATACTAGTTACAGATATAATCGATCGTGACACAATAGGCAGGCGGCGAACGAATATCGAGAGGTCACGTCCAAAAACGAGACCCAATAAACGAGGGTTCAAATATAATGTGATAAAACTTTTTACTAAACTACTAAAACTTAAAAAGGCTACGTTGAAATCCAATGCAATTATAATCATCACCGTATCCACTATGAAGTAAGATTATACTTCTGTGTATACAGCATTTAATGAAAATGTGATATTATATATCTCCGACTCGTTCAGAAACCACTAAGATAATAT
Source organism: Vanessa atalanta (assembly GCF_905147765.1). NCBI lineage: Eukaryota > Metazoa > Arthropoda > Insecta > Lepidoptera > Nymphalidae > Vanessa > Vanessa atalanta. The sequence goes on along the minus strand of NC_061902.1, from coordinate 11,516,519 downwards.
AATCATAACACATATATTAGAAAAATATGGCGACAAGCAAGCACTATTCGTATCTAGGTTATCCGGTGCTAATATGACTGCATGTGCTACGTTATTTTTTCTATCATGTGATCTTTTGTACATCATCTTGTACTAGTTACGCGATCCGTAATGTTGTTGCATTAAATACTATTAAAGACAAACGCTTATACTTATTCCATTATTTATTTCAATATGATAAATTATTGCTCTTTTGGCGGTAAATAAATGTTACACAAGGCGTTACAAAATTTTGTATCAATCTAGTAAATATTACGTAGTATTATATATATTTATATATAGTGTAATTAATAAATAATTATTACAGTAATAGTAGTGTAGTATAATTCATTAATAACTTGAAAGTTAATCAAAGTTACTTTCTCTTCTATAAGACCGAAAACATTCTTTGTAATTTACTTCCACAAGGGTCTCAATTTGTTCTTTTGTGAAGAACAAACAATGGAACTTCTCTTTCAACTTTTATTTATCGAGCCTCGTAAGCGGTTGTTATACTACAAGAATGATTATTAAACTTTTAAAATAAGTAAACATTTTTTATGAGATTATGATAAGAGCTTCTCACTTATATCTGGAATAATTTTTCAATTCACTTTACAAAAAATTCGGTGCTGGTGGTAGTATCGAAATTTTTGTCAAGTTAAACAAGTTGTAATCCTGAACGTAAAATTTTAATAAATAGGTAACAAAATCTCGTTGGTACATTACGAAATACATTAAGAAAATTTATTCTATTATCGGTATAAAATTGAAATCGCAATTCACTCCGATTATTTTCTTATTTTAGATGTATGTTTTGTCTTAGCTTTTTTAATACACAATTCAATAAATAGGTACGTATATATATATTATTATAAATTTAAATATATGTAATACTATAATTAAAAATTTTAATGGCTTTTTACTGAAAATGTAAATATTTTTTTAATTATCAGTATTAATTAAAAATGAGAAGATTCTGGTAATGATTAATGATGATCAGATCGAATAACAATATTAAATGTCAGTACAACATAATAGTTCTTTGTACAACTTAATACGTGTCCGTCGAATCTTCATCCGAATGAAACAGTTTCACTCAATCGATTGAGCTGAAATTTCTGATCCAGGTGACTATATGTCACGTACTGAAACCATTATATATTATTTTCATATATACGTAATTTAATAAGTCATCGAACTGAAAATACTATAGTTCTACAATATATTCTGAGCGCTTAGTTATATGTTTTAGTCAATACATCCTATGGACTTTTTGAAGTCAAAATACTCCCTAACAGGCAAATCGACAATAATCCTTTTGAATATCTATTTACGAAGACGCGCCCTTCCATGCTACCTTATCGACGTGCGTTAGTTATCTTGTATTAGTAATTTTTAAATATTAAAAAACTTAATGTAATATCATATTTACAAAAAAAACCCTTTAATTTGACTAAATCGTGTCACGTCTAATAGGTAGGCACTTTATATTGATTGTTATGCGTCAAACACGCGATTGAATTCATTAACGCATTCTCACGGTTTTATAAGGTTCTATTAGTATAAGGTGAATTATATATCACCCTACGGCCATTCTGCATGAAAACAATGAAATATACTTAAATGCGATCATTCTAGATATAAAAGAATTGTCGCGTACTATTGTATACGAGGAATTCTGAAATTTTCGCCCACATGGACTACAATGGACGTAGGATGCCGAGGATAGTTATTTTAATATACGTCAAATTATTTCATTACTTCTTGTGGTGTACATACTCGAACATTTATTTAATATAAAAAAAATATTGTTTTATGTCTCGAAAACAATATTTTTTTATTTTCGAATAAAAATGTAATACATAAAAATTATTTTAGTCCTGGTTCGTAATCAATGGAATCAAGCATTATGTATCAAATCGAGATGATACTTTGTGCCGTTGTTTTTAGCACTGGCTTGTAGCATCATCGGCGCCCTTATTGAGGGTTGGAAAAGCATGACAGGCGCGTTTCAAATATTTCAATTTTATTATCACTGGCATATTATATACATCTATAGAATACGACAGGAATGGTAGTCCGTGGTCAGTACCCTTTTCCATAAACCTGGCCAGCAACAACCACATAAAGAAATATATCAGAGGCAGTCAATGACTCGAAACGTAAAGTCATAAAGGTTAAAAGGTATGAAGAAGAAGGATTATATATGTTCACTATAAATAAAACTTTGAAGTTTCAGTATCTTAGCTGAATTCAGTGTAGGTATTATGTTTCGTAGCTTTATCCTTAGAACGAACTGATCATTCCATTGTAATTAAGCATAATACTATTTAAATCAACTTATTCGATTATTACCTCTATAGGGTAGTTTAGTATTACATAGTATTCTGATTTGTTTTCAGATTTTATGGTTGAGAATTCAGGTATTTCGTCAGCTTTCCGTTCTCGGTACATGATTTTGGTCAACCTTTTTGGTGATTTAATAAAGAAAAATATACCATCTTATTACGTTAATTGCCATCTAGTATATTTATTGCATATTTTTTTTTTATGTTATAGGGGGCAAACGAGCAGGAGGCACCACCGCCCATGGACATCTGCAACACCAGGGGGGCTATTTAGATCTACTAAATGAGTTAAGAAATAAGTACAGCCAGTTTATTAAAAACTGATCAACTAGCAGACAATCTAGAAGAACATTTGTCAACGATATATATTTTTTTGATATTCGAAATACTAGTCCTTCTATGAGTCGAAATATTATCCTCAAATAATTGGTTCGTTATTTTGTATGTCGTATTTTTGTTTTTATATTTTTTTTTATACAGAATTATTGGTAATTCGACGTATTCCCGTTTGTAAGTGATATAGGCGACTATTTCCAATATTTTTAACCTATTTGCGAGACATTCTAAGAGCGAGTTTAAGTTTTGTTCGAATACGAATTTTCATCAGCGTCCTTTGTGGACATTTTATTTCGGTTGCTTTGAAATAAGTTCCTAGTTGTTATAAATTTTGGTAGAGCTAAGAAATAGGTTATGTTTTTACAATAATCTGCAGGACAAGTTTCATAACATTTTTTTTTTTGTTTTTAAGACATTTTTGTGGAAAAATATCAAAAAAATATTGAAATAATATCCGTTTCCGTCTCGCATTTTTAAAATTGGACCGATAAATATTGTTTTAACATTGGCAAATGACTAGTGTTTATCCGTTTTTATAAATCAGAAGAATAAAAATGATTTTAATTGATGATTTTTTTTGCATAAATTTTTGGAGTTTCATTTTTGACTTATTTTGAAAAAATCTAAAAAACGTGATAACTCAAAAATGATTCACTTGCATTGCATCATGCGCATGGGAGTTCAAATTGCCGCAAATAGACCTCCTAACGGGAATATGTCGAATTACCAATAACCTTGAAATAAAACTAGTTTTTAACGGATTTAATCGCGTATATTAATTATTTTAACATCCCGACGTTTCGAGCACTTTGCAGTGTTCGTGGTCACGGGCAGACAGTCCGTTAAAAACTAGTTTTATTTCAATGTGTAATAATCGCGAAAATCTAAGACAACATTATACCAATAACCTTGCATAACTAGGCAAACGGGCAAAAGGGATACTTGATGGTAAGTGATCACCACATCCCATATTGGCACTGTAAGAAACATTAACCATTCCTTACACCGTCAATGTGCCATCAGCATTGGGAACTCAGATGTTATACCCCTTGTGCCTGTAGTGCGCTGGCTCACTCATCTTTCAAGCCAGAACACAACAATACACCCAGTATTGTTGTGTTCTGGCTATTTGGCGGTAGGATACCTGATGAGTGGGTGGTACAAAGCCCTACCATCAAGTACTTTTTTTAAATTATTTTCTTGTCAGTTCACTGAATCAAGACAATATGCAAATTTTTTTTTTTTTTTTTTCAGTCTCGTGAACAAGACATTCGTAGATAATGTCGAAATATCGAGCTCCAACAAATAAAAATAAAAAACATGGTAAATATCTCGTTTTAAATACTGTTAATATGCAAATTAACAAAAAACATTATAGTTGTCAAAAAGCTTTTGCTTTTAATCAAGTGTAATTAAAATTAATACCTTAGAACACTAAATGTTACGAAAAAAATGAAGAGTTGATAATTATTTTTTAAATAAATTGCCTTTAGTTATATAGGCCCTCGTACACTGTGACGTTTTATTATACTTAATTAATAAAAAAAAAACCAAAAGACTATGTCTTCATACATATCTACTTTTATATGTATAATAAAAAAATAAACAAAAAAAATTAACAAAAATTACTGACTTTTTTTTTTAATTAGAGCGTTATGAGTGATGTACTTTTAAACCGATATGATGATTTGCTGTTTTGTTTGAGAATTTTATTCTGTTAATTATAGCTGCAACGTCGTTCGATTTGATAATTAAGGTATAATAATATTAGTCAGGATTATCAATTACTCCCAGCCAAACAAGAACAACAATATATAAAGGAAATCATTGGAGAATAGTCTTGTATAATATCATTTATATAAAAAAAAAATCACTCACTGATAACAAAGTAAATTAATAGAAGCTTGTAATTTACGCTTCACAAAATAATATCGTCGTGTGAAAACGATATTTATATAAGATTTAAGTATCACATTCTCGTATAACCATCATGAAAAATAATTATATAAAAAAAAAATTAACTGCCAGTAATTGTCACAGAGATGACCTTAAATATATAAATCCTTTTTTCAAATACACGTCTAGTACGTAGGTACCTACGCTAGGTACGTACTTTGTGCAAGCTTACTACGATTTGATTACTCAGTGCAATTGAGTTTCTATTTACATCGTAAGCATAATAATAAATAGTCATATAACATTATATGGAAATTTAAACCATTTTCAATCGTAAAAAAGCCTTGTTTAAAATGACAGATTAACTATAAAATACGAAGTAGGTAGGTCAATTAGTGAGTACCAAGAACGCCGTAGTAATAATACTCCATGAAGATAATAACTGTTCCATAAGAAATAGTATTTATATAGTTAGTAAATAATCATACAACAAAAGATATGTAGTCCATCCGATGATTTTTGTTTTAATGTGTAGTTACAACGGTAAACATGTATATATATGTGTTTACATAGTTCATTTTATGCAATTACAGATACATTTTGTCACGACGATCTCAATATTTAATTAGACGAGCTTCAAACGTCGACTTTTACGACATCTATAAAAAAAAGTGTATTTCCACCATTATTTTCTAGTTAGTATAAAGATACCTGTATAGATGTCACTGTTTTTTAAACCTTTAAAGTTTTTCAGAGTTACTACTAGATGTCGTAACTTTCATGTAATCAGAGAGATCAATCACCATCATCAAACAAAAAGATACTATTAAAATTTTTATTAAAATTGGTAACGATTTTTGTCTTTACAATAATAATTAATTGTAATTGTTTTTAATTAGAAATAAGTAAATAAACAAAATTAAATAAGTTTTTCAAACTTCTAGCGCCATCTGTTGTAGAATTGAAGTAGCATTATATGGCTTTTGGCTATATAAGAGGGAAGGAGAAAGTGCACACACAAGAACACATACACACGAAATGTCTGCAAATTACATATGCCCACAAATACTTCATTTTATATATACAAGTTTTATGTATAAAGAATATAGATGTATAAATATGGAGATAAAAGCATGCCATTACATAACATCATATGTTGCATCTATTAACTCACAGATGGCAGTGTACTGAATCAGCCATTCATTGGACCGCGGTGTAAATATTTTTCGTAGATACCTTGTGCCATATATTTTACAAGTTGGAGTTATATCCCCAGGTTCCTAGGACGTCGTAATTCTATGTATAGTGTTTATAGGCTTAAGTTGTTTGCTTTCTTACGTTATCAGTTTGGCATATCGAAATTAGAGTAGGAATTAATCATTCAGCAATCTCTTAAGGATACTCTCTAATATTACTCTAAGTACTGGGTTGTTTTTCGAAAAAGGGTTTTTAGTTATTAATAAAATTCATTTAAAGGACAAAGTAATCAAATTTCAAATATTCATATTTCGGGTTACAAGATCTGTATGAGTGCCAACATAATGCGAGGAGAAACTTATAGCAATCATTCTCCTGTATCTAGGTGACACGGTAGGGGCTACATATACCTGGATCAATTTTACCCTGTGATTGAGAGTATATGCAAATACAATATAGGCCTTTCTTGTATTTTCGTGGCGGCCGATCGTCATTACCCAAAGTCGCGATTCCGAAGCAAGCAAGTCGCGTATCACAGGCGTTGGTGCATTAGTCTGGTACTAATTAATATGAGAAGATTAAATGGAGCGAACTGTGTGGTCTTGTAAGAGATCGAAGCTGTCCAAATTAATAATAAATAATAAATAAACTATATATTTTTTAAGTTAAAACTAGATTAATTGCATACAAACTATAAAACCAAAACTAAACGACTAGTTAGGAATACTAGGATAACATAATCATTGTGTACATCTTTTCATACAAAAACACGTCTCTTTCTAATGCACTCAAAACTGCAGAGACAATGACATGATGCGCACGTTTAAAGCGAAAGCTCCATATTGCGCATCCATTGAAAGTAAACAACGTATCTATCACGTTATAGAAGTCTTAGCTATTTAGTCTTAAGTTCCACCAATAATGTACAATAAGACGGTATTTAATAATTATTTGCCTGTGTCTAAAAATACATTTGATTATTTGTTAATTCATTAAAACTATCAGACGTCACGCGGGCACATTTATTTGTCCAAGAATCTATATTATTGGGAAACGCAATTTATTTTTATATAAGAGCTTATGACAAAATGCGTCGTATTTGTTGGCTTTTGATGAAGGATAATATTCTTTGGAGCTACAAAATTTAAAAATCCTTAATCATTAATTATTATCCGTATTGTTTCTGTCTGCTTATATAGAAACTAGGATAGCTTAAATAGAAACGACTATTACATTTTGTAAAATAATAGTATCATAGTCCTTGTTATTAATAAAAATTGTCGAGTCTGCTCAAAATTAGTGTTAATCTACATGATCATATACAATCAACATTTTTTTTACGAAGTTTTGTTGATTGGCCATAATATTTAGACGTGCTTTTCGACTAGCTTGTATTTTCTACGTATGTAAGTTAAATCTTATCTTACATATTTTACCTTTCGACTTCAATTCGTGGCATGTGAAAATGTAACATGCCTCATTCTGACCGATTTTAATTCTTTAGATGATGTTTGTTTTTAGTGTTGCTATTTTGTATAAGAGGTTTGTCTATAACTCCAAATGATATGTAAAAATAATTTTAAAGTTAAAAACCTTTTTAAAACAAGCTTCTATTTAAATGCGCAAAAAAGAAGAAACAAATAACTAACAACTAATAAATAAATAAATAATAACTTATAACGTCATTTCACATTTGATACAATTTATATGATATAAAAAAGCCTGTCTCAATTAAATAAATGCTTGTTTTTAAAAAGGGTTTTTACTTTTAATTTATTTTTTAGTTTTTAGTAAGTAAACTTGCATTCGTATTCTCAGCAAGTCCTTTCATTTGATACCCATATTGTAGGTGTTTCACCATACAAGATTTAAAATAACGTCACACAGCTATCCATGCATTTTCATCCAACCTGAACCTGTATATCTCTGCTTCAAAATTGATTTTCAAGCTTTAGAAGTCCACCATACTGAATTAAGACTGACTTCACATTTCGATTTATTCTTAGCAAGGCCTTTGTTTTGATATCCATATTGTAGGAGAGCATTAAAAATAATTGGTTCGCCACGTTGGGTACGCCGCCATGTTGCATTTAAAATGTCTCTACATAGTTAACTGTGCACAGTCATCCAAAATGAACGTTTCATCTCAAAGTTTCAGCTCAATCGTTTTTATTTAAGCTATGTGCTTCTAAATTGAATTGCAAGATTTCACCCGTACTTAATTTACATTGTAAGTTAAAAAAAAGAAGAAATTAAAAGCTTTTAAGAAGACCAAAGGAAAAAGTAGAATGAGTACAGGTTACATTCTGCGCGACTTCAGGCTTAGATACTGGGACATCAGAAGCACTGCGAAGATTCGGCAATGCTTTGTATGCTACACGCTGTCTTAGAACCATTATTAGCATGACAGCATAAAAAAAACCATGCCATTTATAGGAATAAGATAGCAACTTGATTTTTAGTATCATTACATATTATATTCATTTAATTAAATGGATTTAATACATATTATTATTTCAGGATAGACTAGTAAGTATTAAATGCAATATTATTAAAGTATCTTGTATCAGATAATTGTCGTAATTTTAAAATCATTAGCCTTGATTCCAAATTGTATTGTAGTAAAACTAAGGTTCAAGAAAATGACATTGAAGACACAATCGTAAAACAAGGTATACGAGAAAATGAAATACGCTGAATTTTTATTCGAATGTAATAAATAATAAATTTAATAAACTGTTTTCTTATTTTCATAGCCCCTTTAAGTAACATAACATCCGATCTCGTACCACAACATACCCTTTACATTCCAAGGATTATTGTCCTGGTCTGAACCATTTATTAATTTCGATTTAATTTCATTCCACTTAAAATTCAACATCAGAACAAGAGTTCTGGCTTGGTTTTGTTATATATCGTAAATCACAGGAAATCATTAGCGATAAGTTTAACGTAACATCATCTAAAGAATTAAAATCGGTCAGAATGAGGCATGTTACATTTTCACATGCCACGAATTGAAGTCGAAAGGTAAAATATGTAAGATAAGATTTAACTTACATACGTAGAAAATACAAGGTAGTCGAAAAGCACGTCTAAATATTATGGCCAATCAACAAAACTAGTTGCTAAGTACAAAAACCCTTATCTCATTATACAAGCGCCTCAAAATAATAAATTTATCGAAAACACAGTCGAAAACGAGCAGGGTGCTTACCTGATGGAACCGCTACCTGATGCAACCTGATGGAACTACAACCGCCCATGAACATCTGCAACACCGTGCCCTTGCAGGTACGTTACCGGCCTTTAAGAAATGAGTACGCTCTTTTCTTGAAGGTTTCCAAAGCGATTTGGCACAAAAAAACCTCCGGTGAAAGTGGAGTGCTTCTAAATTCTAAGATAGGGTAACTTTGTAAGCCGAAGTTGCTTTTTATACGCCTTAAATTTACCATTATTTTGGCGTTATTACATTTTACCTTATTATTATTATTGTTAAATTATTTTTTGGCGAAAATATTAATGTTTTTAATGTAGACGTTAAGGAAGTAAATCCACTAGATCCTGCTCTTTTTAGTCTAAGGTATCCATAACTACATATCAAATTTAAAATCTAAAATCTGAAACTTTTGGAAGGAAAGTAGATGACGTTATTAAATATTTGATTAAAATAAAAGAACAATTTGATAGCTATGTTAACAATTAGTCGGCACCGGGATTTTTGATAAAGGCATGAGACCTATTCTAAAATTAAAATATTTTTGGACAATATCAATAGATTGGGCATTTTAAATTCTCATAAAGCGTGAGTAAGGCTAGATTAGCCTTATCAATAAAATCTATGCCATCCTTCAAAACTAATTAGGAAAAATTTAAATTTATCTCTTGATGAATATCTTGGGCTTAAGCTACACTTCCAATGATCCTTGGTGGTATCAGCGCGAGGAAAATTTTAAGGCTTGCCTTTCCGGTCTTTCTTTCTTCAGTCACTTCTTTGTGTACAAATTTTAAAATCAAATTCAGTTCAAATCACAAGTGTTACAGAGGTAACAGATAACTGGAGGGTAAATTGCCCTAATAACGATATCCCTAAGGAAGATACTAAATAAAAGCTCTGGGATTCACCATTGGTCCTCGTGACACAACGTTGTTTGACACAAAAGTTAAGTGGCAAAAATCATGCCAGGCTTCAACTGTAATTAACCAAAGAGTCAGATCACTGGTTGCATAGGTTACCCACTAAAAATCTTGGGAACACTTTTACACACTGAATGTTTCCACATATCAATCGGTCTCTTACTGTTTTAACACCGCTATGCTTTGAGAAGAAGATTGACTATATCAGATTACATGATCTTCCTTATCCAAAGAGTTTAGGTAGGTTTTGCCACCTCAGTTCTCTTAATGACACAATGAAAAGGGCTCTTGTCACTATCGACAAATCTCGTGAAGTTAGTTGTGATTATGGCAAGAGACCAGATGTACAGAACGTTCATGTGTTTAATATTTGTTTATAATTAATCTCGTGCTCGGTGGCGAAGGAAAACATCGTGAAGAAACCTGCATGTGTCTTATTTCAACGAAATTCTGTCACATGTATATCCACCAACTCGCATTGGAGAAGCGTGGTGGAATACGCTCCAAATCTTCTCCTCAATGGGAGAGGAGGTCTTATGACTTTGAGTTGAAACACTTGGACCTAGAGTAATAGTGCAAAAAACTTCATTATACTTTATAATTAAATTGTAATTCAACGAGGAAATGCTGAAATTGTCATGATATGTATATACTTAACTTTTTATTTTTGTATATAGTTAAGATGTTTAATTTTAATATTTTTTTATTAATTATATGTTACTATTTAATCTATGAAATAAGTGATTATTTTGATTATACATAGATAATAAATATAAGAACCCTCTAAAGATCAAGATGGTAAAATAAAAAATGGAAAATGCAAGCGGAGCAATTTGCATAACCTCTAATTCTATTGAGTAAATTCCGATGTGAAATCATTTATCTCTCAAAAGTAAATATTCATAACATAATAATAGGTAATAAATAAATATACTAGGTTCATTTTATTACACACAGACAAAATCCTCTCAGAAGCTAGAGTTAAAAAAAAAGTGAAGTTTTTACTTTAAATTAGGTATTCGCTGCAGAAGAATTATACATCAATGTTTTTTGAAGATGCAGTTTTACTAATTAGATTTGTAGAGATTCAGTAAAACTACAAGGGTGAGCCTTTTCTCTTTTACATCGCGACAAGCTTTTATATCAAATAAATTGTGTCAAATGTGAAATGACGTTATAAGTTAACAGTAAAAGTTTTAGTGTAAAGTTTTTTTTTTTCTTTTAAAAAGGGTTTTTGACTTTTAATTTATTACTACAGGATTCCAGAAAACATAATTTTATCTATATTTATAAACTTCTAACACTAAAAATGCTTCCATTGGAAGGTATGCGCGAAGAGTAAAATAATTGTACCTTCACTTTCAATATGCGCAACCTGTCGTTATTTCTACATATCTGGTGCAACGGAAAGAGATAAACGATGCCAATTTTCCAGGAACGGAAGATTGAATGCAAATTTCAATCTCCTCGAACCTATGGACTCTTGATACTGCTACTACGTAATTTTAGGTTATATGTATTCTATAAAGATAATATTTATATAATATAAGTAAGACATCCTTATTGCAAACGCCACGTGTTTAATTTAGCATTAATTTAGCAATTATTTTCTTAACCCTACATGTATAAGGTGCCATATGTGGCATATACAATTTTATGAACAGTTCACATTTTAATATTCGAATAGTTTTGATTTCAGTTAATAATATTATGGCGTAGAAGTTTTATGATACGATGATTGAGTAGTTTTTTGAGCAAAGACGGTCAAAACTCTTCAGATGCTGAAAGTGACTATGAAATTACAAAAATAAGAAAGAACTTGGAGTAGCTGTATGACATTCTTAGTAACTTCGAAATTGTCGCCTAATGAATATGCTACATGTCTCTTCTCCTACATATAGTTCTCTATCTATTTATATTCTAAATTACTTACAACATAGACACGTATCCCTACACTGAAAAAAAATATTAAAATATCTACTTATAAATTGGACTTTTATTTTTTCATCATTTTATTATACACATATATTTTTATTTGACAAAAATAATAAATCATGCATTATAGGCTTAAGAGACATAAAACAACCCGTCATAATATCTGCACATAAAAAAGTAGTCTGGACTAATAAAGTTATACATTAAACTTTTTCGTGGAGCTCTCTTAAGCTTAACGCCACCCAAACTACCTCCGGTGGAGGGTCTTGTTTATGGTTGTACAACACTCAAAGTAACGAATCAAAAAAGTACTAGCTCAAGGATATTTTGTCTCTATGGTTGGCTTTTTGCTTGTTTGTTATTTCTTAATATTTTGGATTGTCCTTATTAATATAATGACTTACAATATTAATACGTGTTATCAAACTAGCAAACGAAAAACGTTCAACTATATATGTATTTATTGTACTCGTATATAGTAGAAAGTCCAATGAACAAAAATTGATTGTTTTTTCAATGACATAATTTGATTTGTTTTTAAGATCAAAGATTAAATGTCAGTATATTTTTAGTGAAGTAGTCGTATAGGAATGCCAAAAAAAAATGTGCACAAACGGCAGAAACGCTGCCGTCAGGACGTTTACAGCGCCTGGATAAGGTTAGTTAACACACCGGGGTTGAGCCGGCCCCAAACCGACACTTTGTTTAACGAAGACTCGATTTCAGACAAGTTTGTTCCGGTTTTATATGGTGTCTCCGGTACTGTCGTCTGCATAGCAGTTATGTTCTATCTATGAGTAAGGTAAACTAGAAGATCACCGGTTGAGCGACCCCGACGGAAACCATACTGGCGGTCGCTAATCAGCTTGTTCTCCTCTAGGTACCGCAGGAGCTGGCAGTTTATAATGGTCTCCATTACTTTGGAGATCAAGGAGGTGATGGCTATAGGCCTATAATTGGACGGGTCTAACCGGTTGCCCTTTATAGGGATCGGATGCACCAAAAAAGTCTTCCGGGAGTCGGGACGACGCCTAAGGCGTAAAGATTGCCGGAAAACACACGTTAAGACCGGCGCAAACTCAGGGGCACATGTAAGTAGCCACGATACGTAGCTGGGATGCCGTCGGGTCGGTCCAGGATACTTCACATAAACTGACTGCATAATTCAGAAACTACTCACTTCTTTTATTGTTTAGTAGTAAACGAGTGCTTTTCTTCTTTCTTAGTTTTTTTTATTCATTAATTCTGTCAACAAAACTTGTCGACAAATAAAAATAATATATAACCTGAAATTACGCAATAGTATTACTAGGAGTACATAGGATTGAGCAGATGTATCTGTAAAATTGACATCTCTCATCTCTTTTCGTTACACATGATTTGTAGAAATAACAACAGAATGCGTACATTGAAAGTGAAAGATAAAATGCAACGCTCTGCGCATCCGTTTTCACAGAGATCGTGTGCAGTTTCCAAAATTTTAATGCGTATTAAGATCTTACATATAAAAGGATAGATAAGAAATGAACCATAAAGTGTTAATAAGTGTTAATACAAGTTAATTATTATTAATGCTATTAAGTAGCTTACAATCTATCAAAATTTATTCGTTTTAATTTTTCTGGGAATTGTTTTTAAAGCTACTATCATTAATTTATAATTTAAAATTAGTATATTGATATTTTTATCTAATAAATCTAACTTAGATTTGTATATAATATTTTTATTTTATTACTTCAAGCCAGAAGCAGTAATGTAATTCTAATTAAAATGATATTAATAATTAAATAATACAATACAGAAATGACTCTAGATATGGAACCATGGCGTGTCCCATCCCGATACATTATATAATTTTTACCCAAAACAACTGCTATGTAATTAATTTTTTTTTTTAAATACTTGATATTGTCTATTTACAATCCAACCAATTTTAGCTGTAGATGATCTTAAGGCTCTTTAACAATTTTGGCTAATGTACAATAATCGTGCTCTTGCCTAAATCGATTGGACTGCCAATTTTTTGGCTCTGAGCTGCTCGCTCATACGGCATTATTCGAGAGTTTTATTACACGAGGAATTGGAAAAATACAGGCTACCTACTTTTCCTTTAATACAAAAACGCATTTGTCAGGCACAAACATAAACAGGCGTTATTAATATATCCTCATCAGTTATTTTATATATTTCTTTTTATTAAATGAAAGAGTACTTACTCACTTACTTTATTCTCTGTACAAAAGAGTATGCGAGGTATACATAATAATATATTTTAAATTGAACATAGAGGTATACATAATATATTTTTAATTGAACCATAATTTCATAAAGATATCTGATTATGACATAATTATCGTAACTTATAACCATAATGAAGTTTAATTTTCACAATATGTAGGTATAGATGGATGATCAGAAACTTCGAGTTTGTTTAGGAATTATGTCTATAGACATAGAGTAAATATATAAGTTGCGCCTAAAGTAAGACATTCACTGCAGTGATCTACGATTCTAATTAGTAATTATAAAATGATAATGTCATTATTTACTTCCATTACATCATATCATTTTCCATAAAATATCAAACTTATAATTTAGGAATACAATATCTTCACAAATGTTAAGATGTGAAAATATCCTATAACTTTTACTTAACTTGCTTTTTTAAGCAAAATTTAATAATAAAATATTACGAAAGTTGTTTCAAAATTCTAATGAAAGTTTTAATCTCCCTCTATCAAAAATTTCATTCATTCTTCGCCCTCGAACAACCTTTAAAAACCGATATTTCATGATTCAAAAATACTAGGAGCGCATAAACGCATTGGAGTTTTAAATATTTTTCTCGATACACCAATACTTGAAGCAGGTGCAATATTTAATATAAATTTTACAGTGAGATTTCAAACTCGTGATAATTTTATCTACGAATTATTTTTATGGACTTGATTTTTATGCTGTTCACATAGTTGGTACTCGTCATTGAAAGCCATGCCATCACAGCAGCACAATCAACACACATAATCGATATAACCGACAATTGGTAACTTTTGCTAGTAACTTATAATTACTAATGTGAGTACTTAATTTAACTGTAATAACTGTGTTTATAGTATCGAGATAAAGAATGTAAAAAAAAGACGTTGATTGTACTTCTTTAACAGTTCTTTCTTTAAAAGGATATATTATGATTTAAATAGTTCTTCTTTGAGTAATCCTACGATAAATCTATATCAAGAAAGATCAAATATAAACTATTTATCTGCTATTTATTTCAATGTATTCTATGGCCTTCAAAGTTATGACTAATAATATGAAAGAAGAAACATTGCTGAAGCGAATGATATTTTGTACTTTTATTTTAGCTGACTCATTAAACGTTATTTGCTCGTAGAAGTTATATAGACTAAATATTGATATTTCAAAAAGTAATTTGAATGCATCTACATATAAATGAAATCTTAACAAATATCTTTGTTAATTAATATTTAAAACATAATTAAGATTATTTTTTATTTGATTATTTAAACTGGGTTGTATATTAGAAACAAACTTAAATTAACATCATATACATAAAAAACATCACATATTTGAAACGTCAAATTTTTAAACATAAGTTTGGAGGAGATTTCATTTTATTTCAAAACTTTTCAAAATAAACTTATTTTATTTGTATGTCGCTATTCCTACAGAAGTTCAGGTTTCGATACCAGGACTACAGGAAAGCGTAAGAGCTTGTATTTGTTCAAAGTTTCTACCGTAGTAGTGACCTTTGCCGTATAGTGCACACATTTAAGTTATTACTGCTATGCATCTAATACTAAAAAGCACATACAGTCACCATAAATACGCGTTAATGTTGTTACATTGTTAAACTAAAAAAGTCATAAATAAACAAACAATATTGTATAAGCAATATGATAAGTTGTTTAACTTGTCCAAAATGAATTTACCAGATTGTTTTAATAGAAAAAATTTGGCAATATTATCAGATAAATTATTAGTAATCATAATAGAATTTCAATAAATTATATTCCTATTTACCCCCCTCTAAGTTTGTATTAGAAGCGGGGACGACAATAGCCCAAGTGTCAGGATCGAACCTACGATTTTCTACATTCCACTAAACCACTGCGCTATTGACGCTTTCAATACATAATATATTTTTAATTGAACCATAATTTCATAAGGACCTCTGGTTGTGACATAATTATCGTAACTTATAATAACCATAATGAAGTTTAATTTTCACAATATGTAGGTATAGATGGATGATCAGAAACTTCGAGTTTGTTTAGGAATTATTTCTATAGACATAGAGTAAGTATATAGTGGTTGCGCCTAAAGTAAGACATTCACTGCATTGATCTACGATTCTAATTAATAATTATAAAATGATAATGTCATTATTTACTTCCATTAGATCATATAATTTTCCATAAAATATCAAACTATAATTTAGGAAATAATAAATAATTTAGGAAATTCTTCACAAATGTTAAGATGTAAGTTAGACCAAGTTTCTTTCTGTAAAAAAATAGTTATAAGTCTATATATATAATAAACAACAGTGATAGTTTTCTTCACAATTTTTACTACCTCTGATTTCACAGAATTAAAAAAAAATATATTTTTTGAGTAATTATAATATTTATTATATAAGCAATCCTTGTAATAATCACGAATTAATCACTAATTTTAAACTATTTTGTAATTATATAATAAATGCATATCTAAAAGAGTAAAAGTTAACAATGAAAATCACGTAAATAAAAATACTACGCTTAATTTTGAGTAAAATAGATAAAAAAATATAACGTATGTACGCTATGCGACGGAGTTTAATAACCTTAAAACTACGAGGCACAAATACTAGCAGTGCATAAATCAAAGGAGATCGAATATAACAGATGAAACAAACCTATGCAACTGCAGAGCATACATACGTAAATATACATATATCTACGTCATATATATTTCATTTTGTACAGATTGGATATTGTAGAAAACATAGATTTGATAAAATACCGCGCCTCTTTAAAAAACTACTAAGTACTGATTTAAGAGTCTGTATACAGATGTTAAGGCTTTATATACATAAAACCCAATTTATTAAAGCAAGTATTACATATATATTTATTGAAATTGTACATATTTTAGAAGTTTGTAAAAAAAAAATATGTTGTATGATTTTTTATGATGCGAGCGGACTGGGTTGGTGACTTTGAAACTGTACGAAGTTCAATGTTCCATTCTTAGTTTAATAATGGCTTTTAGTTGTGCCGACAGGGCGCAGATTATTTCGCCAATGTCACGTAGGATGGAGAAGACACCAAGGAGATTGATCGGTATACTATACGAAGTTGCTTGCTAAGCCGCCCATCAAGTGTCGAAATGGACAAGTACAAGCCATATACACATTTTAACACTAATTTTAATTGTTTCGGCGGTTTTTCCAAACCGATACGGCTTGGAAACCTTCAGATTATTTTTATTTTATTGGATTCAATTATTTATATGCAAAAAACAACTATTTTTAACGACGCCGAAGAATTTGAACTTCCCATTCCCTAGAAACATTTTTAGTGCCTTTGTCGCATCTTATGACATTTGAATTTTTTTATTGTCAGTCCGTCACAATCTAAATTTTAGGAATATTGACTATATAGGATTTTTGACTTTGATATTTTATGCAACTCTTATGATAAACATATTACAATTATATTTGGATATTATATAGCATGGCTTAAATGTATAAAGAGAAAGAACAATTTGGGTGAGCATGGATTAATTTTATGTAGTTATTTCGCTTTACCTATATTTTCTATACTGTCAACTGGAGAGTTTTCTGGCGTACGATAAAAATATTACACAATTCTGGTAGTTTTCATTATTTATAAAAAAAATATTTAGAAAAACGACCTTAAAAGCTTTTTTTTAATTTATCAATCAGTCATACTATCATATATTAATGAACTTGCTCTAAGTTTCAATTTCAGTTGATCGAGTCTGAAACAAAAGAACCCATCAGTTAATGACCTCAAATCAGTCGTGACCAACTGTCACTTGATCAACAAACAAAAATAAATATTTATTAACGCGCCGAATTGAAGCGTATGAAGTACTAGGACAGCATAAAATAAAAGGTGTAGCATAGAGACACAAATATAAATAGGTTATATAGTATTACTCATAGTTTGCATATTATCCCATTCATGCATTTGTGACACGCTACAAGTGTGTTGCGTGAATTGTTGTACAAAAGAGATCCGCTTTGTACGGATCCAATAAGAAGATTGTTGTATAGTCGTAACACTTTAACCAATACCTTGTTTACATCCTGAGAGACGGCACACCGACCACTTGGATCCGCCTGCATAATGCATCACGATCACGTGCTTGCCCGCTCGCAGTCCAGATAGGTCCGGATTTCGGTTCGGGTCGTTATAAATTTGCACCATTACAGATATTCACCATGTTTCAGAGAAAGTTTAGCTTATAATACAATATTATTATTATATTATTTATAATACAATGTTAATTAAACTTTAAGCGTCAATAGCGCAATGGTTTACGGAGCTGCCTAGCGGTGTAAAAAGTCGCAGAATCGATCTCGACCCCTTGCGCTATTGTCGTACCCACTCCTTACACAAGTGATAAGCTTAAAAGGAGGGGTAAATAGTGATATGCCTTAATTTGGGGCATCGCTATTATTCAAATAAAATATTGTTTTTAAGTATTCTTAAAGATTAAATAAACAAATATATATTCTTTGACGATAAGATTTAATTTAATTTAATAAGGAAGTATTGTTTTACAATGAAAAATTAGTAAACTAAAAAGTTACGAAGTTAACAAAATTAATTTTATTGTTTAATAATTTTTCCTTCAAACCGGATAAAATTTATTTGACTTGAAATTAGGTTTTCTCGACGACATTTAATTATTATGTAAAAAAAAACAATAAGTACTTTATATATTTTTTGCCGTGTCCAAGCAATTTTAACGTGTACAGGCTAATACTTAGTGCAACTGTACCAGGATCACATGAGCGTAAAGATTTATATTGCATTCAGAGTGCAACAGGGAAATTCTACTTTTATGGTCTTTTTATTGATATTATAGACGGTTAGTTAGTTATTTATCCTAAATATCATTTTTTAATGCTAGGCTTATAATAAATGCATTTAACAAACGACCTAGTAAGCGAGTTTCTTTAAATAAAGTACTAAATCTTATTGTTGATTTTTTTCTGTTTTCAATAATGTTTATATTAGGCACGGTCTTGAACCAAGTGCAAAGCTAAGGTTTTATAACTAAAAACTTTCTGACATGGCGTTATATATTTATGTATGTATAAATATTATTATTATTGTCTTAAGGAGTAAATTAAAAAGTATACCCTTTCTTGGGGTTTTTTAAGCTTACTTCGTACTTGTAACGCTAAAGTTACGTTATAGACCGGGAGATGATGACACAAAATACTAGGTTATTTGTACTAGTATGGCGGTTCTTCAGGGATCTAGTTATGTAAAGGAAAATGTTGGTCATAGCGCTCGCACCGGCGACCCAATCGCGTGGGCGTTAATTGAACGCGACGGATAAATAACGAGTGTCGAACAATTTGTTCCACAAAAATGCTTGTGTTTTCAGATAAGTAGTAGCATTTATTTATAAATTTTAGGCGAATTAAAAAAAAGTGCTTTATTTATTTTTTTATTAATATTACTGCTACAAACCAAAGTAATTGTGTGCGTTTCTCAATAATGGTTCTGAGAGGACATCCCATCGAATTAATATTAATTGGCTAGATCCAAACTGTATATGTATGTGAATCAGTTGAATAATTTTAATTACAAAACGAAATTGTAATTGTAAATAAAATTCATATTACATAAAAATAGGCATCTACAATTTATTTTCGTTACATGTACATTAAACTTTGATAGAAGTCTATGAAGTTTTATTATTTGATGTTTAATTTAAATTCAAATAATGATTTTATCAAGCCTAGGGGTGAAAACAAGCTTTTAACGGCATCTTTATCTTTGGACATTGTGTTATTTTAAATGTAATTAAAAAGCAAAACGCATAGTGGTTTTTTTATTGACTTTTTTCCACTTCTATTAATAAAATAAAGGAAACAAATAACCTCATAAGTGCATAAAATTATATTATAAAAGGTTGGTTATATTTTAATTTTAATAGTGAAAAGACGAACATTTTCGGCTACGCTTTTATGCTACGCTCCAAGCTACATTTCAACTTCAAGGTCTACGCTACGCTTCGTAGGAGCGGAGCAGTGTCAATACACATCAATCAACCAAGTATGGCAAACTGTATAAAACAGTCATGTAATGGTGATGAGAAATATAATGAGTAAACCAACGTAGCATACGACTATAATTTCTTATTCATATACAAATATTTATTTTAACTCGAGAATACAATTAATTTAATCTTAACTTTGAGTATTTTCTTTTATACCAGATTATATAGAACGCAACAAAAAAAATCCATCATATCGAGGAATCGATTCCATAATCATAGTATACATAACCTTTAGTAATCAAGTAAAAGATTTAGACATATGTCACAACAGCCACCCTCAATCGAAATAATAAAGAAAAATATTTGTGTTCATTTCTAATGTTATATTTATTATATATTTACTTATATATAAGTATAGAAAATCTATATTAATATCAACCGAAGAAATCAACGGCATACCTGATAGAAAGTGGTTACCACCGCCCATAGACATCTGCAACATCTGTAACTCAAACAAATACTTGAAACATTCAATCCATATATGATTTAAAATTTGTTATTAAAAGTAAGTAGTCTCAACAAAATGAATATGAATCAATTAAGTTGCAATCTTTCGTAATTTATATTTTTTATAAATTATTTATTTACACAGTCAAAAAATGTAGAATTAAAATTTTCACGATAAGATTGAATATACCTTCACCTTATTTTATTATTTTAATCTTTAGATAATATTTATAATAATTAAACTTGTTTAAAAATTCGATAAATTCTGAGATGTGTCGAGTGCAATAAACTTTAAACTACGATGCACAAATACTAGCGTTGCATAAAAGCGAAGAGGTTCGAATATAACAGATGAACTGGTAGTTTCACTGCACTCGTAAATGTACGTACATCTATGTTACTTTACCTATCACTTCTACAGCTTTGATATACTAGAAACAGCAAAACTGGTAAAATACTTAAAAAAATTAAAGAATTTAAAATTTGTTATTTACGTGATAAAATAAAAAAATATTCTGCATTATAGCAGCAACAAAGTTATAAAGTAATTAACTCAGTTCGATTAGGTTCGACTTGCCTTTCAGTATTAACAACTCGAATAAATATGATGTACATCCAAATTAATAAACATAATAATATTTCCAACTAGATATTCCATTTTTGGTATGGGCATTGTTCACCAGATTTTATAGCTAAAAATATAAAACATGATGTTTTTACACTGATGAAAAAGGTCGTTAAAAATATTATATCACACACACTAACTCATCTTGTCAGAACGAACGTTTATTATACTAATGCACGTTAGTAATTAAGTAAAGTAAAAAGACTTCGTTTTCAATATGAGCATACATTGATATTCAGACTGCATCAGTAAAATAACCGATCCTCAACCGACTCGCAAATACATATAATTGACACATATATAATATATTATATAAAAACTATATATTATACACATATAACAGTTTTTTTGAAATCGCTTCAAGATCGTGCATCCAACAACCCCAACTTGCAATTTCTCAATGCATCGAGCAAAACTGCATCATAGAAACGCTGCGAGTTACCAGGGAAACATGAACAGATGTAGGTTAACTGTATTTTAATATATAGTTCATATCTAGGTCACATCGGTGCACTAGTGTAAAAGGCTGTGGAAGCTGGAACGAATAACATCTTCTTTTATAAATAAATAGCGTAAGCGGTTGTGGTCTAATTTTGAAGAACTCCAGCCATAGATATGCAGTAAAATAAAAAAGAATGTTTATTGTTATTTACTAAATTGTTACTGATTATCAAATAATTGATTTTAGAGAGTGGAAGAAAGTTTCTGGTCGGTTAGAGAAGGGCGCTACGGCTGTATATATAAAAAAAAAAAAAACAAATAAAAAGGTGCGAACTTACTACGACATTCGTTGTTTTTTGTTGTTCTGTTGTTGTTGAGACTTCGATTGAGTTTCGATTGATTCGATTTCGTCACATAATAATCTACTCGAATAACAGAAACGTCGCTATCACAGATCGGAATTATTCACATGCGAACGTAGCCAGTTACCAACCGTAGACTATTGTAACTAAACCATGATACTGAGCCATAATTACGGAGCTCAACATACCTCTCAAGTTTTAGAAACTATTCTAAGAAAATTTATTACCACCGATATAAATCCTCATGATTTTCTTCGACATCAAGAAGACAATAAAAGTCCTTTTGAGATTAATGTCTAGCCTAGTGCTTAAGCACTTTGTTGTTCAAGAGGTAATTGAAGCCACATTTGGTACTGACTTCTGACTGACTTCAATTGAATTTGATCAGCCTTAACGTGTCAGGAGTTCCACCTCACAAATTATAATTGAAAATTGGTTTGTTGATATATCTGTTAAGGGAGGTGACAATTGCAATGTTCTGCTTGCTTCTAACTGATAGGCATGTAATTTTTCAACTATAATTTTCTTTTTGTAATGAAATTAAGTTTGTTTGTTTAATAATATCTTTCAAGGGCTTAGGGTTAATTGAAATATTATCGAAAAAAACAACCTTCAAAAATAACTTGCTAAAATTATTTGCTCCTATAAACTGACCGACATCATCGAATATCTACATATAGAGGTGACATTAAATCCGAAAAAAAAATCATGAAAGGCTAAAACTATAATAGAGCTTTCATTAACTGTTTTTAATTTTGTTGTTTTAGAAAAGTAAAACGACTGACATCTACCAGCGACAGAGCTAAATATACAGTATTAAAGAGCAACGACATCTATACGTGTTCCATTCAACTAGAAGTTCTAACAGAATAATAATTTAAATAATACAATTTTTCATAGATGGCATAATATACTACCCGGCACGAAACTTGACCTAACATGGCGTCCTCTGCGCAGGTACAGTCCTTGCGAAAATCACGTACTATCTAAAAAGCTTAAAATAAATATTTAATATATTAAAGGGTAGGTACGTAATAAAACACAACGGGTTAATTATTGTATATTTAGTAATTATTGTATCAATAAATAAATAAAAAGAAATAAAAATAAAATTTAGAAATATTATTAGAAAATAAATTAATCACTATCACTCAACGGTGTAAAACCCTCAAAATCAGCAAATGAAGTCGAAGTTCTTGGATTGGTACTGGGGTTGGTACTGGTGCTCGGACCGGGTTCGTCATCATCAAAGACTTCCCAATCGCTACTACTGCTGCTATCTGAATCTCCCACTTGAATAACAAGTTGGTCTGTCAACTGGTCCACTACATGGTCGCTTTTGCAATAGTCGTCTTCAATAGACCTTACTTTTGAACATAACTTTTGCCATTCACTTGATCCCATAGCATCTACCTTCTGTTTCACCAGTTCCATAACGCGTGTGACGTTCCACGCTACGTTTTTGCTGCTAACGTAACCTTTGATTGCGGCCCACGCCATTTCAATGGGGTTCAGATCCGGATGATAGGGCGGCAAGCGAAGGACACTATGATTGTGTTGTGCTAATAATCTATCGATATTATAATTTTTTAAATTTTCTTTGTTCGTTTTTATTAGTTCGTACAACTGTGGCTTGTACATTGTTGGATCAAACGAAATTCCTTTTTCAGTCAGCCAGGCTTGCATGTCGCATTTCTTGGAGTTTGAATTTGGGGCCAAATTATATTGTGTATTATGGTAGGATGCATTGTCTACTACCACGACGGATCTCGGTGGTAGGTTTGGTATTAATTGTGAAGTTAACCATTTGGAATAATTTTCATAATTCATGTCGTCGTGATAGTCGCCCGTTTTGGCTCCGGATTTAAACATTAATAAACCATTTGGTATAAAACCGGCTTCAGACCCTGCATGTACCATAACTACCCGTTGACCTTTGGATATCGGTTTTTTTAAACCTTTTTTTGAACCGTCCGTCCACGCCTTGGAACTTGTGTGCGAAGCGTGGACATACGATTCGTCAGTATAAATTATGGGCCTTCCTTCATGTCTGTACTTTTGTATTGCTTCTAAATATTTGATTCGCTGTAATCTTATACTGGTTTTCTCAATAAGAACTTTTCTATTATTTTCTGTTGCTTTCCATTTAAAGCCTAGATCCTTTAAGATGCGTCGAAGACTCCGTTCAGATCCTTGATAATTTATATCCGATCGCAGTTTTGTCAGAAGTTTCGTAACTGTTGGGATTTCATTATTTGTTAAATGAAAATTATGAATGCATCTTTTGATAACTCCTTGATCGAAATTGTCTATACCAGTTACAGGTTTCGATCTAGCATGTTTTTTTCCAGGCGTCCGGAATACTGTGAGAAATTCTGACTGCTCAGCTTCTTTTACGATTCTCCGAACAGTGCATAGAGAGGTTTTTGTTGCTTCAGCTGTTCTCTCTTTAATTTGAGTATCACTTCTGCCATTAGCTTCGTTTTTTAAAAAACAGTAAACATCGTAAATCATTTTCCGAGCTTGTCTTTTTAGAACTATATTATTTTTTCTTGGCATTTTAGTATACTTCGTTAAAATCTTACTATAATAACAAAAGAAACAACCCACAAAATCAACAATACAAAAACAAAGTTAATAATCAAACACAATTTTACACAATAAAACCGTTATATAATAATAACTTATGTTAATGAGCGTACACTAAGACAACACAGGAACATGCGCGGGCGACGGGAGACGCGGTGGCACTGCGCGGGGCCACGCATCCACCCGTTGCTATGGTTACTAGTAATGGCGGCCTTGTTTGCTATAGTAACGCGCTCCTCGCCTCAGACCGCACCTCAAACGACATCTATTTTTTGTTACTGCGCAGAGTCAAGATTCGTGCCGGGTATTATACTAACTCTTACTGGTACTATTGAATTTTAAAGTAATAAAAATTACGGGATAATTGTATTACTTTATTTTATTCAGTCAACTTCAATATCCTTAGGTATTTTAGAGGATCTCATGATGGTAAATTAGAATATACAGACGATGAAAAAGAATAAGTCTGGCCTTTTTTAGTAACTAAATATAACTAATGAGATTATAGGTGTCAAAAATAAATAAATAAATAAATTTTCTGCAATTTCAACAAACAGTAACTCTAACAGTTTCCAGGTTTTTCTTAAAAGCGCTTTCTTTGTTCAGCATTTTTTTATATTTCACCTACCCATCATTCTTTAGGGCGTCCTCTGGCTCTCTTGCCACTTAGACCTGTCCAAAATTAGTGACCAATTTTGTCCATCTTCCTTCTGTCGATCTTGCCATGTGACCAGCCCATTTACATTTCAGTCGCTTGATTTAAATGTAGAGCAACTATTGGTTGGGAAAGTGAACTCTACCAGCAAGAAACTCAGTGGTCTCTCTCTTCCACCACTTCAATTACACAGTCAGTATGCGAGTAAAGTAAAATTAACTCAATTTGCCTGGGGCATTTTTTTATAAATAAATAAATAAAATAGGTTGTTTGTGGGATGTTCATTCCAATATATTAAAATGCGTGTACAAGCAATATACGTCATAAGAATACTAGGATCGCATGAGTGCAAAGATATAGGTCAAACAAGAACAGCGAGGTGCATAGAACGCCGCCGTTCCACAATTTCACTTAAATATACGCAAGTTGGATATTGCAATTATTTAGGTGGATAGAGGAGGGCATCACAAAATTTCATCCCAAAAAGTCTACCTTAGGAAGTTTCTCATAAGAAAACACTTTTTTAAAGATAGAGTATAAAAAATCTGGTTACTAAATCCTTTCTACGTAGCATTACTTAAATTTTAGTGGTAAATAGTGCTGACACCTTAATTTTAGCTCTACTAAAAAAATATAAAATCACGTATAAAAAAAATGTAAATATGCATGGATGCAATGGACATGCAAATAAATCTCCTGTGTTTGCTCCCAAACGAGGCATTTTTAAATTTCAATTAAGCTAAGCTTCGTAATTTGCATAAAAGATGAAGACCGTGAAGACCCATTTTAAAAAAACAAGAAGCTAAAACAATTTTGTAAAATTATGATTCAAACGTTTTTGTAAAAACCTACTCGAATAAAATACATTTAGATATGATTTTGACTAATTTCCAAAACCTTGAAACCGCTGTTTATTTATAACGAATATCCTAAATAATTTATTAGCCTTAAAAATCTATGTTGACTAACTACGGCTACTGTGTACGTGGCCTTCACATATTGTTGTTATGGAAATTACTATGTTTCAATACCCATCACTACAAAGTTATTCTGGATAATGTTATGAGAAACGTTTAAGTTAATTTATTGATTAAATATAATTATTTGGTTGAAGAATTTCGACCTTTAGTTGACATTTTTTCGGAAATGTGTGTACCACCTATGCATGATATACTTACAAATCAAGATTTTTTTGTAAGAATAAGTTTTAGTTTACGTTTAACAGAAAGAGACGGTATCCCAAATCGAAACTGATATGAGCCTCCAAAATTAAATTTTCATTCAATTGAAACTCGTGTTGCAGTAGTAAATAAGCAATTTTGATTATTGCAATTTTTAAATAAAATGGAGTATTGTCTAAAACAAAGCATTTATCCTTTCAAGAGTTATTATTATTGATGACGTTGGCTACTCTACATCATACACACACACACAGTTCGAATTAACTGCTTCTAGTAATCAAATCAAAATGAATATCGTTAAAACATACAGATAATCTTTTATTTATTCATTTAATTAAGAATTCGTTTTTAATCATTACTTTAATAAAAATAATTACAGTAGTTTGTCGTTACAGTCAACAACAAACATTACTCATCTCTCTCTTACATTTATAAACAAAACTTTATTATCAAATGCATGTTAGATATTTCGTTATGATATTATTTCTTATATAAAACTAATAATAATATAAGTCAATCCTTTAAATTCTTAATCAATTAATAAATAGTCTTGGATCGACGGTCGTCGACCTTATAACCCCGCGTCGACATTTAATGTAAGCTGCTATTTTATGTTAAGAGTATGTGTGCAGAAAGTTTTAATTTGAATTTTTACATACTTAAATGAAACATTTAATATATATCTCTAGATTACTAGATAAATGAGACAAACATAGTGATGAGCGAGGTATACCGAGAATGCAACAAGTGATTCGTTCCGATAAAAAATGCAGTCAGTATATGCAAACCAACCAGGTTTATATTGCAAATATATGCAATAATGGATATCCGGTGCATTCTGAACATTAGGAAATCATAACCATAGAGGAGTTGCGTCTAGTAGTGAATGCATTTTCTATCCTTTATTAACACGAATGTTAACGGGCTGCATGTCTTCCTACTCATATGTTGGTCTGCGATTGCGCGGTATAATATTTATTCTGTCACTGTCTATCGTATGCAATTTCAGCGAGGATGCAATTCGTTCGGTTTGACATTACCTGTACTACTACGCGTATTGCTATGTATAATAAATTTATATATATACACAATAATATAAATTTTCGACAATGGTGAACGAAATAACTTTTTATTTACTTTGCTTATTATCCTATAAACATATAATTATAAAGTATCTAAACGTATTTAATTATTTGGTCTTATGTATATTTTTTTAGTTCTCTGAACAGTTTTTAAATAAGTACTTGTTACTTAAAACTATACCATAAACATCTATCACGCACGTCTTTAACACCTCTACGCATGTCTACGTCGTAGCTCTACGAATTACTCAAGTGCTTAAATTGTATAACTTTTTTAAATTAGTTTGTGAAAATAATATTTGTAAAAAGCATAAGAATGTGTATGTATGTAGCCAACTAATATTTGCTACTAACTAATATTCAATACATCCTTGAGTTGTATAATTAGGTTTTCCCAGTCAATTAATTTGAAACTAAAACATGTTTGACAAAATAAGAAATGACATGGCCAGTTTCTGCCTATTACTTAAATGTACATTAAAATAGAGTACGTTTGTTTCTTATCTCAAAATTGACACGTATTAAATAAAAAAGTTATGAAGTTTATACCAGGGTACAGGTTAAGTTACCTAGCAATAACCAGGATCACATGAGTGGAAAGAGTTTAGAGTAAAATAAATATGAGTCTTTGACGATTTAGCTAACCGTGAGGTGTGCATAGCTTCGGGTGCTCGTACCATTTAAAAATATGCAATAAAAATAACAATGTCATTGGGGGATAGTAATCACTTACCACCAAATCCACTTTTATAGTGACGGTAACCTGTTATTAAATTATATATGTGAACAATTGTAACGTCATGCATATTATTCTTATTTCATAATACTAATAATCTAGTTTAATTTCTTTACAATATTGAACTGCTTTTGTGAGGTTGGTAATTTTTTGCTCAAAACGGTTGAATTGTATTCCGATTTTTGAAGTCGGTTGTTAATAAATATTATTCAAATTGCAACAAACCCTGCACTTGCAAAAATGCATTTTAGAAACGCTGCAAGTTACCAGGAGAGCATAAACAGATGTTGCTTAACGGTATTTTAATCGATATTTTATCTCCTTAGGTTACAGCAGTACACTAGCCGCGTGGCGTGTAGTTTTGGAATGCAAATTTATACGTAACGGTGATGGATTGTCCAACGACATATACAAGTCGGCGATTCGCATGAGTTTTCCCCAGGGTCCATGATAAAAATACACTATTATTTTTAATGTATATTTTTAATCGTCTTAAAACATAATTACTATTAACGGTTTAAAATTATAAAAAAATATTATAAAGTTATTTTTAATCTTAATTATAAGTTGATATTTATTGTAATTAGCTAGATTTATTTATTTTTTTATCTATACACATTTCTTGACAAAAATAAATCATTTATATTTCAAAATTATTGAAACAGTATTTAATAATAATTGCCATCGCTAAAACTTCTATTAAATCTTAATTTATTTAATTCATTACTTATTATAATAAATCTGTCCGGAAAACATAAAACAAATGTTACTGAGTCGTTAAATATATCTTCATACCAAAATAATTGAAATTAAGAAAAGTAACTTAAGTAGGTATTATCTAAAATTGATTCTAAAATATGAATTACAATTTATTAGTCTTCATTTTACTTACTTTTTAGTAAAACTCTACTCCCAATTAGCTGATAGATGCCGCTTTACAGATATAAAGTTTTGTTTTGTTACATACATTGAAACCAGATGGCAGCAAGGTCGACCACCCATATTATATATTTATACTAAGGTTATTATTTCCTTTAAGTATTCCTTTTATTAGTATTTCCAGAGATAGAATTAAATGCTACGTTGATGAAATATAAAAATTATATATTTAATTTAATTTATCAAATAGATTTATAACCTAATAGCTAGTTCGTATTTAAGAAATACTCATAATTGGTACTGTTTTAAAAATACAAAATGACTACATACCTACATGGATCCGTTTCAATTAGATATTAATAACTCAATCTCAAATTTTATTATTTAACTAGCTGTGCCCGCAACTTTGTGCGCGTTGTTTCAATTTAAGCTATTTGGATATTGTAGCGTGATTTTATTTTTATTCTATATATAATTCTAAACTAAAAGCCTAAGTTACTCCTTATTACATCCGCCATCTGTCAGTGAAATTCCCATCGAAATCGAAATCGGTTCAGCCGTTCCAGAGATTAGCCGGAACAAACAGACAGACAGACAGACAGACAAAAATTAAAAAAAATATATATTTTGGTATATGTACCGTGTATACCTACATATGCATTTAGTAAAAATGGGTTATTTTAATTATTACAAACAGACACTCAAATTTTATTATATTTATAGATATCAAATGATAAATTTGGTAAGGTCCGTATTTAAAAATTATTTTTTATAATAATGCTAAAATAAATACATTGCGAAACAAAGTTTTGACAGATATAACTTTTGAATCGAATTCGATAAATTTTGGTATGAAGCAAGCTTGAACTCCAAGGAAGGGCATGGGCAAGGGCTTTTTATATCTAATGCTGGTGACTAATCCCTCAAATATGAGCAAAGACTCGGAGATAACTAGTCCAAGTAAAATATATTTCATAAGTAGGTATTTTATATGCTAAATAAGAAAGATCATAAATAATATCAATAGAGTCTTGGACAATTACTGTAGGTGTACAACTTTATTGAATTACTTAGTTGATTAGTAAAACTTAATAGTTTTACTAATCAACTAAGATAACAATTATATTTTAAGATAGGTAAAAAAGTCAAAGTTCAAGTCCCCGCTACCAATTAAATCTTTATTGAATATATTTTTATTAAGCGTAAGTACGCTTCATTTGGGACATTATTAAGGAAGAACATTGTGTAGCGTAAGCTAGTTGTATTATTATTTTTACGTAAACATCTATATCTCATCTAAATAACACTGAGCAACTTGAAATTCCGATTTGTTGCTGAGTCCTTCTTTGTGGCTGAAGATCACAAGTAAGTATAAATCCAATAGTTAATATACGCTTAATAAGGTATGCAGTGAGTATACACTCCCTTCAAAATTACTTCATCTATTTATAAATCCTAGTTTTTTTCAATGAATTTTATACACTTTATACAGATTAAAAAATATTTAATTTATAGATAATTAATGTAATGATTTCCACTGTAAGTTTCTGTATTTATTGCGTCGATTAAAAATAATAATTTATTAAATAATTAAAAAAAAAAATCGAATAAGTTCGGCCATAAGCGGATGTCGGCTATCATCTTATCTATCTTGACTTCAGTTAAATTATTTCAAATACGTACTATACACAGAAATTTCAATAGTTTGCAATACCAGGAAAACATAACAGAACTGGGCATATTATCAGTTATAATAAGCGCCTTCCTTACACACATTATTACCGACTCAAACAAAATGATGCGTAAATTTAAAGAGAAATTTATAAATTTAATAAGGTATCTCATTAGGTTTGTAACACTATTTAGATATACATTTAAAATTAAAATTTTCAAAATTGTCGAATTTATAAATTATAATTATAAATATAAAAAAAAGTATAATTATATCCCCAAAACTTGTAGATTTATTTAATTTATGTCCTTACAAGTTATAGTTAGAACATTCTCTAAAATATAAATTATTTATACACTAACTAACTAAAGCTTTCTTAATTTTTTAAACTCCTAGTTAAATTTTTTATGACCTTATAAACCCTAATACCAGGATCGCAAGAATGCAAAGAGATCAAACAACAAAATAGAGATGTGCAGAGCTATGCCAATCCGTTCAATGTGCGCACACTTTTAATGCAATTCAGGGTCCATCAACAGTATTATTAATTATTATTAAGTTGTTTTGGTGGTTTGTGCAATATGTGAAAATTGTTTACGTGCGTTGTGAAAACAGAAAGGCTACAATTTACCAGGAGAGTATAAATATATATCTAAAGATGCAAACTGTATGCACTGAACTTGTCAATATTATTTATGGTATTGTGTAATTATTTTATCCAAGTTTATTATTTTAAAATATATTCTTTGTTAAAAACTAATGTGTTAAAAGTAACTAAACTCGAACTAATGAGTCGGTTTACTTACATACACGAAAAACATTAATGAATGTAGAAAAGAAATAAAACAACTAAAATTTACTATAAAACAGTACTGCTGCTAATTCAATGTTATCATAAAAACAATTAATAAAGCTGAAGCGGATTTGATAATAAATTTAAAAAAACTAAGTTGATCAAAGTAACCTAACACATTTCCATTGCAACAGAGCGCGCAAGACAACTCCTTCCCCCTCCCTATTCCTTCAAAGTAGAAATAATAAATGCGAATGCAATATAACCTTACATCACGATGCACAAATACTAGAAGTGCATAAACGCGAAGATGTACCTGAAATACAAGCACTGTATTTATTTTTATTGGTAATGAGTGTCTCAGAAATGTTTTCTGTTCCTTTGGTGTGTCTTTCTTTAAATTATAGATATTTATCGTGTGTCTGAATATTTTTACTACCATTTACATCATTGCAACATAATTTAAGTTTGAATTTATCACATTTTAAAATATATTAATGATCGGTATTGTATTTGTATTGTCCAGAATTTATTTTATTTAATAATAACTAACGACGCTTAACGAGTCTTTGTCACAATTTATTTAGTAAGTTGTAATGAAGGGATTTTAAATCGAAACATTACTTGTGATGAAAAATGGATACTGTACGATAATCGGAAGCGCTCGTCGCTATTGAAAACGAAAATTTACTCAGAAAAAGTTAATTGTAAGTGTTTGGTGGACTAGTGCCAGTGTCGTTCACTACAGCTTTCTAAAATCTGAATCGGAATTGAAAAAATTCAACTCCGATGCGGCAGTCCAAATCGCCTTCAAAGACTTTATTGATTCTCGCCCCCGTAGTTTTTCTAGTAAAGGGATCAATGAACTACCTACTATATAACTACTATGATATGGCAAAAGTGCATAGATAACAACAGTGCATACTTTGATTAATTAAATATATTTTTCAAAAAATAAATTGACTTTATATTCCTTTCGTACAAAACGCCAATTTCATATGTAAGGACTTAATATTTTGTAAGTAAATGAGTAAAGTAAGTAAAAAAAAGTATTAGTTAGTATTTTTCATTATTCTAAGATTAGTGTACATATTATGTTAAAGATTTAAAAAAAAAAAATCTAGAAGCGCCGCTAGACTATTGGACTGCACTACGAAAGATGGACCCCACGGCGCGTATTTCTGACTGTCGAAGTTATGTCTTGCCTTAAATCACCAACTGGGCCAGTGTAAAGAACAATTTACTCTAACTGTTTTTATATATATATATATATATTTTATGTCATAAGGTGGCAAACGAGCAGGAGGCTCACCTGATGGAAAGTGACTACCACCGCCCATGGACATCTGCAACACCGGGGGGCTTGCAGGTGCGTTGCCGGCCTTTCAGGAAAGAGTACGCTCTTTTCTTGAAGGTTCCCAAGTCGTATCGGTTCGGAAAAACCGCCGGCGAAAGCTGGTTCCACAGAGTGGTTGTGCGAGGCAGAAAATGTCTTAAAAATCGCGCTGTTGTGGATTTTTAAGACATATTTTTATTTTTATATTAAGGAAAGGCTTGTGCCGAGCACTGCCCATATAATATATACTTTGTATTTAATTTAATCAAAATCGGTTCATGATTTAGTTTAGGTAAGTGTAACAGAAAGGCACATTATGAAATAGGTAGACACACAAATAGTAATTGTTTTCATTATATGTTTGCAGCGATAAATATTAAATGACTTATATATTTTTATATAAAGACGATTTTTGTCCCAGTGATTATGGGACGGTAACTGCACATAAAAAATCAGTTATAGTCTCATTTTGAAGAGCTCTAAATGTGCAAATACATTGAGAGGATTCTTGATTGCAATTAATTATTGTTTCAACAAAGCATTAGTTTACATTCTAACTGAACTTTTGGCGCCAAATGTAGACGAGTGACTTGCAGTTTACAATTAAATTAAATCAAAACAAAACCTGTCATAGATTCCAAATTTCTAAAAAATAATTTGTTACAAAATGCGAACTTTTGCGGGTATCAACTAGTACTATTAAAATATCTAATCATTTGGATAACCGACGAGCCAGTTTTCGATGGTAAAGACGAATTTATTTATATTTTAAGAAATTGTTTTAACTGAATAATATTTGTTTAAGCTAACATAATACTTTTGTTAATAAGATTTTGTAATAAATTTCGTATGTTTGAAAAATTTGGCACCCTGGCAGGCAAGCGCATGACTGCAGTTATTGATTAATAATGTCTTCCGAGGAATTGGGTACTAGCATTACATAAAATATGAGGAAGTAAAAAATCGTTCTAATTGTAACTCTATCGTCGACAACATTTGGCTTGAAAATTAATAAATGCTCCGGCCAAGTTTATATGACTTTTACAACCATCTTTTTAATATAATCTAATTTGATAGTTTTCATAAGAAATATTATTTTTAAAAGCGGTGCTTTATAGTTGTATTTAGTTAAATTAAGATGGATAATAATGCAGTCACTCTGAATACTGTTAGAAAACTGAAATTAGAAAACAATTTATGACAAAGTTATTGAATACTTGCTTCCATAGATACTTAAATAAAATATCTCAATTGGTTTTACGAGAAATCACTAAAACTTTTTCTAGCCGTAAAACTTCAACAACAATACTTGCATATTTTTTCAAATTTTACTATTTTGATGGGATATTTTTTTTTTCAGATATTTAATTTATATCTAATATCTATTTAAAATACCAAAAGAAAAAAATATATAAAAATGTTTCTCCATCAAAACCCTCTTTTTACGAGCACAGGTTAAACTACCTTGTAATAATACCAGAATCGCATGAATGCAAAGAGTAAAATCGAACTAAAACATCGAAGTGCATTGCTCAGCACCATTTCGTACTTTTACTTCCAATGAGCGTACTAGTCTGTCTACTAAAAACTTTTAAAAGCTTACCGAAAGATTTTAGAGTTATTCAAGCAACAAGTGTTCACCATGACATTTTAAATAGCTAAATAATGCGTAAATACTTTTTTAATTATATACACTGTCAAGAAGAATTGTCATAAGTGTCAAGTTGACACTATTAATTTGAGTATTCCATTTAAATCCCTTGTAAGAGGAAATTTCTTTAAAAGGTCAGAGTAGTTTATTGCTTTTAGAATTAAGATTTTCAAGTGCCCAGAAAACGACTATTAAAAGGGCGTAATTATTTTTTTAAGAAAATTTGGACTAAACCTAAACCCATAAATTAGTCACTACTTTCGATATTTTCGTATTAAGCAATATTTTTGTAGTTCACATCAAAATAGTATCGCGATTTGTTGCTAATTCGAATTACGAATTAAATAACATATTCACTTCATTATTATTACTTACCGTTTGATTCAAATGATTTTAGAAAAAAAAACACTTTAGGAATATCATACGATATTAATGAAAATCGATATTTACAAATAATACTTACTAAGAATACTTTTACTATTTAATCTGTCTTTAACAGTCAAAAATGAAACCAGTATGATGTAGCGTTTTACTGATGACTGGTGCGGTGCTCCTTTAGGCTAGTTAATGTTGCTTAAATTATCATTACGATTTTTATATTGCCTTATTTTTATATCCCACGCGGGCCTTCACCCGCTTGAGGAAAGTGCTGGTGTTAGGGAAAAATAGTCATAGCGATGACAAATCTTATACATAGCAAACTAAAAACTAATTGCTTTGACGAGCCAAACGATGAATTAAGCAAATTAATAAATTACAAGCACTTCTATGTATTTATTTTCTTATTTTTATTTTTATTTCTTTTTATTTTATTTTATAAATTGTATACTAATTAATCTATTGTTATTT
Source organism: Vanessa atalanta (assembly GCF_905147765.1). Taxonomy (NCBI): domain Eukaryota; kingdom Metazoa; phylum Arthropoda; class Insecta; order Lepidoptera; family Nymphalidae; genus Vanessa; species Vanessa atalanta. The sequence goes on along the minus strand of NC_061902.1, from coordinate 11,481,020 downwards.
TACAATGAATGAACCACGGTACATTTGAGCAGATTTATTCAATATACGTACGTATTAAGAGCGAGTACAATAACCTCACACCGCGAGGCACAAGTACTAGATCAACATAAAAGCGAAGAGATGCGATTAATGATTATAAACGTGAAAATACAGGTAATATTGATAGTTTCAGTACATACAAAAATACGCACAGTATAAGTCACATTGAACACACTAGAAGCAGCAATTAATTTTTTAATTGTTTAATAATCATTTCTGATTGACGGGATAGAAATAGTTATTTTATTGTGTCGTATTAACACACAGATATCAAAAACTTACTTTAATATTAAACAGAGGTTAAATGGTCTATTCTGAAATTAAAGGTAAAATTAAATAGTAATCGTCAAAGAGACTTAATTCTCTCGCTTTCTTAAAATTATTTAATTCAACAAATCTGTCTGGTACAAAAAAACATAATGTGTGCGCTAAACTAAGAGTTTCCCAGACAACTAATTGCAGGTATATTTAACTATGCATGAACTGCCAATATTACCATTTTCTATTCATATATATGCAACTACTGCTTCTTTAATTCACTACAGCCATTGGCAGTTCCCAATGTGCTTTGCAAACATCGTCTTCAGTAATCAAATAAGTCAGGCTATAACCTGGCTCTACACCTAGGCAGGATTAAATCTAGACGATTTAGCTCTTTAACGCTCAACAGCATATACATGAAATTTGGTGTATAAATCTAAACAAAAATTTACGATTAATTTATGCACACAAAAATAAACAATGCTGATAAATATTCAAAATATATTAATAATTTTAAAAATTAAACCACGTTTTTTGTTTTTCACCTTGATAAGAAGTAGCGGTTAATAAATAAAAATTTAGTAATAAAAAACCTTTTGTTTATTAACATGATATATTTTTAGGCATAGGTGGCGATATCATATGTTTTTCTTTCAAAAATAAAATGCAACAGGTTGTTAAATATTAGTGCATTAATAAAATTAGCGAACATTGCAACCAAGCAACATGGATCAAACAAAACACTCTTCATTCACATTCTTGGGCTTTGTTTTTTGTAATTTTACAGTGTTTCAACAAATATATTATAATATAAAAAGAAAGAAGTAGGAAAGTATTTAAGTATAGAGTTAATTTTAAAATATATATGTATGTTTGGTTAATTCGGTCATATTTTTTTGTGTTTATAAAATGTGAGTACAGGCTAAAATACCTCACTATAATACCAGGACGGCATAAGTGCAAAGAGTTAGGTCGATACATTTCGAACTTTTACGTTCAATACGCGCACCGCTCATTGCATTTCAAAATCAGACCTTCTTTTTGCTAAAAAAAAGTCTTTAAGTCAAAACTTAAAAAAAAGCACGTTTTTTATATAAATGTTTAAATTTTTTTTAAGTTAGGTTATTAAATACGAAACGAATTTAAGATACATTACGTAATTTATATCCATATTCAATAAAAATTATAATAATACAATTAAATTGCAGCTCAAATATTGATTTTACTTAATTTTTCAGCTATATATATACTACAAAATAGTCGAAAATCCAAATAAACGTGTTTAATTAAGTAACAATAATTATGAGTAAATTATAATCCACTTATACACTTACATTCTTAAATAACTTTCAAAAGTTCACTTATATAAAAATTTAATAATCTGTGATCGTCCAAATCTGTTCAAAAACAAAAGAGTTCGTATCCGAAATCATACACAAAAATATATTTTTGAGACAGGCAAACTTTCCTCTTCAATTCAGTTAAAAATCATTCAAATGTAATAAATAATGCAGCAAACATTTTGCGTCTCAGATGCACTTGCAAAAATGCATCATAGAAACGCTGCAAGTTACCAGGATGGCATAGCCCGTAAACAGATGTTGGCTATGCGTATTTCAAACGATAATTCAACTCCAGGTCACATCGCTGCACTAGTGCACTAGGTCATAGGTGCATAAGTCGGATTGAATGTTATTCAAACGTATCATTGATTGAATGTCACAACGTCTCTATATCATTACGTGTATGTATATTTTATACTGTATTCTTTGACGGTGAATGCTACATTTAAATACAATCGAAATATACAATTTTATTTTTAATTAAAATTATTATTTTTTTGTAAATCCCAATACGCTCTTTATTAAAATATATTTTTAAAAAGTGATTTGAATATAAAGTTCCGTAATTGATCTCTTTTCATTTGGTTATCGTTTTGATAATACAAAGCAGGAATCAGTGTTGCCAATTGCTACATTTAGTCCGTTGGCAACACTGATTCCCGCTGGACATTTTACAAACCGCCAAAAAAACACCATTCGTCGTATCTCCACGATTCGAGAACATTCTGATAGCCGCCACAGCTAGTATCGGAATACTTGGCGTTGATATTTCGAGCCTCGTCCAGTTCCGCGGTCAATTGGAAGGCAAAGTCAAATTGGCATAAAAAAAACTTGGTGTGCTCAGCAAGGCAAGACAGTATTTCACGTCGGCCCATCGCCTAAGACTATACAAGGCGCAAATTCGGCCTCACATGGAGTACTGCTCACATCTCTGGGCGGGTGCTCCCCAGTACCAGCTCCTTCCATTTGACCGTATCCAACGAGCAGCTCGAATTATCGACGATCAAGCCCTTTCTGATCTGCTCGATCCTTTGGCTTTGCGTAGAGATGTTGGATCATTCTGCATCTTCTACCGAATTTTCCACGGGGAGTGTTCCGAGGAATTGTTTGGATCAATCCCGGCAGCTGAAATTCACCTTCGGACATCTCGTCAAAATTCTAAATTTCACCCGCACCACTTAGATGTCCGTAAATCCACAACAGCGCGATTTTTAAGGCGAGATGGCCCAGTGGCTAGAACGCGTGCATCTTAACCGATGATTTCGGGTTCAAACCCAGGCAGGCACCACTGAAATTTCATGTCTTTATTTATGTTTATAATTCATCTCGTGCTCGGCGGTGAAGGAAAACATCGTGAGGAAACCTGCATGTGTCTAATTTCAACGAAATTCTGCCACATGTGTATTCCGCCAACCCGCATTGGAGCAGCGTGGTGGAATATGCTCCAAACCTTCTCCTCAAAGGGAAAGGAAGGCCTTTATCCCAGCAGTGGGACATTTACGGGCTGCTAATGCTAATGCTAATGCTTTCTGCCTCGCACAACCACTCTGTGGAACCAGCTTTCGCCGGCGGTTTTTCCGAACCGATACGACTTGGGAACCTTCAAAAAAAGAGCGTACTTATTTCTTAAAGGCCGGCAACGCACCTGTAACCCCCCTGGTGTTGCTGATGTCCATGGGCGGTGGGAATCACTTTCCATCAGTGAGCCTCCTGCTCGTTTGTCCCCTATAACATAAAAAAAAAGTTGCTTGATTTTCCAGTTTTACCAAATCATTACAATCTTGCTATAATTAAAATTCGAGAGTATTCAATCAGCAAATTATATTAAAATTCTAATAATAATAATTTTTATTCAATTAAATAGGTGAAGATATCGTAGCTGCGGTTCATATTTTTTCTCTGATTTGGATCTAACGTCATTTACAGTTGCTAGATAATATAGTTTAAGAAATTTAGCGAAAAGTTTTATCAAATTTTATCACCCTAACACCGAAATATAGCTAGATTTAGCTGTAAATTTGCTAAGTGGGCATCACTTGCAAGAACACGTAAGCTCGCTACAATAATACAAGATTATCTTTATTTTAATGGAAGAAGCGTGATCAAAATTAAGTCAAAGCGTATGCAAAATGTTTATAATGTAACGTAAAACTAACTACAGTTTATTTGAAACAATGTATTCCGAGTAAGTCTTTAATGTAAATAATTCTCAGAAACATATACTTTCCTTTCCAGGAGAAGGCCGAAGCCTTCTCGAAGCTCGAAAGCTTACAGCCTTGCTACTCCGACGCGGGTTACGATGTTTTCTTCACCGACGAGCCCGAAGTGATAAACTTCAAAATTCAGTAATGCTTTCTGGGTATTTTTTATACTTAAAACGGAAGCCGAAATAGCTCAGTTGGGAGAGCGTTAGACTGAAGATCTAAAGGTCCCTGGTTCAATCCCGGGTTTCGGCATAATATTTATTGTATCATATTTTAATTTCTCGTTAGAGATTCTGCATTTTTGTTTTTTATTGAGCATTATTTTGTTCATTTTAGTTTGTGTAATAAATAAAGGATTTTTATACTAGGGGGAAATGTTTCTAGCGTAATAAAGTAATCATTAGCATCAACAGTGGAGTGGTTAGTTGGAGAGTAAAAATTTGTATAAATAAAAGAAAAAATACTCATATTTAAAGCCCTATCGATTAAATTACTAAAAGGAGAATATGCAAAATTATATTGCATATTATCCCTTATGGGATGAAATGAATGAAAAGAATGTATTACATGAATTTATTACTTAATATTATAGTTTTATCATGTCACAACATATTTGGACACTACGACGGAGATAATCGGAAACGTGCGCAGATGACCAAAGCAGCGATGAGTAAGTTAACCAGAATCTGGCAAAACAGGAATATATCGAAGACCACCAAGACCAGACTCTTGCGAGCTCTGGCTTTCGAAATGTGGAGTTTAAGAAGCATGTTGCTCATACCGTTCGGGCTGATCTTTGGGCACGCTTGGTCGGATGGCTTGATTCTACTGTTTCAGTAACCAAGTTATACAATAAACTGTTATAAAAATGGATTTCCTTCATTTGCACCATTTGATTAATGACATTGTTCTGAGTTTGTTTTTTCTTCCAATATATTATGTGCAATTCATTCATAACTTTCCCTTCCAATATGCCGCCCATCACGTTATTTGGTTCTGCAGTTTAGAATGCATCAGAAAGGGACACGCTTACACAGCTTTTATGTTATCCTGGTATTCTAAACTATTTTTTTTGTAGCTAGAGTATTTTTAATAAGACTAACCAACTCCTTTACTTACTAGCTTATTTATTTATATATATAGGTATTGTAAAATTTTTGTATTTTATATACCTATGTATGTATATAATATAACTGTTTTACTGTGTTCTATTATTACTAGAACATCTTTATCGTTTTTATTTTATAATATATAATTAATTACTCATTCCACGCGGTCATCAATTTTATACATTAACTATTTTTAGTTCTTATTTGTATAATAGTTAAAGCCTTTATATTAATAATAATTATGTAAATAAAAGTAATTAGAAACAAAAACATATTCATAATCCGTATCAATTTTCATACGGAGGAGAATTTTTAACTTATTTTCAAAAAAAGGCCACTATCGAAATTGTTTCAGCTAAGTCAAAGACTACTTGTATCATTTAGAAAGACGCAGAAACCTGAATGATTTCAGGGGATTAAAAACGGTAAAAATAAAGTCAAAATAATAGCTGGGGTTAAAATGAAATCAATAAAAAAAACCTCCTAAATTAAAAAACTCAACCAAACAACCAACCTAGATCTATCAAATAAATATAGTTTCAAATACCAGGGAAATATAAGAACTGTATATATTATCTTATATTAGTCATAAGCGCATCCCTTTCTTATGCATTTGAAACAGCAGAGCCAATAAGCATGATACGCATATTGAAAGGAAAATTATTAATTGCGCATCCATTGGAGGCAATGAATGAACAAACACATCTCGTAGATAAGGAAACTCTTTAGATTTTCTCAAATAACCTCGTTAATTTTTCTTAGACCAAATATAATCACTGAATTCACTGCTACGTGTATTAATTAATAATCCAGCTAATATAATAGTAAAAAATAAATTGTAATCAATACAACAATAATTCAGGTATGCCTAAATTATAATTTTAATTTAAAAAATATGTTTTTAAATTAATATTATAAATCTCCAAAACCAAATAAATGAGCTTCCTGGAAACTGGTTACTACTGGAATATTTTCTAACAGACGCCTGTCACTGGGAACCTATTTACGGAATTTAAAACCGCCAGGAGCAAGCAAGTCGATTAGCTCATTGTCATATCGTTTGCTTTTTCTAAACTCGATGTACCATAGAGTATATCCATGAAAACAGGTGTGTGAAGTACAACAACTGCTTCTGCATGGCCACCTGGATTTTCATTGGCTAGCTGTCTTAAAGTGCGCACTGCTAATTATGCACTCGATTTCATCCCATACATATGTGATATTTAGTTATAAATTATAAATCAAGATTATCATAATTGAGAATTATCAAATCGACATATTTTATCCTTACTACCTCTGTTAGCTACCACAATCGAGAGTTTTCGTTAAGGAAATTATGTATAATGATAATAATGATGAAGCTTCTCACGAAAAATTAGCTTGATAGTCATCATCAAGTGCAAAAAAGGACCATGGATCCTGGACTATTATGTTATTAGCATTTGAACATATTTTTTTTTCACTCTGTCGTATTTAATTACATAATTAACATAATATAGACAGTTTGGTGAATCAAAATAAAAACATGAAATACAAAAAGCTCCAGGCTTTTTTTAATGTGTTCTAAATTTTGCTTTTATGAAAAATATGAATAAAAAGTCCTAACCAGTAATATTAATAACAATATTATTGCTGAGAAAGCATAATATATTACGTATCTTATTAAAATAAGTTTAGTTGTATTAAAAATAATGTTTGATAATAATAATAAATATATTTTGTTAGTGAATTGGCCATTTTTAACTTTGTCGTAGGCTGGAGTTTCTAGTTCTGCAAATACGATTTCATCAGTTTTTAATTAATGTGATAATTTATTCATTTAATGTGATAACGTCGGCGCCATTCTGAAAATTATTTCTTTCGGTTAAAAGATAAGGAGAACAACATTTGTGTACATACGAAGTATTTATAGTTAAGTATAAAATAAAATATTTATTTATTTTTAAAACAAATAAATTATTAACTTCATAAAAAATACAATTATTTAATGAATAAAACACACCCCACAATTTATGAAGCTATCGATTATTTTATTTTTCTAAATTATTTTCAAACGATTACTATATTATATAGTATATAATCAAGCCTTAAAGTTTTGACATAGGCATTGAGGGAGGAGTTGTTTGGACGTGCGTGATAAATAAGATGGTTTGGCGCATGATTAAAACTATTGATTGAAATAGCTGTTAGACAGACTAAAGTACTAGGACTCCATAAACAAAGGTGAATATGACTATGCTGCATATCTATAGCCCAGCGCCTGTAAGTCGGTTTTTAAGATTATACGAGTAAGATACAAAGTCAGTTTTGTAAAAATCTCATCATTTTAACATTATCAATATTACAATATTTTTGAAATCACCTTAAATTCGTTTTTAAGGTGCCTCATGCAAAAAATATTATAATTAAAATCTACTTACTTAGTTACAATCATTTAATGAAAACAAGAAGTAAAGATAGGTAAGTAACTAAAACACATCAGGTTCATAACGTCCATTTTTTTCTCGCTGGAAAGACGCATTATGCGTTTCTCTCACGTATGTGGATCTCGCCGATACCCAGGACGCCTATTGCACTTTGGTACACCGGAATACCCCTAAAAAAGCGCGCTACCCTATCTGTCTTTACGCCGGGCGCCACAGAATCGCTTTCATATGCTACCTTTGTGGGTATCCAATTCCTAGGGGGCATTTCCTGGGTACTGAGAAACCCTCTAGTCCCTACGAATTTCATAACGTACTGCTTTTAATCCTCCTATTACAACTTTACAGATATATTTTTATTTTACTAATACATTGTATGTTTAAATGATATTGATAATTAAAATGAATTGAATGAATGAATGAATGAATGAAATAAAATTTGCATGAAAGTTATGCAATGATGCAAGATTAGATTATAAAAAGGAATACTAATCCTATTTGATTGATGGGAAAGTATAACTACTAAGATTCTAAGCCAGCTATCGTCCTGTTAAATAAATATTTACACTTATAAGTGCTTATTAAACTTTATTAGGTTTTTTAAGATTTAGAATTATAAAATATTTGATGTATAAAATCTTGCGTGGTAAAAAATAAATCAGTCAGCAATCACTTAAACCTCAGTGTAGATGCGCATAACGAGACATTAAATAAACTTTCACTTTCAATATGCCTGTCTTTATTTCTACAAGCTGTAATGTATCTGAAAGAGAAGACGGACGTATATTTTCTAGGAACAACAAAAGTAGTACAGTTGCGAAGCTCCTCTCACTTATGCATTTCTAGTAATTCGATTGCACAATTTTAGGTTATATGTATTTTATGCACTGTAGAATTATTTGTAGCTTTCGTAGACGTACTCTCGCATATGTAGCGGCGTTAATAATTTAATTAGTCAATGCTTAATCATAGTGTTTTTATACATAATCTTTAGTTAAAGAGCGTTAATGTGTGACAGTTTAACGAAACTGTTTTAGCAAATTTTTATTAAGAAAAAGTCTTGTTTGTTTGCCGCGCAATTCTTTCAAATAATTTTGCAATTTCGTCAAAAATAAATGATTTTTACATGTTAGTATGCAAAAAATGTTTTATTTGTTTTTTACGATGCAAACTTTTTTTCCTTAATGACACTAGAGTGTAGGCAATCCGTTGCATCCGTGCATTAAGTTACCAGTTACTACCAGATTACCTGATGCAATAAAGATGGTGGTGGGCGATATGAACTGTGATATCAATTCAGCTCATGACGGTATCTAAAACGATTTCCCCCATACTTCTCTGTCAGACGTGAGACGTCATCTCACAAGTAACATTGTTTCCAGCCATATCGTCTTTCACACAATCCATCAATTTCTTTCCCTCTCCAAATCCCAGATCCTTATTATAAAATAGCAATTACGATCTGGTCCTACTTATTCGTGTAAATATGAAATAAATACTCAAATATTTCAAGCAAGAGTGGAAAGAAACGATGCTTAAATTTTTTTCAATTATAAGACAACCAATCAATAGATATTTCGATACCTACTTCATAAGTGAAGTATGAAAAAGATATCAAAAATATTATTTTTTATCCAAAGTGCCTCCTATCTAGTCAGTGTTTTTTAGTGTCATCTATCTTTGCTTTATTTCTGTATGAACTTGCATCGTAGAAACGCTGCACTTTATCAGGATCGCATAAACTGACGTTGGTTAACTGTATTTTAAATGACACCTTAAATCTATGTCTCATCGCTGCACTATGGCTTGGAGTTGATTGAACGACTGGAACCAACCTATTTGTCACTGTGCGCGTCATATTTTTTTAATAAGTAGAATTCTATAATCTGATATTAATGAATAATAAACTATGACATTTAAAAAAAATTATACTCGTACGTACGTCTCCGTTATTAATTTATTTGGATTGATTCCTATTAAAGTAGTTGATTTCGTTTTTAAAATAGAAACCATACCTGGTTTCTATTTAATCACAAACGTATATCAACAATTAGATTTTACCTCAAATAGAAAAAAATCGATTCATTTAAACCTTATATGTTGAAACTATATGTACTGTTTTAAGTATAGTATAATATCTAAAAATATTTTTCAAATATTATGGACAAAATATTTACTAAACAATAAGAAGTCGGAAAAGATCAGATCAGATCAGCAAGGTCAGTGATATCTAGAGCGCGTAAGACTGAAGATCTAATGGTTGTTAGAACCTTTTATTTGTATGTATAATCATTAAGCACGTAGTAAATATATTGGATTTTTAAAGAAGTCCTATAAGAACAACATTGTCACCCTCTGTAAAAGGAATAAACAAAACATCGTTCAACAATTGTTTTTATTTTTATTTTCTAACATTTAATTAGAACTGTTTATGTAGACATTATCTCTCAATGAATAAATATATTTAAATAAAAATATTATAGATTTGACGTATCTTATAATATAAGATAATTTGCGTCGTTGATATTGTAACACAACTCATACCTTAACGAAACATTGCTTATAATATTATGCTGCTGTGATAGAGAATATATTTTTAAAATATATATACTACGTAATTAGTAACAGTTGGTTATTTAAGCCATTCGCCATTTTGTAGTATATACAATCTGAACAAGGTGAGAGCTAAAGCGTCGACATATAAATTCATTCATGTATGCACTGCAACTATACTACCAATACGAGTATTTAATCTGTTATATTCTAGCTCCTTCAATTTTATGCAGTTCTAGTATATGTGCATCGTAGTTGGAGGTTATTGCACTCGTGGACTTCCCTCCTTTGGAAAATATAGACAGACAGTTTTATTAATATTTCAACAATCATAAATTGCTGGAAATTAGTAGACGTCTTGTTTTTTTGTATACATGGAAAACTCGATGTAATAATTAATTTGGAAATTGCCTCTTTGTTTCTTAGTACCCTTTGTATGTTTATTAAATATAAATGAAAATTCATTAAATATGTTGGAAGCAGCGAAGATCCTAAATTAGCTGACCTATCAAGTACTTCAATAACAAAATAGAATGAGGTAAAATATTATTTCAAAAATCCAAAAAAGGAAATATTAAAGTATAATTTGAATAAAAACTTATAAATAAAAATATTAAAATACGAAATACAAAAACTTCAGTAACAAAATTGTATCGTTTGAATTAATGTAATCGTATTTTACATGAACTCACCTCACCAATGAAAACGCACTTATGTCTTACACGGCGAATACAGTTAAACTTTTAGTTCCGAGGTTATTGCTATCGGCTGTCATTCGTGTGATTTCAGTGGTCCATTTATATCACTTACACGTTTTTTTTCTCTGACTGACAATGGTACTCCGTTTTGTTTCAGTTGCAAGACTTACCGCCGGTTGCACCGCGCAACATATAGCAAGCGTAGCATAGTGTAGCGAAGAAGCGTAGCAAAAAAACTTAATGTAGAAGTTTAGTGTAGAAACGCGTAGCGATAGCACGGTATGATCATAGCGCAAAAGTTTAGAACCGCACAGTTTGTATTATTTATATCAATCGATAAAATACATAATAATTAAACAAATTTACAATTCTTTACAATTACAAAAACTATTACAATTTCTAATGAGTAATTTAACATAATTGATGATTTAACATTAAGTTCTTAAATATATACAAATATGAATTAAAAATAGTTACTGTACAAATCTTGACCGCGTGGAATGAGTAATTAATTATATATTATAAAATAAAAACGATAAAGATGTTCTATTAATAATAGGACACAGTAAAACAGTCATATTATATACATAGGTATATAAAATACAAAAATTTTACAATACCTATATATATATATATATATATATATATATATATATATATATATATATATATATATATATATATATATAAATAAATAAGCTAGTAAAGTAAAGGTTTAGTAGTAGTTTTATCTTATTAAAAATACTCTAGCTACAAAAAAAAATAGTTTAGAATACCAGGATAACATAAAAGCTGTGTAAGCGTGTCCCTTTCTGATGCATTCTAAACTGCAGAACCAAATAACGTGATGGGCGGCATGGAAGGGAAAGTTATGAATGAATTGCACATAATATATTGGAAGAAAAAACAAACTCAGAACAATGTCATTAATCAAATGGTGCAAATGAAGGAAATCCATTTTTATAACAGTTTATTGTATAACTTGGTTACTGAAACAGTAGAATCAAGCCATCCGACCAAGCGTGCCCGAAGATCAGCCCGAACGGTATGAGCAACATGCTTCTCAAACTCCACATTTCGAAAGCCAGAGCTCGCAAGAGTCTGGTCTTGGTGGTCTTCGATATATTCCTGTTTTGCCAGATTCTGGTTAACTTACTCATTGCTGCTTTGGTCATCTGCGTACGTTTTCGATTATCTCCGTCCTAGTGTCCAAATATGTTGTGACATGATAAAACTATAACTTAATTAAGTAATAAATTCATGTAATACATTCTTTTCATTCATTTCATCCCATAAAAGATAATATGCAATATAATTTTGCATATTATCTTTTTAGTAATTTAATCGATAGGGGACACAAATTTTTACTCTCCAACTAACCACTCCACTGTTGATGCTAATGATTACTTTATTTATATAATTTTCAAATAAGTGCAATGTATAATATACATGATAGCAGTTCTTGCGAGTAAAAGTTTTGCTATTTACTGGTATTAGGCGCAAGGCAATAACTTCTTGCGTCAAAAGTCTGGTTGTAATTCTATTGATCTATAAATACTATATAACTATGCAATATAAGCAGTAAAAAAAGTAAGTAGTTAAGTATATAACTTTGCAATATTAGAAGTATAGTTTACTTCTAATATTGCAAAGTTCAAATTAGCATCGGTCTACCATTGATAGACATACTTGTAAATGGCTCTACTTAGCAGCTGCTTCTGATGAATTTCTTACTTTTCCTAAAGCCTCTATAGGCTTTTGGAACAACTATATAGTAGTATAACTTTCCAATATTCCCTTTAACTACTTATGTCTACTTTAATTTTAGTTTCAAGTTCCAATAATAATTTCGTCTACATTCAAAAAGCATTATTTCTTAAACCCAATAAAAGTATTTTAATATATATTCCTTATAATTATATCACAACATACTTACCTACATCACACTGGCAATGGTCTGGCAAAACATAATATAAGTATTTAAAACATTTCGGCTGACTCATGTTTAAAACAAAAACATAACTAACTAAAACATTTCTATAGTTTGGAATACCAGGAAAACATAAACACTATGTAGGTACATCATTTTATTCCTATCATGATTACATCCCTTTCTGATGCATTCGAAACTGCAGAGCCAATAACATGATGCGCATATTGAAAGAGAAAGTTGGATTGCGCATCCAACGAAGTGGGAACCTGAAACTACTATAAAATTAACTTTTAGGGAAGTTTTCTTTAGCATTGTAAACTTTGTTCGTACACAGTACGATGAGGTTTAAGATTTTCTAAATAATAATAATAAAATGTAATAAAGAAAGATACTATTACTAATACTATTACTATATTCGACAATAACTTAGGAACATTAAAAACACTAATGCATGATTTATTCATCATCGAATATTTTTCTGCAAACGAATGTCACTAATGTCGCTTATTTTTGAAAAATAATATATAAATGTAAAACAATACGGTAATAAATTAAAACGATAGTTTAATAACAAAAATCCCACCTCTACCTGGAGCATGACGGCTTATGAAATATTTAATTCAGACCTATAGAATAGCCTACAACTAACGGACGATCAAGATGCTTCTTCTATACTAAATTTGTCATTTATTATGAGTAGTTTAGGAACTTCGTGGATCCAGATGATCATGCTTATTGACATAAATACATTCATACCGGTTGAAATCATAGGAGCCTGATAAAACGACTAATATTTTATTGTAGAACTCTTCAAATATTACATATTTTATGAAATAATTTAATTGTGTCACCTATAACCTCGAACTATTGAAAATCAAGCAATTCAAGTATAAGTAAATAAGTTATAATAATTTGAGCCAAAATCTGAAAAAAGTATTATTTGTGTAAGTTAGGATGTTAACAATGAAATATTAGCAAAGTACAATCCCTCCAGAAAATACTGAGTTTCCGAGGCTGAACCTGTTATCAAGAAAATTTTCTTAGCTGAATAATTACAAAATCTGCATTTACCATGCTTGTCTAGAATATCAATATGTTTTATATGTGTATACCTATATACTTTATATATTATAATATAATATACAAAGAATTAAGCTACAACTCCTTGGATTTTATGATATTCTAATATTCGGGTTTATCGAAGAGTTCTTAAATCAATATGCAACCATGCGACCGTTGTGAAGGAAAGTAGTTATTAAAAAATAAAGTATAATTTATAAATACAGTCGACCTAGTACAGACAGGCCTAATATCATTAAGACTGTCGTACTTTTTCTTGAACTATACAAGAAAGACAAATGACCCAAAACAACAAATAAAACACAAACAATAATAGTACAATACAAATAAAAATAATAAATATGGGCGAAGAAAGATTGATCTATAAACCTGCAAGAATTTTAGAATAATTTGATTTAAAAAAATATTTCAAAATTTACGGTACATTTGAGTGATATCGTTATCAATGTTGTGTAAGAAAAGTCTCTTGTCTATGGTTTAAATAATTTAAATATTTGTTAAAAAAGTCACATTTAACAGTTATTTAATTTAAATTTTATTTTAAATATGTATTTTAGTTTTATTTACATTGGGTATTGTTTTTAATTAATTTTGTGTGAATTTTAAAGAGCGAATTTTAGTCCGTTTTCGTTCATGTTCGAATACGAATTTCTGCCAGCCTCCTTTGTGGTCATTTTATTTCGGTTGTTTTGAAATAAGTTCCATATTCCAGTAGACATAATATATTATTGGTTTGAAATATAAAATAACGAATAATTAACATTCAGGCACAAGGGTCATAAAATCTTAACAACTTTTAAAACATCAATTAAAAATATAATTATAATTTGAGATGTATTAACATCTCTCAACATTCTAAGTATCCTCAGATGATGCTGCCAGCTACCAGCGACTAAAGAAGTTATGCAACTCGACAGGTCTCAAGTATAGCGCCATCGAGCATGACGATAGTGTCAATACTCTATGATCAAACGACACAGGCATTGCACAAAAGTTTGACTGTACTCTTCTACTAAAACCACCTTGAAGAATTATAGAGCCATCTCACTGCTACATTTACAAATTGTTCTAGAGAGTTATTACGAATTGTCTTGAGCGTAAATTTAAACTTTGACAAATTTAAGCCTCCCGAAGCAACAAGTTTCCCCAAACTCTTATTACCTTAGTCCACTTACAAACGCTGCGACAGATTATGCAGACGAGGAATAACCAGCAGTTATATGATTAGCGTTTGTAGACTAAAACCTATCTCTGTCGAAGTCTCTAAAAGGGTGACAAATTCATATATCGATATCGAAAATATCTTTATGGTCTGCATTTGTACACCGCTACATTGGAAGATGTCTGTAAGCTTCAGGTTAAGTAAGTAATATTAGGCATTCATAACTAATTGAATATATTTTATTTTATCTACGTTTGTAAGACGTTGTAGAACGAAACTTAAACGTCATTATCAGATGTCATTCAGTTCAATTTTGAGTCTACAGGTCTGTCTAACTAATGTCAAACACATAAAAATAAACAAACATCGTGGGTCAATAAAAATAACAAAAGATATACCGTAAAACAAAAATCAATTTACATATTATGCAAATTAGATATCTAAACATATAAATCAAAACAGACTAGATTGATGATTGCTATAACAATGTAATAGTGTCTAGTATTTTTGGGGTTTCGATCAGTGATAAAGATTAAAGAGTGACTGGAGCTACAGTAACATTGGTACTTGTGCCAAGCAATGCATCCAACTCCGACATAGTACAAGTGCGGTGCCGTGTAGTCTTTAGACTTGTGACTAACTAGTGATCGCGACATCAATTAAACATATTGAAACGCTGATTTGCCGATAAAATAAGATCTACGGCGTTTTTACATTAAAAATATGTAAGAACGCCGTAGAACATTATTACCTAACTGCCTTTCGGCCAGCTGTCTTTTATTCCTTGTTCAAGCCTATTTAATTTGAAACAGTATTGACTGGGGTTTGTCTGAAAATAAAGTAATTTGATAAAGATCCAAGAAAAGTTTTGAATTAGAGTGCCTATTGACATAACAAATGTCTTTGTAATATTTAATAGATTTGAAAATTGAGATATATCTTCAAATTATGTATTAACATTTTCGCCCCTTATGCCAAAAATTGTTTGATATACATATTTTTTTATTAAATTAGTATTTTTTTATAGTTGCGTTCAACAACCATCGGCCAATTAATTTTTCCAAAGGAAGAATTTTTTCTCTCTTTGAAATAACTCAAAGTAAAAACTACAGTGCTATACATTAGTGATATCATTGGTTGTTTAATATGTGGTACATGTAAAGTAAATAATTAACACTTCTGTTTTCGATGATCAATGCCTTGTGAATAAACTCAGCACTGTTTCAATGTATAGTCGATAGCTTAAGAGAATTCAAGGAATTCTAGATTTATCTTGTTCTCATTCAAAATTACTGTAAAGTTTTAAAATGAATATATTCTTAAAATTAATTATTCTGAAAATATTTCAGGTAGTCCCTCTTATCATAAGTAAATCTAATACAATACTTATTCATATATATATATCTTATATATATATATATATATATATATCTTCATTTTTTTTATCTGTAGTGGTATGCTAGTACATTCTAGGAAGTTACCAGATTATTATTGTGTTGTTCGTCATGTTAGTTATCAGTACAGGAAATAAGACGAGTCATGATAATCCCCTTTATTGTATTTTTTGAGATTATACAATTCCATATATTGATACTATGTGAAGAAATAAAAGATTTAACTATTAAGTGAAAGATAATAAGTACATGTTTTTGTTTTATTTTGAGCGTGGGTACAAACTAACTTAATAGTAACCATAGGGCTGAGATTATTATCTAGGGATGAGAGAGGAGAGAAGTGTTTCATATTTATATCTTATAACTAGGTAAATGCCTATAGAAATCAAGTATTTTATGAAAGTATATTTTGGCTAAGGTTTTCTCCTCAATATAAAAACAGTCTTGTATAAAATTTATAGGCTAGTTGACTGATATAAAAGAGTATATTTCACTTCAATTCACAACTTCTCGGGAGTCTTTGTCGAACTATTTTCAAATTCTTCTATTTCCTCATGTAATTTACTAAAAATATTGTTTTAAAATTTGAACAAGGCATAGTTTCACTTGGTGGTAGGGCTTTGTGCAATCCCATCTGGGTAGGGACCACCCACGCATCAGATATTCTACCGCCAAACAACAGTAATCAGTATTATTGTGTTCCGGTTTGAAGAGTGAGTGAACCAGTGTAACTAACCAGCAGAAGGGACATAACATCTTAATTCCCAAGGTTGGTGGCGCATTTGTGATGTAAGGAATGGTTAATATTTCTTACTGCACCAGTGTCTAATTACATATGGGTGATGGTAACCACATACCATCAGATGGCCCATTTGCTTATCTGCTTACCGAAATTATAAATTAAAAAAAGTACTTTCTCACGTGTTTGTTTACAAATTACGTGATGCATTGGCTAAAGATAATCTTTAGACCATTAAGCAGACTCCGTTTTCCTCTAGTCTTGATAAAATTAATGAATTAAGTATACATTTAAAGTTTTGTTGTTCAAGTCCACGTCTCAAAAAAAAAAAAACTATTAATGTCTAACAAAACAGAATTAACGAATAGAACGATGATAAACAATATTTATGATCATTTTGAAAAAGCTGCCCATAATGCGAAATTTAAAAATTTTCGCCAATTTTTAAAGCTATTGCTTTAATTTTACTACTTAATGCCTTATCCTCCTTGATGCCTTGATGTTATGTGTGTTAACATATAAATATCAAGTTGTATAGTAGTTTAAATAGTGATGGTACACAATAATATTGAAGTTTTTGCAGTTGTTGTATAGATGGCATAATAGATTAAAAAAACATATCCTTGTGCGCGCATCCTTGTAGCGCATGATCGCAGGTATTGATTTATTACTCTTCGATGGACCTAAATACTAAAATTTCATAAATTGCAGGGAGATATTGCTTTATGCATCGGTGTTAGTTTAATTTGTTATAGTTACACCTATTGAAACAATAACTTCTATGTACCCATATATAGCGTGTACTAGGTGCAAGATATATTGAAAATAAATAATTTTATCGTACCGTAAGTAAACAGCATTTCAAATAACAGCATTCAGTGCTAACAGTGATAAATTTATTTTTAAAAAACCAGGAGACTTTCAAAATAGTGTAAATTAATTTGGAAAAGAACGCCTGCCTAAATTCAAAGAAAGGCTAAATCAACGATAAAACACTCAGAGCTAACCGTTACTAACTGATTATAAAATGAAGTGCGCTGGTTGTTTTAACAACATCATTGAAGCCACGTCTATTGGATGTAGTGTTCCAATATGTGAGAGACGTTTTTGCAACGATTGTATCAGTATAAACTCTTCAACAAGTGAGCGTAGGAATCAGTGGCTTTGTCCCGAATGCAGTTCACTGGAGAATAATACAGATGAGTCGACTCTATCAAGACCAAACATCGACAGCCACAATATTTCTCTTCTTAACATAACAGAGACTATGCCACTACTGCCAACACTGGCCAGTGTTGGCGGTAGTTCGGAGACATTTGATGTACAAAACCTCTTGACAGAAGTAAGGTTGCTCACAAAGGAGATAAATCGTTGCCATGAAAGAATCGATCTTTTGGAGGCTACTGTAATATCTAATGAGTCGCACATATATACTACTGAGAGCCAAGAGAACGAGGGAGAGAACAACGAAATGGAATTCCTCAAATGCACCATAAGTGAATTACAGGTGAGAATGAATGCGCAGGCAGTAAACCATCTTAAGAAGGAAATTGAACTCTGCGGCATCCCGGAATTACCAAGTGAAAATGCAACCCAAATAACGTTGCATTTGGCGCAGGAAATCGGTGTAGAATTATCAGATCAAGATATAGACTGGACAACTCGAGCAGGACCGCGTATTTTACCTTCAGACAAATCCACGGGAAATGCCAGAAAACACTCCCGTCCCATAGTTGTGCGCTTATTACGGCGCTCTAAACGGGATGAAATAATAAAAGCATCCAAAACACGACGAAATATCACAAGCAGTGATTTGGGCTTACCTGGACCGGCACAAAAAGTTTTCATAAATGAGCGACTTACGCAATTAAACAGGCTATTCTTTCGTGAGTGCCGAACACAATCGAAACGCGTGGGATATAATTTCTGTTGGTGCAATAACGGAATAATATATGTTAGAGAACGTGAAGGGAAAGCTGCTATTGTTGTCCAGAGTTACGAAGATCTTGAACGACTTATCAATAAAAAGAAAAATACAGCAGACGATACGTCAACTCCATAAACTTTTATGTAGGTAAAACTTTTACAATATTTCTAAGATGTTTTTAGCGATAATATATACTATTGCAAATTGCAATTGCAAATAAACACTAATTGTAATTTAAAATACACACGACAATCATTATTATGATTTAAATCTACTGTATTTGTTAAGTAAACTATTGTATGTTTTACAACTTTGTATTTGTAACATTTTACTTTTGCATCATAATTTAGAATTATTTGTTTGACTTGTTTAGATTTAATGTCGATCGTAGATAAGAATAATAAATTAACTATATTTTTTTAAACTTTGGATATATCAATTTTAATAAACCAGCGGAATATTTTTTTTATAAAACTTTTCTTTTAAACGTTGTAGGATATCGTTTTTTATATCTCCGATGACATTTCCGACGACACCAGTGTCTAGTCATAATAAGCACTATGAGCTCAAAAAGGCGAATCTCATTACCATCATTATTTTTAGCAATCGTCTGGAGGTTGCTTTGCCAGGCAAAGTACATATTTTTACAGACATCCGCTTTTAAGATAATAAGAATCACTTATTTTTATTATGCTTAGATTTAAATGCTAAAACATTTTTGGGTTTAGAGCCTTTCATTTCTTTCCGTTTTAGGCAAACTGAGACTCCTTAGTATGAATCCCAGTAAGTCTTGGCTGGCTACGAAAAGCCTGATACTTATAATTACTAGCGATATGATAGTCCTGTCTTGCTTAACGTCATTTAATTATCACATCGCAACATGAATTTGATTTTGGTATCGTAATTTTAGGAAATATATATGGTATTGGCAAGCATCAGTCAAAATTTAAAGGTTTTCCCACACAAGATTACATATAAATAAAATAGTTAATTGCTTCAATATTTTTCGATAATGTTACCTAACGTATATTTAATTTTATGTTAATACACTTATATTATATAAATTTCTTTGACCTTTCCAGCAATGGATTCATACTATTTGTATTAATATTATTTCTTCTAAATTAAGTTAGCTTTCTACAACATACTCATTGTAACATGAAGGCCGGATTTAGGGAAGAGAATCCGAGGCTACAGGCAACACAAGAAATTTATAAAATAAAAAAATAGCTGAATTCCGACGAGTGAACCTATTTACTTAATGTAGTATTTTGCGACAGCTAAATATATTAGTTAATAGATTATTTTGGAAAGAATAATGTAAAAGATAAAAGTATAAGAAGTAAAAAGTATCTATTATATTTAAATAATTCAAACACCCAATTTAAATTACTTGTAAATGAATAAAGGTTTGTTGCCCCCGGCTCTCCAGATCTTTAAATCCGGCCCTGAAAACGAGTCATCATTACTCTTTATAACTTCTTTGTTTTCAACAAATAATTATTTTTATTTATTTGTACGTGTTTCAGGTGAGGCATTTACGATTGGATTAAACTATATAGTAGAATGTGTTTTGAAAGCGCTATTCTCAAAATCTGACCCGAAGGTAGCTTGTTTGTCAAATTAATCCAGATCTTTATTGGTCTTTAGGACCAAAAGCCCGAAGAAAATAAATGAGTCTTTTCGTCCGGTCTGGTGGTCGAAACGTTTGTAAAGCAATTTTAATATGACTGACTAGCTGGTTTCATTCTTGAGTCTTAGTATTTTACGTTAGGTAGTATCTATTATTTTAGATCGGCCTGCCAAACAAAAAATATTGGTCCATAATTTAAATTTTGAAATAACATGTTGATTGCAAGCCCCTTGCTGAGGAAGCCCCGCAGAGGGGTACTCCTCATAAATATACTATATATACTGATATTGTAATACTTCTTCAAAGTAAAATTTTGACGCCCTAGACTCAAGCCTCCACAGCATGCTAGCAAATTGCCACTGGTCGTGGAGTAAACTTGAAACCTTTCCATCAAAATGATTAGATGATATATACGCTTGAGTGGTATAACTATGTGTTTATCTAATTTTTAAATCGTGTTCAGAATATAAAGTATTTTCTTCGTATATTACTCATAAATAGATGTACTTATACAAATTTTGATTCGTAGGTTCTGACCGTGACTAATCATATTGTGGCGGCCAAGTATTTTGTTAGTTTGTAGTGTTTACGTATCTGTATTGAATGTTGATAGTAATAAGTATACCTACTTCATAGTTAAATCGAATCCTCGATTTATAATTTACTGACAGATGAATATTGTTGTTAAGTTATTAAATTAACTTTCAAGCTTTCATTAAAATTATTAAATGGTAAAACAAGAATTGCATTTTACTGTAAGGTGTAAATATGTGTAAATAAAATAGAAGATTATAATCAACAAAGTAATAAGGTTTTGTATGAAAATGTTTAAACCTTATAAGGTGTCATAAATGTACCTATTTAAAGAGTTAAAAAGGCTAAAAGCGCCGTCTTGCTCCAGAATCAATCTATCAATATCAAGTGTATCTTTTGATGAAGTGTATACCTACATCTTTAAACTTATCAATGAATTTGTTAATTATATTTATGTTTTAGTGTTTCCTATTGTACTTTGATTACTACGTGACATTGCTAACGATAAACGTGATTCGCTATAAAACTATTGTGGTACCTTGTAATCTTTTTATACATAAGCCTAATAGTATTTCTGTAGCAGGATTTGAAACTGTTTTATTTCTCAGAGGAAAAATGATTCATTCATTGTAATTAATAAAATACAAAAATAAATAATAGAATAAAAAACAATGTATTTAATTTTTTTATTTTCTGCGATCTTAACAATCAATCTCCAGGATGTTATTATGATATAAATTTTGTTTAAAAATATTTTGATATGACATGACTAACTCAAAAACAAATTTAACAACATCTATTTTCGAAATTATTTAAAATATTCTTTTAGTAATTTTTAATAATGTTGTAAACATTTATAAATAAAGAGTAGGGTTTCTATTCCATTACATAATACAAATTCAACACATAAAAATATAAATATATAAGTTGTTAATTATATAAAAATACTTTTGAAGTGCAGATTGTAGATTTTTTGTAAATGTTTTCACCAAGATACAAAAACTAACCTAACAATAAAAACAATTAGCAAGTACAAAAGTGGTTTGGCTTTTCTACCTATCTATATCTATATATAATTTTAAACAGCAACAGTTAATACAAAAAACCATCCGTGAAGGCATCTAGTAATACCTGTTCATACCAATGTCTACTCCAGGTGCTTTGCTCATCATACAAATTCAAATTGGTATCTTCACCTTTATTTTTTAAAGATAACCGTATTAAACCTAATAGTCTTTGTAACAATGAGTCAGATAGATTTTTTTCAACTTCACAATTTGTTGCCCTTTGTAAAACATCTAATACTGTAGTATATAACACAGACTGTCTCGTTGCTGGTTTACATATAGATAAGTGGTCTAATGGTAATTGATAAAATGGTCCACGTCCTAAATCTGCTGAGTATGAATCTACAAAGTGAACTGGGACTTTAAATGCCGTGATTAGAGTGGGTAATGTTTCTGCAAAACTTATTGTCTCCCAGTTAAAAATATCTGCAAACTTTATAAATGATTGATGCATTTCTAATAATGTTGGAGAGTTTTCTTTTAATTGTTTAACATCTTGCGAGGGCCAGAGAACAGCAGCTGCAGCGCGGGGCATTGTTGCTAATGCACTGCCCTTATGTGGGGTACTATAAAATAGGACTGCCTTTGTCTTTTGGCATAATTTTTCATATGCGGGATCACTACTTTGAGCTGCATCAACTAATAACTGTTTAACAATAAGGCCACCCATCGAATGAGCCAGCCAGACAACATTGTTTGTTCCAACACCTGCATGAAGTAATGTGGAAGCAAGTTCATCTGCACGTGCTTCTATATCTGCATTTTGTAAAGGACATCCTTCCAACCAATCAGAGAGTTTACTCCAATAATTAAAGCCTAATATTCTTAAATTATTACAATCTCTAGGCAACCAGTCCTTAGGCCAACAGTGAGTATAATAACATTTATCTTGTTCTTCTTGTAACACTGCTAGTCTTTTTTTGTTAGCTGTAAATTTATTGGTACTGATAGGTTCTCTCTTTGCAACAATAGGGAGATCATGTAATACAACTTCAAAGTTAGACAAAAGTGCCTCCTCTTCAAGCACTTTCATATCTGCTATTACTTGTTGAAGGTCAGGATCTAAGAATCTATTATTATTGATTATATCTTCTTTGCATGGTTCACAATCAACATCTGATACAGTTACCTCAATAATCCCAACAGGTTCTGCACACTTTTTATCTCTTTGTCGCCAAGTAACAAATACACCACCTCTTAAGCCATGTACAAGAAGAGTATCACATGTTTGGACACTTTTTGTTCTATACAAAGGGTGTAATAAGAAAAGTCCTGGTCTGTAACAAAATTCTCCCGAAAGATTTGCCAAACAAACTGCTGCAGAACTTGCCAGACGTATATCTTGTGATTTTAATAGGCGGGCCAGTTCACCAATAAGACCATTTTGAAAAAAATCTACCAAGAGATTAGTATATAAACTTAAAACAGTAAGAATTTTTAAAACAGCCAAATCTACTTCTGTGTCATATCTATAACGCAACATTAACTCAGCTAATCGTGGTAATATACCCAATTTAATTAATGTAGAAGTTGAAATATCATTATCATATGATTTTTGGTTGAATAAAAAAATGTGGTGATGAAGAGCATCAAGACATAATATACAAAGTTGCTTTTCAGTAATACTATCTGGTTTTGGAGGAACACTATCAACTTCAACTACTTGATCTTGGATGTTTAGTAGGTGTTTTGAAAGGAACTGATTTATACAACTATGAGGGTTTATAGACTCTACCGTACTTATCATATCTATAAATTTATATGATAAAAGTTCAGAATTCAAAGCTGCTCTCCGAACATGTATTGGAGGAGGTAGAAAATAACGTAAGTCAGCACCATAGGTGCGGGCAAGAAGTACTGCTGTTGATTTATCAAGTGCTTGAGCTATCTTTAGACAGTCCCAGCTTTTATTATTTCTAAAGGAAGCCAATTGTTCTAAAGCTAAATTTCTTTGCTCTTTATTTCCATGTCGACAAAGCCACAATAACCGCCAAGCTACAGAATGCTTCAAGCTCTTCCATACCCGAGATAATCCAAAAGTGTTTGTATTTTGTATATCATTGTCTATACTCATGGTAGCATTATATGATGGATCATCGATATATATGTATTCAGAAATAATTTTTTTCTCAACATCTAATACGTTTGCATTAACAATTTTATCAATACTTCTACATATTTCTCTCAGATGATAAGCTACAATAAATATGCTACCTCCGATCAAAGAACCCACTTTTAATATTTTTAATAACGGTTTCAACCGATCTTGAAGACTCATCTTCAAAACCAGGAAAGATCTCGATTTTCACTTCATATTATACAAACAGTGCTGCGACCTCATTTTTTATTTTGTAAATTTTTTCAAAATGTTTCTAAATAAATTCACATAGGATGCGATATTCAGATAGTATTTTTTAATATACACAATTTTAAATGCAATAAATTATCTTAAATAGCTCGTTCTTATTAATATTCATAAAAGAAACAAAAATAATAACACATTCACAATAACCCATATCTGTCAATGTCATTTACTAATGTACATGACACTGATGTCAGTGCCAGTTCCCAAAACTAAAAAAAGGCAGCCAGCGACCACAGAGTACATAAAAATATACCAGCGACTAATATTTTAATTTTAAATATACTTTATATAAATATTTCAATTCTATATTATTCTTAATACATACATAAAAAACACTATGATAAACCTTTAAATATATTTATATTATTTATGTATTTCATAAAAAAATATTTTTACTTTTAATGTTTATTAACAATTTATTATATCGTCAATGTGTCACCAATCATGGAAACTATGATGTGTTCCTTGTGCCTGTAGTGACAATGGCTCACTCACCCTTAAAACTGGAACGCAACAAAAATATTACTGTTCGGTGGTAGAGTGAGTAATGAGCAAGTGGTACTCGGACGGAATTGCCGAAAAACTACCTACCGAATGCAAAATAATAAATTTAACAATATATTATATTATATTATATTATATTATATTATATTATATTATATTATATTATATTATATTATATTATATTATATTATATTATATTATATTATATTATATTATATTATATTATATTATATTATATTATATTATATTATATTATATTATATTATATTATATTATATTATATTATATTATATTTATATTTATTAGTAAAATATTCTGCAAATCTCACGTATGCTAGAAAGGACACAACATATACAAATAAAATTATATTCTAATTTTAAAAGCCAATAATTACTGATTTGAACTTTAAATTTTAAGTGCTATTTTTATTTAAAGTTATAATTTGAAGGTTTTTATAAAAGATTTTTTTTTTAACATCGTACTTAAAGGTTTATGTTCCATTTATAATGATTAATGCATAGTCGTATGATACCATGTTAGAATAGCACTTATGCATAGATGAACATCGTTCTTCTCAAGATCTGCGAGTTGGGCTTTCTAATAGTGTCTCATAAGGCGGAAGAGGTATGGTGGTATTAGTATGATTCCAAAATATGCCTAGAGCTAAGGAACCACCCGAGGCACGTACACGTTGGTGAACCAAACGTCCAGGTACGTTAAATTACGGTCGCCGGGGCTTTGAAGAACATTTCAAGTGCCTAGACCCCCAATCCATACGGGGAAATATGCAGTGCATAGATTGCGGGGCGTCTGTTTGGTCACAAAAACTGTCGCGCGTCCACTGCCGAAAATGGCTATCCGCATAGTGTTGGGATATCGCACCATATCCTACGCGGCCTAGGATATGGACTTGGAAATCTGTCAGAAGATCCGCCTCCTTCTCAAATCGCCAAAAGCACGTCCCCTCCGTGTGCGCTCAAAAATAGGTATGCGCGCAATATCGTCATCGATACTATTATCTTTATTATTATATAATATTCTTAGTATTATATCCGGCCGGCATTCGAAGCGTCGATAGAAGAAAACCGACTGCCGTTTGACTCAAGTGATGTCCAGTTACGGTTGTTTTGGAGGACCTTATCTTACACAGTACCACTGTTGCGCTAATCGGGACTCTACCCAGCGCACCTAACCACCGATTTTAAAATTTCAATCTTTCAAAAATTATGAACTTCCCCACAAACTTTTATCTTAAACTTCATAGGTTATGAATTTCAAAATAGCTTTGTACGACAATTTTTTTAATTATAAATATTTAGATTTAGATTTTTTTCTAACCCAACAAATTCTGAATTTTCATAAAAACTTTTATCCTCCCAGAAATTATTAATTTAGTGTTTAACTTTGTTTCGTAAGGAACTCCTGCGAAATTTTAATAATTATATAGGAAACCCACCTATTTATACTGTGCTTTATATGTCAGCCAGTCATTTGAAAATCTTATTGAGTAGGTTTTTATTAGTATTTAATTTAATTAAGTAAGATCTTTTGCATAAACGTAGTTAAAATAATAAAAAAAAAACAATTTAATAAAATGATTTATTTAAAAAGAAACAGCTTATAATTACAATACTATTTGGTACCTATCGATTTAAATCTTATTTCAATCTCTAAAAAATATTATCTATATCTAAATGATTAACCAACTACTAAAATTGTAACAAAAATCGTCACATTCACTTATTCTAGCAATTGACTAATGTTTTACATAGACTTATCGTTTACATGCAACGTGCAAGAGGTTTAAATAATAGATACATTATTTTTTAATACGGACGATCAGCTTGTCTTAGTTATCATAACTAAAGGGTACAGGCAAGAAAGCGTCACATTTTTTGAATATTTGGATTTTATAATTATAAAATAATTTTTGTACTTGTTCTATTCTCAAAAATTATAAAATACTTTTTCGTTACACTATGCCGATATATTTTTTTTTGTAAGGGTCTCATTTTCATTTACATGAGGTTGACTTTTTAAAAAAAAGTTTTATTGTTTATTAAATACTTTCCAACACAACCTATATTAGTTTATTATGTTTTTTTTTAAAAGTGTACTTGTATTTTCTTGTTTTTCCTGTACCTTTAATTAAGGTACTTATATATGTAAAGGCTTTTAAGGTTTCTTATTATATTAGAAAGCTAATAAAAAAATCACCATTATAATGTTTGCATTTATGAGGAGAGGATAGCAAATAACAATTATACATAAGACATATGTTACCTTAATTTTTTTTATTATTTTTGGTCTTGCATGCAAATCTCATTGAGTGGTGTTTAGATAAACACTGAATTCTCTCTTTCTATCATTCGAAAGAAGAGACACAGCAAGTTTAACGAATCATCCTCTAAATAACAAAAACAAAAGTAAGTAAATCTTATAATGTAGTATCTATTTATGTACGGTACCAAATTACTAATACAAAAAATTTAAGCGATTAAAGTTAAACTTATAGCTCGATTTTTATCGGTTTCATTTTCTTTTAATTACGTCATACATACTATAATTTATAATTATTTACACATTTTGCATTTACGCAAATCCATTTTGTAACTAAGAATAAAACAATCGCACTTTTATCAATAGATAATCATATATGATATGAACAGGTGTTGCCTCATACTTAGTAAGTGGTCACCTCTGCTCAGAAGAATTCCTCACAGCCAAGGCGCTGCCAATTATAAAATTTTAGATTTTATATCGCTTGTACCTGCATTAAAAATATTATTGAAAAAATGTTTTATCATAATAACTATCTCATCCTGAAATTCTCACCGGGTAATCTAGTTTCAGACATTGGAAAGTTCACTTGGTTATTTCAACTGAAGCGGAGCCCCTGTGCAGGGCTGGATTTAGAGGTCTGGATGACCTTCGGCAACAAAGGAGCAAAACTAAATAAACATTTTACAGTTGAGTGTTAAAATAATTAATACAAATTAAATACGTTAAACTCCTAATAAATGTTTTTATAAAAAAGATAATTATACAAGAATTAAAAGAATCATACCTTGTATTATTCCTTTAATTCAATTAAAAAAAATACATACATATATTGTTGATGTAGTTGTAGTAAAATACAAGAATTGTCCTTATATTTAATTATATCTGTATATACGTAGTACATTACTCCTCACTTGTTTAGGTTCCAGACCTGAAGCGCCGTAAGTTCTCCTCAAAACCGGTCCTGACCCTAGCTTTGTAATTTTCATCTTTCAGATACGGAAGTTAAAATATAAAAAAATCAATTACGCTTATTTAAAACGGGTCAGTATAGCAAATATTTACTAGCTGCCAATGACACTGAAACAACGAATGATCTGCCTTAAAAGATAAATCCTGAGATGACACTCGTGACTTTTCAAGTGACTTCTCTTAAGATCGATATTATCTCACTTTCGTTTTATAAATAAACGAAAAATGAGACTTATACAAATAAACTTTGTTTTTTAACAAACTAATATCCATTTCATTATAATAAATTAAATCAATTGTTTATTTCAAATAATTGATTTCATTTATTATATGTATTCAATATCAATTTAAAAACAAATTTATTAGCAAAATACATATTTACTTACACGAATTAATATTTTTGATCGTTAAATTATAAATGTACGAACATATTTTTTAAATTGTCTTTGCTATTAAAATATGTTGTTTAGGCTATTAGGTGAAATTACGTTATTATTTTATACATACATAAAATAATGACCGTTTTTATCCAATCTATAAATGCCTATATTTTTATATACATATATATTTAAATAAAAGTGGCTCATAACTATTTTATGACAGGTAAAAAATGGTTCTACAATTTTAAAATATTCGCCTGATTCTTGAAAGAAAACTATGTATATATTTAATAAAAGATAATGTAACTGATACCCAATGAGACATTTTCAGATAAACTTCCACGTTTACGTTAGTGAATGGAATACTATATTTTAATTAACATCTTAAAATCTACACTATTATTGCCATATAATAAAGAATAATAATAAAGAAATATCACTTTAAATGCAACAGGTTTTTAAGTGATTATGATGACGATTACATAAAAAGACTTATTAAACAATTGAACTTGTTTGAAGAAACTCTTTATAAATATAAGCATATACAAAATGATAAGAAGGCATATAACGAGACATGTATCTTTGAATTTCTGCGTGTTAATAAAAACTAAACAATCCTTTTTTTTTAAAACCTCTTTCTCTAGTTTCTTATGTTAATAAAACAGATTTTCATTTTCATACTGTTATATTATATTATTAACAATTTGCGTCATCAATTAATTGTTTATGAGAGTTTCATAGCTTTTTCTATAGCGTTTTATCGTTTTAGCAGACACAGCACGCGTACCAGTTGTATCTATAAAAAGAAAAAAAGTAGTTTAAGTTTTTGGATAGATTATAAAAAGTTAAACTATACAGAACGTCTTTGGAAAATTGGTACAGCTTTTTTAACTTTACCTCAAACTATAGCCAGGAAAGCCTGGAAATGTGATATTTTTGTTTCATATGTTGTATAGCGTGCTGACCGTAAGTCACCCGTTAATTATTAATATTGTACAAAATTTTTAAGAAAGAAATTTCTAAGAAGCTTATGGAGTTATGATTATATATTTAAAAACAGCTTACCAATGATATATACTTCATTTACGCTCATATAATGTGGTCATAATAAGAGTGTACAGGTGTGGAGTTTGTAGGCGTAGCTGGTGTCGATGAGATAGAAGCTGGAGGAGGCAGAGCAGGCAGCGGCGTAGGCGGTTTGCGGTCAGGTGGCAGTGCTGGGAGGGATGACGACAAGTGATGCCCGAACCCACCCAGGCTACTGATAGATGTTCCCCCTAATGAGCTGCCGGATAACATCTGCCCGTGCATCCCTCGCATCCCAGCGAACATCGATGCCGCACCTTTAGAAATAAATATTACATTACATTGAATACATCTGTAACTCTTTTTCGGTGCCTTAATAACTATATTTATAATTCATTAATTTCATAAAGTCGCTTAATTGCTTTAAACATTAATTAAATATTTTACAAACACATTCGAAATCTCAGAGGCTCAAGATATAGAAGAAAGATTAAGACAAACTTAAGATATTGATGATCAATGTTCGAAAAGGAAAATTACACACAACGCCAAATTAGACATCACTGTCTATTGCATCGCAGTCACATTTGACTTAACACTTCTTGACTATTACATCTTAACCTGGTCTTTAAAATGAATGGCGTAAGCATATTTGTGAAATGATAGACTTAACAAAGGATTTGCATGAATTCCAGTTCTATTAAATAACATTTTATTAAGTGTGACGTTACATAGACGGAATGAACAACGCGAGAAACGTTTCAACTCTGCGAATAGTGATAGTCACGGACTTAAATGTTTACTGTTTTTTTTATGAATTATTTATTTTATAATAAGTATATATCCTACAGAGTTTCTTTACAGGCTGTTTCAATGATTTTGAAATCGCCAAGCATAAAAAAATTCAATCATATTGACATCATCGAAAGCATCTCGTATAAGTCACATTATAGTAGAAACAAATTTTATCTGCCAACGCAATAATTCATGAAGTAACGGCCACAGTATTTCTGATTCAGAATTAAATTAGTATTCGTAAAGCTATAATTGCACACTGTAAGTTCCCATCGATCCCGCCTCGCCTGCCGCTCGTCTGTTGTCGCCCACATGCATACATCGGTACCTAATCGCTTTAACTTAAACAAACCACCCAATTGGATGATTTAGGAAATAAATTCTCATTGGGAGTTTCTATTTTCTAAGAATATTTTTGAACACGTGTTTAAAACGAGTTTGAACTCATTACAGAATTAACTCATCTAGGTATGTTATTCAGATTAATTGATAGGTCTGTGATTCGTCGAGCCTTGCAGCGATTAAAACGCACTTCGTCTAGGTATAAGGATTACCCAACCACCACTACCCAAAATGTACTTCATACAGTCTACGCATTCTTTTTAGGTTGTCATCACTTACCAGCTCTTTGATTAACCGGAGAGTTTGCCGACAGTTTAAATTGCTCTCAAGTTAGTAGCTGACGACAGACGTTCGCCGGGACTCTTCAAGCGTTAATCGTATTACTTATTGAAGATATGTTAGAATTTATTTATACTTGTTGAAATATTATAATCTTTTTGAAGTATTTAGGCATTCGCATAATTCGCAAAGCAAAATCTTATTCATTATTAAATTACAAATGACATAATAATATATTTTCGCAAGCGAGTTATGTGAATCCTGAATGCCGGACATTTCCATTGATGACCACAGTTAAATTATTTTTAACACAGCAGCAAATGAGAACATTTTATTTCATGCGGATACAATTTTCTTGCAATCAATTATTTTACGATGTACACAAATATAAATTATACGTAAAAAGTCAAATTTTAAATACCTTATTAAATGAGTTTATACACATTATAGCCTATAATTATATCGCATTTGGCATTAAGGATTCACGAGGACGCAATATTCCAGAGAGTTTACAAGACATGTACCATACAAAAGATCACAAAAAAAATCTTTTGTATGACCTCTTTCTCAAGGATATTTTCATTAAGAATATCAATTCGCTCTGACCAAAATTACTATGAAATGTAGTACCTGATATTTAGAAACAGTTGTTTGGACCTATTTTAAGTTTCTGATTCAGTAAACAGGTGTTGAATAAATTCGAAGAGTGTCTGGTATTGCGCCTTCGATCCATCCTATACAAAGTAAACATTATTTCCTTATTAAAAATCTTGTGTTTATATTAAACATATCGCAACTGATATTAGCTTAATATATCCAAAAATATTTAAATGTAACACATTTTTATATAAATCAAATAAAAAATATGACGTTAATTATATAAAAATTAAATGGTGTGTAATGGCCCTAACCGAGCCCGCACGCATCGGGATAATGCATTGATCGCAGTGTCAATTCCTTGGATCTATTTTTAAAAGGTTGTTCCACGTCAGTTTTTGTTTTGTATTGCAACAAAAATAAACGTTTAAAATGGTACACTTTCAATATCCCTATATAGTACTATGATATCTTCTACTTTACTTTATACTTTTTATTGTATACGACACAGGTTAAATAAATAAATACAACATACATAGATCCTGCCAGATAAGAGACGCGTACAATTTTGGCAACCTTATGGCTTATTGCTACATTGCGATCTCTTCCAGGCAACCAACGGTTTAGGTTAGGACAGCTCATATAATATGAGGTGGATGAAGCAGTAATGATGCTACATAATTACCGATAAGTAAAAAAACAATAATTCAATAATTAGTTTATTTTTTAAATATTATTGTTAAAAAATCGTTCTAAATAGGTTTTATCCCTATAGAAATATCTGTAGCTAACTAGTTAAATGACAATTAAATATTTTTCCGTGATAAAGTAAGTATATTTTTGTAGGTAATGTTGTTGTAGGTTTTTTTGGTAGTTATTACAATAGTTAGTATTTGTTATGCAAGTATAAGGGAAAACAATATTCAGACATGTATCGAATTTTCTTGAGTAAGTAGGTATTAGAGTTTTTTCTAACTTGCATTATCCATATTATCACATTACCTCGGACGCGGAATACTATGTGTAACATAAACATTTGCAAACTTCCATACAATCTTTTTCCCCAAATATTTAAAACATCAAAACTATACCGCAAAACTTTTTTTCCAAACATTTACTTTCAGCGGGGCGTTGGGACTTAACATAAACTTTCATCCCCAATTTCACTCATACCTAGAATCCAAAACATAGAATTCTATATTTGTAAGGCCAAACTTTTTTTTTAATCAACCCCTTTAGCGATAAATAAGTAATTGATGAGCGAGTCATTTTAAAATATTATGCGGTAAATTATGCCACAGATCTACTTATATCACATGCAAAAGATATATGATCAATATAGGAGGATTTTTTATAGTCAATATTTTAGAAACAGTGTAGTTAAAATGTTCAAGGTTTTTAAATTGAAGTGCTGAAAAATATACATAAATTGAGTAAAAGAAGAACTTCTGCGTTCGTACAAATTATTACTAAGTAAATAATAAGTACTAGCGAGATATATTTTGAGACATCCAGACTATAAAAAGAAAAAGAAATAATATGGAATGCGTTAGTAACATATACAGTTAAATTAAAACTTTCAAACAAACGTCTGTTATCTACGTTAAATCAAAAATGCTCATAAACGGAGCACTGGGCAACATAAACATTGTATCAAGGTTGTCGTTCTCAAAAATCATTCTCGTATTTTTTATTAAAGCGAACGCTCGTCGGCTTTCTGGCGGGTTATTCTTAAAAATACCTATTGCATTTACAAAGATCAAACGAGTGGAACAAACGCAACTTCGTGTAAACAGTTCGTCTAAACGCTCATATGTACGGAGCGAGTGCTGGCTCTTCCTATCCGTGACCTGACGCCATTATCGATGCGTAAACTGAAATACATCATCACTCGTGACTAAAATTTTTAAATAGCTTTTTACTATATGTATTGAATTTAGAAATAGGATTACATTTTGTTATATCTAATACCTCATCATTTTAAAAATATTTATTTACATATAAATATATCATAAAAGAATATTAGGTAGGTAAGTAAATTTATATCAAATAAAATAAAATTGTGTTATTGTATTTTGTTAATATTAAGATTTTATTTCAAGTACTGGCTGGTTTCTTAGTCGCCAGTTAGCTTTTATCAGAAGCAAAAAATTTTACGTTTTGATAAAATACGAAATCTGGAATAGTGTAAACTAATTCTTAAATTTAAAATTAAAAAACTATAAATTATTGTATTTTTTTTATAACAATTAATTTTTATTTTTATATTCCACGTAAGTGCCACAATTATACGTTACGTTTTAAGATATCTAATGTTGTGTTGCATTATTTTTTCTCACAAACTTAAAAAAACATACAAATTTGAAATTTATTATATAATATCTGTATCATCTCTTTTAATATTCTTGATACAGAATATATTGAGCTCAACTATCGTATGATGATGCAAGAAAAATAATAATAGAATAAAATAAATTTAAACTTCGTGTACGTGAACACGATCGAATATCATTTCGGTACATTTTATTTAAATAAATATATATGACTCGTTTCTACTATAATACAGTAAGTAACATGCGAATGTCTAAATTTAGTTATTTTATGGAGAAGCTGAATAACGCGAAACTGCCAATCAAACTTCCGTTTTGGTAACGATAAATTCTGTTTCATCGATTTCATTGCGGCCACTAAATCTAAACCAAGAAACTGTTCCAAAGCGTCTTAGGGAAGATAATTCCAGAATTGTTGACATTTGTAAAAAAGAAAAACAATGTAATACCGTAATAAAAAAATCGATTATTATGTACCCACATAACAATAAGAATTGCTTGTATGTTATTTATTATAAGGACATAATATATAAAGTCGTTTTATACAATCCGATAGTCCATAATATCCGTAGTAAGTGTGTTGTATAATAATAACAACATCGACCTCGCGTCCGCTTAGTTAGTGGACTGACGGCAGCAAATACGTTCAAACAGTGAACTGGTACTGGTGCTGCCATTGCACAAATGCACATGTTACCGCAGCTTTTACGACCGTCGTAAGGGAGTGTAGCTTCTGAGAAACGGGCTGCGCACATGGGAGGTAATAAACTGTCGATTATCCGGCCCTGATCTATAAGTATTTATTGGCCGTGAATTTATTCCCCTGATCTTAACTGTCTACGAATAAGTCATTGTAGATATTTAATATTCACATAGTAGATACTTATTATATTTTGAACGTACCCCCAAATGGAATTATAATAGTGTAACTTGTTTTTAATTAAACGATACGGTACCTACCTACTACAATAATTTTTTTTTTTAATAAATAGGATTTATTTTATAGTGAATATAAAACGGTTTTGAAGTTGGATGTCGTATAATATAATCTGTTTGAGGTTGTGTTAAACTTATGTTATCAATAATATAAATATATAATTTAGCCATCACGTGTCTAATAATGATATTGTGAGATTTAAGTAATGCACTCTTATGACGTAATAATATATGAGATTCATGTTATTATTATAAATTCAATAAGTAGTTTGACAGATGCTGCTGCCCTTGCTTGCCCCGCTTTGTGCATTGATTTGTTAAAGACTAATTAATACGTTTTTATATAAGGCATTTCCTTTGTTAATTATAAGACACGTCTTATCGACAATGATAAAAGCAATACTAAAGTAACGTGGCTCTTATCATCACTTATAGTATTCCCAACTGAATTAACCTTTAACTATAATTATCTACTTGTGATAAGATTGTGAACTTTTACTACTCAAAGTAAGCAAAAAAAAATGATATGTGCCAACAAATGCATATACAGCTTTTTTTTTCAGTACAAAAGAAAATTTTGTTTTGTTTATAAAAAAAATGTAAGAATTTTTCAATAACTTATTTACTGAACAGGTCAAAATGTTATCGTAGGTCCTTTCAGAAACATAAAAATCAAAATCAAAATCAAATTGTATATTTAAATGAAATGCTAAAAATGATTACGTTAATAATAATTTAGACAACTTAAATTATATATACGTATTGTTCCTTTTATCATCGTATTAGTTACCTAACAGTCATATATAATATACATATTTATATATATATTAAGTATAATTATTAGTGTGTAAATATTTGCGTGTAAGTTTGTGGCTGCAAAGATTATGTTTTTAAAAAAACTCTCTCAGATCGGGTTGCCTGAAAGAGATGGCTAATTTTATACTGTGGCTAATATGTTCACCCGTTGTACAACACATCAATTTATTTTTTTAGTCCTAAGATTTCATTGACGTTCAAATAAATATTCTTAATAACTAATTAAATGTCATTGATAAAAATATATATTGCGATATTAATTAGTTTATTTATAACGTAGTAGTAATAATATAATATATTAGTGGTACGTTCAATTTTTATAATCCACTTAATGAATTGTTTGCTAGGTCAAAAAACTTTTCCATGCTCGCCAAAACATTATTTATATATTTTATATATGCCTGCAAAAGTTTCGATATATATACTAGGAATACAGAAAAGTGCAAAAGGTAGTTACAAAGTTTACGTTAACAGAGTACGTAGTTATATATGTATAGTATGGATACGCATAGACTCAGGCTGGAAATTTTTCAAATACAAAATACACAATATTTATATTATTTTTACCGCCGTATAAAGTATGTGGAATTTAAACACTGGGTAGTGGGTTCAAATTTCAGATATTACGACTGAATCGATTGTTTTTTTCGTGCTTGGAGCAGTATAGCAGAATAAGGATTTAAAATTTTTTTTAACTTAAGAGCTCTTTACCCAAATGTAATCCACCAAAAGTAATCAAATCATAAACAATAGTTTATTCATTATTGATAGAATTGATGTTTAAATTATCAATGATCCATACTGCTGTGCAGCATATTAACTTGAGTATATTTATAAATATAAATATCATTTTCTAGGAAATTTCTCTAGTTCCATTTATTAAACAGTTGTTCGTTGTAAAATGAATTGTGATTGAATTGACACATGCATTGTGATTAACGCATTTAATTTGATGATGTCGAACGCGAAGTGGTACTGTACTAGTGCTCTAATACATCGAGCAAAGTCTTTCTTGTTGTAAAGATTTCCAAGATATTCACATATCATATATATATATTATAATAATTAACTTATTTATAAACAATTTTATAATTTAATACAATTTATTTTAGTATCATGTCAACAATTCAGTGCACAGAATGCATGCACTGCAAACTGCATTCATAAGAACTTGCAAAAATGCATCGTAGTAACGTTGCAAGTTACCAGGAGAGCATAAACAGATATTGGTTAACTGTCTTTTAATCGATACCTCATCCCCTAGGTCGTATCGGTGCACTAGTGCACTAGGGTGGGTGTCCCCCACCGGAATGAATAACCGTTTCGTCGATTGAACGTTTAAAATCTCCCTATGTCTGTTAGTCGTGTTTGTATATATTATTTAAGTTGTACTAATTATTTTTTTAAATAAGTTGAAAGATACTTTCGTATATTTTTTTATTTGAGTAAAGTATTTAAATATAGTAATAATTTCTCTAATTTTTTTGGGTAGAATTTATTAAATAATTAGAAAAGTTGATATTAAGTTCTTTAGGTATGTGAGCAATTACAACAGTAATTATTATTTTAAAAATACGATGCAATGCAAACTTCATAGTTTTATGGAGTTAAAAAAAAAAAAATTTGACGTACTCATTAATAAATACTTGAAAATCTATGGATTTTTTGAAACTTTGACCAGCAGCCGAAATAGCTCAGTTGGGAGAGCGTTAGACTGAAGATCTAAAGGTCCCCGGTTCAATCCCGGGTTTCGGCAAAATAACTTTCTTTTTTTAAAATTCTCATAATAATTATTTGTATAATCAATTATGACACAATCTTTCTATATTAATATGAGTCTCTTCATTTATTAGTTCGTAAAACGTATTCTAAAATTGCAATTTGCCTTTAGCAGTTAGTGAGTAAAGTTGACAGTTATAAAATGTATGTACTACATAGGTATTACGTTAATTTATATATAATATACTACAATAGTGTTGTACTACATTATTGAACTTAACAATAATGAACTTGAAAGTATAATATCCTTCTTTGATTTTAGTTATGAGAAAATACAATTTGCAATTATTCTGTACTGTACACATGATAGAGGTCACAAATATTTTAAAAAATGAGATAAGTTAGGAGGTGTAGATGAGTATGAATATATGTATTATACTTATTTAAGTAATATGTACTTACATTCTCATACATACACAATAAACAATATATAAATATGTATAAACAAGTAATTTAGTGACTAGCTGCCCAGGTAAAACAATGATTGAACAGTTTTTCTACAAAATTTCTTTTATCCTACGATACCTACTGGGTTCTAAGCCATCCAGGGTCCAAGGACATTTTTAATTTTAATAGTTCTTTGATTATTTAAATTTATTATTTCATTTTCATCTCAGTTTTAACTTACATTTCAGCTGAATTGCAAAGATCAATAAACATATGGCCGTAATTGTTAAATAAATTGCCAGTTAAAATACTTTATATTGGACACATAAAGCTTTGTATCAGCCTAGGTCTGATACCAATGTCTGAACTATGTTTAGATACGTATAACTTCAAAATAGCGAGGTGAACAACTATTTAATATAAAAATTTTGTTCAGAAAAATACTGAAACGATCTAGTTATATTGGCTCAAGGTTAAGGTGTGTGCTTTGCGTACAAGTAAATGCTTAATCAGCATTATAGGAAAATAACATGAATCGTCTCATATCTTGGGAAACATATTTGATGTAAACATATTCTATCATGAATAATTTCTATTGATTGATGCGCGAGTTCTGCTCGGTCATTTCATTAGTTTAATTTTTTTTTAGTATTATTTTTTTATTACATAAACATAAAGCTGGTAAATATTTATGAGTATTGTTGTTGAGCCAGTGTAACTACAAGCGCAAGGGACACACCACGATTCACACACACATACACACACGATTACGATCTAACTTTACAAGGAACTCATAAGAAGAAAAAAAAACAAGTAGGTACTATAAGTAAGTCTTATAATATATTAATAGCGTAAGCCGATTTTGTCCCAGTGATTATTGGAGTATAGCTGTACATAAAAAATCGGTAATGATCTCATTTTGAAGAGC
The DNA here is from genome assembly GCF_905147765.1 of Vanessa atalanta. Classification (NCBI taxonomy): domain Eukaryota; kingdom Metazoa; phylum Arthropoda; class Insecta; order Lepidoptera; family Nymphalidae; genus Vanessa; species Vanessa atalanta. The sequence continues at coordinate 11,442,205 of NC_061902.1, read as the reverse complement.
TCCAGCCGTAATTGTGCAGAAAAATAAAGGAAATTCTTGATTGCAATTTACCAAATAAATGATTTAACAAAAAACAACTATTTAATAAATAATTGATTTAACATTTTATAACTGACTTCTAGGTTGCAAACTTGAATCAGAGACCTGAGCAAACGCATTGTGATCAAATTCAGTATCACCTCAGCTTGGCCGCAGCGAGCCCCCATGGGCAGAACTTTACTTTCCTACGTATTTTCGATGATGATCGACAATTCAAATAACGATATTTTAGCTGTAAATTATGAAACTTTAAGTTATAGGTAACTTGTTATCAATAAACTCCAATTCTAACTGAACTAATGTATACTATTTGACATTATTAAAATCAATTGATAAAGGTTTCCTCATTTTGGCGCCTAATTTAGATAAGCGATTTGCAGTTTACAGTTAAATGAAATAAAATCAAAACAAAACCTGTCATAGGTAATGAAATTCCTAAAAAAATATTAACTACTACATACTATTACTTTTTACTACTCTACGCATTTCTAGGTCACGGATCTACGGTTGCTACAATGCGTAAAATTTTATACATGAAATATAAATAAATTAATCAATATAGTATATTAATATCACAGCTTTTGTTTATATATGATATAATAAAATAAGTCATCTTTAAATAATTTTAACGTGATAATATTCGACTACATAGTAGTAGAAGAAGCGGTCCGCCATAATTACCATTATGGCTGATTCGTCTATCAAGTTATTTTTTCTATAACAAATAATATTATTAAAAAATATTTCAAAAAATTATTATCCTAATAATGAAATGAAAACCTATAAAATAAAATAAATAGATTACAATATAAATATGATGTATTTTGAAATATTAAATATATGTTTAATGTAAAAATCCGGACCGAATAAGAATATGATAATGAAATAGAAAATGAGTCACCCACCACAAACTTTTAAATGAATAAAAGTCTTACCTTTCATTGAAATTAGAGACATGGAGGTTTCCTCACGATGTTTTCCTCCACCGCCGAGCACGAGATGAATTATAAACACAAATTAAGCACATGAAAATTCCGTGCTGCCTGCCTGGGTTTTAACCCGAAATTATCGGATAAGATGCACACGTTCTAACCGCTAGGCCATCTCGGCACTGGGCCATCGTAAGTTCAGCTAATAATAAAACAAATATAACCTAAAAGTACGTAGTGACATTACTGAGAATCCATAAGTTCGAAGAGGTTCAAAAAGCAAAAAATCTTCAAATGGTAAATAAAAAAGGTCTTATTGACTCTATTCAAGAATCTTTTCGCAAAGGTACTACTTACTATCACACAATTAATTATTGGCAATTCATTGACGTCCACAATTTGTCTCAATCAATTGACGGACAATTAGCGTGAACAGATGCGAAAATTCGAAATCACTTCGACATTGATTGTCGCATACACTTTGTCTTGAATATTAACGATTGTCAATGAAATTTTTTAAATAAAGTCTTTTTTTAAAGGGACATGTTTTTTTTATTAGCAGCCCGTAAATGTCCCACTGCTGGGATAAAGGCCTCCTCTCCCTTTGAGGAGAAGGTTTGGAGCGAGGGACATGTAGAGGTATTTTATAAGAAGCAACTGGAAAATCACTGCAAAACACGGGCGTAATATGTATCAATGTATATAGAATATGATGATATGCGACATTGACGATCAAAATGCCTTAAGTCGATTGTCAAAATTTCATGAGTGAAATATGTACGGTTTTTTTATACCTTGATGGCTATTATTATTGTTATGCCCATTATTATTGTTATAGGTATAGTATTATTTAATAATCTTTTGGAAATTAAAAGATTTAATTGTATTAGAATAAATACGTTTAAAGGGCTTACAATGTTTTACTATATTGATAAAAAAACTTAAAATGCCAGTCGACGAAGAATTTTGTTGGACCTTTAAATTGAATGAACGAATAGAGTTCAATATCCTCAACATTACGAGGCACAAGTACTAGAACCGCATGAAACCAAAGAGGTCAATAGTGCGATATACACAAAAATATATATCTATTTTATATAGCACTGTAGTACTGTCAGTGACATTTTATTGAATTGCAGATTCAATAAAATGTCACTGATGTTCAAATTAAAAAAGGAAATGTTACTAAACAAGATTTTTAGAAAAAATCGTATTTGTATTTCGGTAATAACGACTTATCTTTATTCAAAATTTGATCTTAAAATACAACTCTAAGTGAGTTGTATTTTAAGTTCCAATTCATCAATTAAAATATCAATGGTGATACGTACTACTTAAATTAATTCCGTCAATATAAGAGTTTTTGAATTAAATCCATCTTCTTTTACTATCAAATTTTATTACTCGTGAAATATTTTTGTAGTAGATATCAAAAGTTTGAAATAGTTGGCTTATACTAACTTTATTAGTGATAAAAATATGTTCAGGTTCCTTGTAATTTATGAAGTGCTAGTACTCAAGTTGGTTGAACAGGCAACCAATCAATACTTGTTTGAATCATGCGCTTTTCCATTCATCATCGATATCTATCTCCAACTTCCTCTACGCATGTCTACGCTCTCAAGGCTATCAAGGCTCTACGAGTACTACACTAACGTAAAATAATAATACATATCGTATGAAAAAGGTCATAATAAAACAAGTTTATTGCACTTTTTTTTTTAGAAGTATTTGTAATTATTAGTGCTTTCTTATAATAAGTAGATATGTATTTGAAAGCCAAGTGTTTTTTGTTCAAAAACATGTATTGTAAATGACTTGTCTTTTTTTTGTAATAATATAAAATAACAAAAATTTTGAAGATTACATTAATTGATTAATTTTAACCACAAAAAAAACAATGTCGCAGTATATAAAATATTCCAAATGTTTGTTGACATAACAAATTCATAGAGAGCAATAAACCTCAAGTTACGAGGCCTAAACACTAGAAGCACATAAAAGCGAGGAGATTTGATTATGACATACACAGAGTTGTAACGGAATGAGTATATAAAAAAAGTATATCTGTGTAATTTCATGTTGGCAGAATTTATTTAAAATAAAAATATATACAATAAAATAATTTACAGTCTATGAGTGCGAGGTCTGGAAAATTATTTCAGTTATACTATATTCAAAACGACAAACATAAAAATAATTCACTTGGAGTTTATTGACATATACATACATATATATTGTTATAAACTTTTAGGTACCTACTTATTTAATAAAACTTACTATAAAAAAGAAAGTAACCTCTGCACGCTTAAACTGCTGAAAAAATGGATCAAATCAAATTTCAGTACGGAGATAGTTTAATTTGGGGGGTGATGGTTTGTCTGCGTGCGTGCGTATTTCTCTGGTTAAGTTCAGCTAATATATTACAAAATAGAAAATTTAGTTATTTGCTTTTATTTTTTCCTAAAGTGCATTTGACAGCAGTAACTTTTAGAGTATAGCTGAACCTTAGATGCCTTTACGATTTAAATTAATGATATGGATAAATGAATCGTTCGTAAGTAATTAAAATACAATTTAAATATAAAACAGATATTCGAAAATAAATATATACAATGTGCATAGTAGCTACTTAGCACATAATATTTTTGCATAAATATGTTTGTTAGCCTAGTTTAATGTAGCACGGTTTTATGATGAGGTGTTGGAAAGTAGTTTGTTTTTAATTTTTCCTAACTTTTTTTATACAATAGCCGTAGCTATCGGTCCTATCTTCGCACGGATAGAATGAGTCTACATAGAACGTGTTTATTGATGAACAAACATACATACCTTTTGGACGTACGCTGAATAACTTATCGAAGTTTCATACCAATTAGATTAATGGCTTAGAACGCATAGAAACAAATATACAAGCATTCATTTTAAAGTTCCCGCTTTTTTGATAAACTTAAAGACCTTGTAAAACTTAAGAAAAAAAAATTGAATTCAATAGACATCGAATGCTGCAAGCCGAACCAATTTCAGTTAAGTGTTTTTCTGATGTTAAATTATAATCTCTATATTTTTCATTCAAAAAATTACGTAGAGCGCTACTAACAAAATAACAAATTAATAAATAAAATAAATAAATTTCGTCAATTAAAAATAAAAAATAAACTACCCAATTATATTATATTTTACGTCGAAAGTTTTTTTACTTTCAATAGTTTCCCATTAATATAGGCAGTCTGTCTACCCACAAATAGTATAGTAATAAAATTTACGGATAAAAATGATTGTTTATTTATTTTTATTATTATATGACTAAAAAAAGTTTTAATATCTATTCTTAGCTTAATAAAAATCTGTTTTTAAAACAAATCAAAGCTTTCCAAGGTAAGAAAAAAAGATATTTTTGAGCGCTTTGAGCTCGCAAATAGAGTGAAGTTGTAGGGATGGTCTACAGGGTCAGGCCGTGGTTATTTATTTAGAAGATATACATTATTAACGAGAACATACAAAAATAACTGCTTCGCGGCATCAGAAATGGCAGTCCGTGTATATCCATTATCTCGTATACTTTTAGATACCCAAAGTTAAAAAAGCAGACATAATACATACGTACCCACCCATATTTTATTTACGTCGTTAAAAACACGATTTTCAGTTGTTGTTTTTTCAGTTTCATTGTTTTTACTTGAGATGACAGCATATTGAAAATTTTGTCGGCTTAATAAATTTCATGAAGCAACTGACAAGATAATTATTAATTTTAATTAAAAATCAACAAATTAACATCATACCACTCAGATAAAACAAATTTTATATTTATTTCTACATTAATTAAAAAGGAACAAACAAAAATAAGTCCTGTTGCTAACCAACGGGAGCAATAACCTCACATTACGATGTGAAAATACTAGGAGCACATAAAAGCAAAGAGTACTGTACAAATAAAATACACGTGACAGTAGCGCCGTAGTGCAATACATACAATTTGTATTATATAACATATTATATTGCTCTCACTCTTACAGGAGCTGCATCCTAGGATAAAACGGATTACACAAAATAGCGCGAAAATTCAAATTCAATATTTTTTTTTTTCATAAATATTTTACCACATATTACAATTCACAATTGTAGAGTTATACGTAATTTATAAACGATTGTGAATTTAATAAATGCCTTAAGACATAATGTTTTTTTTCTTCAGATTATATTTTGTATAAGATTTCTATAAAAGCGCGTAAACCAAAACAAATCTAATAATATGACTAACTTTCGAAGCTCTACATTTTAGCTCTTTATTGTCTATATCACCTTTTCAATATTATTAAAAAAAAACTTTGTAATAGCGAATATATGTCTAATAAACGAAGGTCAAACATAATCATTATTAAAGAATAGTGTAAAACATAAGTGAATATGCATGCTTCGAAAAAGATTTTCTAGTCTTATTTCTCACATTTTGTTATTGATGACGCTCGGGCTCAATAGCTACTAAAACAAAAAAATAAGACAATTGCTTGACAAATAAAAATGTTTTTCCTTTTTCAAGTCCTTTACTTTTAAAAAGAGAAGAGAACTTTAGAAACTACAAAGTCGACCACTTATTAGTTACAAATACAAATCTATGGTTTCTAAGCCATGCTATGTCCTCTTAAAGCCGAACCAGGATATAGCAAAAATTAAATGTACTTCAATAACTCATTTATTTTACTGTACTAAAATATTGACTTTTGATAAAATATACGTTGAAGCTTGGGATAATAAATGTCGCACTTTAAAAATATTAGAAAACGTGTGTTTGAAATACTTTAATTTAGTAGATAGTTTGAGATAGTTAGATTAGAGTGTAAATTAATATTTAAACTTGTATTGATAGTGATTTATGCAACTTTATTTGCTGAAAAGTGAAAACTGCAGCAATGAACCACCTCCTCGCAGTTTATGAAATTTTAGTACTCAAACTTCCTCAGTGCCCTAATAAATCAATATGTGCAGCCATGCGCTTTACAGAGGACATTTTTTTACCTTTTATAACAATGACAGACAGACCAAAGACGTGAGCAAATGACTAGAAGGTTGAGCAACGGTTCATATTCAATGCTATTAATATTTTGTTTTACATATTTTTAAATAAACAGAATACTTTTTAGAATAAATCTAAAAAAAATCTATGGTTTTTCTGAAATAAATTGTATCTAACTAACACCAGCTCTGGATGTAGATTATATTTAAATAACCGCCAAGAAATTCAGTAGTTACTACTTTTTTCCACCAATTAAATAATATGGTTTAGATCGATTCGCTCGAAAAGGCGCGAAGTAGATGTGTCATTTAAGACCGGTTCATTTTGTGCTGTACTTACTTAATAAGTCAAAAATATTGTATATAAAATAACCATATACGAATTAAAAATATCTAACTTTATTTAGTGCTATATTATATATTTATAGTTTTATTTATTCATAATAATTAATAACGTATACCTTTAATCGCATTCGACACTCACATTAATTTGAAAAAAAAAAGTTAAAAATAAAAGAGCATCTTATGTTTTCTTATAGAAATATATGTGCATAAACTATTATGTATTATGTTAACTAATATATCTATGGTCAACCTAACCTAACCTAACAATGTTTTAATTTCAGCCAGATGTACCGATTACCGATGAAAGGCAATACGTAAGGTTCAGAAACTGGAGTTTTGGCGCAATTTTAGGGAGGTCCATTGGCTGAAGATGAATGATGATATTTTCTTAAGAACTATTAATAATAGTAAGGAATGGCTGCACATGATTGCAGCTAAATTTGCGGGAAACGGTAATTGTCGCTGTCGCTGAAGTTATCGCTGTTATTTGTTAAGAAGCAGTTTTGTTGGAATTATGTCGACTGTGTATGTCTTGGAATGCGTTTGTATCTCACAAATATATCCAATTATCTCCGTGTGTGGTTGTTTTAATCTTTCCCTTAGTCCTAACCCACTTGTTTACTCTAAAATCGAACTAAATCGAACCTAGAATAATTTTAGAATATATTTTTCAGATATTATCTGTGCAGTCGAAAATGCATTTACTGAAGTGCTAATAATTGTAAATTGTGCAGTCCAAATCTCTAAAATAAATATGCTTTTTATATAAATACTTACTATAAAATAAAAAATACAAGAAAAGTATATTTTCTAGCATGTTAATGAATTTTTTGAACAAAAAAGAATTGTAGTAAATACGAGTAGATACTTCATAACCAAAAATATAACCATAATCATACTTCAAATTCAAAATATGAACCGAATAAAATTTATTTGTTTGGCTTCGAATAAATAACTCAAAATTTATTTTTGTTTGGCGGTACAAATGGAAAGTACGCTAAAAAAATAAAGTCACTTATAATAATAAATTTAAAAGATAACTCAAATTAAAATTATAAGGAATTGAGATTTCATGCTTTTTCTTGCTTGCTTTTTCATTTTTGTACGATTTGGGGCAAAATAATATTAACTACAAACACAAACACAATGAAAACACAACTTTACTAAAAAATCTATAAAGGCTAGGGGTTATGGGGAGAAAGTCTATAGTGCAACTCGTTACACGTGTGCTTCTATACGTGTGTATATTTAAATTGTAATGAATCAGAATGAGATAGAAAACTGAATTTCACTGGCTTCGCTTCTTCTGCTCTTGCATACAGGTTTGTCGGGACTGCATTTCGCTTCCTCACAACCGTAGCTCCTTGTTTTTATGTTACCTTAGTATTAATGCACCATAGTTATAGGTTGTTTCAATCACACACCCATGTATAAATGGTACTACATCCTTGAATTATTTGTTATAATGTATATCAGAATGTATTTATATAATATAAAATAGTTATTAAAAATAATATATCTCACAACTAAATTCAGTCGTATTACATATACACATATTGCTTCTAGCGATGTTCAAATTACACAAGTAATTTTAAGTTATTAAAAATCTTTATTCAATATAGAAAGTGTACACTTGCTTATTGATAGTCAAAATACTACCACCGGTTCGGAAATTAATACCTCGGACCTGAGAAGAACCGGCGAAAGAAACTAATAATAAATAACAGTTTTTTTAAAGTGTTGCAATTATTGAAAAACTTCTGAGATATTTTCTTTAAGCTATTTTGCAATCGAGTAATTAAATACTCGACGTTTTTTTTATTAACAAAACGCATTTTACTGGTTTAAGGTTGTGAATTTGTTATTTGAAGTTCGACTTTATTTCTAAAAAAAATTGCAATTAAATTATTGTAAAAAAATAATCTAAAATATATTTTGATACAGCATGCGGTCGAATAGTGAAATCAAATACTGACGTGTTGTAAATGTAAAGCTTATAAATAATTAATGATCCCAAAGCTATTATAATACACGTTAATAAAGTTTCAACCTTCATAATTTATAACGTTATAAATATTTTTGCAGCGTTATTATTTCTGCCTAGGTAGGTTGAAAAAGAGGTGTTCTATCTTACCGGCGGAATTGAAAACGGTATCACCGTTTATGTTCCTTTGTGACTTTAATTTTAGTTCTATTGTAATCATTTTTCGATGTTAGATTTATAAGAAATTGTGTACTTATGACTTATATAGTTAGAGCTATAACTAAGAAAAAGTGGCAGTAAAACAAATTCTCATCACTTAAAAACATCTCTTAATTATTAATTATCTTATCGTTCAAATTGTTGTTAAGATTTTTTTTTAATTTTTAAAATGAAGGCAGATTTCTAGACCAGACTCATACATTCCTATAATCACATGAAAATACCTCGTAATACAAAAAATACTTGATATGAAAACTTTTACAAAAAAAAAAACAATTATTTTAATATATTAGCAGCGTCATTGCGAGAAATTCCTTATAGTTAATGAAGTTCTAGTAAGCCATGTTTTCGAACAGGCGCTTTCCAAAATTACAGAAAAACAACAATGAAGGACAACAAAGCACTAATTATTATAAATGTGAAAGTAATTCGGTCGGTCTGTCGGCCTTTCACTTTCATGGCTACGTCAATGATAAGCGGAAAGCTCGAACCCTAAGAAGCCGCCACCTCTAGAGGGTTTATCTCGGGGTTGAAGGTTAAAAATGTACATTTTTGAAAAAGTTATTGAATATGATTGTAATTTTTTAAATTCCAATACGCTCTGTTTCCCTACTCGCATAACTCACTGGGATTTTCACTCCAATATGATTAAAAATAGTTCAGGCGCAAGACCGATGGCTTTACGTGCTTACCGAGGCAAGGGAGTGTAAACTCCCCCTACCAATTTCCTGAAATGAGAATTTACTGAACAAAAAATCTAATAACTTTTTCTTGACCTGACCTGGCAATTGAACTCTCAGGATATAATCTGCAGTTTAAGAACATGTATACAAAAGCCATACCATTTTATTACCTAAAAATACCCTATTACCATAGTCAATATAGGATATAAAATATAATAGAATTTTTTAACTAAAAGATTTCATCATAAATATTTAAGCTAATAACGGCCATATAAATAATTTATAGTGGTATAACGATACGAACGATAGGCTTTGTGCTTTTATGTAGTCCTGGTACTACGTACTGAACTTCTATAGAAAGTTTAAAAAAAAAACTACAAAACTCAATTTCCAAGAATGGTTTTTAATAAAAGTTAATTTGTAGTTGATTTTATTTTATTTATAAATTGATTTTCTAATAAATAATCAATTATATTATTATCTAATAATGCATTTTCTTTCATTCATTATTTTTATTTAGTAAACCCGAATGAAATTCGAAAACGTATCTATATCTACTTCCGAAGCATTAGATAAGAGTTTGATGGTCATTAAATAGAAGATTTATTATTAAAACCATTTCCCAATTAAAAGTATGTTGGACTTATATTTGAAAACTATTAAAAATGTAAGAAACATGCTCTTGATAAAACTTTCTATCATGTAGAAAAAGATCAAACAACAAAAAGGGCAAAATTTGCAAAACTTGTAAAAGTAGTGATACTTAGTTATTAAATTATCATTGTTACAATCCATCGTATTGGCCTAAAATCTTTTCTGGTGCATTGGGTGAAAGGATTTCAATAACGTTCTAGAAAAAAAATGCATTATATTGCGCATTTAGTACTAGTAGTACTCCCCTACAATATATGAAGGTTTCAGTTTGAATAACTTTCTAACTAGCTCTTACGTTTTCGGAGAGCCTAGTACCACATGCCGAACTTTATATAACCTCAAAACATTAAATAAGTTGCAGGGTGGAAGGGATTTTTCTTTTTAATTTAACCCTATGAAAAGACTGAAATAAAAGTCAGTCTGTAGTGACTTCAACTTTGCATATGTCTTGCAAGTTACCGAAAACAAAACAACCATTATGAATTTTATTTGCGTGTTTTGTCCAGTGTATATTTTAAAATAAAATAATAAAAATATTATTAATAATAATATTTAAAATAAATTTTAATTAAATATTGAGACTATAATATAAACGATATAATCTTTATTTCATCAAAAATAGATAGAATCAATCTCAGTCACCTAGAAGTTATAAAAAAAACTTAATGTGTTTTTTGCATCTCTATACTTATAAAATAAATGCCCTGACTGACTTATTCATCATCGCGTAGACTATTGAAGTTAGGGCCAAGAAATTTGGCGAGTAGGATCGTTTTATTTAGTAGACACTCACTAAGGAAGGGATTTTGGAAGTTCTACCCTTAAGTGGGTAAAATAAGGGTTGAAAGTTTGTATGGAAGTCCGTCATTTTTTAAAGTTAGAAACCAGAAACTTTATTTTTGGGCTCCTGAATAAAAACGAGTAGATTCGTATTTATAAGATCGTAGTAAGAGATCTTAAATTAATGTAATATTTTAAGTTAATCTGTAAATATATTCAACTTCCACGCTAGCACAGGCGCGTGCAACTGCTACTTTGTTAATAATATATCAAATATAATTATTATTTATTTATGATTATTATATTAATCATATAAATAATAAGTAAATATAAAATTAATTTATAAGTATATAAATTAACTTGTAAAAGAGAAAATAAAATATGACATAAAAAGTAAAAAAATCTCTACAAATTAACATTTACTAGGAGCGGATAACGTAATAGGAAACAGTGCGGGCTTATAAACTTCCCTAAAAAAGTTAAAATGTCGATAGTATACAGTAATAAAAACAACAACTAAAAAGTTGATTAATATTTTTCTAAATATAACAGTAACACAAACAGTATATGGAGTACACATTGACAAAAACTACTAAGTAGTGGTTTTAGTAGTTCTTTTTTAAAGACAAAGAACAGGATCGTCAGCTGTATGTATGTATGAAAACGTTACCTACCTAATAGTTGATTATATTGGCCTATTATTATTATTATTAAGTATATAAGGAAGTAAAGAATCTGAGTATAAATAATCTCAAATAAAATTGTTACAAATATATATATGTTTGTTTTTTTTTTTCAATTACAAACAATAAACAGTGTTTACTTTGACTAAATATCACCTTATAAAAATATAATTTTCTATTTACGGATCGAGTTAAAATGAACAACAAATACTTTAATATTTAATTGAGGGAGTTTAATTTCAAATACACTCGCCGAAAAATTATATAAACAATGGGCTTTGTTTAACTACGACGAACATTTGAAACTAACACTCGTTTAATAACAAAACATTTGAAATTATGTTACTAACATCATTAATACGAAAAATATTGTCTTGGATGTCTGTTACTTAAGCAACATAGGCTAAACCGATTGTAATCTTTATTAATAAAATGTACAAATTAATATAGTTTAAATATCTATAATATAGATATATAATTCTAACATAAGATTTTTTAAGTAACAACTTCATTTTTATACGTACAATATTGGTTTAGATATGTTAAAATTATTTCGAATACACACTAAAAAAAATATTTTATCAATTTCATTTTATTTTTTTTAATATCAACACCAACGACCACCAGTCTCAATTATACGAACTTACCCGAATTATGAAAAAAGTTTAACTGAAACTTTTTAAAAACAAAACAATGGTTATTATTATGGCTAACTTAAGATAATTATCATCGTTTATTTGAAAAATAAAAATGTCAACTAAAATTATTATTAAGTAAATAATAAAATAATAAACCTTATTGGATATAATTTCAAAATAATACATATATAAAATGTTGAAAGATTCTTCTTATAATATCTTAATTAATATTGTATCGTATAATGTATTACTATTTACCACATACAAATTATTTTCATTTCTGACGTGGAATAATAAGACTTTTCACTAATTTGACATGACATAATAATTTGTGGTCAATTTACACAATTATTTTTTTTCATATGTAATTAAAATGTGAAATGAGATTATTTTCAGATATCACATCTTTAGAGGTTGTTTAGTTTTTTGAATACATTCTATTTAGAAAAAATCCAAAGATGACTATTTGCAATAATTTTAACCCTCATACGCGTTATGCAAAAGTGAACTATTTTTGAATTATCAGGTTTTTTAATTTTTTTCAAAATAAGTCAAAAATACAACTTCAAAAATGTATTAAAAAAAAAAGTAACAATTTTAATCATTTTTTCTTCTGATTTATAAAAAAGTATACAGTATAAGTATAGTAGTAGTATAAGTAACAGTGGCTATTTATTAGTATTAAAAAAATAATTATCGGTCCAAATATAAAAACGAGAGAGGGTAAATTTAAAAAAAAATTGAATTTTATTTCCACGAAAATGCCTTAAAAACAAAAAAAATCGTTAGGAAACTTATCTTGCAGACTATTTTAAAAACCGTTTTCTTAGCGCTCCAAAAATGTTAACTTCTAGGAACTTATTTCAAAGCAGCCGAAAAAATTAACACAAAGGTCACTATTTAAAATTTGTTACCACAAAAGTAAAAATTTTGAAACAGAAACAAGTCAGCTCAGTTACAATCAAGACATATTATAATTTAGCCTAATTAAAGTTCTTGCTCAAAGTGACTTCCCCTTTATTATGTATCCGCAAAGTCGCATTATTTTCCTAAGTTGTGGCTTAACTACCGAAACAGTCAAATTATTCCACATCATCATATTTGATGCATTTTAAATTTTTATTTTGTAGTATTCCGTGGATGATGTAGGCGAAAATGACCTTTAATTGACAGAAAGTGATTGATGATTATGCGACATCAAAAACGCAAAGTTAAAATAAAAAACCCGTTATATCCCACTGCCCGTATAAAATCTCTTTACCCCTTTTATTGACAAAGTTTAAAAAATTGCAACTATTCTTTTGAAGCTATACCTATAAATGACTAAAAAGCACGATGCACCAGTACTAAGGCAACATAAACGCAAAGAGTTGTAACTGCATTTTCATGATAAGCTTATATGCAATATAGTATTAAAAATCAATACTACAGCTGAACAGACTGTTTACGCGACGCTCATTCATCATTTCTTGCAGGTTTCTCAATATCTCTTTCTAGTGCATAAAACCCTTTTTAAAATATGTGTATTATAAATAATTATTATTATGTCAAGTAGTATTCAGTATTACTCAGAGCTAAAACACAATGTCTTCGTGTAACTGAACTTCAGATACCAAATCATTTTTTAAATTGTACATTTTGACTTCAATAATAATTTTGTATTCAAAAGTTATATTCGTTTCAACTAAATACTTTTTGATCCTAAAAATCTAACTAATAATGGAAGCCTCCTTCTATCTATTCCGTGGAAGTACTGAAAAACCTAAAGTAAATTTTTAGTGTCTGTAATTATCTACCTATTGATGGCCTTAAGTAAAAAATAAAAAAACGATTAAGTTGTTATAATTTGTGTTTAGCTCTATTGATTTTAGTAAAAGCCCAAACGGTTCTTTGGAGTACTCCATGCCTATAATATACTTGTATCGTCTACGTTTCGCATACGGTACGGAGAACGTTTTTGGGCAATGTTATCAATTTACCATTTACCAAAGTTAAAAAGTTTATTAAGACTAAATCAATAAATAAATCTTATTATTCATTAAGAGAGTACTTTTTAGAAAAAAAAACGCCTGGATTTAGGCTCGAGTTCCAACACATGACACTAAAAAACTTCACTTCATCATCATCATTGTAAATCTGTTTATTTGAAAAGAGCAACTATGCGAGTTTCTTGTTTCTCGTTTCTTCTCGCTGGAGGCTGCTTTCCGAAACGGTGGTAGTATTTTAATATCGACGATTCAAAAACGCTTCATTGTGAAGTTTACTTGAATAAAATTGATTTGATTTGATTTGAATATAAATGTAATGATTGCATTTTTAACCATTTTTAAGAATACACTGCGAAAAGCAGACAGACAAAATATTGTGTGTAATATATAAAAAGGTTTATAATGTTATGTTTGAAGCGTAAGTCAAAGATTACTTGTCGCCAGATACTAATTAGTTGTCGCACGCGGCTTCGCTGGCGTACTCTTGGTTGGTCGTCAGGTATTAAAAACTATCTTTTATTGGAATTCAAGCTTGCTTCATAACAAATTTCATCAAATTCGTTTCAATGGTTCAGCCATGAAAGAGCAACAGACAGAGTTACATTCACATTTATAATATCTGTATTGATTAAGCATATTCCTATCGTATGTTTAAATAAAATAATTATTATTTATTTAAGTATCTAATTTTTTATGCTGATGACATGCATTTTAAAAAGATCACGTATCAGTAAAAGTGAGCTAAATCCGACCCAGTACCATAAGATGCAGCCCGTTCCTGAAAAGGGTGTGATATACATAATATTTTGAAAATTCGTTATATTAAACAAATAGCAATTTTTAAAATATATTACGTCTAATAAATTAAAAGGTACTTTAAGGCGTAAAACAAAATGCCATCTGCCGTCAAACAAGATTATAATATGTATTAGGTCTTTAAAATATCCTTCCTCCAACTCTTGTGTATGTAAGTACTATAATGAAATAAATTATTATAATTAGTATTACTTGATATTAACTAAGTAAATTCTTATTTTTTATTAAACATAATTAACAACGACCACGTTTGTCAACGTTAGACAACTGTTAACAAACCTTGTTTCTCTGTATTTTCTACGCTTCCGATGCAGGAAATAAACCCTCCCATAACTTTATATAGACATAACTTGAAAATACGATGCAACCGTACTAAAAGTGCATGAAACTGAGGAGGTAGCGTATAGGGTGCATTCAGGTGAAGCTATTTCCGATAACAGTACAGGAAGCTAGATCAATTCAACATCCGGTTAACGTAGCACCTGGGGCATCAGTGTTGCATCTACTCTAACTACCACAAAGGACTCGTTGATGGACAAAGAGATAGCATTATTGCTATCTCGCTTTGGTCATAACTTCAGTACTACTTAAAACTGAATACACATATTCTTGTCTATACATGCAAGTGTTGTTGTGGTCCTCCACTTGTGTATACACTTACGATTAATTTGCGACTGTCTTATTTCAATATTTGCTATATAATCTTTGTAATTTTATCAATTTTAGAAAAAAATACAATGAACTAAGATACTTTAATACAAAATACTGTTATTATTACGATATTTAAAAGGTATTTTAAAAAGTGTAGTTTGACTTGAACTGCCGATATGTAGTTACTACTATACATACACTAAACACCATTTAGACTGGTACAATAATTTTAAACTTTAATCATTTCTTTAAATACGATAATTTAACCAGTGGAAGCAATAAGACGGGAATGATACATTTTTAATAAAGTTTTTTGAATTATTTCTCCAAGGGCCAAATACTTCAACCGCAAACAGAACCAAAACATAATTTAGCAGAAGAGATTGATTATTTGCAACAACTTTTTGAGCTTTAACTGAAACTGTTTCAAAAGGAACCAGTATCAATCCAACAGATCTCTTGATATCAAATGGTGTGCATAGACTCAACAATTGCTAGAGAACTTTGCAAACTCTTTCATTGTATGGACTTCTAGTACTGCTGCGGTGTTTTTTAGCCATAGATTTGCCTATATACCCATTGATTGATTTTTTTACATTTAAAATAAACCTCTATGTTGTCAGTATCCAATCGATAGTCGTTGTTGACAAGTAAGTCATTGTGAATATTTATAATTTAAAAAAAAACGTTATTTTAATAGGTACATAAATGATAAAAAAATCCTAAAAATGTTTATTAATCATAACATTTAACCTCAATAAATGAGGAATATATCGAAATGAGGAGATTTATGATAATTTTTAAATATAGAACTCGTTTTATTTGTATAATTTAACAGTTTTTACTAAATACAGTTTTTACAAAATACAATTATTTAGATGATTAAAGCTTAAATTTATAAATATTTAACCTTATTTTATGTGTATGCTATACGTACGATGTTCAATATGCGTATGATATATATTATTATTACGATCCTGATGACTTGTGCTTGAGTTTTATATTGTACATAACAAACAAAAAGTAACAGTATTATTTACTTTGGTTACTTATTATTAATATATTTTTTTTAATCTTATATATAATACTATTTTGTATGTAGCTTTATATGCAACTAGGTTTGGTTAGTGCACTACAATGTGCGTATATTATAAATATATATGTAAAGCCGACGTGCACGGATGCGTGCCAATTACCAGGGCACCAGGATACAACAAGAGATGATTTCGCGTGTTTATGACCTATATGTATTTGCATATTATATTTCTTCCTGCTCCTACACAATTATATAAATGTTACTATTTATTAGTTAGTATAAGTTTAAGTATATCGTCACCTTTACATTTTACTTCAACATTGTTTTCTATTGTTTGTTTGATCGTTAAAGCCTTTACTACGAGTTTATTCAGTTTATAAATATAAACTAAACAAACTTATACATAAATACATGTATTATGTTACATATAAAATTAATGTTAATTAATTACCGTAATTAGTAATTTCGTTTTAATATCATCGTTGATGCCGTATCCACGTTCCGCCTGAATAAATGGAAACGTGCAGCTATAGTCAGCATCTCGGAAGCCGCAGTATCTTTGTTTTATTGTAATTTTCGTCCCTCGTCAATCTACTGGCGGTATATAAGGCCACAGATTTCCGAGGGGTTCAACCCTAGATTAAAAATATTGGGTTTTTCAGTAACAGTCAGGGGTCTGAAAGATGAAAGTGTGTATACTTCCGTGCCCGGGAAAATTTGTTACTTTGGTTGGTACTTGGTTACCTAAATTCCGGTCGTGTCTGATTTTCCGTCCCATAATATTATGAGGGAATAGAAAGTGTAATTGTGTTTGCGTACACACTTATGCACTAAACGTCCTAGTAGTTGGCTCCCCTACAGATTGGCCTTTGTGTGGCCTGAAATCGGACGACACCAATATCATTTTGATCCCAAGAAACTTCCACTAATAGCTTGCCAAAGTTTCCGCTCTTTGACGACTCCATAATAAAGCTGTGTGTTTACAGTCATTCGGGAGTGTTCCTCAAAACCTGCCTTTCGTACTGGTTATTTCACGATCATTCAAACTCAACGTTAAAATTCTACCTTGTGTACTTTTTTTGTTACTGTATTGATAATTATAATTCATATTTTTTGTTTACAAAAACTTAAACTTATATTCAAACATAGAAGACAATATGCACGCATGTTACTAAGCAGTTGCATGATTTATTTCGACACAAAATTCTCAAGTACGCATGCATAATTTACAAGTTCTTCTAAGAGCAGAGGAAGATAAATCATTCATTATCGAAATTGGGCGCAGTTTACCCTCACACGTAGCTACTGTTAATCAGCGTTCAACGCTCACGGTAAGTCAAGAGCACTTGACATGAGCCAGAGTTACGAGGGATCTCGCTGTCGACACTTTCAAGAACTATGTAGCAATGTATTCGGTATATTTCGGCGCGTTCTCATAGTTTCATTCACCGACTCAACCGCTCTACACTTATGTTAAGCTAATGTCTATACGCATGGAGTGCAACGTATGATTAATTAATAATGAGATAAAAAACATATTGGACTTATGTAGATAGACTTATTTTTTATCTAAATGATTAGATGTCTAATTTAGTTGATATATAAAAAATACATATTGAATAAAATACAAGATAATTTTTAAATTTTTGTCTCCGTTGTTCATTTTCTGCCAAGGGAATCGGAAATACAATTCAACGATGAATTGCCTAGATACAGTGGCGTAGCTAGGTGGGTAAGGGCCCCGGTGCATAGAAATAGAATCGGATCCTCGCCCCCTCTTTAACGTATATTGGCATTCAAAATTATAGATAGTAATAAGAATGGGATACAGGATACAGTGAGTTGAACATATAATTAGTAAGTTAAATCCATACTTCATTTCTATTCAAAGCTCTTTTCATAGCTTAGGTTAGAGGGCCCCCAGACCTCAGGGGCAATGGTGCACTGCACCACCTGGCCATACAATAGCTACGCCACTGCCTAGATACCTGTATATACCTAATAATTCTTATTTAAATAAACACATAATTAAAACCATTGTGATTAAGAATAATAAATAAACTTATTATTTATAATAGCAGCACTTATATGTTGAACTCACAACTATGTCCACTTGGAATACATCATATATATAACGTAGATACCTATTTTAAATATTGTTAATTGACGTGCTGTAATATCGAATTAGGACAACCATGTCCTGTAATGATATGTATACAGTTTTGTATTATAAATAAATAAATAAATGTTTAACATCGTGAGAAAATCTGTAAGTGTCGTATAAAAATCTGTCACATAGGTATTATGTATCTTCAAAACACATTGGAGCAGCTTAGTGAAGTTATCACATTATTTAATGTAATTTTAGCTAACTAGTAATAACTAATACAAAATATATGGCCCAAAACTGTTTTTATTATTTCGATATAGTCTATATACCTATATTATTAAGTAAGTTACAGACTCCTTTGACTAATTTTGTTTGTTTACTGTTAATACGAAATTTAATTAATACATAGATTTATTTGAGTAATTTCAAAATCCGAATATAAGTGTACATTCCCTTATACTGTTATATGGAAACGAAATAATTTGTCGAATTTCGTTTAATCAATTAATATTAATTAATAATATTATAAGAAATTAATTAATAATATTAATAATAGGTCCTACATTGGTCCAAACCCAAGATGTTTGCAATATAATTCAAACATAAACTTTTTTTTTATTAACAATCGTAGGATCTGATAAATATGTAAGATAAAAAATAAATATGCCATACATAAAACCCTCTTTAATGAAGTCGATTAGTATTATTTGTATAAATAGCGACTTTACTCGTGGAAAGTAAAACATATAAGTAATATTATTAGTACGCGACACGTTTGACCAGCCCAGCAACTTAAATTATAATTTGTTTTATATTCCTAAGAATAAGAAGTGAGTACCTAAAAAATATCTGAAGTAATGGTAGTTTATTAGTTTACTGGAGATACCTTTAGAAGTTGCCGCAATTTATCTTGATATGTTTGAAAGAATCTAACTTTGAATTCGTCGATTAGGCACTGCGACGATTGAGAGGTTGTGCAGGAATCACGTAAAAAATATTGAAACATTTACTTATAGAATTTAGTTTTTAGATACCCTATAAAATCCGAGAGATTATAAACAATGTATAATATATTTTAAACATACTAACCATACAGTACATTATTGAAAAATACTAAAAGTTAGATTAAAATTATTTTCAACTTATAAAGTAATTATGGAATAAATCGTATTGGAGGGAATTAAGCGAACAAATAAAAACGAAAGCAAAAGTTTTAATCAAATCAACTTACCATGATCATTGGCGACGGCATACTGATAGTTGGGTATCAGGTCAGGCAGATCGTGTCGAGAAGGTGGAGAAGCTGGCTGCGGTCGGTACGCTGGTTCAACTGCACCGTACGCAAGAGGCCATTCTCTTTCTCCCATACTGCTATAAGCACAATATTCTCCACCATAGCTTAACTGTTGGCTTGAACCCGAATGCGAGTAAGCACAGGCTCCATAGTCAATAGATGGGGTGCTGCTAGCTCCCGCGCCGCTACCACTTGCTAACTCATATCCCGTAGGCTGGGATGGAGGCAGCGATCCAACTCCGCTTCCGCACAGATAACCACCACCTCCAAACTGAGGCTTTAACGCCTGACATTTACGTCGAAAGCCACGAGGCCGCCGCCGGAAAGATCCTTCTTCAAACATAAACTCTGAAGATGGATCTATCGTCCAGTAGTGCCCTTTCCCAGGCCTGCCGAGCCCTTTCGGTAGCTTGACAAAGCATTCATTTAAACTAAGATTATGTCTTACCGAATTCTTCCAGCCTTGGTAAGAACTACGAAAAAATGGAAACTGCTGCTGAAGAAATGCATATATTTCACTAAGGGTCAGCCGCTTGTTCGGAGAGTGACGAATTGCCATAACGATAAGGGCTATGTAAGAGAAAGGTGGTTTTTCCTGACGGCGCGTGGCAGGCGCGCGGCGCGCCGCCTCTTCGGTGTTTTGGTCCTCGGTCTTCATGCGTGCGCGTCGGAACGCGAGCCGGAGAACAGTGCACGCACCGCCCACCAGCGAGCGTGCGCCCGCGCCGCCCATTGCCGCCCCTGCACCCGCGCCTTCACGCCGCGTAGCCAGACATCCACACCCGTATCGCTCATACACCGCTTTACAAATTCTCCTATTAAAAGAGCACATGCACCTACACCAATGGAAAATTAATACAGATGGTTCCTTTAAGTCTAAAAATATCTACATATTTTTGTATATGTCTACCTAATTATTTAACTTCTTACTATTTGATTTTATAAATGTATTTTTTTATTTAAAATTTCGTTCCGTTTTCATTATCTCACATTGCAATTAATAATATTTTTTAAAATATTTATGTATTTCACATACTGTCTGTCGCCTGCTGCAGTTCATAACATAATTATGCGAAACAGCCTTAAAGGTCTCGTAGTCGTTGCGCCAGCTCTCGCAGCCTGGATCTCTCACGGTCTTCGGGCTTATACAAACACTAAACAGCGGAAAACCCGCTTAGACAATAATATTTATCCGTCGCAAGGACGCCTGTCGAACGCCCGCTCTTGACCTAGCACAATTAAACCAAACATTTTACTAGATCTATAAAACAGTTATACGATGTTACACCAAATATTTACCATAAAGCGTAAACCAAAAGTTTTGCATTAAACTTGCCCGCTTTATTTACATGCGTGTGAGCGTGTAGCGACACGGGAAATTCGGCTCTATCTCAACAGAGTACGGTTACATTTAAATAAAAGAAAACGTAACTAGTAAGCTATGAAAGCAAGCTCTACGAGTAAGTCATTGTAACAAACAAACTCATCGCTTTGTACTTCGAAATTTATAAAATTGTTTGTTTTTTAGTTTGCTTGCTATTCATCCTAAGTAGCCAAAACTAACAAAACTATTTTGTACCTACTTTTACTTATGAACTCATTTGTCCTCGAATTTGAATCTCAGATTAGGTCCATAAACGTTATTAGTAGTGTAAACAACTCAATAAGGCCCCCTAATATTATAATGCCAAATGGCAATAAATCAGAGATACTGCGGTTTGCGAGGTGCTGACTATAGCTGCGTTTCCATTTCTTCAAGGGGTTCAGTAATTGGCAGCGTAACACCAGGAGTGTTCCTCCGAAGGCTCGCCTTTAAGATTCATAGCACGCTGTTCACGTCTGAGCTGTCTCTGATCGTATCAGATTATATTTTAGGTAGTTGGTTGGTCGCTGTCGAGTTGGTCGCTGTCGATTATTAAATTTTATTTATTATCATTACCTATGTACCTCTGTACGTCCTACTAAACTTGTGTACTTAAAATAGAATGCAATTGTTATTTCCAATCTAATATTGAGTAAACTTTAATTTAACCTACTAAAAACCTATTAAAGCATCAACTAATTTTGAAAAATAAACATCTATAAATTCCTGAAATTATTTCGATGTTCATTTTATTTATAACCTAACCAAGTGTTTAATATAATATAGGTGTTTCCGCACTATCCAGTACATTAGTCTAGCCATCGCAGTCAATGTTAAACCGTAACAATATTGTTTGTTACTTTTAAATCGCGTGTGGGTCTCCTGTAAATAAATAATATTTGCTCTATCTATAAATACCAGTCCGCTGATAGACCCGCTCCGCCGGGTTGCTGATCTCTGCTATAAACAATCACCGCCGCCGCCTCTGTAGTAAACATTACCTCCATCATACGTTGATGTGTAGCCTTGCTACTGTTAAATGACTTTTTTTATATTCCATAATTGTTTTTTTTTACTCTTGTCATATTTGCCACATTTTTACTTTATAGGTATACAATTGAAATTATTATATTTTTACATATCTGAGCATATGTAAAAATCATTAATTTTTTTATTCAAAAATAATTTACTCAGAAAAATATAACATGAACGATAAATCAGTGTTACATCTATTTCCCTCCCTCTCACTCGGATTTTATTTATTGCAGAGCGAAGAGAGGGAGATGTCTATGACGTGAGCGTCGGAACGCGAAGCTCCGCCCAAAAGATGGCGCGGTAGTGAGACGCACGCGCAAACCGCTGCCTGATCTTGAACCCTCCATTCATCACCATTTACGAGCAAGCTATGTTTTTCTTTGAGGTTTTTACGGTTTCGTCTTAAAATTGGTATGCAATTAGACGTTTATAGTTCAATGTAAATTAATTGTCGGTTTCGTCACTGCATTCCATCCATGTGTGAAATCTTAATAATACTTTTATATTTAAGAGTTACTTCATATTTTATTTTGTTCAAATCTTCGACATTATTTTGTACTTTAGTTTTAAGTTACTATTAATTCTAATTAAGATACTTAGAAAATAATACGCGATTCAATATTAGTAGAATATTATTACAGTGTCAGAAATAGATAGGTATAAGTACTTATAACATCATCTGTTATTTAATTATGTCAAAGATTATATGTTAAATAATATCTAGATTAAAATTAAGAACGGTTGGCCTTGCTAAATTCTACTAATTTATTATCATAATAATCCTGCTTTCCTTTCAATACAACCATGAAGTTGCCAGGTACAAACAGGTCCACATGCGTTAATATCTAATATCCTCTCATCAGTTATTTAATCGGTTTTTTTTTAAATAAAAGATTACTTTATTCACTATAAAACAGGTTGCCTGGTCAAAGGTGTGTCAGATCTATGGTTGCTTAGATATAATAAAAAACAATTATACCTACTTGACATTTTTTTTATTATACCTATATAGACGCGTATTAAAGTGTCCTCTCATACACCAACGGGAAGGCATTCCAAAATGAGCAGAAATTAATCAGAATGGGTTGGTGGTTAGGCGCCAATTTACTTGGTTTTAGAGCTTTGTGCAAGCTCGTCTGGGTGGGTACCACTAACTCATCTCACTTTTAGCCTATGGGTACCAAAATGAAAATTGAGCAATCTGAAAACTTTTAACGTTTTATATCTTAACGTAAATGTGATGTTTTAAATTGTTGAATAATATTATATCATATTTGTCGTTTTATGCCTTAACAAACATTGTTAATGGGTTTGTTAAGGCATAAAACGACAAATATGATATAAAAAACGTACCTATTCTCGAACAATATTTTCAATTTCTTGTACGGTACTATGTTTTTCAAATTTATTTGTTAAGACCCACATACGCACGTATACACACACATAATTCACAAACCATATTAACAGTTAAAGTCCTATAAAAGCTTAGAAAAAGAATACAAACTCAATTTGTATTGTAACATGTGTGAGTCAAACTAAAATAAATTTAAATAATTTTATACATTGAATTGAGTTGACTGAAGATCCACCAACATGGTACTACATAAGAAATAATAACCGTCTCTTCTACTAGAAGACTAAAGACGACATGAAAGAAAATCGTACACCACATTTAGGTATGAAGACCAAAGAAACAGTAACATGACATAACTATTACTATTATGTTACAATATGATTTTTATATCTACTTGATGATTAAATCAGCATATATGTTATATACCTATTTAATATTTAAAAGTAAGCATATTCAAATCATACTTGTTGCTCTTACAGAGTACCTATACAAATTTATAATTAAAATTTGTTGTATAAGAGGCATGCTTCTTACATACTAAGTCTAAGCATTTTTTAATATAGACATTTAACCTGAATATATTCTTAGAACTTTTAATACCCGCAATAAAAACCTATCTATACTTACTATAGATATGTTTACTTAAGAAGGTACTTTAATTATTATCGGCGTAAAATTATTATGAGTGACTGATACGCTTGAGCCTTTATGATGTCTTAGTGTGCGTGAGCAAACTAAGAGTAAAGATAGCAAAAAAATAGAAATTAAATTTTATGTGTTAAGATTTGATGTATTAAAAAATAATTAATTCAACTTGCAAGTGCACGCATTTGGGACTGTTATATATATTTAATAGTATTTTTTTTTTCATTTTATATTTAAATCATAATCGATGACTTTATTTTATAAATGTATCTTCACTAATAAAATCGTGGCATCTTTGTATAACTATTCAAACAAAAATACCTCATATTAGTAATAACCTATATGCCGTGTTTTCCAATCACTGTGAATTAGTAATGACAATTAGGCTTTAATATTGAATTGATGTGATATAATTCTTAAGATATTAAATAGTCTTTGATAGAAGATGATTATGGATTCGTGAAAAAATGCGTTTTGAATATATTAAGTTGTTATCGGAAATTTGGAACAGAAATTAAAGTGATTATTTTCACTTCTTCTCCGATTGGAAAAGGTTATAATTCCTGGCAGGAATAGAGTCACCCTGTCTAAATCCGTGAACTAAAGAACGTTTATCAATAAAGAATCAATCTTCACAATCACAGTCATCATAAATCAAGCCCATATTTTTTTCAACCGATTAGTTGGCGGATAACTCTTTTTATTTATCAGGATGCTTAGGAGCCATCATATCCATTGCACCGATTTATTAAGGTTGACTTTAATTATTATATTATCTTATAAAAAATATCACAAATTTAAAGTTTGATAATAAAAACTTTGTAACGTTATATCTTATTGACATTTTTGACACAGGTTAAAGAATGGAAGTTTATTTTGTATTATCTACTAAGTCAGAACTTAGATAAAGATAATTATTTGGTTGTACAAGTTGATAAAAGGTATGTAGAAGTACGTGCCTACTCAAAGAAGCGCTACGGGACAAACCGCTGCGGTCTTATAACTGCATACGAAATAACGGATGCCTGGACAATTGGACAGTCTGCTTTTTGCGATCCGACACGACCGCACTAATAATTATATCCGTAGTTTTACGACACCTTTCTCAGAAATAATTATGAAAGCAATAATGTCTTATCTATATTATAGATGCGACAATGTTACCGACTTATAAATATACTGTGACTATTAAATCTTAATTGGTCTCATAAAAAAATCCGGTCGCTACTTTTTTGAAGTTAATTTTTTTTGGTAGCAATGAGATTAATTACTTAATGTGAATTTAAGCGGATCTCTTTAGAGCTGTAGTACTACGTTATTAAATCACTTTCATTTCCCTACTCTTTCATAGGAATAAATATCGCCTTCATTGGTAGAAGACGCTTTACTTATCTAATGCTACATGATTGCTGGGCCGCAGATCCCGAGGTACTAGGTTGTAATACATATATCCCAAGTAGCAGCGTGGAGAGTGGAAAAAGGCGACGTTTGCATTCTCAGAAGACACGTAAAGTTTTTAAATTTTATACATAATACTCGTATAGAACTTTAATCTTACTTCTGCTGTCATTTACAGCGTAATCAGTTAATTTGTGCAGTAATAATAATTTAAGTAAATTAATGAACTTAAATAAAATTTATAAGTATGTATTGATATTTACGTAGTATAAGTGAAATTAAAGGCAACTCGAGTATTGACTAGTATAACCATAAATCTGCGATGGCGATCAACCAATCATATTAAACATAATCGGAACTCATTAAACATTTCATTTTATTAAAAAATTCACTCGTATAATTTTACTCCAGAATCACTATTTTACGCATATTACTCCCGCTATAATAGAATAATTAATTGTTTAAAAATATGTATGTATTTTATTTATTCATATGGGGGGTTTTAATTATTATATTTGATTTTCATGTATTGATGTAAAATTGTAACAAAAAAAATCGACTTCGAATAATATTCTGGAATTAATAAATAATTCGAGCCTATAAACATTTTCAT
This sequence comes from Vanessa atalanta, assembly GCF_905147765.1. Taxonomy (NCBI): domain Eukaryota; kingdom Metazoa; phylum Arthropoda; class Insecta; order Lepidoptera; family Nymphalidae; genus Vanessa; species Vanessa atalanta. Next base: position 11,415,932 of record NC_061902.1, on the reverse strand, counting down.
CTGAACATTTTTTTAATTAGGGTTAGTCCGGAAGTGACAAAAAAAAACCACGAGTTGATGAAACAATATTTGATTAATGATGAAAAAATATTTCTTTTTTTGAAGGTGTTTTAAAATATGAGTATGCAATTTCAGTAGATCAGGATGACAAAACATATTCAAGCTTGATAATAATTCTCCAACAAATATATTTCTCAATAACTCGAAGTCATTTAAATATTTCTCGTGACAGCAACAAACAACAATAATAAAAGTGTTTATTATTTCGAAAAATAAGAGTGCACTCTTATGCAGCGGTCAATTGCACTACATGCAACTGCACAACAAAACCACCCTTCAAGCCCGCCTTCATTCCCATCCCCCTTGATATCCCTCCAATCAACCCCCCTTATAAACGCATGCGCTAAATCTAGATTTCAACATCCTCATACATTCTAGTTCCCTGGTACTTCGACTAAAACTTTTAGTAGTTGTTTCAATGCAGGTTATGTAGGTTATCAAACTTTTTACAATACCAGTACAATTTATTTTATGAATATTGACTTGACAGCAGTTTATAATTAATTTAACAATCAAATGATATATTTGTAAGGCTTAGTTATACATATAATTAAAACTGAGAAATATAAAGAACTCACTTCGTATCTCACTCGTGAAATTGTGATACGCCATTATACTCGATGTTACATTTCACATTCTGTCATTTCACGCACGTATTCTGCGGTGAAATTCGTGTTTCTTGTTACTTTTACGTTCTTGTTCATTCCGAAATTTTATACATTTATTGACTAATATTTAAAATGTAAGCTTATAAGTATTATGTGTGTGTGCGTTGTTAAATTGTGTTGATTTAAATAAAATTAAAATTATTTAATTGAACAATAAAAAAGTAATCTCATAAACTATAAATTAAAATAATATTGTTCAATTTGGTTTTTATTTTATCTAATTTTGAGGTATTTCCTATTTTTGGTGTACAATAATGAACATTTGAAACTGATACAGAATCGGTTTACAACAAATAGTTTCGTTTGGAACACAAAAAACCTAAACATATAATTCTTTTCACTTTACCTGAACATTATGTTGAACAACATAATATTCAGCAAATGTTAAACAATAGAGATCTCACTATAAATGATACCAAAGTATTTTTATTTTTATTCGGCTCTGAAGCACATGTGTTTATCAAAGTAACACATATAGCTGGCATTATTGTTTTCATAATAGTATGTCTTAAGGTACTTATACTTTAGATCATATGGTATATATTACTTTTGAGTAATAAAAACTGTAGTCTTTGTTCTATACTGAGTAATCTTGAAAACTCCCTTTTGGGTAAACTTCACGAAATATATTTATAACAAAATCTTGTATATCCAAAAACAAATTCGCTTATTTATATAAAACCGTGACAAACATTATAAGTATAAACACTAACAGTTAAGTTAAACTTTTATTACCAAGTTTTTGACTGCGTTTTGTGAATACATTCTTCCTAGGATTGGGTAATTGATTCTATAAATAACTCGTAGGCAACTTTACATTATATTTAGATTTTTAAGCCTTACGTTGAAAATGTTTTAACATATAAGGCGTGTTATGCTACATCTGATAGGTACCTAAAAGTACATGATTGACTAGCAACAATTCCCTGCTTCGCACGGGTGCTATTTATTAGGAATAATGAAACTATCAATTAAGTCATTAGTTCCGGAGATTACCTCCTACATACAAACAAAGAAATTTGACATCTTTATAATATTAGTATAGATGAAAAAGAATGAAACTACCAAGTAATTCTTTTTTCAGTAATTTCCTGAGAGTTCTTCTCGACGGAATCTACAATCGGAACGATGACACAAAATGACGAAAACTCCTTAGGAGCGTACTTGAATAAAGTATATTATTTTGATTTTAATTATAATTATCTGTAGTATCTCTCGCTATTTGACATTAACTTCAACTTAACGTCAATAGTTTGTCGACTGCTACTATCCGTTAGTCTGTCTTAATATGTACATAATAATAACATTTATTCATACATGGCATAGCAATTACTCGTTTACTTCAGTCATGGAGTAGAAAATTATGTATTAGTAAGTATTTTAACTAAGTATCTTGTTTGTCGCCTCTAGTTATTTTTCACTGTTATGGAAAACGGTTAATAGGCTTTTCAATCAATAAGGTAACGCGCTAAAATAAACCTTCAGCAAACTTAACAGTTAATTAAAAGTGTCGATCATTAATTCATTATAACATACGATATATGTATTTGTATCCTAATTATTAAGTATCTATATACTCATTGTACAAGTTTCCAAGCAGACGTGAGTTTTACCCACACATGCTTTCAGTATTGACATAATTTGCTCCAAAAACAACATGTTCACGTGTTGAAAGCAGCATTCATCATTTGATCTCCAAAACTCGACGCAGTGACGGCACAAAAGACGTACGTTTCGAGCAAGTAAAGCAAGACCGTAAATTACGTTTTATGACGACGCGGCCATGTGCATTACGTCCATCGACGACGCCCCTGCCCCGCACCGCGCAATTCGCGACGCGGCTCCCAACCAACATTGCTTTGTGAGCAATTGTTTTAATATGAAACAGATTTCAGGAAGCGGTCAATAGATTTATTTCGATAATTTCATTCGTGGTAGAGTAATGTAAACGTTTCACGGGGGAAAGTGATCTACTGGGAAATTAAATAATAACAAAAGTTTAACCTTTGAAAACGACTGATGTTGGCGACGAAGTTTTCAGCTTCGTTCTACGTTCGAAAGTTAATTTATACAGGAGTATCATTATACAGAAATTGACAATATGTAAACAATTATCTAATGTCTTTAGAATTTAAAGGAGTAGTTATTGGAAATGCATACGAGTGTGTACACGATCGAAGAGCTCGCTCGGCTTCAGATAATTTTTTTTCTGTTTGATCAATTTCCAGATAACAGTAATCGATAAAGAGAACATGTGGTGGTTGTCTCGGCGTTTTTCCAACAAAAACACCATCTAATATTGCTGTATTGTATCGGGAGGAGAGTTGGAAAGAATACTTATACATTGTACATCTGTAGAATGTTCTATTTACATTAAAACACGTAAACCTGGTTTTAATCACATTGCTCAAACGATAAATTCTTACTATAAAAATAAAATCAGTCAGTATACGATATTTTTTTCATGCAATATCTTTTAATTATTTTGCAAAACTTTTATTAAAAACAAATATAACAAATTCTGTGCTAATTATAAATTGTAATAATCAACGCACGCTTATGAAATTGTTACAAATTCTTGTTTAGAAATATTCCGTAGACGTATATATGTATTATTAAGCTGGTACATCATGTTATTATGTATTTCGTATTTTTCATAGATATTTCGTTTTGAGTCAGTGTCACCGAACCGACAATTTACTATCCGCAACGTTGACATAACAAGCTTCATCTCAATCAACAAAGAACATAACATTAAACATATATAAAGGTCCATCTAAAGTTTCGTGGTATTCGTATTACTTAGTTATTTTTGATTGAATCTAAAAAAAAATCCACAAACAAACAATAGCTACTTCGTACATTATTAGAAAGAGGGAAGTTATAATATGACATTATAATTAATTTACATATTTTATATTCCACTAAATGTAATCATAATTTATTTAATAATAATAATAATGTAACAAAATTGTCATTCCATCCAAAAAACTATTTAAAGATAAAATATATCGACCGATTGAATTATTTATAGATTACAATTTATAGTAGGCATATTGCATATAATTAGTAAAAGAACTTGCATTTGAAATAAAACGAAACAAATTGAAACTAATCGGTACATTACGTATCAATTCACTACACAGTTGTAATCGCAAGCTATTACTACATCGCCAGTCACGCCTACATTCGCATAGAGCAAGATCCATTACTAGACGGCAAATGTAAACAACACCATCGGACGGCGACTTTAAAGGCATTACAGAGAAACTGAGTCTTTGAAACGCTTTTTGTTCGTACCGCACAAGAAGATTTAATTTAAGACGGTATTTAGTTCCATATGTTATAATAACAAATACATAAATCACGTCATCGCACAGTTATGTACACCTAAGCTAGAAACAAGCTGAATTCGGCCGGAACTAAGATAAAAACTGTGAAAATATATACACATATATATATATATATACTGACAATTACCTCATTGTCCACGCAATTCTATTTCAGCTGTAAATATTTTCTTAGTGAACGGGAACATTCCGGCTAAATAACGAGACTAAGTTTAAAAAGGTATGATGTAAAGATAAATTAATATTACAACAGCACATTTAGTGCACTCTTAAATATTTATTTTAACATTGCTGTATAATTATTACGCAAAAAGCTACTGCAAATAACGGTGTTGTATTGGATAATGGATTGGAAACAGGTAATTGAGTTTAGTCTGGTGTAGGCCTAACTGAGCTGCTGAAGAAAAAGATAAATCGAGAGTAAACATTTTGTAAAGCATTAAAACAATATAGCTACGTGATACTCATCTAGCTAGATATAGTTTTTTTTTCGTTCTTCAATTCTTCTATGAAGGTGCGAAATTTATTCCACCATCTTGTCCCATCGATCGGTATATACACAAAATATCTCCCGACCCTCTCAGATTTTTACCGATGTTGTCCTTTGGCGGCAATCATAAAGTGACTGTATCAATACAATGTTGACCCAATGATGCTAAGCCGAATTTGAATATCCTACCTTGTTAAAAATGCAAGATTGTCGAACATCTTCATATTATAATGCCGGAATAAAAATCGAAGATCACTTAACCTATTGATATAGGAATAAGAAAAATGTTATTTGAGACACAAATAACATAATCAACATCATTTAACAGGAATAGAAGGAATTAAAAAAAAAATACACAATAATTGAAACATTAATCTACTAAAAAAATTGAATATTAATATTATTTTTATTTTCTGGTTGGACTATATAACACATTTACTTAGAATATTTTTGAGATATTTCAACGTAGTCGGTGATTAAATTATCGGTGCAGGACCATTTAAACCGAAAATATAACAGATAAAAAAACTTAATATAAGAGATTTGTAAGTCTCCAAAAAACGTCTATCTTTTATTAATAACTTAAAGTAGGTAACCATTTCTACGTTAAGATGTGGAAAAAAATTAACGACAACTTTTACTGATTTTGATATTCCATCTTACAGAGAAATAATCCCTATATATATCATAAATAAATGAAATTATTAATTTTGAACTTTTTACGCACATAAATACTACCTTTCACACTTTGAAATTCGAGTCAGTAGTTTTAGGAATACTAAGGAGTATAAAGAAACTTATAAAGCACAGTACAAACGAATAGATTCGTCGGCTAATGTAGATGTGAGATAAATTGGCAAAAATAGTACGGGATCAAATTGTTATTTAATCTGTACTTCGTACGGTATCTAGTGAATTATAAATACTCTTTAAGCCCAATTAATCTTAGCAGAGATCTACATGTTTTAACCACTGAATCATCTGAGCACAACATATACTTATTGATAACCATTATGGTTTATTTACTTGAGAATGTATTATATGAAAGATATATATATACATTTTTTAATTCTCAAAAAAACTACAACCTTAAGTGTATATCATCAACTTATGTTATTATACTTTTCTTTATAAGACGATGATAATAATGAACGGTTGGATGTTAGTAGAGCTCAAAAATTTTACAATTAACGTAGTTAACTCTTTAGTACATTAACATAAATTGAAGATTGATTGGAATAAAAAATTGTGTATTTAACTTTATTAATTTTAACGATAGATATTCGTAAAATAAATTCATCAAAAAATTAAAAAAAAAATTATGATACAAAGAGGTTTTAAGTTCGTTATTTAGATAAATAATATCGGAATTGTTTGAAACTTTAAGTAACAATAAAAAGATAAGATGTATAAAAAAAAAAAAAATAACACCTAATTCCATCCTTGCAAGGCGAGTTCCTAGTGTATAACTTCTGATATATTTTTTTTTATATTTAAAACACGAAGTTATAAAATAATTTCAATTTCAGTCTTGAGAATTTGCAACATGGAGATCAAAGACAGAAAAATAAAATGTTCCACAAATAGTTTTAAATTCATTGGCAATCGTACATCAAACGTTTTTACTCATCGTCATTTAATAAGTAGCAAAAAACTTACGATCTGTTAAATTTATTTAATGCCTTGGATCGGCTAAAGGCAAGTACTATTGTATTTTTTTTTATATTTATTATACATAATACACCATAATTATATAGAAGTAAATATAGTATTGATCTAGGCATGTAATAATAAATAAATCTATTTCCTTCAAATATAGGCAAAAGGTGAGTAAAATAAAAAAAAAATATTCATTTAAATGTTTTATTTTATTAAAATATTTACAATATATTTTTTTAAATTAAATCACTTTTGCAACAATGATTATTGAAACACGACTATGCTATAAGATTAATTTGTTAACCTTTAAAAAATAAAGCATTACATGAAGTTTAATCGTTTATGGCAGCCAACTATTTTTTGTATGCCATTTTAGGAGCCAACCCTTGCATCACATAGGTAAATTAACCCTCGGACGGCGGATGTAAACAAAAGTAAATCACGCCTGGCGCATTCGGCCACATGTGCGCTAACCGAGGTTAAAAAACTTGTGGGTATGAAGCCAACAAAAAAACTGATGTTTTACAACATGTCTGGCGAGATAACTACAAGAACGATCCGGGTGCGAACTGCGCAGAAACATACCAGATCACTAAACTAGTGATTTGAGTGATAAATTTGAAGTGGAAACAGCGAAAACGACTATAAATTGTACTACAATATTCAACAAAATCATATTGAGACTAATATATCATCTTAGTGAAAAACAATATTAGTGCTTATTCACACAAAAATTCACACTAAAATTACGTTACATTGCGTATTTTTACAACTGACAAAATAATTAATTGAATAAAATAAGGTTTCTCGTCTTACGCCTTCAATCTTATACTACTAAGCATATATAAAATACCATATTTCATTAAATAAGTACTTTACAAACTATATACATACATCCAAGTAGGTATTAAACTTATCGGATAGAAGAGATCGAGTCTTAAAAACTACAAATTGGCTAGTTGAAAAAATAGACAAAGAATGTGACATATATTGAGATTTAAAATATTTTTTATACAATATTAAAATTATTAAGATAGACTATTGTTGAATGTTTGAAAGGTCAACATAAGACAAAGGAATAGTTTATTCTTCAGGATACAGCCATCAGCGCGTACCCTTTGTTTTCTCTACACCGCCATGCGCGGCTCTAACAAAATATACAAAAGACCAAAATGTAACCGCGCCGTGCCCACACGTTACAATACTATATAATTATATAATATGTATTGACTACTCATTAGTCATGGCATTGTACAGCTTGCAGCAAGTTTTCTGTACATGTAACCACTAGTTATAAAGTTTTCCATTACGAAAAGTACATTTTTGTTGTAAGAAGTAAATAATAAAAACTCTGCACTAGATTATTACATGTAAGCTGCGGAGATAGTTCGACACTAAACTGTTTACTTATAAAATATGACAACACGTGTGGCAGTACTAGTAATATCGGTGCGACTGAATTTTATTATGCTGAAACTGCATACGATAGACAGTGACAGATTGAATTGTGTACGGCGCAATCGCAGATGCACCGTGTGAGTAGGAAGACATGCAGCCCGTTAACACATCGCGCAAATAAAGGATGGAAAATGCATTCGATCATCGTCGTAACTCCTGCCCGGTCATGCTTTCCTAGTCTTTAGAATGCACCGGATATACATTGTTGCATAGATTGCAACACCCGCACTTCACTCAACTGCATTATTTGTCGGAACGAATATCAGTTGCGATCTCGTTGCAAAAGTCGATCTCGCACATCGTTTTGTGTGGCTCGTGTTTGTTTTTCTTTTGAGCCCGTTGTAAGATTTTTTTTCTTCGAGGGCAACATATGCTTTGGATTTTGTATTTAGCGTAGCTATAAAACTTTACTTGACCTAAAGTAATATAATAGTTGTTCTGGGCTATTCAAGTTTTTTATCTTTAAAATAACAATTTTTTAACGATGTGAGCTTTTAAATCTTTCTTTGTTGTAACCTAAATACTTTTACTAATTATGAATATGATATTGGCTTTATATTCATTTTAGTACCGGTAAGTAGTCATATAGGTAAAAAATATAACAATTTTACATATAATATCTTCTTGTTCAAAAGAAAGGTACACTTAAGTTAGCTAAAAATATTTTAAAATTAGTTCACATTTTTAATTTCGTAACGTATTTTAGAAAAATCATCATGTGTTCAATGAGTGATTAAAAAAATTATATAAAAAAACTTTTTAGGTATATTTCCACAACAGGTAGCTGAATCATAGCATGTTTGCGAATGCAACTCGATCTACAATAAAATGAAATGGGCATGCACTAACATTTAGCTCCGCCTTGAGACGCCTCTTTCTGTAAACCTATTAATTGCTAAGCCAACATAACTTCATTGATAACTACGGGATATATTTGTACATAAAACAATTTATATGATATGGCAGTCATGATATGGCAGTCTAAACGAGAAGAATTGTTTTAATATTACAATTATTTTTGAAGACACGCCTAGTTGTCTTATTTATTTTTTGTTGTTACCGTAATAATAAACGTGTTGTTAATTCAGAAGCTTAGTGATTTTTTTATTGCAACACATGCTTCTCCACCGTAGCGAGCAAGGCCACTGAATCCCTAGATTTTCTCTGGAGCAACGTTAATAACGAAATTTATAAATCTATTTAAATATTATATATGACTTAAAATGATGCTCAGGAAATAATTTCACCGATATCGATATTGATGTGATGAAGAATATATTACAATCAAAGAATCGTTAACTAAATAATAGAAAATTTGTATAAATGATCGTTGAGTGCAATAATACAGGTTTTCTTTTTTAAACCAACGGATAGATAAAATTTCTGTAAAAAAAGTAATGTTCAAATCTGTAGTAATTATATTCACGACTACTTTAATATCAATTCAAAATAAAACATATCGTATATTGCTAATGAAATAATAGGTACCTACCTAATCAGAGAGTTACGTTCCAAAAACCGTGGAAATGAGAGTTCACAAATTTAACAATAATATTATATGGATAGGGTGTAGTTATACCTGAGATTTACATCAATCATAATATTAAAATATTTATGAGTGCAGAGCACAGAGTATTTTTTTACGTTTTTGCTCTAATAATAATCTTTTAAAAATTATAGATGTTTTTTTCCAAGAAACAAGAAATAAATGGAAATATTTAAAGTATCATGTAACTTTGACTAAAACGTCTACAGCACGTCGTTAGAAGGCAAGGGAAGGAAGTAAGGAGTTGTAGGTGTATTCTCTATTGGTGTTGTTGTCAACTGCGCTTCATAATATATGGTTTCGCCATCCTGGACTGGCTGTACATTGGATAAATTGAGGTAATCCATTTGCCCTTGACGCTGGATTGCCTGGGCGTACTGCTCCATTATTAGAGCACTCGCCTCCCCGAAGTGAGAACGCATATGAAAATTCAAATGGCTGCTTTGTTTAAATCTTCTTTTGCAAATCGGACACCCGAACGGTTGTATGTTAGTGTGAGTCCGCATATGCTGTCGGAGGTGGACAGATTGCGAGAAGCATTTGCAGCAAATGATACATTTAAACGGTTTCACTTTAGTATGGGTACGCAAATGCTGATCCAAGCCAGCCTTCTGTGTGAACGCTTTAGTGCAAAACTTACAAACGAATGGGCGAATACCCGAATGCATACGCATGTGCTGCTGGAGACCTCCTAGTTGTGTAAAACGTTTTGTGCAAATACTACACTGGTGCGGTTTCATTTTAGCGTGTAATATACGATTGTGTTCGTCGAATTGAAAACTGTCTAAGAAGGTGAACCCGCAGGTGCGACACGAAAAGGATGGACCGTTGCGAGGCTCGAGCTGTGCGGGTAAGGCACTCGATTGATACAAGTTTCTGTCCAAGCGTTTCTCGCAAACTTGGCATCGCAATGCAGCCTTGCGCCTCTTCGTATGCTCCTCCCGATAATGTAAAGAATATTCGCAACAATTAAAAAATATCTGTCGACATTGCGTGCTAGGGTACGAAGTTGAAGGAAGAGTACACGTAAAGGGACCCCTAGAAAGACATACTTTGTTATATTCGTGTAACAGTAGCTGTACATTGTAATCGCAGTTATTATTTCACAATAATTATTTACCGCAAATCAACGGGCTTCTTCTCAGGCTTTGATTGAATTTTTTTGATCATATTGTCTAAACGCGATCTTTTCACACGAACACTCTCATTACTCTCGTACCTTATGATCAAATAACTCGTATCGACACTAAAAGTGCGTTTACTAATACCGTCTTGTTCCGTTACGGGATCTTTTTCACAGTTATTTAACGGTATAAACTTAAAATCGCAAATACCATCAAAAACCTAAACAATAAAAAAACATTTGACGTGATTTTGGATACACCTAATTTAATGATTGAATTAGATAGGATACAAATAGTTAGTAGTAGTTAGTAGTAAAGTAATTACTTTGTGAATTATTACGAATCTAAGTAAAATATAAATATCGGTTAGCTAACAGCACAGATATAATATTCATAATACTTGTATAAATCAGACAAAACATCCCTAATTACCTGATCGCTAGCATTAGTAGTGTACAGAGCTTGTTCGTCTTCAGTGCCAGAGTCTCTTGAATCGTGCTGCATAGCTTTGTGATTCCGCAAGGCATTAGCATTGTAGAATGTTTTCTTACAAATATAACAAATAAAATTTGCCGATTCATCGTCTTGATGTAATGGTTTCTGAAACTTTATTAACTTGAATTAATAATAAAAATGTAAGTTTTTCACTTCATAGATAGGCTCTAGGTTTATTGTATCTGTTCAGTTTAGCACGTATTGCATTAAGTCAGCAAAACTCCGTCATAGTCGTGATCGCTTGCTGGCTGCCCGTTATTGTTTCAATGCTGGACAAGAGTATCTTCTCTTGTTTAAGGCGAAAGATTAGACAAGCTTATCCTATCAAGCTTTTTCAATGCGGGCTAATAGACATATGATGTAATTTCATATGACACTTGGCGGTAGCTTTTTGCAAGCCGTCTTGATGGGTACTACCCACTCATCAAATATTCTACCGCAAAACGGCAATACATAGGTAGGTGGAGGATGATTGTGTTTAACTACAGATACTACAAGGGGCATAACATCTTAGTTTCCAAGGTTGGTGGTATTGGCGAAGGAATGGTTAAAAACTAAATTAAATCTTTTTGAATCGACTAAACCACTACATATTCTATATTTAAGTACTGCGTAACTAATTATTATTATAACTATAACTACTTTATCGTACCTTACAACCAAAGCAAAAAGGTTTGCAGTTCCTGCATTTCTTTTAAAAATCTTACCTACCTATTATACATAGAAGTAATTCGTTTTAATGATTCCATTAAAACGAATTACTATAAAAATAATAACTTTACTGTCACTTCTGACCAATAACAAAAAATCTGTTTTACCTCTAGATATGGAAGAAAAAAATCATTTGATGACGCTTCCATTTAATTAGTATTTACTTAAGATTAATTTATCTGGATACCTACTGATATCATTAATCAAATTCTAAAAATATAAGTGTGAATCTCCAAATCTGATTAATTAGAAATATGTAAATAATTAACGGGTAAATTCATAAACATTTTTTTATTTCAACAAATGAGAATGACAGTCATGAACTATGTAGGTGCCCACCATTTTGTAGACTAAAAAACGCGTAGGTTCAGATTTAACCAATGTAGAGTAAAAAAATACATTTTTTTAATTTCAATAATACGATCTTTTTCCATTTTCTCGATATGTTTCCATAAAAAAATATCTTTACTTTATTATATAAAGTAACAAGATAAAATTATTAAGTATCAATTAAAATATATATATATATATATTTTATATTTTATTTTTAAGTTTTATTTATATAAAAAAGTCAGGTTCTAAAAGTTCATCTAACATTTAGCATTTTTTAAAAGGTCCATTATTATAGTCATATTGTTGTTATATGTGTTCTTAACACTATAATTTAATAAAGTATAATTCATCTATAGTAACAATATCAAGTAAGTAAAATCAGCTACAAAATGCTTACATAATTTTTAACCTTGTTGTACTTTGTTGTTAGAGCTTAAAATATCATACTTATATATTTATGTCATAAAGGTTTATTTGTACATATATTTAAAAAAAAAAGATAGTAGCTGTAGTTTAAGTAGGTACCTAGTTTTAATTCTATCATAAAATTTTCGTTAATGATATAATATGATATTAAATAATTAAAGCTACAGTATGTATATAGCGTACACTTTATTTTTAGAACTATAATATTTTTTATTTTAATTTATTTCTGTTTATTTTTCTTACTATTTCGCATATTTTATTAGATATAAAGTTAGGCGTGGGGCGCCATCTAGTTGAAAATACAAATCCTTTGCTGTACCTAATAGAGTGAGCAAAAGAGATTCATTTTAAAAATGTATTTTACAAATTAGTGTAAATGTATCATAATAGATGGCGCTTTAAACATAATATACAAATATAAAGTTATATGTGCTATTCCATATTGGCGACTATAATCTTTGTTCTAAATTTCATTCAACAGATCCGTTCAGCTGATCCGATCTTAAACAATTCTAAGATTTTATATTAAAAAGATGTAAGAAAAAGTAAACATTTTTTGAAACTAAAATTAAAAATGAAGCAAATTTGCAACCTTCCGTCAACGGGAATAAGTAGACTAAAATAGTCAGCGGCTTTATTAAATACATTTCAACATGCTTTTATTTATTCCAAATTACTACTGTAACTGCTTGCTTTTGTAGTCATGAACGCTAAAAATTTTTTTTTTTCATGATTAATAATAATAGTAACTGCGTGTAATTTTCTCACTGCTGGGCTAAGAACTCCTCTCCTTTTGAGGAGAAGGTTAGGAGTATATTCCAACACGCCGCTTCAATGCGGCTTGGTGGATATTTGTTTTCCATATGAACGAACCATAAGAACATTTTACAAGATTTCTCTAAAATCTCTGCTTAAAATAATTCAGTATCAGTCACTTTATGATAGTTAAATTTCAACGATAAGTTCATAATACAGTTACGTTAAGCTGTTATTTTTTAATTAATTTAAGTCAATTATTATCAAGGAACTGAAAAATTATAAAAACAATAATATAGCTTATGGTACTATACATAATATTTCGACTCTATAGTTATGGTTATTGCATTATTTATCTATGACTTTTGGTTTTGACTTTTGAAATAGGAAGGAAAAGTGCATCAGGATCAATACCTACATAGATTCGCAGTTTATTGATTTATGTAAAGATGTAATTCAGAATAAATATATAAGCTTTTAGCTTTTAACAGATAATATACCGTCAATTTCAATAAACATGGTTTCTCGAATGTTTACAAAACAAAGACTGGTAATTTCGTTTATTATTTTATTAGTGGTTGTTAGCGTTATATATTTTTATTTAAATTATATTCAAGAAAATTATGAAAGATCACAGGTGTCTAATGATCGATGTTTCACAGAATTGACTTCAGTAAAATACCAACTTAATGGTAAGTACCTATAATATTATCATTTGAGCCATGTCTAATAAATATTGTAAAAAAAATGTAGACATATAACTTTACCTATTTCAGTGGTAACGGAATACAAAAACAGAATTGACAAACTGTTGACTGAAACGGAGAAGAAACATAAGTTAGATAAGGAACGTTTCAGAGATATAATGGAGAGTTGTGTTGCTATGAAACAGCAATCTATAATATGCCAGGTACTATGATATATTTTTTGTTATCATTGGTGTTTGTATATCATTATTGTCATATTCATTAGTATGTATCTGCAATGTGAAGATTTTTATTTGTCATTTTACTTTTATGCTTCCGTACTCCCCATATATTTTATTTTAATGTACTTTACCCTACCCATTTATTTAAAAGAGACTACATGCTGTTCATCCCGTCTTGCAATAAACAATATTCGTGATACTAATTCTAATCTAACTATTACAAGAAAATAACTGTTCATGGATGTCTTTTAAATTTAATTTAATCATCTTAAGCTCGCGCCTTTTTTTCTTCAAGCTGCAAATGTTATTAATTTATACATTGAGTTGAAGAGTTAGTTGAATGTAAATTATCAAATGTTCAAGATATTGCGGTTAAATAACATATTTTTAAATAAGAGAAGACACCAAAGGCTTCTGAAAATATCATTATAGTTAAATAAATATTACTTAAGTTAAAAGAGGACTCAGATTTTGAAAAAGGAAGGATTTCTTTTGACTTGAGTATGAGAGTAAAAGTGTGCAAATATATTCAAACTTGCTATTGCTTTATTATTTGACTATGCGATAACTAACAAATAATTAAATAATATGGTTTGGCAATAATTGTGAAAAAAGCTTGCGAATTTAATGCTACTAAAGTTTTCTTACATGTAAATTAGCTATAAGATGCAAATAATAAAATGTTAGCTAAGTGAATTTGAATTACGGCATAATGTTCAATTATTTCATTAGTTTATATGAAAGGATAACATATTTTCCTATTTACATAGTATTTAGTCTAACTAAATCAATCTCTAAGATACATTTTTGAGTTTTTAATGTAGGCATTATTTTTCAGAACTTAAATGGCATATTTGTGGTTTATGAGTATGTCTACTAATATAAAACAATAATATTTACAAATATATGTTTATAGTTCAAAATTAATGTGTGTATGTAATGTATTATCCAATTCAATATTGAGTTTTATATTAATTTCCCAATAGAAAGGCAAAGTTTTTCATAACTTAGGAAGTAAAATTGTAGTTGATATAAATAGTTAAATGGAATTGTGTTCTATTTTAGATAAATATATATTAAAAACTATTTGCAGAGCTAATTGCCTTTTACCAAAGAATATGGAATATTTAAATCTAACATTTGTATATCTTGACGTTGTCTGCCCTTGGAATATGTACAGGCTTGGAATAAGATAAATAGAACTTAATGAATTATTAAATATCACTTTCTTTATGCAATTTGTTTATTTTGTTTCTTATAATTTATATTGAAATATTTGTTTCAGAGTCAATTTGAAGATCTACAAATTGAATGTAAAAAAGTCAAAGAGGGATATGATAAAGTAAAACAAGATAATGTGGATAATATAAAAAAAAATGTATAATTATGTTATTATTTATTGTAAATTGTATTTAAATTCATATATTTAATTAATATTAAGGGGCCAATCATAGAAACGAGTGCACAACTTTTCTATATTGACTCTTTATTTTCCTTTACATCAATAATTTGTTTCGTAAGTGATAACCAATACGCACACAAAAACTTTAATTATATAAGTAAAATTAAAATACATATTATATAATATTTTAATAATAACAGTCTAATTTTAAAATATGTGATGCTTTACAGTTTATGAATCACAGCTGGAGCTGTACTGTAAATAAATAAAGTATACTTAACTGAATTTATTTCACAAGTAATTTAAGACATCTTGAAAATAATATTGCATTTACTTATTCAATCTATAAAGTGGTCACTATTAAATATATAATATAACTACAAGAATTTGGTGTTAAAAGGCTCTTTTAAGCTTTTCTTAATCTCTGGTTAGATAAAGTAGTATGGTACTTAAAATAAAATATAATATACTACTTGATCAGTGGCAGATTTACTGGTATGATGTTGCAGGATTGTAGCTAGGGTGACTTGATTAACATTTTTTTATAAATTAAAAGTGAAAATCTCCAAAATCCATAAAATTATTTAAAACGGATTTTTTGTATTGCGAAAATAAATCTTCAAGACATCTTTTTGGATGCTTCTTTTCCTCTTCTTTATTTCATCAATGTTAACGCGAACTATATTCTGTGGTTAAACACGTCAGTTCATGACCACCAAGCGAAGTGGTGTTTGACATTTTATTCTGAAAAAATGCATAGAAAAATGTTTAGGTTCAAATGATACGATATGATATATGGATCAAATTATATCGAAATAATAATAATCGAATACATTTCAACTATAGTAATATATTGGCTAGTTTTTTGCAACGGTTAAAAGCATAATAATCAATACTGAAATAATTTAAAGCCATAAATGGATAAGCACATTAGAATATGGACACATATAAGTAAGTACTGTAAAATGTCTAATTCTGCCGCTGGTCTTGATTATAATATCTTCTAAGAAAATACTGTTAAACGGATTTACATTAATGAATGTTACATACTTTATAAGAATACTTCTGTTACCTTAACTTCTATTTCTATATATAAATAAATATCAACATAATAATCATTGTTTTTTTGTAAATATGTTTCATAACACAACCTTTATAATATTAAACGAGGTATTCATTATAAAATTTAATAATGAATACCTCGTTTTGCTTACCACTAATAAGCATCTATTACCTGAATTATTGAAACATCCGAGTCTTAAAATATTCTGAAAATCTCTTGGAAAAATTAAATTAAACTTTCAAATAACAATAGTAGCGCCATCTTACGAAGTAAGTATAATCATTGATCGCCATCTATCGAAAAAACTAAACTAGATAATTGCACACTAGATGGCATTAGTAGCAATTTATGCTACTAATGCCATCTAGTGAGTGTTTAGTCCAAAGAAATTATCGCGCTTTGTTACCGATAGATGGCTGACGAATCTATATGTAATATATATTAGCCAGAATGTTATAAAATTACACACATATCTTATATTGTTATTTATTGATATTAGCTGCGCGTTGATACTTATTTTGCTTAGCTAAACGTAGAAACTGATCGCTGCGCCACCTACGAGATCCAATCTACACCATCCAGGGATGTACTAAAAACATAATAAAAAAAGAATCGAGGTGGGGTTCAGTGTCATACACACGTTGAGAAAAGTTATACCAAATACTTATTATATCTAAGTAAATATTGACATTAAATTTATGAAATATTAATTAATTAATCGACTATACTTTGTTTATTCTCTATTCTTCCACGTTATACAAACTAAAAATAAAACAAATGAAAATGTAGGAAGATGAAAAAATTAAAAGTATTTTTTTGAAATTATATTTTATAGTTGTACGTCGAAAAAATATTAAGACAGCGACATACAATGATGAAAAGGCTATAAATACTACTTACATGTTATTTCATGATTGCTTTAATATAAATACAAAAACACATTATTTTTTAATATGTTTCTGTGTTTATAATAGAGGATTTTATGCGACAAGCAAGCACAAATATTTTACAAATAATTTATGAGCTACTTCTAATATTAATTCTTTTCTGTCAACCTAATGAAATACGAAAACTCAGCCTTGGTAGCCAATGGTTTACAATTAAAGTACTTAAAGTTTTCGAGACAAATCTAGAATGTGTATTTATGTTTTTTAAAAAAAAGTACATAAGTATTTAATAAATTTTAAACTACGCTATGTACATATTTAATAAATTTTAAACTACGCAACTACGCAACTACGCGAGTGATTAAAGAGGAAGGTTAATATGTATAACATGCATATATAACATGCATATTTATGCATATATAACATGCATATTTATACATAGAAAAGCCGAGAATATCAATTTACCTATCCGGGAAGAAAGCAGAATTTAACCTTTTATGTACGTGTATTGTACTACGATCTATATATTATTGTACCCGTGTAAGGCCGGGTACCTACAGATGACGTAAAAAGAATATATATATTTGGTATTAAGTATTTTTTAACAAATAAATGCAAATGCAAGTTAAATGAGTAGTACAAATCTCTATTAGGTAGATCTTAAGCCCTACATTGTTGAATGTTACAAGACCATTTGATTTATCTGTTCAATCTAACTTTACATATTTCCCCGTGGTGATAGGCAGAAAATTATGAGGCTCTCGATTCAAAACCCAAATTGGGCAAATAGAAGTTATTGTGGTTTTTCTTTCAATAAGTTCTCAATACCGGCTCGGACTAAAGTTGACATCTAGTAACACTAAGTATATGTAATATAAAATAAAAAAAATAACAAGATTCAAATATTATACAAAAACTATAGAAAAAAGGAAGTTGATAGGATTCGTGACTTGGGCATCATATTGAATTTCAACCTGCATAGAGATAAAGCTCTTGATATAGCAAATAAATGACTAGACTTCGTTCTAAGATGCTCCAAAGACTTGAAAAGGAGTGCAACTGTCTGAAGTCTCTTTATTTCGTACGTAGCAGATTAGTATATTGTTTCTTAATTTGGTCACCGTGTCAAAAATTGCATATTAATAGAATCTAGAATATACTTACAAAAAAAGTTTCTTCGTCAACTGTCATATAGATTTAGTATAAACTTGAAGTCTTATAATGTAAAGTGCAATCTGTTTAATATAAAAAGTCTGGAGAATAGACGAAATATCATATCAATGATTTTTTTTATTTAATTTATTTAACAATAATATTGACTGTCCGGAACTTATATTAAGATTCTCCTTAAGCATCCCTCACATTAGATCCCGTAATACGAGTCATTTCTTTTATACCAGATTATATAGAACGCAATGAGGAAAAAATCCATCATATCGAGATTAACATTATTATATATCACCATTAGTAATCAAGTAAAAGATTTACATATATGTCACGTTAGCCGCCCTCAGTTCAATCGAAAAATAAAGAATTTTATTTGTGCTCATTTCTAATTTTGTGGTATATTATCTAATATCTTATCGGTTTTATTAATTATTATTATTTATATAATAGTTAAAAAAATGTGTTATAATTCTTATTTCTAAGCGTTGATTATGTTTAATTTATATTTTTAATACATATTGTGCAATGTGATAGTCATGGTGAGACTACCTGTAAATAATAGAACATTTGCCAAAATATTTTTGTTTTTTTTTTTATATTTATTATCATGTGTTTTTTTATTGTATCTAGTGTTGGTTGTCCTATTGAAAATAAAATAAAATACACAACACAACTGACATCGGTCTTTTAATATGTACGATTCTAAAATTATCCTAATTTAAAAACTAAAAATGTTTATAGTAAACAAGGATAATTTTTATAAGGAACCTTTCCTTTTTGTTCGAGTCTAGAAAGCAATTTTTTCCAAATTGTTATTTATCATATAAATATAAGTACCTATTATAGATTCAACCGATCGAAATTTATAAAACTTTACCGGCACACAAACCGTCTCCCCCACTTTACCACCACGAGGGACGAATTAAAAAGTGGCCTATGTCTTTTTCCGGGGCTCAATATATCTCCATACGAAATATCATCTAAATCAGTTCAAGCGTGAAGAGGTAACAGAGTTATTTTCGCATTTATTATATTAAAAAAGATATGTGTAGGTACCTCATTCATTCATTAAAACGTCTATTTTAGAGAGATTTTTCAATTTTTAGTTTTAATTAGGGCGTGAGACTCGAATATAAATAAAAATATTTCATGCAAATTTAAATTTAATATATTTATTTATGTAAAAACTTTTAGTGTTTCTAATAATAACTGTTTAATTGTGTTTAGTTTTCAATTTTCGTCTTTGTAGATTGTAGCATTCTACCAACAACGAAAAAATAAAAGCCTAAAAGCTCTACTTTTTGGTGATTGACGGTAAATTAAAGTAATTAGCTTGGGAAAAATAAGCGCTTTTTTTTGTCAAAAAATAAAAATAAATTAATCGCTTTAAGTTCTACTGATAGATAGTTTTCTAAGCCTAGGCCCTATAATAAGTCACAAAAACACAGAATAGTCGCAAAAATTGTAATATTACCGTTTTTGCAATGCAACAGTTAGCACTGATTAATTACTCATTTATAAGTGATTAACTAAATACCTCGGAAGTTGTAACGGCACTGTTGATTCAGGCGACCGTGCGTGGGCTTTGTTGGGAGGAGACAAAAAAAGACCCATTCATCCTATTATTTAACAAAAGCCGACCTAAGATTAGCCTGTTTCCGTCTTTCGGATTTTGTCATTATGATTTAATCTTTAATAATAAAATAACTTAATAAGGTCGTATGCAGTTTGGTAAATGTAATATTTATTTTTTAATGTTTTCGCACGTGTCTATTTATATAGGTACCTATCTGACTTAGGTAGATACCTGTATAAAGGTCGCTTCACTACCGAAAGAATCCGTTATTTGGGCTGTCATGGTATAATTTTCCCATTTTATTAAATTATTATTTCTACGCAAATAAAAATCGATAGGTTGTTTAACATTTCTTTTTAATGTTAAGAAATTTAAAAACACGACGTTTTTAGGGTAATTTTTGACACGTTAATTCATTCTGACCACATACCTACAACATAATAAAGAAGTAAAGGATCGTGTGGAAATATTTTTTAAAAATGTTAAGTCGGTAAGTATTTCCCTTGTATTTTCAAGAATAAATATGAAATACCTAATAGTTATTTTTATATATCAGCGGCTATTTCACCAGAGACTAGATTATACGGCTGCAGACACCGAGAGCCTTGGATCAAGTTTACGTCGAGTCAATAATAATATATAGGGTTATTCTGACCTAGGTACATACCTCTGCTCAACTGGTAAATTTTTGAAATGGAATTTATTAAAATACAAAAAAATATTGATAAAGATACAAAGCAATAATATGTTCTACACCAAAGAATCAAACTATCTCTGACTGTGCCGTTGATTGAAAATGCAAAAAGAGTGTTTTACTAGACGTGTACGTAAGCCCGGTGGGATTTCCCATCGGTAACATCTTACGACCGATTCGACTATTACGAATATTACGAGTTTTTGAAAAACCTGCTCTGGCTCTGCCCTGTCTTTTATAACATGCTATGGTCATGTTATTGTTATTTAGTACTTCTCATAAGGTAACCCTGTACAAAATTTCATGTTACGAGACCCACCGACTCAGGCGGTGTACGTCAGTCAGTTTTATTAAGCACTTAAACATAATGAGTACAGGAAACTGTTTCTATAAAAATGGGATATAAATTAATAGAATAAAACGTTTTTAAAAACTTTCCAGGACCCCTAACAACGTGTATTTCAATTTCACGGTGATCGGTTGTGTAGTTGAAGATCTGCTCAGGTTTGGAAACATAAAAAAATTACTCACTTTTGCATTTATAATACTTCAAATTATTTGTATCAATACAAATACATTTAAACCTCTACATTGTTGCGCCACAAGCTACGTTTCTACAGAAAACCATCGATTTTCTCGACTTTGAGAGTAATATATTTGTGCCTACCTCATCGATAGCTATTAAATGAATCGTCACCTGAAAAAACATTTTGCGCTACTTTGAGTCACTTGAGACTTTGGTACAAGTTTTCAATTTTGGTCACTTTGGTACAAGTTGCTTTTGGTTATTTCTTTAATCTATTGTTTTTTGGTGTAAAACGCGAGCAAGCATGCGGCAAGCGAGCTGGATGCAGGCAGTGGTAGTAATTTTCCATGTGACAACCAAGTGCAGCAGTGGTAGCATGTGTGACTACCTCCGCCAATAGACATCTGCCGGGGTTCTTGCAGACTTTTAAGATATAAGTAGCCTGTTTGTGATATATTTATTATTCTATAAGTAAATACATACTTACGGCTTTAATTTATTTTATTTTATTTATGATATCAGGTCTTATTTCTGAAATATCGGGTAATGTTTTACCATGGCATCAGGAAGAATGAAATCGTGAGCTTGCTATAAAATTCACAAACTTGACATTATTATTAATAGCAAGCCAAAAATACATTAATTCCGCGTCTGCCGTAATTTCTGCCTTTGACAAATTAATATTGCACAGTTTTATTTTAATTGTGTTCATAGATAGCATTCTACGTAACAACGTAAGTACGTACGTACGTACGAAAGTATGAACACAAATAAAATGAAACTGAATAGTTTAGCACAAACTAAATAGTTAATGTACAATATCATCTTAACTTAATTAAATTAAGTATCCAAAAAGACAGATCTAAGTAATTTTCTTTATAATATATTTAAATTAAAAATATATATTAATATGATACTATAATGGAAATTATAGTTAAGTTAATGGAAATCTCAGATGACACTCTTTGACTAAAATTAGTTCAAAACAGTTCAAACGATATTTTTGAAATGCTGATGTCTTAAAATTGAAAAAAGGTACCAGCATGTTGGACATAACACTTTATAAGATGTCGGTTTGAAAACTGCCACCGCCTCTGTTCACATGCCCGTCCATCGCTATTATTCCACATAATTTCTGGGTCTGTGAAATGTTCTTGAATAGAGTTGAAATTTTATCAAAGATATATTTGTAACGGCTATATATAGATATATATTCATTGGCACTGAAATCTGGGAGAGTGGGAATGAAAATGGTTCGTTTTTTCTATGAGCGGATTTTTCTGTTCAGCATGTCTATTCAGCGGACATAGGTGTGCACAAGCGACTAGTGTCATTTTTCAAGCACTGGCTAACTGTACCGAACAAGTGCACTTTTAATCTTATCATGTTGAAAATTGAAAGTATCAATTAATCTAGTTCTTAAGCTGATCATCTTAGCAACTTGGTCCTAAATAAAGAGCTTGTACTTCTGACTCACACAGACTTCAACAATTTCTCTAAGATGAATATTTAATTATACAAGCATTCTGCAAACATACGATGGTTAATCTTTATAACTGACAATTTTACAGAATCAAGCTTCGCTTTGATTTTTGTTTAGGAATTCTATCCGGAATGGATGTCTATAAAAACCATAGCATTTAGCTACCATGTTCTGATATAAATTTATCATATCATTATTATTGTTTTATTGGTAGATTTGTACGCCGTTTTTGTTCTTTATTACAAGTGTTGTATCTATAGTTTTTTTTTCAGGTCTGTGCTATTTGAGCCTTGTTCGTTATTTTTTTATTAATATTGGTAACTCTTGCTCTTCTAAGACCAGAGTAATCAACTTTTAAACAATTTATCCTAAGTCTCATTTGCATTTCTTATCAAGCCACTTTAGAATTCTTTTTAAATTCCAATTTATAAAGTTGCTTTTTAATATTTCATTTTCGTCATTCTTGTGTTGCTTAAAATTATCTTATTTATTTTGTTGTTGTATGTATATATCATGTCTTATTTTCAATGGTGAAGTTCTTTGCTATCAACAGTTTGATTCGCAACAGTTTTTTGATTTAAATATTTTTTTGTAAAGTGTTTTTATCAATATTGCCTCTGGTATAGTTATTTATTGTACATATATCGTGCCTACCTCGCGAGTTATCGCGTTTTGGCGTGTTTTCCATCATTTTTTGCCTGCCTTAGAATTCTAGGCAATTTTTCTTGGCTTTTTTCTTATTTCCGTGTTTTAATATTTGTTTTAAATTTTACATTTCATACATATCTGAACCACATTTAAGCTCTGTATATTTTTTATATACTAATAGCTCACTGTATCCTTTTTTCTTATTCAGGTCGCCTGAGCGCACATCATCATCAAACTAACTAAAGTTAGTTACTAAAGAAACTAAAACTAAGTACTTAATTAAATAGAATATACGAACAAATTGACTATTCCATATTTATACTTATCTGTTTTTTATTTTTTATAATTTTATAAATCTTATGGATTCATCATGTCATTCCAAACCATTTGGTTTGATTCCAACCTTTTTTTACTAAAGATGTATTGGGATTTCTTTTTCTAGTAAAGTATTCGAATATTCTAAAGTTTTGCATCAGCTCATTCCAAGTAACTTCTAATATAAAAAATACCTTAAAGATACAATTAGATAACATTAATAATATACATATATTATTGCATATATATCATATATAGCATAGCATAGCTTAAGCTAGATAAATGGGAAAAGGGGGCCTTGGATATTTGAGAAATCTCTGTATTTACCTATACCTAATTAGCTCCTAAATATTTTGCATTGAAATACCCTCTGCTACTTGGAATAATCAAACCTTTTTGATTGAGATTTCATTTGTTAGAATTCACGACTTTTTTTCTATAAGTGGGACTTAGCCTTAGACTTAGACTTAGTAGCTTATTAGCCTCTATACGTAAAACAATAATTATTATTAATTTAACATTTTGTATGTTGTGCTAGACAATTTGAGACACGTCGTTAAAGGAACGGCTAATCTGGCCGGAGGTATGCCACGAAACGGATAGAAAAATTGCGGATGCGTCTCGCTGGAACCTGTATATAACTATTTTGGATTTAAGCATAAGAGGTATAGGTTAACGATTAATTTAGGTTAACGAATTTTGTGATGATCCAAGTGGATAATACAATTTTACAGCAAAATATTCATCATCTCTGCGAAGTCCTACCTATAAGAATTGAAATAATACCATTATTAAAAATCTTTATTATATTCTCTCATATAATACTTATCTTATGTAACTTCTTAATTTTTTCATTTTTATTCTTACCGTTTTATTGGTGTTTGGTGAAGATAACCCTTATATATTGCAGGTACTTCTACGAGTACAAAAGCTAATGGAACGCTATATACCTAGTCCAAAACATTTCGTCCCGTCTCTTTCGTTATTCTTACGTTCTTATACGCTTCTCATTTTTGCAACGTTTCATTTTAAATAGTCTTCTTCCAGATCTGCTGTAAACAAGCAAGATTTAATGTAATGTAAAGTTGAGGATTTATTACAGAGGGTTTCTAAGAAACATGTTCTGAAATACAATGAATAATAATAAATTCAACAACATCTTAAAATAACAATTAAAATGATTATGAATTTATTTAGAATAAAAATTGTATATCTACTGGTATAATTAAAATAAAAGTCAGGTAACAGCCTTTAATTTCTTACAGCTGGGCTAAAGCGTCCTCTTTCCTAGGGAATAAAAAATAAAATTAATTCCAACAAGCTGTCCCAATGCAGGTTGGTGAATTCAAGTGTCAAAATTTAAGCAGACATGAGGTTGGAACATGCATGTTTCGTTACAGCGTTTTCCTTAATAGAGGAGTATGAAATGAAGTATAAACACGAATTAAGTACATGAAAAGTCAGTCGTACTCAAACTCTTCTCTCAACTTGGGCAAAATTGGATCCGTAATCGTAGGTTCCGTAATCCGTATTCAAGAACTCTCATTAAGCCATCTTGACTTTAGCTTGGTTTTTGGTATGTAGTCATAACGTACCCATAGTATGACTTTGTAAGACGTCTATGGTTCAGCTTTCACGGTGTTCAGAATTAAGAGAATTTATGGTGGTGTTTTTATGATATGAGTTTGTCCTTCTTTTTGCTTTCTGTGAGTATGGATGATCTTTTACTATTATTAAGCCATCTTGCTAGACTGCTATCGTTTAACAGCAGTTTATATCTATATATACATATGTCAAACACCAGGCGGTGCTTTTTGATTAAGGTTTTTTCATAAATATTAATAGCTTAATAAACAAACCTATTTAGTTAAATAGCGTAGTCAAATAAATCTGGGAAACGTTATCTCGCAGAATAGATATGAAATGTAGGAAAATGAACTTTATAGACAGAATTATAAGGTTTCTTAAGGTTATCGACCATTGTCGGAAGAATGATGGAATAACATTATGGATTCAATACCTACTTAAAAGAGCATGTACAGAAAAGCTTATCTTAAGGATGTCATAAATATTGGATTTTTGTTCGACATTCGCTAATGTAAACAATTGCGGTTGTTCGGTATATTCGGCTAACTTACCGAATTAAATTAATTAATTTAATCAGCTGTAGTTAGCTAGTGTGGGTGATATCCTAATAAATATCCTCTTTATTTCGGCCCGTTATGTTTTTGGATATTTAGAGCACGTGTCACTGGACGGAATAGGGGACTAGGGAGGAAGTGAAAAGTCGAGAGAGGTGTTTGCTATCTATCACTTTTTTTAAGTCAAACATTTCTCTCGACTCGTTTTATCAAGACTTATTTCGTTAAGCTATTATCCTTATTTATTAATTAGGTCCTTACATATGAAATTTAGCGTTTTGTCGTACTGACCACTTTGATCTGAAATATCACCACTTTGGTTAAGAATTCCAAATTCAAATTTATAAATTCATTTACCTGATACATTTGAGTTTTAAAAACAGTCAATCATTTGTTTTTTCATATTATTTTTTTCTTTGGCGTCGCTTATTACCGCACAATGGGAAAAATGAAGTATCGGTATATTTACAAATAAAAGTTCTACCGTGGCACCAGTGCTGCAGAAACAGCTCGAAGGATTCATGAGATTTACGGCGCTGGTGTCGCAAAAAAAAGAACGGCACGTTTTAGGTTACAACGTTTTCGTTCTCGAAATTTCGACCTTCAGAACTAACTCCGTGGACGGCCGGAGACAAAAGCGGAAAATGAAGAATTAAAGGCTGTTGTGGAAGCGGATCCATTACAAAGCACTTCAGAAATAGCTGCAGTCTTTGGGGTATGTGATAAAACTGTATTCATCCACTTGAAGCAAATCGGGAAAGTAAAAACGATGAACGATGGTTACTTCATGAATTGAGTGAATCGAACTTGTAAACATGCGTCGACTGCTGTATTACTTTGCTCAACCAACAATAAGGGATTTTAAATCGAATCATTATTTGTGATGAGAAGCGGATACTGTACGATAATGGAAAGCGTTCGTCGCAATGGCTGAACCGTGGAGACCCAGCCAAATCCTGCTCTAAACGAAACTTGACTCAGAAAAAGTTACTTGTGAATGTTTGTAGGACTAGCACCGGTGTCGTTCACTACAGCTTTCTAAAATATGGCCAACCGATTACGGCAGATATCTTTTATCAGCAACTGTAATACATGAAGGAAAAACTAGCTGCTAAACAACCGAGATTAGTCAATCGCTCTAGGCCACTGCTGCTTCACGACAACGCAAGACCACACAATGCACAACAATCAACCCCTAAGTTAGATGAGCTACAATTATAATGCCTGCGACATCCATCGTACTCACCGGACCTTGCTCCAACAGATTACCATTTTTTCCGGAATTTGGACAACATCTGACAAGGAAAAAAATTCAACGCCAGTCCAAGCCGCCTTCAAGGAGTGTATTGATTATCGCCCCCATGGTTTTTTTAGTAAAGGGGTCAATGAACCTATGTGATGGCAAAAGTGCATAGATAACAACGGTGTATACTTTAATTAATAAAATATATTTTACAAAAAAAAAAATGACTATATTCCTCCCGCACAAAACGCCAATTTCATATGTAACGATTGTGTGAAATTAAACCCTAAATATTAGGTAGGTAGCCTAATATTTAGGGTTTAATTTCACACAATATCGTCCTTTATAAAAACAATTATAATTATATTAAAATACAAACGCATTTAATAATCAATTTACAGAACAAATTAAATTAAGAACACAATACTAATTTCTCTCATAATTATAAACTATGCTGGTCGTGTATCATAATATTCGTTAAAACTAAATAAACTTATTATATTTACTAAATCAGAAATTAATCATTAAGGATAAATATACCAGATGTATCAAGATGTAACTTACACCTAAGTAGGTACCTATATCATTATTATTCGTAATTAATAAAAAAAAATTTTTGTAATACCTACTTACCTATTAAAAATTTATTCACAAAAATGAAATAACTAAGAAGCCAAGTTAGAAATATTAACTATCAGAAAAAAATTCCACTTTAGTTATCTATTTAAGAATTTAAAAAAAAGTTTATAGTTTTCATAAATTTCAGAATATATAGCTCTCCTGGATCTTTAATAGATTATGATTAATTTTGGAAAATGGAAAAAAATTGCATTTTTTAAAATTTGTCGTAAAGTTGAGTCTAGATATTTTCATACTAATGATTAAGATATGCTTTCTCCTTTTTCATTTGATAACAATCAGTTTTAGGTGTTGCTTGCAATAAGTAATTTAATAGGTGTTTGTACTTTTATAAGGTAGTAGGTACACACCACCGTACAGTACCTATAACTACAGATCGATAGAGCGGTAGAGCTTATTATTTAACAAAAGTATGTACCTACGTAGAGGAAAAGCAGCATTAAGGACCCAGTATTTGAAAGAGCCACTTGCATTATTTTGGCAGTTTATCAAGGTATTTGGTTGCTAATTTAATTTTTAAGTGACAATACTGATTTCCCTTCAATCCATAAACATCAAATGTTTATTAAAATGAAAGTTTTTACTTTGCCTTACTATTGCTTAAAAACTAAGCAGCAAAAGTTTTGATACCTACTGTTGTTATTTTAAGGGTTTTTAAGTTTATTAATACTTAAATATGCCCCGGTAATATTGAAAGATAAATACGTAATTCAAGAGTTTCAGTATAAAACTCTACCCAAAAATATAAAACACCCACAAAGGTTACCTTCTAGAACTAGAAACAAGAATAGTGTCTACTTAAGATTAAATACACGTTACAGCTAACTATTATCATATATATAATGTTTTTTTTTTTTAAATTATGTAGATACCTATTTAGTTACTGGTAGGTCTATACCTAATATTGTAACGTAGGTATCGGTAATATCATATTAAACACTATTAAAGGCTTACCCTACGAGTTACTTACCTATAATATTGATCACAGTACATTTACATTTCCAACGTTTTAATTACCGTTCACTTATTTTTCAATAACCTAACAGATTATAAGTACCTACTGGTAGGTAGCCATTACGTCATATTTTTTTTATTTTTATAAAATATTTAAGATCAATTTATAAACTATTAAGTACCTACAACCTGTTTAACATAAATTATATTATGTTTGAAATAAAGGTAATGGAACCTTTAAACTAGGTAACTGCGTCTCGTTAGATAAAAAAATACTTTAAATTTACTTAAGAATATTAAATAGGTATAACACAAAACACAATATTATTGAAAACTCCTACACAATAGGTATACCTATAGGTAGACGTATACGTCTACCTACATGTACCCATATATCTAGATATGATAGGTATTGTACCTATGTTTCAATGATATATTAATTTGTTTTTTAATTATTATGGGAAGGAAACAATTGATTTCCAAATTTTTTATAAAATTCTTGCAATTGATACCTGTGGGTACCTACATCGTAACGCAGTTTTGTTTAAAATAAAGTATTATTGAACTTTTAAGCAGATATGTTATGAATAACAGAATACATACTAACATAGATAATATATTAAATTTTAAAATGTATTCATTGAACTAATAAAAAAAATATTTACCTCCTTACTTCATAAATGTGGAATTGTAACAAGTGTTCAAGTTCTGCTGAATTGTGGCAGCAAGAATAATTGTCAATCGCGCCGAACAAAGGGCTTTAAGAGCTAGGGACGCAAGGGAGATATACATTCAGAAGTGCCTTTAAATTCGGGTCGGTACCGCCCTAAGCCACACCCACTTTGCTTAGCATCCCACCTGATACATCCTGACTCTGGTCAGAAGGAGACGGGTATAGTTCTCAGACAGTCGCCGAAACGAGACAAACGATATATTGAAGTGGGCGGTTCTAGCTGCGGCGTAACGCATCAACCGGTGTCGCCCACAATTCCGCTCATTCGCCTCTCGTTTAGCGCCCGCTATGTAAACGAGCCTTGTTGTGAATCTAAACAAAATCAGTCAGTCATCGTTTTGTTGCCGTAGGAGTAGCGCGTCGAGGTATCGCGGTCGGGTTTTATCATGTTGTGCCAGTGAACGTAACTCATCACGATGCACGCGTTGTTCGGTGAACAGAGCCATTATGCGTACCGCAGTGGAGCCACGGGAGGCTATTCTGCTGGAGTGACACCATATGCCTATGAACAGTATCGATATGGCTATGGGCCACCCTATCTCCATCCTCACCAACAACATGTTGGAACTCCTAAAGATATGGTCAAGCCGCCATATTCTTACATTGCCCTTATTGCTATGGCGATACAAAATGCACCTGATCGCCGAATTACGCTTAATGGTATTTATCAATTTATAATGGAACGTTTTCCATACTACAGAGAGAACAAACAAGGGTGGCAAAACTCAATAAGACACAACTTAAGTCTCAATGAATGCTTTGTTAAAGTGGCAAGAGACGATAAGAAACCAGGCAAAGGGAGCTACTGGACTTTGGATCCTGATTCATATAATATGTTCGACAACGGGTCTTACTTAAGACGGCGGCGTCGCTTTAAGAAAAAAGATGCTCTGAAAGAAAAAGAGGAAGCTCTAAAGCGTCAGCAACAACTGCAACAAGCGCAGGAAGCCCTGGCTGCACAGGAGGCGCTCAGCAGCGCGGACGCGTTGGGGCAAGCACGCGATGTCAAACCAGATGTAAAGCCTCGTATATTTGAATGTAGACCAAAAAGAGAACCAGGCTCAGATTGCTCGAGGTATGATAAACTAGTAGAGCCTATGGATGAGTTCAGTGAGCCCCGTTTACCCCCATCAGCAGTTTACTGCTCGCCCCAGCCGTATTCACTTGCCGCTGAGGAGTTTCGAGCAGCTACAACTGGCTGGTATGCTGCACCTGAACCGCCAGCTGAGCAACTGCCACCAGCTTTTCGTGATCTTTTTGAGCCACCAAGTTGTCAGTTGGCAGGATTCCGAGGAGGCTCACCTGTTCCCGATGCCTACCGCGCTTCCCCACCGCCTCATCACCACTACCGTACGCCGGCACCCTCCTATTACCACCATCAAGCATGTGTCGCCAGTGCACCCGCATCAGCTCATAAATCCTACTGAGATATCGCCCTCAGGTAAGACAAACATTATTTGTACTGCAAGCGCCTTGCGAATGTTTTTAAACCATTTAGCTTAGGCGTCGCGAATAACGCTGTGCGAGTTGCGTTCGACTTCAACCCCAGCGGCCGTGGGGTAAGCGTCGGGTAGTTTCGTGACGTGGTTGTGGTTGCAGGAGGCCGGCATCACACGGCGCCGAACGGATTTAGCCGTACGCGTCAGTTCCAGAGCGGATAAATATAGCGCTGTAGCCGGAGATGCCGTGAAGCCAAGTGGCGTCGCGTCGATAACCACTGTTTACAGATCGGCGGCCGACCCTGCCGCCTCCCGCTCCGTTCACACCTATAGGTATGTCGAAACTTCACATGTGTTTAAAATTGCCCGTAACAATGAGTAGTGGCGTGAGTGTCCGTGCAGCGCCGAGTTGCGCCGTTCCACTGCTGAGGGTTCGTGTCGTAAAGAAGCAACACGATATTGTTTGACAACATGTGAACTGTTTGGTACTCCATGAACGTACTCGTTATACCAGGGCAAATGGAAATTTCTTAAAATCATGAGAAATCATTGAAATATTTTGTCTTGACGGTTTAACTGTTTACTTACATAACAAATGAATTATCATAAATAAATCTATACTTGTCATTTTTGTTTAATATAAATATTATGTTAGTTAAAGTAAATATTTTTATCTTTAGATTTAAAACTAAAAATATCATGTTATAAAAAACTATTTACTTACTTATTTCTTATTCAATAGGAGTTTGTTTTAATGTTTTTGGGTGTCCATTAATCCGCTTTTATCTTTTGTGCATCGAAGAATAACTAAACTGACCATCTGGTGACCAAGTGCGTGGAATCCCGTCAAAGAAAAAATGTATCGTCAAACATTTATACTTATTTCTGATTATTTTTTAAATATTTAACTAAAATTTCTAAGGAATAAGATGATCTTAAAAAAATACTTATGTCACATTCATTAGGGATTACCTAAACTATTACTATTAGCATTGTAGGTACCTAGATAAAGTACTTATGCAGACGTAAGTACGTTTTCATTTTAAGCCTAAGTTTCGATATACCTACCTATACTTAATGATATTAGTTTCTATTTAAATAAATTTAATGGTAGAAAAAGTACTCTATTTTTTTTTCATATGTCCCATTTTTAATACAATAAAAGAAAAACTTAATAAGTATTTTAAGTAATTTCTAAAGAAAAATACAGCCAAGCACTTAATTCAGATTCATACAAAAGATCTAAACACTCACGAAAGTGCGCTCTTTCCCTGAATTAAGCTTTATTTATTTTTTTATTTATTATATTTTTTATTTTATTAAAACAAATAATTTAACGTAGAGAGGTAACGAGAGACTTCGTTAGTCAATAGATTTATACCCAAACAATCTGATTATCATGTATATATCGGTAGTTGTAGTCACTCCATATACCTACCACCTACTGGGACTCATCCATTTGAATATAAAACCTATGAGGTAGTAGGTAATTTGTTATATACCTAAAGGTAATTGAAAATAAGGAGTTGAATACCTCACAAACCACCTAAATCAATTTAGATAATTAATTAGTAAATATTAAAACAATAGAACTAGTTTATTTACAAAAAAATGTATGCAGATGATTCCTATTTTTTTTTTTTTGTATTTCATAAGGATCTCACTAAATAATTGATATTCTTACTGATCGCAGAAACATTAAAACAAGCTCCACGCGCATTATCTGAACATTCGACGGTTAAACGTTAAACAATTTTGAATATATTATGTATTTTATGAAATAATTCATAAAACGTTGATTGATCAAACGATCACAAATTCATTTATTTATTATTATTGTCCCAGGTAGAACGGTTTGAAGACAGCGGGAGGCGAAGAGCAGGGAAGTGTTTGTAATGCCTATTGACGATAGGTAATAAGTGAAAACTAGTGAATTTCGAACACTAGTACGTATTATAAAAATTAGTCCTACCGTTTGTTTCAATATTATCACTAGATATACACACACTTAGAAAACTTAATATACTTAATATTAGGTATTAATGAATCGATAGTGCTATCATAGAACCTTATTAACTACGTGCTGTAATATTTTTTTATTACACACAATATTTAAATATCGTAATGTAATTTTGTTATAAATGTAATTATAAAGTTCAATGACAGCTCTGCCATTGCCCATCGAGTTAGTATTGATAACGATATTCTCATCGTGTATCTTATCCATTTGAGTGAAAGACTACATGAAATTAATTTTAAAATATTCATTATCTTCAATGTACATACGACTAAATATTGTTAAATACAATTAAGTTAGCGATATAGAACCTTATAGATGTAATTAAGAACTATCTTTTTCTAGTCTTTATGTTGGTAGTTAGTGGGTAATTACATTTTAAGGTAAGAATAATTACACTCGGATTACGATGTTCTTAAAGAAATTACTTTTAGTTTAAAGGAAGATCTTGAATGCTTGTAATGATTTTTTTTAACGAATTTTACTGCGACCTTCGAGGTGTATCAACACATGAAAAATGAAGGAAATTGTTTTATATACCGAATACAAACACATACTAACTTATATTATGTTAAACGTAATTACTCTGTACTCTAATTTAAAATGACGTTTATATATCGTTATTTAATAATAAAAAATAAAATGAATTCTTAACGTTTTCAGTATGATTTTTTTTGTCTCAATAACAGTACATCAAGATTTTGAAGAAATTGATAATTCACAAACGAAATAAGTTTAAGGTGATTGTGAATCTTAAACAATTTTAATAAAAGAAAAATCGCGCCGTAAAACTCTCTCGAATGACGTCTCGATGTAATAATTAATAAATAACGCATTAAGAATTTTACAATATATATTATATTCATGAAAATAATTTAAATTTATTATATTGACGTAGCTTTTTATAACAGTTACATTCCTGTTCCGTTCGTATAATTCGAAGCCAATATCGGCGGCAAATAATCTATGTAACATACATAAGTGCTATTAGCCTACTGCATCAGATCTAAAATTATCTTGAGGATGTTTTATGGCCAGTCATATTATTGTTTAAAACATCGATTCATAGACTTTGCGTAGAATATAAATGGTTAAGGACTTATACAACAGAAATAAATCGTAGTTATTTGTAATAAAATTATGAAGTAGTATTAGCTCGTATCGAAGTCGAAAACCACTTAGATTCAGAATTATATTTTTAATCCATTTTAAATGTTAAGATATATTACCTAATGCTTGTATAACGATCTCATATAAAAAAAATGCTGATATGAAAATATTTTACCTGATATATAAAGTGTTTCGCTATTATGATTCTGATAATTATGTTTTATTTATATTAAATAGAACATCTTTTATGACATAGCATTTTCTTTATTCACCTATAAATGATCTTAATGTACTTATTTCTTAATATTGCTTTGTGGTTTAGTATTTATTGATTTAGTAGACAAACATAAATAATATTATATTTACTTGTATGAAATCATAACATAAATTTATAATGTAGGTGTAATTATGTTATATTATATGACGATGATATGTTTCTCTATCAATTCTTGATTGTAAATCTAAAACAAGGTTCATGAATGTAATAATGATTTTATTATTTTCTCGAAAACATTTTGATAAGAGGCGACGAGTTGCAAAAAATCTACCCAGGAATTTAATAAATCTAATTATGTCTATTACTTTTACATAGTTTCGTAAATAACATTATATATTTATTTTCCAAATCTTTGTATACAAAAAGAAACTCAAGTTTCGTTTGTTTATATTAACTATGTATATATATACTTGCTTATAATGAAAATTTGCAGAAGATAATTTTATTTGACCTCATAGCAACATTAATTATATACAAAAACATAGTGTATAATTCATATCGATTTAATTTTACGATTCAAAACCTCTTATAAGACTTAAATTCCTTGTACGGTATATAAAATAAACGATATATAATTAAATCTTATCATAAGCTTATATGAGCTCAATTTTTCCAGTAACAATTTCTACCCAACAAACGTAAATGATAAAATTAAACTAAAAATAGTATTCATTCATATTCTATGTAAGTATGAATATATATATATATATATATATATATAGATTTTTAATTTAATTATTTCTTTTATTCTTCATTTTTAAATGAAGTTGCAATGGGATGCTTTCGAAACATCACGATGAACATAATTCCAGAAATCCGAAGCATAACACTATTCTTAAACAGTTATTTAATATATCTTACCGACTTACTTAAATTCTATACTGTACTTCTATTATAATTCTATACTGTAAGAAAATATTTAAAATGAATAAGTAGTGATGGAAATTTTAGATTATTTTAATTAATGACTTTGTGATAATTGTCTTAATTGTGTGTACATATGTATTTACATAATAAATGGTTATTTGTATTTAGCATAACCAGATGCTTTTTTATTTTCAATTAAAATACGTCCTTATTTTAAATCGAGTATTCGTTAAACAAAAAAACTCAAGTAGATGCTCTTGAGAGCTTTAACTGCAAATTGGTGAATCAATTTAAGAATTAACGATATTATCAACAGCTCATTAAAGTTAAAGTTTGTTTTTATTTTAGTATATTTTTTTTATTTAACCTTGTTTTGATAATAATACTATCATTCAAATCGAAAAAACTTTAAGGCTAGAGTTTTTTTTTTACTATTTATACTTACATCAGTAAATAATTAAAAATTTAATACCTAAATTAAACAAAACTAAATCTATTCTATTTAAGATAGTGACAATAATAAATTTTCAAAATGTAATTGAACTTAGTATTTATTATAGTTCGAATTTATGAGTGTAAAATATTTATATGTTTCTATTTTCAGATAGTTATCATCAAAATTCTTTGTGAGAGGATTACAAGGGTTGTGCAAATTATAAATAAAAGTAAGCGTATCATCATTAAAATATTAATTATAATGGAAAGAACTTTTACAATAATTCTTTGTTTCCATTAACTTCCAAAAAAAAATAAACTTAAGAAGGAGATAAAAACGCTGATTTATTTTAAGCGTACAAAAGAATTATTTATAATATAATGTCCGTCACGTCACTGCGAGGTAAAAAGTAAGCAATGTCATCATCGTAATCATTTCGATACATCGAGTACCAGTGGTACTTCAGCGTTGATTTAGACCTCGCATTCCGATGCTAACTAAAAAATACAAGTGGCGATTCAAGGAGCTGAGCTTCATCGCAACAATGCTGGGATACTTACCAATTTTTATGATCCCACAATCTGGCTTATTTGTACCATAACTCTATAGAGGTATAGGTCTCTTTAAACTGGTGGCCACGTTCGTCAAGGGGATCGTACTGTCATTTAGTGTTGGATTCTTCAGTTGACGTCCACCACCCACTATCATCAAAAGTAAAGAGTTTAAATAAAATCTCTATATTAATAGAAATTTATTTTACTGAATCTTAAAATAAAACGACAATACTGATTTTTTATGTACTTAACGAAAATTTTATCAAACAAAAAAGAGGTTACTGCAGTAATTAATTTCATTTAAGAATATTAAAATATTAAAATAAATATCAGTAAATTGGCGGAGATAAGCTACAATTATAATGCACGAAAATATAACCTATTCCTTCTTATTACAAAATGAGTATTAACGTTTATTTTAGGACAATTATTAATACTCGTGGGTCATCTGCGAAACTGCGCGTATTTCGAAAAGATTTTTAGGTATGTCGAAAATTATGACAGATTTTGTTTTATTCTTAATTTCTTTGTAAACTGCAAGTCACTCGCCCCCATTTGGCGCCAAACTTACGAAACCTTATTTAAATGAAATTTATAATATACTTGACAGTATGCATTAGTTCAATTAGAATCGGAGTTTGTCGATATCAATTTACTTTAACGTTTGTTACGTTTTCTATTTTTTTCCTTATACAGCAAATTCTTTATTAAATTGTAACAATATAATAAATTGCAGTCAAGAATCCTCACTAATTTTCTACACATCTACGGCTGGAGCTCTTCGAAATGAGTCCATAATCGATTTTTTTTATTATCGTCCTATAATCACTTCGACAAAAATCGTTTTACGCTATATAAGATAAAGATATTATTTAAAATCGTAATACATACAATTGTCAACCTTAAATAAGAATAATAACATATTAACGATATAGAAATTCACAATAATAATAAGGATTTTTTTTAAGAATATCTTTTGAAATTGAGAAATCAGTAAGCAGTTTTAATATAATCACCTATATGTTGTTATTGTGGAAGGTAAGGGGTGCTTACTTTGGCAGAGCGTGCTGCTGTATCGGTCAGTGAACCAGCTCCCTGTTTATTGTTTTTCTACAAAATCATGTTTACATTGGCATCCATATTATTTGTTTAAATGCTAAATTTCCGCCAGTTAGGTCGAATTACATCATTTTGGCAGAACTAGTCGCCTTTAAATATTAAATCGAATACTTTTTTAGTTCACTTATTTATTGCTTTGTTTTCTTTTTAAACGTTTTTTTTTTTAAATATGCGTTAACAATTAAATTTTATTTCGCATACTTTTTATGCCTTTTGATATAAAGACTAAAGTCACTAAAATAAAATATCACCTTGATATTTTAATATTAACAGGATTATAACGGACATGTTGTTGGAATCTCTTTGCAAACCATATCCATGCTATTGGGCTCGTTACCCACCTTTTATTATTGATGGTACTGTCAGAAGCCTTCTTGCAGATGTATAGAAAATGACTTATTATTCTTTTATCTGTGGAATCATTTTACGCTACGATTAAATGTTATTAAAGTTGAAAACATTTTTTTTTCTAAAATAGTCTTTAAAATTTTACGAAACTTCCGAATTTTACTTTCAAGAAAAATCGTAGGTTATAATTATAATTAATATAATCTATATAATTATATCAGACTAATAGTACTTAAATCAAAATAAATAATTAATTTTATGGTTTAAATTAATTTCATCCGTTAACACAAAATTAAACAATGACATTCGATATAATATTTGTATCATTAGTGTTATAAATATAATTTTTATAAGTGATATGAATAATAACATGAAAATATATTTACAATCTGGACTTAAACATACTTGACTCTATAAATTAACAAATCAAAATAAATAAGATATATTGTACTAATCATGATCTCTTGGAACAGAGGTGAGAATATTTCTAGAACAGCATTTCATTGTCGAACGATTGCCGATTGTCTGGACGAACAACCTTCTCGTCAACAGTTGGGTACCTAAGTATTATATGGCTCTATAAAAGCTCTATAAAAAAGGCTCTAGCTGGTACTATTTAACTATATCGTAAATTGGTATCGAATTTATTTCGTAAGGTCACTTTTTTCTTGTTTTACAATTAATAGTATGTACATACAAATATATAAATTAATGATTATTTATTTACATAAGATTTATTAACATTAAGT
Organism: Vanessa atalanta; assembly: GCF_905147765.1. Classification (NCBI taxonomy): domain Eukaryota; kingdom Metazoa; phylum Arthropoda; class Insecta; order Lepidoptera; family Nymphalidae; genus Vanessa; species Vanessa atalanta. Next base: position 11,377,541 of record NC_061902.1, on the reverse strand, counting down.
ACTTAAATATGTACAAATATTAATTAAATTAATCAATTTTAGAAACCAATCCATCTAAACAAATTCGGTTAGTTTCTTAGCTGCATGTCTGCAAAATTCCTAGAAAAATAAATCAGTAAATGTTTGTATCAAATCCTCCGTAAACTTTAAAATTTGATGAACATTAAAGTATCGTAAAACGCTTTACTGATCGCGTGTACCGAGCCTAAAACCCACGCCATCTAACGCTCTGGTTTACGACAATGTTGATGATTATATTTTTCTCCGCTATAAACACGCCGTAAGTAGGTAACCACCGTAATTTATTGTAAAATACTAATTCAGTTTTATTTCCACTTTGTTTCTAAGCTCGAATAAACTTCAAAGTTCGTACGTTAATAAAATTGGGAGATAAAATTGAATTGTATATGAAATTGCTGTAAAAAGCTAAATCTAAACAGCGTGGATCATCACCGATATATTACAGTTTTACTATAATAAATAATTTGTGTAAACGTGACGAAATATGTAATATTTACCGTAGTATTTTAATGGTTTAACAGAATTCTAAACATCTTTTCAAAAAATATTATTTACAAAAAACATTATGTAATAAAATATCAGAATCTTAAAATTACTAAAACCAACAAAATTACGCAAAAAGACAACCAACATTCTATTCATTGTTTCAATGATGAGTTCCAAAACTAAGGGACCGAGGGAGATTGTGACAATTGTAAAGAAATTGCCTAAAACTAACCTCGAGTGAGTCAGACGGCTTTTCTTAGAGGATCGAAGGTCAATAACCACCTCATCTGTATGGATTATCTCCGTCTTAACGCGATAATTTAATCCTTTGTTTATCCAATGCCTCTAATAGTCCCGGCGCACCGGAATGGAAAGCATCTGAGCACAGTCATGTATCATACGTATAAGAAAATAATCCGCGGCGTGAATTACGACCGACAGTGCGGTGACGAGCTCCAATATTTAAGGTAAGTATCCTTTAATAAATAAATCATCGCTTTAAAAAAATAAAACTTTAAATTTACCAAATATTTTTTTTCGATATAAGCTCTCAAGATTTTATTGCAACTTCCATATCCAAGTATTAATGCATTATGGGTACATATGCTTTGATCAAAATATATATTTTTAAAAACAAATGTAATTGATTTGTTTTGACAATATATTTAGATATTCGATCATAATAAATATGATACATTACAATTAGGGAAGCCTCGTCAACATAACATCTACCAACATAATATAGTTTTTAGTATAATGTATACTACGGTTACGTTGTATGGTACGGGACTATGGTTATATATAAAAATTCATATTATTTATCTTATTAATAACATACTATATATATTACTAAAGAAGTCTGAAAAAGCTAGTATCGCTTAATTATATTTGTTCACATCCATGGCCCAGTGTATCGTGCGTGTTGAGCTTAACCGCAGGTCACGGGTTGCAAGTTTTGGTGTCTTTATTCTTAAATAAATATTTTTCTTCATTCAAATATACCAGGAAATTTATAAAAGCATTTGAATTTATTATATTGAGTATGTTAAAAAACTAGGAATTTTCCATGAAGATAATATCTAAAGCCGGGACCGACGGTATAATTCTATGCTCTCAAAAACGTCTGTTTAAATGTCTGTTTCTTTAGCCCTACATTAACCTAGGCTTAAGCGAATAAGAAAACTATAACCATCCATTTAAAGTTGATTCAACTATGAAAAGCATAATTATTGCTTTAATAACTGTTTAACTCCTTTTGAAGATTTGTTATCATATAAAACTTATTCCATCAATAAGCTCCGGAACTCCTCCTTACAGACATTAGAGAATTTCACCCGAAACATAACGGTTTCATCAGGATGTTTTTATTTAATGGCGAGCTCAATTTTTCGCACGTATACATTCGTTGGTGATTGCCCTCCCGGGTTTGCATTGGTACTTGCACTTCGATAACGATTTACATGTTCCAGTCATTGAATGAACTCGGCTAATACTTATGATAAATTGGTAACATTACATTTTTATTGAATTCTGTTTATCGTGTGTAGGTAATATTTAACAAAAATAACAATATAAATGCAATAAATAATATCTTAAAACGGTTTGTTTTAATTTACATAAAATGCTTTTGTATACATATTAAATTTGTTTAAGCGTCACACGCTAGTAAAGCCTCGTATTTTAGTAAATTTTCGCAAAACCTTAATGATACACCTAAACCATTTTTTTTACAAAAACTCTATAAAAATCTGAAAATCAGCTTGGCTTGAGTTTATCACGTTCAGACAGATAGACGGATAGACACACACGGCCGAGTTTTTCGTAATACTTTACTTACTTAATAATATGTAGGGATTGCGTCCCGATTATTCTAAATGTAATCTTATGCAAGACGATTACGGCACAACCATGCTGCTCACAGATGACGTCGTGTGTTATCCTCTTAACATAGACAATACGAAACAACAGCATATTTTAGTCAACTCGGCCAATTCTGTTCACAATTTGTAACTCTACATTGTCCATCCACCCAATGTCTGCATCTCCCAAAGTAACTCACCATACATTTTCAATGGACCAAGAACTCCGTCAGAGCTAAACGCACACCAAAGGTGGGCTGCTTGTGTAACTGCTGTTGCCTATCAGACGCTCCAAAGGAGCAGGTATAAAAATATCGATATAAAAGTAATCGCTAATTGAACATTACTAATGGTATTTTACCGGGATTTGCATGATTCTGTTAATTTTGGCTTCGATTTGTTCCTTTATCAGTAAAATACGATAGCTGTAGCTGTAAAATAGCTAAGGCAAAATGGTCTGTATTAAGACCCCCGTCTGTATTCAAATATCTATTAAAAATAATACTTAATAATAAAATTTCGATTATTAACAACTTTTTATCAACACACGAATGGAATAATTCAAATTATGTGCATTGACTTATATGTATAATACTGGAAAAGCTGTTCAAAATTAAAATAATGTCATAGTGACGGAAAAGGGAAAGAAAACGGGAGGGGAAGTTAGTTCAGTGATTAAGTCTAGACGTTCGTGCAAATGTGTCACAATAGTTTTAATCTTTTTCTGTTTGTCTCTAACAGTATTATAGTGAAATTATTTGACACGATAATGGTCTTAATTGAAATAGTGGGCAATCACTATAACAACATAATATAATCAATATTACAGGTAATGTATTAATGTACTACATACCATTTGTATTATGTAAATAGAAAAATGATAATAATAATATGTACAATCTACTGCATGATGCTCTAACTACTGAAAAATTTACAACAATTATTTGTATTTAGTTTCGTTGCGCGACGTACTAAGGCCGCAGGCTATCCCTTTAATTTCCAGCAATTTTAAAAGCACTAGAAAATCATTTCCTATAAATATTTTTGACACATTCTAAATTATAAAAATATAAAATTTTTAAACGCAATCTATTTCAAACTAGATGTTTTAAATGTAGATTTTAAAATTGAAAGAAGTAATCTAATACAAAAAGAAAAAACAATCACACCATATTTTTTTTTAAGTTATTTGAAACCATTTTTTTTTTTAAAAATTTCGAATATCGTTAGAATATGTCGGCTGATTGACTTCTATATCTAATAAGATGTAAGTCTCGATGAACATAAATGTAACGGGTCGCATTAATTTACAGTAAAATTAATTTATTTCTGCTTATAGGTAGGAACCTATATAATAACGTAATATTAAAATTTTTCAAAAGTTTATATGATATTGTACTGGTGAGAGAAGGAAGATATTATGTAGGTGATATTCGATTTATCGTCAGATTTATATATATATATATATATACACATACATATATAAACAAACTATCAAGTTATGTAATTAACATACTGTATTTTGAGGGATGTATTTCTTCCTCCATGTTTTCTTCTCTGATCAATGATAGTAAAAATGTTTCAATCTTTACACAAACATCAAAAACATTTTTACTGGAATAGCACAGTTCGCCCAGGTCTTGCAGATTTATTAATTAGTGTTGCCACAATTTTATACTTGCCGTTAAATTTGTGATACATTCTTTGCAGTTTAGGATTTTTATCAATTTGCGGAATACATACCCAGAAATGTAACCCACAATCAGTTTTGAAGCACTTGTAAAGATGTTACCGTTAAGTTTTTTGACAAAATTTCACTATTGACGCTGGCTTCGATTAAAGAGTTTAAAATTTGTTTTTCATTTTTATAAACTTGAAATTCTGCATCTTCTTTTCTGTTTATGATATTGACAGATGTTATTAAAATGGATAAAATATCCAGCGGCATGCAGTTTCCTGTAAATTCTGAAGATCTCATTTTGAAATAGATAAGTATTTTTTTACACGCTGCCTGGAATTGAATTACGTTGAGATTATTATTATTCCCGCTGTGTTTCCTAATATAGCCAAAGTAAATTTCAAGATTATCTAGGCTTAGACGTTATGTAGAAATAAACGACATTTTATTTACGTCGACCATCCATGATAAATATTTTTTAAGCTTCCGCACATAATAGCGCCAAAAAAAACAAAGTAACTTGGATTCTACAACTTTTATTTTCAAAATATTTACAACAATTCTGGTATCTCAATCGTAGTTTGATAAACCTTGTTTGTTTGATATGATTTCTTAATGCAATAATGTAGTGTTGTACTTTGCTTAACGATTCGAGAATAGTGTCTTTGTTTTTGCTTATCATTGTAACCATAAAAGTGAGGATTTGAAGTATTTAAAACATCAAAGAAGTTGTTTATCAAATTGATAAAATTAACAGTATCAGCAGTATCCAAAAATTGATGATTTTAACACTACGTCATAAATCTTAAGGGTTAATTTTCATCAATCTGTTACTAAAATATATATAAATGCCTAGGTGATAGTTTATTTGCAAATATAAGCCAAATTAAATTGTAAATAATTGTTCAAGTTACGTTACGTTACGTTTTTTTTTTCAAATGTGTTTCTTATGAGCTTTATTATGTAGCAAGAATCAACGATAACATCATAGGTAGGGTTAGGAAAATAAGTTTTCATGTTGGCTACATCAGACAGTTGCCGGTCTAGTTTCTGAACAGCAAATGTCGAGCTAACGACTCCAGCCCTGTGACTCTTTTCTAAGTAATCTTTCAAATAGCTTTACTTTCGGTGTAATGCTAACCGACAGGAAATATCCTCTTGCAGACCTGTACCAAAATTTACTATGCCAAGCTCTTTATTTTCATAAAGTTTTTTGACGAATTTACTTCATCAGGTCAAAAATCGATGGAATACGAACGAAAACAATATGGGTTTTCTGGTTTTAGCAGTTTTAGACTTAACTTCTAATCCTTTTAAAGGCCTAAAGCTTTTCAGGCCTTAATTGATCCATACTACAACTAAACAAAGTTCTAGGATGTGGTAGAGCATTATTTTAACATTTTCTTACAAATATCTAGGCAGTAAGTGCAAACTTTTAAACTCATGGAGTATGCAATTTTTTTCTTTGGTTTATTTTTTTACCACATTTATGAATACAAAAGCTTGCTTCTCATTTTCTATTAGATTTTCTATGGAACAGTCTTGAGATGTTTAATTGAACTGATAAGATTAAGATTATTTTTTAAATTTACTCTTTACGTTTTACTTTTATTATGATTTTCCTCTGTTTTTTTTTCTATGTTTTGTTTTTAATTGACTTTTTCTAGGTGAGTCAAATATAGATTCCGAATCAGATATGTGTACGTTTACTAACAATGTAGGTGAGGATGGCTTGAGCTTATCTTTTGAAGTTTTGGGATTTTCAAATGGCACAGCACACATTTTAAGGTACCGTCGTCCAGTTTTAGCTGTGCAACAATCTTGTCTACAAAAGTGGTTGGTGCAAATACACGAGTGCTCTGATGATAGCCCTGTTTCTTCACATATTTCACCTTGAACATATTTCATCCAATACTTCTTTCTCTTTCGTGCCGGTGACAAGAAAATCTAAAAAGAAGGTAAATTAGCTTTTGCTGCAACGTTTGCAGTTTACTGTATGATATTGACGTACGTTCTTATGTACTGATATATGAGTGATATTGTTATATTTTAAAGTTCATTATCATTAGATATATTTATATTTTTAAAGTATATTATATATTTTTAAAAGAAAACAATCATCTAATTAATACAGTAGGTAAGTATTATGAATATATAATAATAACAACTACAATTGTAACCATAGCAACGCAAACTGTAGGAAAAACAAAAGATGTCTGTAGTCGTTGTAAGGCCTCCTTTGACATATTACGATTCGACATTTGAAAAAGCGCACGGGAACAGAAGACGTGATGCTTACTCTACGGTAAGATCTATTCGTATCTATATATAGATCTATATGCCATTTTATGTCTCATCTTTTATAGAATGAGACTAGAAGTTAACCTTAATTCTACCCGTGCGTAGTTCCAAACACTTCCTGTCAACATACAGTCATATATATAATTATTTTAGAATATTTTGTAAATATATTGCAGTCTCAAATTTTTTATAAGACAATGTATAAATAAACCAATGATAGAAGGGGCCAAATATATCAGTTAAAATTCATATAGGTACAATGTTTTATTTCGATTTTACACACCCATATTAAATGTGAGTATATCAATATTAAAAGTATTTAGTTATTGCGACCTGTGCGATTATTGATGATTAATTATTAATTTAAAATTTTGGCGCAGCGTAGATAATTTAAAAGTAAAAAAATATTTAGCTTTAAATAAGTAACGGCTGTAAGTCCATATTATGACGCGTTTTGACGTGAAACAGGACATCACCCCTGAAAAATAAGCCGTCAAAACGACCCCACGTTCTCGCTACCCTCACCCGGATACGCCCCAGTCTTCCCCCAACCTGTCACAACTGTCATTCACTCGTATTGACTGCTTTCATGTCAAATTTCTTACTCAAATAAAACTTGACGATGTTGAATTAATTTTATTGCAGAAGCAACTACCTACTGATGTTGTTTTTGAAACCGAATTCTTAGTAAGTTTCCGACTTGCTCTGGTTACTTAGACTAACAAAAGTTAATCATTTTGAATATTAATTTATATTGTAATAACTGTTTTAATTATAGTATCTATAAGTGTCGGTTTACCAAAAACACATTGTTTTATGGTGTTTATTATTTCTATTCAACTTTTACAATTTTATTGGATTCAATAATTATAATGAATTACAATTTTGCACGAGTAAATTGCTAAAGAAGTTATAATACGTCCAATGTAAATAGTCTTGAAAAGTTTCAAGCCAGCGAGTATAAGTTTCTCGATAGATTAAAACTTTAAAAGCTTATTGGAAATCCGAGAAACTACGCTACCACCCGCAGCCGATTCGAAAAAGCAATTTGATTTGACGGTTATCTCACCTCCTACGTTTATATTGAAACTTAGATAAATATTTACTTTATCGAGTCTAATTTGGCACGGAACCGGCCACCGTACTGTGAGATGCCTTCCTTTTGGCCGACGATGCTATAAGACATAAAACAAAAGATATCTATTAAATTTTTAGATCTTCTTTGTATTTTTTCAATTGTTACAAAATCGATTTAATCAACAATTATACGTGAAATTATATAAAATTTAATTTCACGATTATATACCTACATCGATACGCATAGCCGTATTTTCATAGTAAAATTAATTAGTTAAATATATTTAATAATTATTAAAACATTATCTTAATTAAATATTATTTTATTATGATACGTGTTCGACCGCCATCGTGTCCGTCGCCAGGTTTGATTCTCGCGTCGGGTATCGCCGCACACGTTTTCGTTTAGTTTTAGTTTACGTGTTACTACTAAGCACTTGTTAAGTAAATAAATAAAGACGTTTTAAAATAAACTATTCTACTAATCCTTGACTTAGTAACGTTTACGCAACCGTGAGATCTTTGGACGACATTCGTTTTCATTTTATAACTCTACGATATTAAAATCATAGTTATAAAATATTTTAATACTTTGAATATATTGTTACTTTAAAAATGGACCAAGCTGATAACTGTTTTAGTAATACATATTGTGGTGTAGATTTAAAATTAAAGTATGTAGATTGTTTTTTATCAAGATTAACTAATAGAGCGTCACCCATGCTACATATCACTCATATAAATCTTCCATCGGGTCGGCAAAAGAAAATGGACTCGACGATGTATTGTGTGAATAGATTTATACTTCCTCGCCAATAAATCTGGATAGAACGTTAGACTACGCAATAAATTGATTTTAATAACGATTCATTCATCGAATCGGAGCCGAGCGGCACAATTAGGTGTTTCCCGGGAACGGTCGCGTCAGAGCGGTTCGGCCGCCTGCGAACTGTCATTACAAAAATAGTGGGCCCAGAAAGGGTAGGCCAAGACATGGCCCATATGGACCCAGCCACGCGGCTAGTTATTTTAATTTCTTTCTTTTCGTTGTTGAAACACTCAGCGGTTATCTGATTGTCTTATGTTCGGATATCCATCATCTGTGGATTATACGAAGAACTTCGACGTTAAGAATTGAAATATTATACTAATATTCAGTGTTATCTTTTATTATATTAAAAATGCATTTATACAAAAAAGTTTATATTAATTTTATTTATAGTTCAGCGCCAAATAATATGTGTTTTTTAAATAATATATTAAATATATAGCGATTATTATTTATTGTTACTAATTTTAACAATATATTGATCATATAAATAATGACTATATAATAAATTGAAAGTCATAAGTATTGCAATAAAATGTCACAAACGATAAAATTTTATCCGATGTGTAACAATAAATCTTTACTTCAACGTGAACACAAATTAGACAAGCGTGACAAATAGACGCGGCAGAAATAGAAACGCTGACAGTGAAACAAACGTCGATCAGCCCCGACCTAATGGTTTCACATTCCATTTTTCATGTTAATTTAAAAATAGAGGTGCTTTTATAACGATATTGTAAGCAGCGGAACGGTGAATTTATAGAACGGAAGAAAGAAGAACACAGGAAATACAGGTATGATTGCCTTAATCTTTAGGAACTTTATGATCTATCCTAATTAATAAGGAAACGTTAAACGTTTACAGCTGAAAAAACTACTTAACAATATAATATTATATGAGAAGATGAAGCGCGTTTTGGAGAAGATTCCGTGTAGTTTCACTTGCTTAAAATTTAGACTACTGACTTAACGTGACATGCTTGAATTTCATGAAAATATAGAAATGTTAAATTAGTATGATCAAATAATTTTCAATTATTTTATAAATTTATGCTTTTGAGGTAAATTAGAATCACGTCTTATTTCTTTAACAATTAATCAAATAATTTAAAAAAGTCTGTCGTCGAAAATAAGATATTGTAAAAAACGGAATAATACTTGTATGTGTTTTGAGTAGGGACCCACTTTTATTTCACATTTGCCTCTTAACGTACTAAATATACCATACTTGTATTCAAGATAAAAAACTGTACTATTATTGCAGCTTTTGTAAGCCGTGGAATATAACTTTAATTCAATTTTTACAATGAGGCAACATTTTGATGTATTGTTGGTGGTCCCCGCGATTTTCAGGTAGCTCCGTCACACACGATTTAATATGTTGTCAAATTAACAGGTAGACTGTTTACCGGTCTTTTATAAGAACTTTATTGATCAGATGATCGCAAGAGAATATAATTGTGTTTTTTTTTTATGTTAAAATAATTTGGTACAACTTTTCTTACAGTATTGCAGTACGAAATTACGAACAGCTAGTTAATAAATATTGGTGCTGACAAATATTTGTATATATTTTATGTTATTGTTGGAGAAGAAAATTAATTCTAAATTTAATTTACATTTGATTTATGCGTCGCATTTCGTGATGAGGTATCTCACTGAGCAACGTTACTTATTTCACATCGTCATCGAAAAAGTAGAATAACCGGGATGTGACTTCGGTAAATTGATTTTAGAAATGTTTGGTGAAGGGTGGGTCTGAGGTATTTAAAGAACAATTAGTCGGCTGCTTCTCAGCCCTTAAGGCAAATATTAGCCTATTCCCGCCAACCCTCTTTTGGACCAATGCCGCCCTGGGCGTTCAGTGGAAACGGTTTATAACTCGATGTTTGCCCACTCCCCTTATGTACTCACTAATGTATTACTCTCCCCTTCTACGAGCTACGGCAATTAGCTCGAACTCGTTTACGTTTCGATATTATATAAAATTCCAAAAACGTCCACAACATTGATCGACATTTATAAACGTTTGCTACGAAACTATTGTATTTATAATTTTAGTAAAAAATTAAAATAAATATTGACTCATTTTGTATGTTTCATTAAAAATTTATAAAATAAAAACGAAATCTTTTGTAATGGCGCAGTGTGTCAAAGTCTGATTTAATTACGTTAGGTAGGTAAATATAAATTAGATTCAAAATGTAGAATTAGCTGCATTAGATCAAAAAAATATCCAACATGAAAGTCCATAAGCCTACATTAACTTATTTTATACATCTCAATATATGTTGTCAATGTCAAAACAACAGTTTAAGTGGACATAAATTTCATCCAGTAATCTTAAATATCGTTATTATGAGTTAAGCGATTTACAAACGAATAAATATGAATTTGTCGTATTTTTTGGGTACTTTATTTCAGATTAACCGAAAGATAATATTATGATTTGAACGCAAATACCATCGCATAAAATTGACTGAGTTATTAAAATAAACTTTACATACGCGATGTACAAAGTTATGTAGATATGTATATATATGTTTTTCTTACCTTCGTATATGTCTACATATACATACAAACGTAAGAAAATATAATATAATATAAGCAAATATAATGTACAACTCAATTTGATGATTTTTATCGTCGTATGGATTCAATAGTAGCATGTTAGTAATAAAAGTTTGGACTGCAGTGTGTGAAAATAATTGGTTCAAAGTTAACAGATAAAAAAATAACATTTTAAAAATATTTCTGACGGTCTCAGAAACTATGTTAGAGTACAATAGTAAAAATTAATATATTTCAATATACAAAATATCGTGTCAACCTTATTAAATAGAATGTCAGGAAAGTATTGGTTAATTGATAAAACCGCAGTGTAGCGGAAGGTGGCCACCAGAGCGCGCGTCGCCGGCGGTCTCGACCATACTTACAAAAATACCGAATGTAATTAAATGTAGATAACTTGCGCTTTATAGACGGCTGCGCGCGCGCCTGTGTTTGTTTAGTTTGTTATAGACGTGTTTTTACGCAATCTGGAAGTCGTAAATCGTGTACACCAAATTATGTCGTTTACAAAAATGAAGGGCACACCTTTCTGTTTCATTATTTACACTTTTCACTATAATATTATTCAAATGTAACATTTAACTACCCGATTCATTTATAGTAGACACTATTGCCATTAGTTTTCTACAAAAGTAATGTACATTATGTACTTGTTTTGGTACCTTAAAATTTTTGTATGTTTGCCATATATACGCCAATATGGACTCTATCACATACTATTTCTCGATCTTCCGATATCTAAATATAACCCGGGCATTTATTGTACAATAATCGTGAAAGCAACTAGAATTACACTTTCTATTCATTAAAGACTTCAACACAAAACACAATTACGTTGTATGTTCATGAAAAGTAAATTGTAAAAATATCGAAAATTACGGTATGTTTCTGCGGCGCGGTAATCATAACAAACCCGCGTTCAATGGCGCCAGGGTCGAGCTTACCGCTAACGACCGATCAATTTACCGCTGCTTCAGTTTTAAGTATTAGTCCCATATAAGTAAAAATATTTAATGGGTTCAACCTACCACTGAAAAATGTATACAATAATTTTAGTTTTTTTTTAAAGGGTATTCTAATTATGTCGTCTGTGGAAATACAGAAGAGCTAAATCTTCGAAATTTTGAATTGAAGCTTAAAGTGAATTTATTGAAACTCACTTCCCAATAGCACAGTTTTGGCACTTCAGCGTTTTTTCCTTACACTTACGATACGATGAAATTTATTTTTGATCGATGGTCACGGGAACCATACACAACCGATATTAGCCAATGGCACAGAAGGTACAATAGTGATCAAGAGTTTAATTAAACTTATATATATAGTATTGGATTCATCTTCATAGATAGGACGGCAATCCAATACGACCGGAAATAATTCAGTGGACCATGGACTCTACCTACTCCTGGATGTAAATCTGCTATGCCCTGAAACTGCTAAATCCCAAACTTCCGAAAAACTTTTCATTGGTCCTCTGTATTTGCAATTCTCAGCTAGTCAGTAGACCAATGAGGCAGCTCAACATTGTAATTATAACAACGTTGATAGAATGTAGATAACAAAGTCGGTATTGAAAATGTGAAAAAAATTAAAATGAATGGATAGTTTCAAAATGCGCAACTATTGTCAGTTGGGAATCGATCTCGCAGTGGCTAATGTGGCGAATAATCCACCTCGCGCTCCGACCCGCGGGACAATACCAAGCTCAATATAATCCGCAAAAACGAACAATATCACAATTACCAACACGCCATTGTTGTCTAAGGCTAAACTTCTTTTGTGCGTCTTAAAACATTGATATCAATAGTTAAAAATGTAGCAGCAATTTTTTTCATCTTTTAAACGCCGAGGAATATAACTTTAATTCAATTTTTTAACAATGAAGTAACATTTTGATGTATTGTTGGTGGTCCCTGCGCTTTTCAGGTAGCTCTATCACACACGATTGAATATGTTGTCAAATTAACAGGTAGACTATTACATTACTCACCGGTATTATTACAAACTTTATCACCTACATGATAGTATAAATGTTTTGTTTTTTTTATTGGTTTAATATATAAGTTATTTTATTTAGACAATTTATTACATATTTCCTTAATCGTCCTCCTTTTCATACTAAGTTTTCACTCCGCAAAATAATTTGTACAAAATGGCTGAATTTGACTATGCTCTATCAAAAAACTGTTTTTGTACGTTGACATTGCTGAAGCTGGTTAGACTTTAGGGGACCAAGAAAATGTATTAAAAATTGTATAATTTTAAGTCCAGGATAGTAAGTATGTTCCTATCTATTTTCTTAGAGTGGAGACTATTATTATAAATTACAAATTATCAAAAAACTATAGGTATTAGAGAAGCCATTTTCTCCAATTTAATATTGATACTTATTATTTTTATATTACATATAACACGAATATACACATTAGAAAATATTATCGTATCTAAATGACGTGTATCGAAAAATCGAACGAACAAGTACGTAATTTTGTTTATAATATTTATTACGTTTATTTGTTTCTCGACATATTTAATTAGTATTGTTTTAAATATGTCATTTAGATGATACTAATTAATAAAAATAATAATGTCGGCCGAAAGTCTCGAATATAGACCCATACTGTACGTGTCAGCGTGGCAGAGTTGTCTAAAAAATTGCAGAAAAAATAAAAGTTGACATGTCATTTTGACACCATTCATCCCGTCCGCTTGTCCCGGATTTTTTCTCTAAAATGATAAACAAAAGTAGTTTCTAAAGATTCTATTTCAACGCTTATAGAGTTTAAAATATACTTGCAAAATGCCTTTTTTTTCTTAAATACATTTCTTAATGAATCCCTACGGACACCATTCATGTTATTTGAAAAGTAAACAATAACTTTTGTTAAATAACAAATTACTTAGTTTTTTTTGTTGCTGTGAATTTTAGTATGGATAACAATTAGGATATTTTAAATAAATTACAAAATAAGAATTAATTGTAATAATCCAATAAGGTATTTACTAAAAGGAAAACTTTCCTTGATAGTTGCGTTAGATATAATGAGATATTCTTAAGTTTGATTATAAATCAAATCAAATCAAAATATACTTTATTCAAGTAGGCTTTTATAAACACTTTTGAATCGTCATTTAACAAACTATTTAAAGTAAAGCTACCACCAGTTCGGAATGTAGATTCTACCGAGAGGAACCGGCAAGAAACTCAGTAGTTAGGTATGTCTAGGTAGACTATATCAGCGTCGAAGAACAACAATGTGGTCAACAGTTCGTCACTAATTACACGCACACTAATAATATAGTATGACGTTTGACGAATGTCAAAAGTAGCCGTCACGCACACGAAGATAATAAAGTTAGCTCTGGCGCATACAATCATTTCTTTTGTAAAACTTTATCGAGAGATATAAATAATCTAAGGTAATGTAAGGTAAGGTAAAAAACAATTAATTTAATTTTTTTAAAAACCAAAATTAATTGTTAATTAAAAAATATACAATTGTAATAATATTTTAATTAAGAAATGTTTGAAGTTTAGGTTATAAAGATAACAAGTTATCGCGGATGGTGGGTCGCGGTACATTTGTCACGGGCGCCCGCGTGGACTCACAATGCGGGGATTAGTGCAGGTTTGTTCACTTTGTTCGCTTTTCACGGTTTGTTCAGAGCGCATGCAACGGAGGATCAGCGCTCACGCATCGGCGGCGCCGCGTTATCGCGCCACGCCACGGCCCGCAACCCCTTTCAATTTGATCCTCGATGCGGTTTTAATTCGAAACTGTCTGCGGATCAGCATATTTTGCGTCGTGGCCTTTGTGATGATGATGTTCAATTGAGTCCGCTGTTGATAAACGAGAATCATCCCCTCGAGCGTTTCGATTGAGGTGTAACTACTTAACTAGATTCTAATTTCGTTAGTAAGTTTTTTATAAATATATATATTAAATGAACAATTAATATTATTATATTCATAATTTAGAAAGTTATAATGAAAGTAAATTGTATTTGTACAATGTAATGAAAATATTCATATGTACTAATATATCGAATAACTTTTAATTTTTCTTTATGAATATAATTATGATTTAATAAGAATACTGTAGTATTATTTGTTTTTCGTTTTGCTACTAAATTGAACTGAAGTGTTATATATGAAATGGAAAAAAATACTCTATTAAAACGGACATCCGTATTGGATTTAAGAACCCGCCAATTTTCACACACTATAACGCTTCAGGCGGATACGTGAGATCAAATCTAACGACTTGGCGATCTGTCTGTCATCTTTTTTGATCAGATCAAACGGTTATAGCGGGTCATCAATTGTGACGTCTGAATTGATGACACCTGACTCAATACGCTATTGAATTATTACAGGATTACCACGAAATAGTTTTGCAAATAGCTTTTTTTAGAGGTTGTTCATTTATTTGAGAGTTTAGATATAGCATATAACCATAACCGTACTGCAGATTATAGTATTATAATGTTAAAAGCCTATTACATGTATATGTACCTACTAAGCTTTTAACATAACATTAGAGTAATATATTATAATAATTGAAATTTTCTTCAACTAATGGGGATATATTACGTATATATATAAGGTACAAGTTTGTTCAAAATCATTTGTCATTGATTTGTCAAATAAAATATTAATATTATTTAGGGTTGTCAGAATCACGAGAATTAACTATTTCTTTATAAACTCAAAGCATATTTGTTTCTAGAATCTGATTCTTTTTATAATAAATATTAAAGTGAATGGTTGCACTCCGCTACTCCTCTTGCAATTTTAGAAAAACGTTGAGTTGACATCTTAAGTTTCTTTAAAGCGTTCACATTAATAACTTCAAAGGCATTGTAATTAATTGAGCAATTCAGAAGAAAAAGGAGCTAACACTCAGACTCCTTCACGGGCTAACGGTTAACTGATATTATCGCGCATTTGCGCACACTTGCATTTTGCTCATTCAATTATATAAAGTGTTTTAACGACTTATGCGAAAACAATTCGAATTATAATATAATATTGTTTTATCAAAAGCATTCATACATTTATAAATTCAGTATATAATTATACTAGTGACATTTACATAGTGACATACCTACTTGATTGATGAAAATCTTATACTTATCTAAATTCCTTCTAGTCATAAACAGGGGTATAAGTTATAAGAAATGTTGTTTCCGAAGCAAATAGAGATATCTACGTTATTAAAATTTAACAAATATGTAGTCACTTTTTAATGCAAACCGAAATAAACAAAATTCATAAAACTAATATAGTCGTCTATATAAAATATAGGTATATAAAAAAAATGTTGCTAATGAAAGAAAATCTAGTACCTACAATATATTTTAAACACTTATTACTTATAGAAATTCTCGATCCATTTAATCGATTCGCCGTCGGCTTGAAGCAAACAGCTGCAATTTGGATTTAGCCTCCACGCCTAATTTCGGTCGGTAGACTTATTTTAACATTAAATACACACACACAAATATCCCCTGCGTAAACACATCTCCCCTAATATAGGTATCGGGTAAAAGAAGAGCTTATCTGTCTGAGTGTTTATTGAAATAACTGCGCTATTCGCAAAGTCATTGGTTAATTTTAATTATTTTTTTAACGAATATATTATTTATTAGTCCACATTTTATTTGATTGAACTTGTTTTTTACAACTTGTATAGTTTCTTTGAAAGTAATGAAGAATATTCCTTGATATAAGTCCGACTAGAATATAAAGTATCATGTAAATATTAACATTATATATAAATAATATGAGTAATGTAATAAGTTTATTATACAATTGCTATAAACAAAATTACTATTTATAATTATTTGCTTCGTAACCCGACGATTCCTTGACCAGTCATACCCATTTCAAAAGCAGCGCATTAAGGCCGATATAGAATTCCTAATACCGTTAAAGGCAAAAATTGATATTTCATATCTTGTGTTAGATCAGTGCAGCCACATCGGAGCAATGTGGCGAGCACATGGAGGACAGGACGTAATCCAATGTACAACAATTTTTAACCTCAGCCCGAACAAGTGTCCGCTGGCCACGTCACGTCATCAATCCGTAGCCCTAACTATAACCAAAATACTTTAGTATGAACCAAATGGTCACGTATTAATACCTAAATGAAAATTGTACATTATTTTTTGTTTATAAATTTCGTAACATTTTGAATTCAAGGTATTTATTTATACTTTGTTATTCAATGTTAAGTATACAGTATGAACGTGGAACTATAATAAGTAAAAAAAAGTCATACATCCCCCGCAGTTTCAATATCATAATTTTAGACAGTTAAAATTTTTTTCATACCTTTTTCATCTAATAATCAATATATGTATTACAGTCATTTATATTGTCCGTAGCTAAGCTAAGCTAAGCACATTGCATACAATTAGGACATAGTAAGTACTAATGCGTTGACTCGCATATTTTTGAAAACAAGAAGGATAAAATAATTAAAAGCGGAACCTCACAGCGAGAAACTTAAGAAGGATTTCCTAGACGGTATGTATAATATACAAGACAAACACAGCGGTGTCGAGTCACTCTCGGGTTCTGACACCACTTTATTTGTCTAACTACTTTCAGAAATAAATAATATTTTTATTTATTAATATTTCTTAATAAAGCTATACCTAATGTTGTTTATTCTTAAATAATGTTTCTTCTTACGCTAAATAATGTTTTGCTTTTAGTTAACGGTATGATACACTTTCTGCAGCCACGAAAACTTTTCTGTTTTATAAAAACATATAAAAATGTAGTGAAAATTAAATTTTAAGTAATACCATTATTAGGTACAGAGTAATATTTGTATCTGTAGTCAAATTGTTCAGAGTTTTCGATAAATACTTTAATACAAATAATAATTTGTAAAGAAAAAGATTAGCTTTACAATATACAGATAGGTGCTGTAAGATCGTAGCTATGTAAATCATCTTCAATTGAATAATGCGAAAAGTAATGTCTATACTTTTATTTATGAATTAAATTTTTTTTAAATTGTATTTTAGTTACTCTGAAAACGGATCGAGGTAAATATATAAAGATATATTTTTATACTAACAAAATATGTATTTTGTCTCTAGTTTTTACTTTATAGTCTATTGTAAAGAAATCAATTTGCGATAATACGAGAGCGATCTTTGGTTCTAATTGTAGGTACAACAGTATGTATGATATCTTGAACATAATTTTTTTTCAATAAAAATTATAGAAATAATCTTCTTCCAATAAGGTCTTGCATTAATGGTACTTAAAGTATAACTTATAAATTAGGTACTCATTGCTGTATAGTTCATTACATATGATTAAACCCCTGTTAAGGCAAAAACTTTAATTCCTAAAATGTTTTAGAACATTAACTTGAATATTTATATCTTAACCAGTTTTTAAATAGTGTTGTCCAATGGTTGCGGTAATCTATGTTATAAATATGTATAAGGAAAAAATGTATGATGATTTCTACTCCCATAAACAAAAAAGCTTAATTTAAATTATAATTCATTACAAAAAATAAAATCGTTTGACAAGCAAAGGTTTTGTTAGTTGTTAAATCAGCTGTACCTACGTGGGTATGTCAACGTTACATAATATGTTCGGAGTTCCTAAATGTTAGGAGTCTCTAAGCGCTTGAACCGATTACGATGAATTTTTTTGTTTGTATTCAAATCGGTTCTTGGGTGGTTAAATATGAAAATGACAGTCGTAGCTTCCATCGGGAAGTTGATAAAATTCTCGTTTCACCCGGACGAAGTCGGGACGACTACGGGACGCCTTAATCACTTTCGGTATAGTTCAAAATCAAAGTTATATATCAAACAAACCTATACCTGATTAATACATCAATTAAACCAACATGATCACAGTTATAATTAACGCAGACACCATTTCAATAACAGTTAAAGGTGATGGCGCCAATTCTCAAATCGCAATTTTTCAAAATGGATCGAACTTTCGGAGACTTAAACGACTGTTCCTCAAAGTTTTTATGAAAATAAAAACAACCGGTTACTATGCTTTACAAATCCATGGCATTATTTTTTATAACCACTGAGCATACGTCTTGAAATGTATATAGGTATCAGATATTTTTAATATATGTACATTCAAAATAATAAATTTGGGTCATCTACAGAAAATTTGCATATAATCAATATTTTATTGAAAGGCCTTTGGTACAAATTTATAATTTATTTTACACACACACCATTCAAATATAAAAAATCGTTTTTATGAGATAAGACGTAGCTCTAGAATTTCGCTCTCAAACATGAAATTGTCTCTCCTCGAGAGTCATTAGTATCCTGTATATATTTTTAATCATGTACTACGTTTGCGTAATCACTGTTAACTAATCACTTCTTTTATGTAAAAATGACGTTCCCATTGAAATTGTGTTCAACAAAATTTTATGAATGGAGGGCGTGCTTAATTTCGAGACACAACGATTAAATCTTCGAGCAATCTGATGCGCAAACATTGTCACTCCGCATTCCCGTCATCTCCGAGCCACCACGTAGGCGTCGATGAGGCCCACACCGATTTCAATGGGCCTCGAACAATGCTCGTCACTTGTCGCCTACCAAATCTGGTCAGTTTTGACATGTCGTCATGTTTTTATTAACGCCCGTTGTCAATAGTTCCACGGTGATTTCACGGCCGAGGGACTGCCCAATTTGCGACAATAGAGCGTACTTCTAATTCCTATTGTAGTGGTTACGAATTTACGAGTCAGTGTTATTGCGACGTACCTCACAATGAGGATTAAGATTAATTTTTTCAAATGACTTTAGTGTTCCGGTGATAGGAAAGACGTTGTTCTCCCTTATCCGATACGACTTCCTCTAGTGGTACTTTTCTAGATAGTAAAGTATGTCACAGTGTTGTTAACTATGTCTATCAAGTTAAGATCTTTAAAGAGTGCTAACAAGTATACAATGTACGACTTCGAATGTATTATAATACAAATATTTAATTATCTTTTCATAATATAGACGTCTTCTCTTATAAACATAAGTAGTTTTTTTAATATATTTTTAATTTTAACCTTATCTAGACAAATATAACATAGATAACGTATTATTTTTGATGCGTACGGGTACTTAATACTGTAATTAATACATATATTTGTTCCCATTCACAATTCCATTAACACATAAGGAATAGCTCTTTCTGAGGCGCGCTCTACTTGAGTTTTTAATTTCCAATGTTTACACAGCCGATAGGATGATGACTTAACGTTTCGTGACAGTTTCTGATCTACAAAACGGCCAATAAAAGCTCCTATTGTTGTGCTTTATAAAATATAAAAAAAAAACATTTATTTGTTTAGGAACCTCAAAACTATTTTAAGATCACGTTGCAAATTCTTCTTTTATTACTATAGGCATAAGATCGAAAATTACAAAATAAAGTGCAAAAAGTAGCGATTTATGAATTGAATGTGAATGACGTGAAGTACAACAGCCATGTTGTTGGGAGACCCCCCGGGATGTGATGATACAAATCGAATTAGAGGTATTATCAAGCGTAAAATATAATTGATTATGATTTTATACATCTACCTACTTACCCATAATTTCAGTATAGGTATGTAGTTACTTTATAAAACACATTATTAATATTCAATGTATTTTTGTAATAATTAACTTGAATTACGTTTTATAAAATAATATGTATTTTATAAATTGAAGTATAGATTACATACCTATACATAGTGTATGAGTTTTATCGGTAGGTATATAAGTATGGTATAAGGTCGGCAGCCAGGGGTTGACGCATGCGTCTTTCGAGTAACATTATTGAACGCTTTCGCTTCCCTTCTCTTGTTCTTTAGATTGCATTATGGATGTACTACCTACACAAAGATATAATTCGTATATGCAAGGCGATATGCGATAATAATATGAACATTACGATCTCTATATATGTATTGTTCGCTTTTTTATAATAAATCAAAATAAAGTTCAAGCTACAACTATGAGGACTTAATTTAATTTTCATGTTAAATTATCAAAGCGTTATTACGTATAAATTATAAAAATATTCAGTGAGAATCTTTAATATTCTGCAATCCATTTTGTAATGCATAATCGTTACATATATTTCAAAGGTACCTTAACATATTATCTTAGTATATATCCACACTAAGTCGTGTTGAGGGTAATTTCATACAATAACAGTGCAGGCTCACCTACCGTCAAACGTGCTTTGTCATGAAGAGAATTCGTGCGAGTGTCCGCTCGTCACTAGTCAACGCGATGTACAATTAAAGAGTAAATGTAAAGTAAATACTACACATTTATTGTCGATTTAATCCATGACATTCGAAATAGAGTACCCACAGAATATAGGCAAAGTAATTTGAATCATTTGTAACATATTATAAGGGCGTTTTTTGAAAGACAGCATTGTCGCTGCGTCACTCGTTACGGCCCACGTTAAAATATAAAACCTGCGGCTTGAGAACGTCGATGCTAAATATTTTTTATTGGAAGAGTGACTATTTAAACATTTCGGAAATGATCTAGTACTACATATATTTCAATATACAAATGTTTTTAAACATTCATATTAGATACATGAGTAATTATAATAATTATTACATGGTTAGGTACTGAAGTATCGTGTGTGGCCGAAATACGGCCAATTTTGTTGCCGTACCTTCAGACCAACATAAGTATAATTCCACTCGGGTTATATGAAGAAAGAAAATTTTAAACGTAGCATGTATTACTTTTTGCATAAACAACCTAGACCATAAGTAGATGTATATATGTATACACTTCTTACCTATTTTTTAAAACTTCTTGTTTTTTTGACTACGTGCCTAATTGTTACACTTACTTTCTATCACGAAATGACTGTTTCACGTAAAAGGAACATCTCAATAAAAGGCGGAAAATTGAATATTGAATTTAATCGGACTGCAAAGTATTGAGCATAATTAGATATCGATTCAGCGTTAAGTGGATTCCTTGAGGCGGTGCAGAGTTGAGCCACAGATGACCGCGGGCTTGAGAACCCTCAGAATATTAATAATGCGATATTCAATAAACGTTCAAACTTCACCTCGCCTTTGTTAAGATTATACTATGCTTACAAAGCAGATTAATTGTATAAATAATATTGATAACAGATTGCTTTGGAAATTTTAAGTAGCGTCTATGTTACATCCGCTATCGTTACTGTCTTTAGAGGTTTTATTCAATATTAATCTTACACGTTTCAGCATTTATGAACAACATTAATAACTTTATAATATGTGAATTTTATTATCTCTTTTGAGATCTGAAATTACCATACAATTGAAATTCTGTTAGTGCATTCGAAGGCTATTTTTTTTATACAGGCAGCTTAAAAATCTTAACTCGAAATAGTCGACAGAGAATTGTTGGTCTACAAGCTTGTAAGCAGCCATCTTAAAAATGGGTAAATTTTGTTTTTCCGCGACCGTTCCATTCTCCGACATGATACGAGAATTCCGATTATATACGTTTTTGTTGCTTATTATGTTGAACAATTTAAGACATACAACATGTTCACCTATCTTGAATCATTGTTGAGATATCGAATGGAAAAATAATTTATATATATTTTTTGTATCTACTATAATTAAAAGCCCGTATAATGTGTGACGGAAGAATATAGATGGTGTAGAAATATATGAATCTTTGTAGGAGAATGCTTGTAGGTTATTTCATGAGACTGCTATAATTTAAAAAAAAAAAAGTAGGTAACAATAGTCTTACTTAAAGAAAAGTAATTAAAGATTACATATTTTAGCTCGAATTTAAAATAATTTTATTGAATTAAATTAATACATTTCAGACACATTTTGTTTACTGAAATCCCTATCAAAATTAAGCAAATCGTTATTATGAGATAAATGTTAGTAGAGCGACGCGCGTGCAGCCGTAGTACGTTAATTTATTTGTTTAAAGTTAACTCAGCTGAAGTGTTCGAAGGTTGGAGGAAACAAAAGCACTCAAACGGCTTCATGCCATTTCGCCTGCGTACAAGCGACTCACTAAAAACGGAACGCGGGGATACATCGGTTTACTTTTGGTTAAGAATTTGTTATTGTAAGCCATATGGGCGCAGGGCGGCGGCGCAGCGCGGGATTTTTTCTGTTACGACGAATTTACAGCCATGGTTAAACAATAGGACACATGCTTACGTGGCGGTCCATCTGTGACGTGCAAGACCTTCGGAGCTATTGTTAGGTCATGTTTGACCCGAAGCACTCTCTGCACTCTACAGATGGTTATGATATTTTAATAGACGATATAGGATGCCGTATCGACTTTGTATACTTATAATATTCATTGGAATAGTAAAGTAACGTATATTTATTATAAGTACATTTTAACAAAAGTATATTCACAAGTGAAATAAAACACTGCTTTTTAATTTTTGGTATCTCTTATATTATGCATATATTTTTGATTAACATTAGTAATTTTATTTTTAAGATAGGATAGTGTTTAAATAAATTCTTATTTGAATTGTGAGCAATTATTCATCTTCTTATCTCTGCTCAGCTCATAACTGTTTTAGATGGAAGTCTGTTCCATTTAATTACATTTTTGTTTACAATATTCTATTTATTTTTTATAAAAAGTCACTTTAAATTAAATTTGACACTGAATCGCGATAGAAATTTATATTTTGCTACGTATATGTTCTTTTGGATATACTAATGTCACTAATGTCTGGTTTATTGTTTTATTATCCTAAGAAATCAAGTAGAGACGTAGGAATAGGTTGACAAAACATTCCCTGAATTAACTTTCATAATAAATAATATAAGACTGTTAAGTCCTTGTATAACACCAAGGCGTACTATAGTTATATTAGTTGAATATTTTTATGTGATTGTGCGCTTGAATCGCGGATACACGATAATTATGCAACTAATGCAACCAACTTTGATGAAGTTTTTTTTTTATATTATATACTAACGCTCCGTCCCAGTACTAATGTATTTAATATCTGTATATGTATGTATGTATGTGTGTTAATTTCAGAAAATAATATGTTTAATTATGGTATGTAATAATAAAACAGGAGTCAAGCTCTCTGTTGCAATAAATGATCTATCTTCTAATATCTCTGAAATTACTTGTTCAAATTGCAAAATATAAAATATTATTATTTTTACAAAAAATGTTTAATTTTCATTATAAATGCGAAAGTAACTCTGTCCGTTACCTCCTCACGCTTAAACTGCTGAACCGATTTAGATGAAATTTGGTATGGAGGTAGTTTGAGTCCCGGGGAAGGACATAGGATACTTTTATAATACTCTCTTTGATGGAGTTAAATGGGGGTGACAGTTTGTGTGCTATAGGTAAAGTTATATAAATTTCATGCGAGTAAAGCCGCAGGTTCAGCTAGTACGGTTTGATGTTAATATATTTTTTAAAGTAACTATTGTATGAAAACTAAACTGAACTTAAGTGTATATAAAAATTCAATATATCTTTATTTAACAAATTATACGTCTTAATGTTCTAATATCTATAAGTCTACTTAAGATGTCTGAGAGTGAATGAAAGTGATTGAGACGTGCAGACGCGAATGTGCATTTTGTGTCATTAAAATAATGTGATTAAATTACTTGTTTGTAATTGTCGAGTTGAGTTAAATATATATATTTTTTTATGAATTATAGTGACGAAACATAAATATACCATCAAACACTATGTCTTATACGTACACATTCAGAAGTTTTCATTCTGTCCCATACGTCCTCGTATACTTTAGATAGATGTCATGTAGTGTCATGTAGAACTTTATGAAACCGCATAAGTTTTCTACAATATGCTTTATGACCCGGTTTCGTTATTTGAATCTCATATTGTCTGTGAGCTTATATTTATATTGCAATGTTTGTTGTTAGTTTAGTTTCGGCAAATCTTGCAATGACCCCTCGCTCTATGATGGATAACAAAGTGGCTCCACAATACATCACGGAGCAAGAAATGGAGATAGACCTCGTCGGCTGAGTGCCAAAAGTGCTCTAGGGCTGGACGGAATTCCATGTTCTGCAAGACGCACTGGGACTGTTTTTCCAGCGGGCAGTGTCTCTCCAGCAAAAGTCATGAAAGGCAAGATTATCCTGCTGCCGAAGGAGGGTCGTCCACTAGACGAGCAAACTCTTCGAGCAAATCCTCACTGGCCATCTCATTCAGCACCGAGGGGAATGGGCCCTGAAGACTCCGACTCCATGGCAGTGACCAGAAGGGATGTGGTTCTGGCGGTACCACTAGACACCGCAACCGCCTTTAACTGTCTTCCCTGGAGTGCCTTCCTACCTTAGGGGGCTGTTGGGGCTCACCTTCAGGGCTGGTGGTTCCGTGTGAGGAAGCTGCAGCGTTTCACAGGGGTCATTTCCCAGCCCAATCCCCTGGAACGTGTCGGCGTTAACTGGCTTCTTCGAGCACACGTCTGTTTAGAGTCTGCATCTCAAAAACGCAGGCTCTCTTGTTCCATGGACCCGTCGGCTTTTTTTATCAACATCCAGGGAGCGGTGATAAAAGTAAAGGCCCGGATGAGTTATCTAGGCCTGATGGTGGGAAGATGGAGCTGCAAACAATATTTTGTCCAACTGGGCCCAAAGCTCTTAAACGCTGCTGCTGCCTTGTGCCGACTTATACCCAACGTGGGAGAGTCGGAACCTTGCACACAAGTCACATCTGTATCTCTGTGTGCAATTCAGACATACATTATTTGTAAAAATATGAAGCTATTATTTATTCTCTCTTACGTTACTTTATTTCTTCGGATATGCATATAAAAATGTATACTCACCTCAGTACGCGATTGTGAGATACCACAAAGGGAAACGCCTCGTTGACTATAATAAATAATCAATATTAACATTTTATGAATATTCTTAACAAAATAATGTATCCCTACAAAAAAAATTAAAAAATTTACGACTGACATATGATGTAAATTCTTAAAAATAGCAGACTGTACATATTTTTCAAGTTTAGGGGAAATGTACAAAAGAGCAAAATACTTAAAAATCGTTACCTTCAAAATATTATATTTTATTTGCAGCGTTTTTTTAAATCTATATCTATATATAAAAGCGAAATACCACTCACTGATTAATCACGAAATCTCAGAAACTATAATACATACAAACCAAATTTCAAGTTTGTTTGTCAAACACAAACTTTTAAGCCCCCTTTTTACATCCTTAAAGGTAAAAGGGGGTTTTAAAAGTTAAAGGAACCTACTTGCCAAATTTCAAACAAGTAGGTTCCTCATAGGGTGTAGACATCGGATTTTACGAAAATCCACCTTTGAGGGGGTAAAAAAGTTTGTGTTTTATAAATTTGGCGTGAGTAACGCCGCAGGTTCAGCTAGTCTTACATGAAGTGATATAGTAAAAGGTACTCTGATCATTTTTAATAATTTATGTTAAATATATGTCGCAGCGTCAGATAATTAAATATTTTGATTGTAATCTCTTAGTTTTGAGATTTGTTTCTGGATGGCCAGTGAGGTCAATTGCTCTTTGTCACGTTAGAAAAACATAAAATGTAAGTTGTCAAGAAAAATAAGATAGATGTTGTCGCGGCCAATGAAATATTTTAAAAATCAACATACGATAATCCAGCTATCGATTTGTTGTATTATTTGTGAATATGTATGACGAAGTTGGTGACCTCGAACCAAACAATCTTGCCGGCTCTCCATCATATATATATTTATATATATCTTACAATTGATCTCATATTACGAAAATACGAAAACTTTAGTAGTGATTGCCAATTTATATAGTCACTACTTAAAAAGTACTTTATGCGTGCACCTATGCACCTATGATGTAAAAAAATACATATATAGGTAGGAAAAAAACATTACAAATACAAATTTTATTCTTGTTTTAGCATCAGCATATTATTTCTACCATTAAACTAATAAATGTCCGAATCAAATCCCACTCCGTCCATCCGTTCCGGATATCGTTTGATTGAAGCTTTGTTACGCATACCTCGATGAACTCTTCCCTTTCTTATATTCCCATTTCTTAGCTGTGCAGGCGTTATATTGAGTAAGGAATTATTCAAGCCTTTTAGATATGAAGGTTTCTTTGTGCTACGCGTACTAGCTTTGGCCTCCCACTCCTCTAAGGTCTCCACTAGAACTACCACCTCCATAGATATTTTTTGGATTTCTTTCATATTTACTATAAGCTGTATAAAAAAAGATGTCTATTAATTATAATATATCTTTTACAAAAAAAAAAATATTAAACTGTAGTTTATTCAGGTGGTTTTTTCTTTGTCGTGATGATGCACTGATTTTCGGAGAATTGGGAAAACATGCTTTCTAATAATAACTAGAGTGCTAAGAACAAACAAGGTATTAAATAATTGTTTATTATATATGTGTTTCGAGCGTCAAAGGAGATCACAGACCAACCAAATCGGCATATATTTTTAACATTTTACAAGTATATTACGAAGTGATTTCTGAGTTCTTACAAAGGGCCCACTGCTGAGCAAATTCACGTAATTTAAGATAAGGGAGCTGACTAGTTATAGCAGGGGTAAGTAGAATTGGACGAGACCTCACCCTGTGAGCAATCATGTCGGCTTTGTGTGGAGAGACGTAGTCTCCTTCCGTAAGACCCTGTGATTCAGAACAGGATCGAGAACGGGAAAGAAGAATCAAGCTCGGTTGAGACGACGAAGGGATCACTTGGGCCGCCCCAGCTCCAACCTGGGGTTGGAGCTGGGGTCCAACCCTGGGTTAAAAGATGGATTGTAACCTTGGGAACGTAGACGCTTGAGGTGGGGACATTGCGTTTACTCTTTCAGTTCCGAGGAGGAGGCACGTGCTGCCGTATACACTAGCGAGGAGTATGGGGGGTGAGATCACCGTCGCTCCCTGAAGTGAGTTGGAGAGCTGGAGCTCGACGGAACACAGTTTACCGGGTACCTTTCTGAACGTTTCCACTGCTTGAAAAAGTGGTAAGCAGTAACGCTCCAATGCCTTTTTCCACGAGGACCATAGAATTTCGATTTTTTTTAACCTGAACCCTATATTATGCGCTACTTTACATTAACCAAGCAATTATGCCGATGAACAAAAAAAATAAAATCGAATTTTTCTTCTTCCAAAATTTGACCTCTTGCAAAAACTTTTCACTAAAATAACAGATATACTGCAAAAGCAAGCTTTGAAAAAGGAATATGAACCGATCGTAGGTAAAAATATAAAGGAAAGTGGAAAATGCTACATGTGAAAACCTTTAAAAATATTTTTTTTTTAAATGCTAATCAAATAGTCTAATCTTTTACGATTAAAAAAAGTTGTTTATTCAAAAAATATGTGTTACCACGCTTACCACTGCTTGCCTAATGTATGTAATTATCGCTGAGGATAACCATTTTTTCGACAAATTTAGTTCAAATGGTCTAAACAAAGAGTTAATCCTTATTAAAAGTAATACCACATTCATTTTAAATTGCATATACTTATGAATTTGAAAACAAAAAGCTGGATGGCCTACCCAGGATTAGCCGGCAAGACTCAGTAAAATATTTTTTTTAGTAGCCGTGCACTCTGTGGACACATTCGTTAAGGTTTCAAAACTCAAAATTTTAGTTCTAGTAGTAATTAGTCCCATAGTACTTCGCAAAAATAATATCCGTATAGATATTTCGATTATTAAAAGTTTGAGGCAGTAGGAGACGGCAATCTTCCCTAGGGAGGCCTGGATTTTAATAAAACGAAAAGTAATTCTAATTTATCATCCTCCTGCCCTTTTCCCGATTTTATTTGGAGTCGGCGGTTTGTCTTTTTCACAAGTAACATTCTTTCTAACCATATAATTATCCATCCATCCTTTCTTTAGTCGTCCCCTACCTCAACATCCCACCACATCCATGCTCAAGACCTTCCTCACAACCCATGTTGTGTTACCATTAACATGCCCATAACAAAAAGAATTTCTTGACAAACAAAAAATTCCATCAAGCTATAATATTCATTATTCACAAGAAAACTATAAATAAAAGAATCAGTAGAATTGTTCCTAATTAGTATCGATCCATTCAGGCACGAAGGCGCGTTCCGTCATGTTAAATTATCGGCCTTTTAACATAATAAACTTAACAAATATAATCTTATTTATATTTTTTGCTGTCTTTACTCTTAGTCATCACGCGAACACTAAGAGGTAAGCACAGCGTTACTCATACTAATCAACGCCGATAATAATTTAACATGGTGGGGCGCGCCTTCGTGTGTGAATCGATCTTTATTATTAACCTTATTGTGGGTATGGATATGGTGCTTTTCGTTTGATAGTATGTACACTCTAGTCATTCTTGCAAATTTACTCCTTATGGTGTATATTAATCGACCGATATCATAGGTAGGAAAATGTTTGTAATAATCCTTCATATAGTCGACTCTCTGAACGTTTCGTATTATGCTTAACACCAGATCTCTATTCATGTGGATAAGTTTCATTTTCATTCTTGTAATTGAGTCACCTACGTATACTGTATCGCTTTTATGAAAAAAATCTACAATAAAAAAAAACAATATTATTGTATGTTCGTTTTACTAATCTTCTACGTTTCAGGAAGGCCTTAAAAATATTAAAATATTTTACCCACACAATAGTCCCAGAATAACAAAATTCAATGCAGAAGACATATTTTAAAATTTTATTGTGTCTAATTTTAGGAACCAAATGAAAATGTTTAATCTGTTTACAGTTCAAATTCTCAATAATTAAGTATATAATTTTTTTATTGCAGTTTAATTTTAAACGCGATAAATTTTAATTAAGAATATGCTAATATGCTCTGTGTTTTCACATGGATTTTAACTACTTATCAAAATAATTAAAAAAAATTCACAATTTTTTCTAATATCGTAAACATTAACTTTTGACTTTATTTGTAAACGTAGGTTTCTATATTTTAGGTTAATTTAATATCTGTGTATTATACATACAGCTTTGATCAAAATCTGAGTCAGGTTGAAGTAAAAATTATGTAACGTAGAAAGAGAAAATACTTAAAAAGGTATATATCGTATTCATAATTGATCATTATTCTTTAGTTAGACTTAGGTATAAGGTATCTATAACTTGGTTAAATAAATGTAGCTACAATAAATTAACTTTCTATAAATATGAAATTAATCGTAGTAAGTAGGTAATAAGTATAATATTTATTTACGAAAAGGAACAGGAATTATAGCGATCATATTCACGTTTCGAAATTTTAAATATGAAAGCCTAAGAGTATCCTGTGTGATAAAGTGTACTTAATATACATCGTTATATACGTTCAACTTGCAGGTAAATGAGTCATCTACCCAGATACGTATATAGCGTACCCCGAAATTGAATTGTTGAAAACCATTGTGGTTAGAGACTAGGGGTTGTTACAAAAGTCGAGTGGGGCGGGAAGTAGAATTAGCCAGCGCCGCCCCTTTTGTGTTCCTCTATCCCTCTCTTGCATGCTAGTATTGATTTTAGACTTCCACTTCCATTCACACGACAAGAGAATTGCTCTCTAGAGCGGTAGTAAGTAAAAATCTTTTACGACTTAGACTCAGTTAACTAAGACAGGTAACTATTACGATGATAATATATAGATATGAATGTGTATTCATAGAATAAATTTAATTCAATTGAAAGTAGACGTAATTATAACTCTTATAGGTATCCTATCCGCTATGCCAAAAAACATTTTATTCTTCAACAGACCATTTTAAGTTCAATTCGACTGTGAAAATAATCTCGATGAAAATTGTTAGTTAATATATATCTTTATTCGTATATAACATTATAATGATTATGATGCCAAAAAGCGTTAATATGTTTGAAGGCAAACTAAAAGTTACTTGCATCCGTTTCAACCCCTGCACACCAGGGTAAAATTTTAATAGATCAATTTAAATTCATAAATTCAGCGAGCGCTTTTCACCGGCTCCTAAAATTCAATGACGGTCCGTGTTCATGTGATACCCGCCTATAAAGAGCCGTCGCCATTTACATTTTAATTAAAGCCTAAGGGGATGCACCGGATAATTTCCAAATGGATTAATTGTGTTCCCGGTGGCACCGGACGTGACAGGGTGATAAAATTTACAGAATGTACTTATTATCTCACCCGTTTAGTCTTTGTTGAGTTACAGTGATAAAGATGTTTTGTGTTATGAACAAAGGAATAATTCTTGGCGATATTTTTATCATAGATGTTTTTGTAGGCTACTTTTTCTATTATCCATATTTTATATTATATTATTGTCATTTAGGTCCATGTCGTGGGGTTAAGCTGGGGTTTTACTGGGATTTGACAGTCCTGGAGCTTGAATTCTATATAATCACAAGCATTCTATATTTTAAAGCAGGCAAAACAGTTTCTATGAAATCCATCATGCGCCCTGCATGACGCGTAAACGGACTAATGGACAACATATCGTGAACGAAAGTTGAATTTATGAAATAATATCTTACATTATAGTTACTTCCTTAAAGTTGCAATTTAAGTAAAATGTTAATTTTTGTAGATGTTACAGACTTGATGTTAATAATGTTTATCTTCATTAAGGGAAATTTCTCGAAATTCTGTATGAAACTCAGAAAATAATATACTGTGTCATTCTGTATTCCGTTTCCTTCAAAATAAATTAATTTGCGAGACGGGCTAAGATAGTGCATATATATATATTTATGCAAAACAGTTGACATTATTGCGATAATTGACAGGAAAAATCGTGTCGCAAGAGAGCTTCGATGGAGGAAAATAAATTATTTTATTTTATTTTTTATCAGTTCTGATATTTATAATAGATTTTATTATAAAGAGAATACTGACATGGAATCTACTCCTCGGGTTAGTAACATTCTATTATTTATTAAATGTATTAATAAGAATTGTCATGCTTAATTATAAGTATATACCTATGTATAACTTCATGAACAAATGAAGGATATTGTGTTAATAAGTATATTATTTTATATTACCAGCCCAAAATTCAAGGGCAAGGCCATGGATATAGGTGTATTATTTTAAATTATGATTTGAGTAGAATTGATACCGCAGATAAACACCGTTGAGATCTAAGTTTCTCTCTTTATATCTACGTGCTTAAAACTTATTTGTTGCCTCATCATAATTTTACTATAACTATATATTCACATATATAGCTAGATAATAATCATAAATCTTACATAATAATACGACAAACTATTCCAACGAATTTTAAACTACCTGACTACATCCGGCGTCGGCGACAGCCTGTCTGTCGTGATACTCGAAAAAATCATCTGTAGAGCATCCCAAAGCATTGAGCAAACTACTAATGTCAATTTTAAAACAATACACACTTATAAAATGATAGTAAACATAGGAATATCAACTTTATTTTTAAAAGCGTAACAAATATGAATGGGTCTCTATGTCGCTACGCACGTCGTAATTTATGGATAAAAGGCACGTCATGGGCGGACAGTAGCGTTTCGAATGTCACACTACATTAATTATGTCTCATCAAGTTTTTATAAATTCTCATTAGACTTTTTTTTGCTATTTTAGACCTTGTGTCAATAGGAAAAAGAATGTTCGTTGTTATCAATTCTTATGAGCTGTTGAAATCTTTCATCGTGCGTTCCATTCCTATTACTTATGTTCCGCAAGCTTAGTAATAAATGGCCCATTTGATCCCGGGAAAAGAAATCGAATGGCCGGAACTGTTAAATGTTTATAATCTGTGTCAACAAACATTAAGTCGATTTTTTTATTTTAAAATCTCCGTCAACTTACCGACCTAGTGCAAAGTTTTCGCTTTTATTACTTTCTTGACACAAATAGATATTTAAAATAGATATACTTATTAAAAATAAATATTCATGTCACTTAAGTATCAATACATACATTTTATATACTTATAATATAAAACTCAATTTTTTCTATTGATAAAGTTTATTATTAATACCTATTAATTTATCCTATACCTAATTTCAAGAGTCAATTTCAAGTATGATGGATTATCTGAAAACATGAAACTCAAGAAGAATAATTATAGTGAGTGAACGATCAAGATCCAGCAAAGGACAAGGGCTTATGATTCGTAATAACCCGACCCAACATCACAGGTGTTTTAAACTGTAATATTTTTAAGAAATTTAGTTTTACCTCATAGTATATTTTAAATTTATGATATTAAATTGATAATTATCTATCTCGATGCGGCACTGTATTAATAAATCGCACCGCTCACCTCTGGACTTCGCCTTGATACATTTGTAATATCAACCTCCACAAAGTCTTCGACATCGATTTGATCGCGAAACATCTCAAAATACTTTCCACGGCGGCGTCCTTTGAGAGAGTTAAACAGCATAGCAACCCGTTGATAGCGCGAGCATGCCAATAGGGAGGGAGGTGCCCTCAGTGGTAATCTGCCAAATAGACTCAGGCGTCCTATGCACGTCCTGAACGACGAAGACGATAGCTTCACTATCGCAAAACGGGTTGTTATAAATGGGTTGTAGGGAAAAATACACTACACAACTCACACTCACAGCGTTTCCGCCGGCGGAAATGAGGACCCATGTTAGTGACGTCATGAAGGCCGTGACATCAGATTCAATCAGTGTTCAATTCAAGTGTTCACACCCCAACGACTACGTTCTGAGCCGAGGTGCGATTTCATAGGAGACACCCTCAGGACGAACGTCACTCTGGAGCTCGAAAGGATTCAATTTCAAGGCTGAGTCTTGCACTCGCCACAACGTCTGGTGACGTTGTAAAGGCCAGTAGGGCCAACAGCAATACATCATTCAGTGAAAAAAAAACCTCTGGAAACCTTTTTTAGAGTAGCAGTAGTATTCATAGCTGTATTAGAGTGCATAATTAATAACCTCACTTAACATATCCTATTTTATTTCAATATGTTTTCGCACACATTTGTGCTTAATGTCTCCGGCGTAGCAAATCACTGTTTCAAATTGACATAAGATAAAATTAAATCCATATTTTTTTACTTGTAACTCAAATTCAAGTAGAAGTTATACTAGGTATCCTGCGTTATATATTATAATAATTTAATTAAATTGAACAAAACTATGTATGCAAATCATTACTATGTTTCGTTTAGTAATTGATCTGAGATAGTTCTATTGCAATTTTGCAGGTACTACCGAATGCTAGTCCACATATTCGTGCATTTACACATGCTCTCTCTGGTACCATCTTCTGTTACTGGTAGGAGCACGAGAACTGGCAGGATAATAAGTATATTTTTATGCTCATATCATTGAACTGACATGTATTTTCATTTTATTAATATGTGATGCCTAATAAATATATATTAAGTACCATATAATAATGACGTACAGTGTATTTAAGGTACCTATTGGTACATACATTTCTCTAATTGGTCTCTTTCGGGTGGTACTTTTTTTTATTTGGAATTCGTAGGTTGACTAGCAATTTTTCATAATAACTCTTGTTATTATTGTGTTCTTACACGTATTCATCAAATCATTTTTAAAGGTGACAAACTAGATTTTCTACTTATTATATCATAAATATTGAACATTTTATGGATTAAAATTTCAAACAATATTTTCTTGTTTGCTACTTTCTACACGTGATTTTTCATAATTAGATTATGGTTTTTAATAATTATTTTTACTATATGAATTATTTTCTCAAAAAAAGTGATTAGCTGCTGTATCTACCATTTATATTAATTGTAGCTTTATTCGATTTTAATAATTTATATAAATTTGGAGAATCATATTTCGAATGTCAAAAGATTTAATTCAATTTAAATTATTATTATACTCTATTTCACAAAAAAGAAAGTTATATGAAAACAGCATAAATAAACAAAATAAAAAAGTAAATTCCATAATTTCCCATTTACTACCTAATACAGGTTTATAAAAGGATGGTAGTATCGTCTGACGCTGTAGAGGTAGAGTGAGGTTATATGTTTTTTTCAAGAACCATGATACGTTCTATAGCAAGCCAGTTTTCGATCGTTATCATTGTAGAATCACTGGAACAACTTACCGAAATGCTGTATAGTCTAAGCAAATCTTTCAAAAAAAAAAACAAAAGTTATGTTCAATAGGAACCGTGCCGGGAGTATACATAATAACTGAGTCAAAACGTACAGCTCAGTAGGAACAAATTTTAAAAGGAGGTGACTAAAAAAATATTTTGGCTCTTTATGTCGCTTACACCACGATGACGACAAACATTTTCAACCATTTTACAAAAACTTGTAACACTAGGTTTCCGTCTCCACAATTTCACATTATTTTTCCTTTGACAAAGCTTTTTCTTCTGTAATAAAATACCTGAAATACTTTATTAATGAAAACTTTGATTAATTAGGCGTTTTACTCTATAAAGGATTATATAGATGATAAAAAAGTGTGGAGTTAGTTGTATTCCGTTAATTTCCATGTGTGATCAGTATCAAATCAATACATTAAATTGTTGCATTTAATATGTTATTATCTATGTTACTAGTTATCATCAGAATCTACATTCTGAAAGTGTGGTAGTTTTAAATTAATCCTGTAATATGATTCGAATATACTCGCAAGAGCTTACTTGCACTATAACTTATATTTTGATTTGATTCGATTTGAATAACTGCCATTTCATACTTTATGTAGGTACGTTGCCGAAACAGATAACTGGAAAACTACTGACACTTCCACATTTCCACTGTCGCTTAGCGGGCTGTGGAATCAATTATTATGTTAAGAGTGTCTTAAAAGGATACAACTAAAAATGTGATGATGCTGAGAAAAACCGAAGGACCAAGACGAGTCCTAAAGCAAAGAGCGTAGATCGACAAACGCAGTGTAGTGCACTCTATAGCTAGTTGGAACGATGACTTGAAGGAGCGACCTTAGCTCATTGTTGATTAAGTGATAGTGTATTTGGCTGCTTTCTGCCTCTGGTAAACCTCTCACTATATATATTTTTTTGCTATGTATCACGATAATTAGACAAGAAAGAGCTAATTTCAGTCACATATTTTTTTACTTTGTCATGCGACATCTCAAGTAGGTAATTTTATATTTTTGCTTTACTATGCACCACAATATAAAAAAACAGCCTTCTGAAATGTCACATAATTAAAATTCTAAACCAAAAGGAACCTTGCGGCCAATATAGAATATTAATAAAAAAATATAAATGACGAATTATTTCACATCACTATAATAGTTTTTATTCAAAGGACACCAATAACTGTAAACTTAATCTATATAGTTCAATACATGGGTATTTTCGATATATTATATACCAAAAATCTTGAATACGTGATTAAGGAACACGCAAAAATTAAATGGTGCCATCTTATAACTATTCTAGAGTTTTAGACTGTAAAAATGCACTCCATCATAAAAAAGCAACTATTCGGTCCTTATAAACACAATAATTTTTTTAAAAAATTATAATGTTTTTGGAATAATAATAATAATATTGTATTTTCATATTAGTGTACATATAATATGCCTTTACATTCAATTCTAAGTTCTTTTTTTTTAATATATGACGAACATTCATGCAAACCTTATAAGTATAATCATCTTAGATAATGAGTAAGCGCTGTAATAAATATAATTTATTTTAAACAGAAGCATAAATCGGTATTTCCAACAAAATGGCGACTTGTGGTAACGGCGATCACCCTGATCCCTTGGAGGTCGTAAAAGTCGTCCCGAAGGAATATTTAGCAGATCTCTAAGCATTATGACCACCTTACTGCGATCGCCAAGCCCTCTGCCAAGGTTGTCGATTATGGCTTATGAAAAACGCAAAAAGCTAAGGCCCCTAATTCTTGGCAGCCCTGCTATTTCTAACCTGCAGTAACGTCGGTACAGGAGGTGCTTAGAATCCCCGGCAGAAACCATTTTACAAACACCGACGAACTTGGCAGTGGCAACTTTTAACAATCGCACACTGCCGTCGCCGAAGAAAAGATCATCGAACTGGAGAAAGCACTAAACAGATCACACTGGGACATGAAGCTGGGCAAACGAATCGTTTGTAAGCTGAAGGTAGGGAAATTTGGAGTTGGAGACCGAAATTCTCAGGGCCAGATGTCAGCTGACTTCACGGTGTTTGTCAAAAAGGCTATAATCCCATATACCACATACGCAATTATACAGAAGGCCGAGGAATACAACTAACCACTATGCTTAGCGTTCGTAGACTATGAGAAAGTTTATTATTCGATTGAAACCTGGGCCATGCTGAAGTCTCTTCAAAGGTGCCAAATTGACTACCGGCATCAAAATTCGAAACCAATCCAACTCAAGAGAGACGTAAGACAAGGAGAAGTTATATTTTCGAAATTGTTCACTGCTGCTTTGGAGAATGTCTTCAAGATTCTGGACTGAAAAGGATTTGGCATCAATATCAACGGTCTATGTACTTGACACAGCATTCGGCACCATGCTCGGTGAGCTCAGCAGTCTCTCAATGAGTAGGTGTAAAAGTAGTACTAGCGACTCGTAGAACTGACTACCGTTGAGGCAGAAAAGTTCTCGAGTGGCTACCACGAAACGATCTTTGAAGGAAGCCTTTGCATGCTGTAAACGTCTTCTGGCTTAAATGGTGATGATAAACAAATTTGTTGAACTTTCTAACAAATATTTATCTACAATTCTCCTTCAAAATTTTTTTAAATGCTATATTTGACTAATTGAACAAAAGCCTTTAGGTGAATATTCATATTTCTAATTATACATAATAATCTATATTTTTATGTGACAGTCCTGGATTAAAGGCTCTACTGATTTTAGGACAGATTACTTTATAATCTATAGTTTTATCCGTTTTATCTAATCTGTACCTGCTGGAATTGTATCGCTTGTCGTCAACATTACGCATGTCACAAAATTTAAAATTTACTTTCTTAAAACTTTAGAATACTTTAATTGAACGTAAATATAATTAAATTATAAATTAATTACTTAATACAAAAAAATGTATACTTTAGTGTATGAATGTTAATTATTTCTTATGAATTGGAAATGTATGTTCTTTTCAAAAACATACTACAAACGAGTTTGTTTACACTCTCCATGTAACCGTTGTCAACTGAATAAATTATTTTATAATTTAAGCGTGCTAAAGCTCATAGCTTGTTTGTGTAAACGAAATATTCATTGTTAGGTGACTAGATAATTTTTTTTTATATCAAATTGTAAAAGTCTTTTTTAAAGTTACTGCAAAAACTACAAAATGAGGACTATTCCGAAATGGGTAAATAAAATTCACGAAGCCGATAAAATTGAATTTTCAAGGTACTTTTCATTTAAATATAATTTATTCTTAGCTTTAAATATGATCCCATATATTATTAAACTATATTACTTAATGCTGAAATTAAGAAAAAAAAATTGTCTATTTAAAAGCTTACACTTATTCAAGATACCAAATCTATTAAAATAACTAAGGCACAAAATAAATGTGCTACTTAATAAATAAAAGGAAGTATCAATTTAACTGTGTAATTATTTCAGTTAAAAAAAATAATAAAATAATCAATCTTTTTAGTGTTCATGCGATATGCTTTAGTCCAGATGGGACTCAATTAATTGTTGGAGCAGGAGAGAAGGTAATGGTGTACGATCCTAGAGACGGAGCCCTCGTTCAACTTTTACAAGCTCATAAAGGAGCCGTTCATGCAGTTGCATACTGTAACGATGGTAAGAAATTTGCTAGTGGGAGTGCTGACAAAAACGTTATAATATGGACATCTAAAATGGAGGGTGTTCTTAAATATTCGTAAGTAATGTTTAGATATTTATTATTATGTATACTTACATCACTAAATGGAATTGATACAGCAATTATATATTTCATATGCTGTTTGTATATTTTTGATATTATCATAGTACTATATCTTATGATGTATTACTTTATGGTAACGTTGCAGACATATAAACTGTATTCATATTAGAAAAACTGTTAGACCTCGAGATTCTGTTTGAGATATATTTTAACATATACAATGATATTGATTATTTTTATAAAAACACTGACAAATATTCTTTATATATATTTGTGAAGTAAAAAAAAAACAAATGTTTCTGTATCTGCAATGTTAATTCATGTTTCTAGGAGCCTGATGAAAGCTCAAAAATAAAATTGGAAAAACGGTAGTTCTTGATTTAATATAAATAGATGATAAAATAGTATCCTTCGTTTTGTAAGAGCCAAATACAGTGATATGTACATAGAACATTAATCATTCTAACAAATGAGCTTTTCATACACTTGAATTCAATAATGAAAAGTAACCTATTCACCATTAAAAGCATTTTCAAGTTGGGTTGTCTTTAAGCAGGTGCTTGGCCATCATTAATCCTGGATATCATCAGTTCAACGGGAAGATGATATTTCAAACCAAATGAAAGCATTATTTTTAAAGTTTAATGTTTCAATTTTTTTACAGGCACAATGAAGCAATTCAATGCTTAGCTTATAATCCAGTGACATATCATTTGGCATCATGTGCATTATCAGATTTTGCATTTTGGTCAGCTGATGTAAAAGCAGTTCAAAAATATAGAGTCAATGGTCGTATTACAAGCTGTGCGTGGTCTCCAACAGGACAACATTTAGCTATAGGATTAGCGAATGGAGGAGTATCCTTACGCAACAAGGTAGCCATCTTAAGTATTTCATTATTTATTTACATTACTTATTAGTAGGGCTACGTGCAAGCCCATCTGGAGATGTACCACCCTCTCATCATAAATTTACTACCTAATAGCAAAGTTTTGTTGTGTTCTGGTTAGAAGGGCGAGTGAGCAGTGTAAATACTGGCATGAAATCCTAGTTCCGTAAGATTGGGATTCCCTAGGATAGGTTGAAGGTAGATTGCGAATATGGGGAATGGGAATTATTGCTTTCATTGCATATATCTATCAAGAGTGTGTTATCATTAGTTGAATCCATTCCCAGTCCACCAATGTATAAAAAAAATTATATAATACTCAATTACTATATTTATTACAGTTAGGTGAAGAAATACAGAAAATAATACGAGATGCTGCAGTCTGGGCTGTCACTTTCTTAAAACAAACTCTCTTAGTCACTGACTGGAATGACACTTTATCTTTTTATGATATTCAAGGTCAACAAGTTTTAAAAGAAAGAAATATAGGTATATTTATATTTCATAAAAGGTTTTGTCATTTATCATTTGTAATGGTAAAGTATGATAACATCCTATAATGCTTCCAGAGCTATCAGCGTTATCAATAACAACACTTGGTGCTTTAGTTTTGGTGGGTGGCATTGGAGGTTGGTCAGTGCTAACTTCTGAAGGGGTTTTAATAGTCTCTACACCTGTTGAATGGGTGTGGTCTGTAGCACCCTCAAATTCTCAAAACTCTATGGTATTTATAGCTTTCTATACATAACATTATTTTAAAAAATTATATTTTATTTATTTTCATTAAAATAAAGATTAAATAGTGGATTAAAATTGATCATGAATGTATTAATAATTTTATTAAATAATGACAAACATTTATTTAATTTTATAGGCAGTAGCTTGTCAAGATGGAACGTTGTGGTGTTATCAAGTAGCATATAGTACAGTACATGGGTTGTACCGTGAACGGTATGCCTACAGAGAGAACATGACAGACATAATCATACAACACTTAACCTCTGGAAATAAAGTTCGGATTAAGTGTCATGATAGAGTGCAGAAAATAGCCATCTATAAACATCGTTTAGCAGTAAGACTTGTCATATTCTTAGCTTTAATTTAAATTACAAGATGTACAGCATAGAACTATTCTTACGGTTTAATAGTATACTGTTATAATGTTTCAAGGGAGAAGATATTAATAATTACCTAATAAAGGTTACATTTAATTGAAAGTATATATATATTTAGTTGTCTGTATAATATAAGTATAAATATTTTAAAATTGATTTATCCATTTTATTTATTATCTAAATGTTAAATTTTTAACCATTCTTTTTTATTCATAAAAGTAATACTACAAGTAAATGATAAAATTCATATTATAGTATATAGTTTTTATAAAATTGTTTTATTCAAAGGTGCAATTACCAGAGCGAGTAGTTGTGTATGAACAAGGAGACTTGGAAGGTATGCTCTACAGAGTTAAGGAAAAACTCATACAAAGGAATGAGTGCTCACTATTGGTTGCTACCAGTGAGGCTTTACTTATATGCCAGGTAATAATTGCTTAGTTTTCTGTTAATGGTATAAGTAAATTTATATCCCTGGAAGTCTGTAAAATTGTATTCTTCAGTACGTTTAAGTTACTTTCTTTTAGTTAATTGATAAATCAAATGTATATATCTATTTATATATTTATATGTAGTGTTATTCATATATTGCGTCTCACACTAGTTACTTTCACACCAAAGAGGAAAATTTAATTCCTGTCATTTTTTCGTAAACCTCAAACGTCTCCTTTATTTAGAGCCATTTTTTTATTATCATCAGAGTTTATTCAGAATTCATTTCCGTCAATATTTTTAACGTTAATTTCAATAATTTAATCATTTATTTTATTTATGCTTGCTATTACTTTGGTTCTCTATTTATTTAAACCTCAGCTTGAGTTATTGTAAAAAGATTTTATGATAATATTTGAATCTGTTACATAAGTAGTTAATTTTATATTATAATATAAAATATCTGAAACATTTTTTTCTACCTTTTTTCAGGATACAAAGCTTTCGATGATTGGTTCAAAGCTACCCAAGTCATGGACAGTTCCGGCTCCTATTCGTTATGTCAAAGTAACAACTTTACAACTAGAAGAGGTTTTACTATTAGGATTGTTTAACGGGCAAGTAAGTGGACAGAGAATTACGTTACAATTTTTATTTTTATTACAGAATAAATATTGATTTGAAGCAATATGTAAGGACATAATGTCTAATACTTAAAGTTAGGCCAGTACAGTATATAGGCTCTCTTTACTATCACATTGCTGACCGCCTACCTTTTTAATTTGTTTTGTTACAGTTAATTTGCTGAAAAATACGAATTTAACACACATTACAGGTTGACCACCCTTGTGGTCGAGTAGTGTGTACACCGGTTTTCATGGGTATGCCACTCTGAGGTCTCGGGTTCGATTCCCGGCCGAGTCGATGTAAAAAAAGTTCATTAGTTTTCTATGTTGTCTTGGGTCCGGGTGTTTGTGGTACCGTCGTTACTTCTGATTTTCCATAACACAAGTTCTTTAGCTACTGACATTGGGATCAGAGTGATGTATGTGATGTTGTCCAATTTATAGTTACTAGTTTTAGAAGTTTGTGAAATGACTTGAGCATCAGTTTGAACGCTCAAATACCCATAAGCATCATAAGTTTTGCTGTTTTATTATATCTTATGTCTATATATTGCCCAGACGACTGATATAATCGACTTCCATTTAAATTTAAGTATATGAAGATAGGAATCGATATTATTCGCCGATCAGAATTGATATTTAGGCATATTTTTTCGTGTTCATGGGAGTATAAAATTAAATCTCTTCTTTTGTATTTCATTTTATAACTCCGGTGTATAGTGGATCACTCGTTCAGTCCAAATACAAATGAATGGCCCGTCAATTCATGCCAATAATCTTTGTGGGTTGTTACTTAAAATTTTCAAATCACATGGTGTAATCCTCTCATAGAATTTTACGTTGACGCTTAATTTTAACTAGGCGATGTAGTTGGCATAAGAAATGTTCTGGTAGTGTTGAACTTCAACTGAATTATTTTTAATTTAAAATAATAATGGAGATTTAGAGGCTGAGAATATAAAAATTATCAAGTTAGTTCGAAGCCTGTATAAGTTATGTCATACGCACGAAGTCTTCGTCAACTTATATTGGACTTTGCGCAAGTTTGAATAGAATACTTCAATCGAATACACACCGATTTATTTTAATGCACGTATGCACGTTTTATTAGTAAGTATATAGTACTAATAAAACTTTATTTTTAAAACTATTAGATATTCCATATAAAACCGAATTTTACTACGAAACATAAGTCTTCTCTTATATTTTAATGAAGTTCAAATAAATAAAAAATGAATAAGTGTTCAGACACATGTATTATTGAAAGAAAAACAAAAATATTTTGATATATTTGTTTATATTTTACTAACTTTAATGGCTAGAATGTAATTTTATAACTTAAATGTAACTTAAGTGATTAATCCTGTCCATTTCCAGATATGGCAAGTGGAACCAGCTAGCGGGGTAGCTAAGGTAATCCTGCAAAGTCCCGGCAACGTCCGCTGCCTGGACGTGAACGCATCGCGCAGTCGTCTAGCGGTTGTCGACGAGGCGTCTGTTTGTCGCGTGTACAGCTTGACGAATGGCGAACTTCTTTATACGGTACTATTCTTCTCGATATCCGCCTCTATTTAGTATTGAAACTAATTACTCTTATTAATTAACCTTGTTCTCGTTTATCTTATAAATAACTAGTCGTTTCATATGAGAAGACAATGTAAAATTTAAATTACTCTTAGGGTTTTTGTTATTAACGAACTAATATCTTCATAAGGATCTGATAGAAGGAAGATCTAGAATCTACGTCTGGTCGTTGTATTTACTCATAATGGAATTATTTAAATTGCTAAAAATTGACACCGAAGAATGACATTGTTAAATGAGTTTTCGGATTAAGTTAAAAATCAATACATTTAAGCGCTTTCGTGCACTCGATATAACAAACACTGCATTCAAATGACGACAAAAGCAAAAAGAATTTACGAAACATATAAGAGTAAATTTTAATATATACATAGTTTATATTGTATTGTATATGTGTAGAAGGCTTTCACGATATTTTAAAGACGTAATAGAAATATTTGAATATCATTATATATAACCTTGTACAAAGAGCACATTTATTAGTAGGATAGGTAGTGATTCATTTTACACTAAACATACATTTTCCCGAAATATGCTTGTACGCGCGTCCCAGTCTGAACAAAGGTGATGCAACACTGCGATGACGTCACTAACCCATCCTGTACACCCTTCACTCCAACTGCTAGCACTCAGTGTTTCCAGACCAAAACCTAAAATAAACAGTCGTAGAAATTACCCTTAGTATGATTCAGCTAGTAGTAGACGTAAAAGGTCGTGCTGTAAATCGTGATCATCCAGTCATTCTTTCGTAAGACATCTACATATTATGTGTCTGACACACAAACTGAAAATTCTTAGTTTCGACGGAGATCGAATATTGGACCGTAGCCCTTGTTTCCTTAGCAGAAATAGCATCTTGAGTAGAGTTGCCTGTATTCAATATGCTATGCGTCTCTAAAATTCCTTTTTTTAAATTCTGAATTATCGAAGTCATATTTGGATATATTATATTAATAAAATAACTTAATTTCAAAGTTTTTTTTTTCAATATTTTTTATAATAATATAAACAACCACTTCTGCCAATGAAATCGCTCTAACCGCAATACGCATATCGCATCTATTAAGCAGGTTCAGCTTTCTTTAATA
This sequence comes from Vanessa atalanta, assembly GCF_905147765.1. Classification (NCBI taxonomy): domain Eukaryota; kingdom Metazoa; phylum Arthropoda; class Insecta; order Lepidoptera; family Nymphalidae; genus Vanessa; species Vanessa atalanta. The sequence goes on along the minus strand of NC_061902.1, from coordinate 11,333,124 downwards.
ATATTGTTCAGAAAATCGCCCGTATTTAACTCACTATCATATTTAGCACACTTCGTTTACTTTTCGTTTTATCTCGCTCATACTCGTTGTGGTTACTACTTTGGTGAATTTTTATGGTTTTCCTTTATAAGAAACACAAAACTACTGCTTAATGAAGGCCTTCATTTACTTCTTCTTCTTGATCGTGTAAGTCTTGGAATCATCATAGTATTGTTGAGGTAAATTTTTTCGAAGTTGAATATAATATTTGCTTTTAATTTCACTACCAAAAATGACAATTCACTGACAATGTCCGAAAGAAAAACACATGCAACAGAAACGAAAATAGAGAGAAAGATAACTATTATTATTTAATTGTCTATGGTCATATGTCTTCAAGCAGTGTGTGATTTTCATAAACACGAGTATTTACGTGTTTATGAAAATCACACACTGCGGGCTAGTCTCCGTTGAGAAAAGCTGCCGTGGATGAAATCGGTCATAAAGACACTGTAGGTGTTGATCAAGACACCAATGTATTTAACTTATACTATTTCAGACATTTGAAAGAAACCATTTAAATGTAAACATATCATTTTAAATACTCCTTATGTTGTACTCCGTTAACCAGAGAGCTGGTTAATTTTTCTTCCAGAGAATCGATATTGCGATTGAACGAAAAATTGCCTTGTCCTTGTTTCTATTATTATTTCAATATATTAGCTATTTTTGTAAAAATTCATATGTATGTTTAATTATTAAAAATTATATATATTGTCATGAAACTGAAATATTAATTTAGATTTATTTATAGGAAGAAAATGTAACAGCGGTATCTTGGAATTCGTGGTGTGATGAACTTCTTTGTCTCTCGGGCGGTGGACTTTTGTCTATAAAAGCAGCTCACTTCGCCGCCGCCACTCAACCTTTAACCGGCTCTGTTGTAGGATTCCAGGTATTGTGACAACATTACCATAATAGTGTTTTGAATTTTCTTAATCTTATATAAATATATATAAATACATCTATGCAAAATTAGATTTATGGAGCTTATTTTTTTTTTTAAATATATACTAATTCTGAGAGTTTAATTCTAGGGAGGCCGAGTATTTTGCTTACAAGCGAACTCTATGCAAACTGTAAATGTACCGCTTTCTCATGCCGTGCACCAATATATACAACAAAAATTGTTCAAGTAAGTAACTAGATAAAGGTTAATATCCTAGTTTAATAGCCAAAAAGTTAAATAAATCCATTTGGCAATAAATTTAAAATTAGAACGTGATAGATATCTATAATATTTCTTCGTATAAATATAATTTTTCTCAAATTTAGTTTTAGATAAACATTTAACTTTTTTTTCCATATCGATCAGTGATGCGTATGCAGTAGCTTGCTTGGGTGTAACGGCCTTAGATTGGGAGCGACTCGGCACTGCAGCTTTGGAGGAGTTGTCCTTCGAAGTGGCGCGTAAAGCGTTCCAGCGCAGCGAGAACATTACTTACCTCACACTCATTGATCAATTGCAGGTAACATAACATACAATCCAATAACTTGTTTTCTGGCATGATAATTGTTATTGTATTAATTATCATCATTATTATGAGATACCCTCACATCTTAAATAATCGTAGTGTTCTGAGTTCTGAGAGTTTAATGGTGGTCACTATTTCAATTTTTAGACTACAGATAAACACGACACCAATCTTTTTTGCCACATAATTTTATTTTCAGTAAAATTACGAATTCAAGTACGAATTTTCACTACATGGTGACGTTATATCAATGCACGTTTATAATTTATTTTATAGAATTTTGATTACGATATTGTATCCTTATAGGAGCGCATCGAAAACGGGGAGAAGCATGCTGTTATAGCGGGCGAGGTGGTCGCGCACCTCGGACGATACACAGAGGCTGCACGCATATTCCACAGTGCGGCGAGGGACGACCGTGCATTAGCCCTCTATCTCGATTTACGCATGTTTAATAAAGCGCAGGTAAAAATACTGCTATTTATCTGTGCACTAATTTCTTCGGTAAATTGAATTACTTTTTAATATTTATTTTAAACGTTTCTTTTAACTTGATACATAAATATTTTGATAGGTTTATTTATCGTTAATTAATTATTTCATAACTACGATTGAAGTCCTTACAGCGCATTTGTAATTCAAATTAAATTTAATAAAAATAAAACATTATATGTTGATGCAATTATAGCTTTTCTTTTGTAAAAGTCATTTAAGTATGAATATACGTTTTATTATTTACAAATGCAGATTTTTTGGTAGATGTACTTAATAAATGCAAATTTATAATTAGCAAGGCAATTAATGTTATCTTTACAGGAGTACGTGAGTGAGGGTGATGGGTTAACGAATCTTGCGCGTCAACGTGCGGAGTGGGCGCGCCGAGTGAACGAGCCGCGCGCCGCAGCTGAGATGTACCTCGCGGCGGGCGACGTCCAGAAGGCGGCGAAGCTGCTCGCTGAAAGTGGACGACGGGATATGTGAGTTAGATACAAGAAGTGTAATATAATTATTAGTAATTAACAACATGGACGACTTTAATTTGTCGTATCTGAACACTACCACTTTCTCGGATTCGCTTATTATAAACTTATACATCGGGTGGCCGTTGATTAGGAAACAAACGCGAATAATCTTGCATTGGTTAGGTATGCATATGGTAAGTTTTGTTCGAATACGAGTTTCCACCAGCGTCCTTTGTAGTCGTTTTATTTCGATTTCTTTGAAATAAGTTCCTAGTTGTTATACATTTTTGAAAAGCTAAGAAAACGGTTATATTTTTAAAATCTGCAGGACAAGTTTCATAACGATTTTTTTAGTTTTTAAGGCATTTTTGTGGAAAAAAAATCAAAAAAATATTGAAATAATATCTTTTTCCGTCTCGAATTTTTAAATTTGGACGCATAATTACTATTTTAATATTGGCAAATATTCAGTGTTTAATCGTTTTTATAAATCAGAAGAAAAAAATAGATTTTATTTGATACTTTATTTAAATAAATTTTTGAAGTTGCATTTTTGACTTATATTGAAAAAAACTAAAAAATGTGATAATTCAAAAATGGTTAACTTTTGCATCATGCATGCATTGCATGCATGGGGGTTTAAATTATCGCAAATAGTCACCCCTATCACCTCCTAACGGGAATACGTCGAATTACCAATAACCCTGTATAGTACTGAAGAATTGTAAATACCGTTAGATTGTAATCTATCTCGTGAGATTGTATACTGCCGAAATATTGTGAAAGGTGATTAAGTAACACAAAATAAAACGTCAAATATGACTATAGTTTATGATATTTCGGTTAGGTTAGCTTAGAGTTTTTATAATTTAACTTTAATAAGCTTCGGTAGATTATAATCTACCGAAAAGTAATGCGTTAAATTGCTTACAATTTATGTAACGGTTCACAATCTTTCTACAGTTAACAATTTTGTGAGATAGAATATAATCTAACAATAATGACAATTTTGCGGTGACATATATATATTTTAAATTATTAATTATTATAATTTCACTCATATTTGCATAACATGAATTGCAAGATCATATTTTTACCAACATTATAAGCAATAACTTGTGTTTATTATTATTATTATTAAGCATTTTTCTTTCATATCAATTTTTTTTTTTTAATTTATGGCTATATTAACAATTTTGTTTCCTATCATAATAATACAGAATTAATATTCGTCTATTTGTTTTCGATTAATAGGTTAATAGAGCTTGCGAGAAAGATGGATAAGGGTTCAAGCGAATCTCTCCGTCATGTAGCTGAAGCCTTAGTCGCTGTTGGGGAATATGGTACTGCCGGTGATGTTTACCAGAGACTTGGAGATTTTAAGTGAGTTTGAAAAATCATCTATCTTTGTTAATCAATAGAAAGTTATTCATTTTAATTATATGTGTAAGCCTATTTAGTAAATGTTTATTCGATACAATAATCAAAATTTACATAAGTGTAACTCAATATACATGACAAAAAAATATTTCCTCAGTATCATTAAAAAAATGTTCTCGGCCGAAACGTTGCTCACGACTTTGACTTTTAAATTTTACTCATTACATTCTCCTTCAGGAAAGTCGCTCAACTGGCCGTTATAGCAGGCGAGTGGTCCCGAGCATTCAACCTCGCTCGTGAACACGCCGACTGCAAACAAGACGTGTACTTGCCGTACGCTCATCGTATGGCTCAAGAGAAAAAATTCGTTGAAGCACAGAAAGGTACTTTGAGTAATATTACTTTTTTAAAAAATTGTTGCCTGCGCAACGGGCTTACACAAATCTCTACGCTTTGTGAGAGCCCGTCTGGGTAGGTACCACCAACTTTTTAGATATTCCACCGTCAGACAGTGTACCCTGTATTGTTGTATTCCTAATGAAGGGTGAGTGAGCCAGTGTAACTACAAGTACAAGGAACTTAACATCTTAGTTGGTGCATTGGCGATGTAAGGAATGATTAATATTTCTTACAGCACTAACAATATGTAACGCTCACTTTACCACACTTAAAGAGCATGGAAGATCGGTTTTGAATAGTGGAACAATGGATATAGGAGTTACTAGATCAATGCAAAGCTTTACTTGTGCGCCGACTTATAAAGAAACAGAAGGGCATGAACGTTAGCCCTATACGGCCATGTAAATAAGTGTTCGGTTAGTAGTGATGCAACTGTTTTCGAAATGGAACGTTGAGTATTCTTCAATAATAATTTTAGGATGGATGACCACTCGTAGTAAATGTTAAAATATCAAGGCGAAGGCAAATATAAAAATATCTTGAACTTTATTCAAAAAGTCATAAAAGTAAAACCTTCTTCAAGAACGCACTAATCGGCAACAGCGCTCTGTTCAATTATCTATCTATAAGGTGTTTAATTAGAGGTGATATTTTCCTTTCCAGCGTATCATATGGCAGGCGAAACAGCAACTGCCATGCGCGTCTTTAATGTACTAGTGGGGAACGCTGTAACTGAAGAACGGTTTAGCGACGCGGGCTACTTGCACCACTTACTCGCATCTCAGTGTCTCGACTCGGCTGCGACAGCGGAAGGGTATTCCATAACTATTAAATCATATGAATTCTAATCGATACGATAAAACACTACATTGTATCTCTCATTATTCCTGTAAACATATTTAACGTATCAGTGTAGTTCTAGATACCAAACCAGAATGTTGTATATATCTTTGAAAGTACTCAATTCTTGTCAAAACGCATATTTTACTTAAAATGTCAGGATTATATTCATACAAAGTTTAATTGATATCATGTGATAGGCAAACAGGCAATATTTTATTAATATTCTTGGTTCTTATGTCATGTTATTATTTTTTATGTTTAAACATTTATCAATATGTTATCAGGGATCGCGATAAACTGCTGCACCAGTACAAGCAATACGACCGCCTGGCTCGTATCTATCATGCCTACGACGCCGTGCATCGCTGCGTGCACGAACCGTTCTCCCTGTCGCAACCGGAGACGTTACTCAATGCCGCACGTTACGTCCTAGCGCTGCTCGACGGGGACCCACCTTCTGGTGTCTCTATGTTGTATCCTTTATCATATTACTGTCTTGCAACGTGATGATCATGTTTTAATATCCGATTAAGATAATTATGAATGAAGAAATAATAGTTTAACTAATAATTTATAATAGGTTAAATTGCCCATAAGTACAGTATCATACTTATTTCGTAATTTATATGTTTTGTAATGTAGAAACAGTTTCGGTTGTAGCTTCTCACTTGGCCGTAACGTTATATAAACCATATAAAAACAGATATGTATATATTGATTATGCGATTATTCCGCATCTTTATAAAATGATGCATAAAAAAGTTTTTAGTTTATTCACACACGGTTATCTTCTGTTACCTACATAGGTTACAGGAGTTTTCGAACGAAAATAGGCATTGCAAACTGTTAAGATTCCTTAAAAAAAAGAGAGAGTTAGTTCACCCCACTACTCACAAGCGATGGGATTTTCAACTATTTTTGCATACTAATATTTGGAAATAATTATCCTCCACTAATATCAGTTGCTTATATCTGTGTTTGGCTAAACAAGCTAAAGTCCTCAATGCCAATACGCTGGCTCGGCAAATGTTAGATAAAATTTTAGGTCTGCAAGTGCCACCCAAATTCCAGGTAAAATATTTTCATATTAATATATTATATGTCCAGCTAATAGCGAGCATGCGCTGCAATGTCCTTATTTTCTGTAAGCAATTATGTGAATAGTCTGTCACGACATCCTTTGTACGTTGACAGTATTATGTGAAAACGATAATGCTCACTACACAAACAACAAATCTTGTCTGAGGGTTTTTTGGTCTCCGTGTTGCCCATAGATTGGCATGGCATAATAAATATTAACCGCAATATATTAAATTTCCAATACAGCACCAACCTTAAGAACTTAGATGTTATGTCCCTTGAGCCTGTTTTACTAACGTTCGAGAAATGTCATTTTAGATATACTTTGACAGAGTTCCGGTCTATTCTCTTAGCTTGGAGTAAGGAACTATGATATATTCGGTACTAGCGACCCGCCCGGGCTTCGCTTGGGTGCAATGCAACTAAATATACTATAGAATGTCTATACAGTTCAGGGCCATATTGGTCTATATTAAATGCGTAATGTATTTAAGCTACTTAAATAAGCCAATATTTCTCACAAAAAGTGAAGGATCAAAAAATCGTTATTGTGGGTCAACCTTAAGATATAGTCATATACCATTTCCGACTTTTTTGTAGACCTTTTTAAAGTGTAAATTACTGTACTACATCGTTTTGATCTATCTCGCAGGGTTCAGCCAGCGTTTACAATGTAAGCGCAAAAATTGTGTTTATTTATGACATCACATTAGACACTTTAAAATGATTAGTGTTTCTTTACTATATTATGCATGTATAATAAATATAAACCTTCCCATTACATGAATATATTATGTTATCTATTAAAAAAACGCATTAAAATCCGTTTCGTAATTAAAAAGATTAAAGCAGACGTAGGCTTGGTTTTATGCTATGTCGTTAAGATATTTTTGAACAATTCCTCGGAATTATGAGTTAAATAACAAGAGTTCGTGTTTGTTTAAAATAATTTCAAGCAATCTTATCAACGACAATTTATTATATCCCATTTAATATTTACTGTGAAATCCGGAGCACATAAACTGAAAATTATTTAAAAAATATATTATATGTAATGTATAAATCCTATTAATAGGCAACCACAAAAAAGGCGGTATAAATTAAGCCAGTATATATTAAAATCCGATTTTTTAGATTATTTATCATTACTGCATATTTTACTATCACGTTTACGTATATCGATATTTATAAATCCGAACAGTTCTTGCTTTGTACCGCCATCTGTGTTACATTTTCTGTATCTCTGAACGTTTCTCTATTTAATTATCTACCAAATTATTCGGTAGATGGCGCAAATCCAGCAGTATTTAATTCGAACGATTTAGAAAAGATGGCGATACTCAATAATTTGCTTAATAAAAAATAAACGTATCAATTTCAATATACAGTTATTTGCTTAAGGTCAAAGATAGGACGATTAAGGATTTACAAGGGAGAGCATACAATTCGTTACATTATTTCTAATTAATAAAATGGGATTGAATTAGGGGGGGAGGAGGTGGTGATTGACAAAGACCCCCCCCCCCCTCCCCCGCCAGACGTATTGATAATTTAAAAACCTTCACGTCTTAACTACTACAAAAATCCTCTCTCATTAGTTATTTATGGTTGTTAGGAAGGTGTGGAATTGTTGATGCTAAAGAGCGGTGGCGTTACTGATACCAGCGGGGAGGAAGACGTTGTCCCGTTGTGCTGGCGATGTCGTCGGCACGTACCGCCACTCGCAAATCAGTGTCCACGATGTAGACACAATTTAGCTTACTCTTTAGCTACACACGGTAAGTTCATAAAGCGAACCAATTAACCAATTCGTTGCCGGTTCAAATTGACAAAATATTAAACATTAATCTTTTAGAGGTTCTACCGCTGGTTCAATTCGAGCCCACAGAGGGCATCACCGAAACGGAGGCGATGGACCTCATCGAACGCATGCCCATACCAGAAGTCGAGAAAAACCAAACAGAAGGTGCCGATATTCTACGGATAGATCACGACATCGACTATTCGGACCCGTTCCTGGATAAAGTAGAGGAGGTTAGTCGTTTTTCTAAGAAACGTGTAGTTGAAATAACCAATGAACTTATGATATTAAAGTGAATAATACGAATAAAATTAATTATACTCATGCGCATCACAAACACGAAAAATATTAGCAAATTAAAGAAGTGTAAAGATTTCCTTATATGTTGGATGTTTTGGGGTAAAATAAGTAAAGTAGTAGAGATAGTAGAGGTGACCGATCCAAATGGACTTGCACAAAACCTATGACTAGTATTTTATGTGTAAATAAAAAAAAAACAGAAATGTTAGAGAATTTGTATTTATTTAATTTAGACTGAATTCACACTATTTTATATTAATCATAGATCAAGAAATGATATAAAAATATAATATATATAAATTAAGAATCACACTTACATTCTTAACAGTTTATTTATGTTCGACATTTAGATATCCATTCTTTTGTTTACCTTGAAAACTAGTTACGATGAGATGGACTTACTGACTGAACTTGTAAATATTTCGACGCGTAAAAACACGTATAAAAGAAATCCTCGACACTATATATTTATAATAAGATATTTAAATAACAAGTCTTGTTTCAATTATAAGAAGATATTTGAATTTGTTAAAAAAATCCTTAAGGCGGCATACGGTAAGATGTAACGATCACATACGGCCGGGTAGACAGCTTCTATCGATACTGACGGTATTATTTATATAGTTAAAACTTGTTATAAGAGTAAGTTACAACTCATTATTTTAAAAAAAAACAATAGTTTTTTTTTGTTAAATTATACTTACACGACTGTAATATAAACGATAATTATAACAATTTACATTGGAATACATCCAGGATAGATATATTCACTCACAAATGCAAACCCGTCCACGTTAAATCAATTTATTTGTAATAAATTAAACAAATACAATCTCATTTGTATTTTATTTTTTTGCTGTCTTTACCCTTAATCGTCTTACGAAAACATCGTGTAACCACGAACGTCACTCACTCATACTAATGCGCGCCGATACTAAATTCAAGTAGAGGGGCGCGCCTTCAAGAGTGAACTCCAAATCTTAAATTATATATGAATAAAACATAATTATGATAACTAGTATCGCCTGGTATCGTAATTCGTAACACCTTTTAAATGGCATCATTTTCTTTTCCAATTAGTTAGTATACGTATATGTAGATATTCAATTTATTTAACGGTTTCGGAATCAAATTACCATATCAATCGTCGATTCCTTTTTCATACATATTAAACATTATTTTGACAGGAAGATGAAGGTATTGTAGAATGTAGTCGGCTCGCGCTTCTTCAACTCAACCCAGCCTGCACGGTGGTGGTGAGACGCGCACCGCTACCACCCCTCTACTACCGCAACATGCTGCCCGAGCTGCCGGTCACCACCTGTCCCTCCTGTCATAACGTATGTATAATAACCACACGTGTTTCTTTTATCTTCTTTTACATATCTAATTACATACATGATACGGACAATTATTGACAATTATAACGCCAGATTGGGACGCAAAAGTTTACAATCCTTTTTGTCCTGTTTAATCAACGTAAATTTCTATAGATTATTTTATAATTACCTCTTCCGTAAGTTTATTTATAAGCCTTAATATTTGAATGAAAAGGGAAATTAAAAATGAACTTACACAAACACAATGATTTATTACACGTACACATATGTAAAACACCACGTACACCCACATAAAAAACTATACTGTGAGCGAATAAAACGAGAATTTCTAATGAAAGATAAAAATAGTCTAATGAAAGAGGATTTAATAGGATACATTCAGTCGTCATCAAGGTGCAATTATGGAAAAATATAATATTTACGTAAAATAATTGAATATAAAATAATTTGAACTTTGGTTTTACGGTCGGTCTATTGAAATAGATAAAACAGAACATTTGCGTTACATTAGAATAAAAAAAAACGTGTTTCCAGTGACGACAGCAATCATGCGAGAAGTATCGTACAATTACAATAATTTCATGTCAACGTTCGATGTACAATTACGTTAGCAACATTGCACATTGTACGAATATATTTAAACCTATACTAGCAACGCGACCCGGTTTCGCACGCGTTCAGTGATGGTCTACATTAAACTTTTATAATGATGGACAAAAATATATAAAAAAAAAATTTAGTGGTGTGTAGTTTCAAAAATGTCTGTATGTCTGTTTTCCTCGTAATTTAATGGCCTACAACTTTTGAAAAAAAAACAAAACAATTTCCTGTAAGTAATGAATATATAACCAAAATTAAGGACAATAATATATTTTTCTTTCTAGGTTTGACCTTGAAAATAAAATATTCACTTATTTAAATATATTAGGGTTCAGCGAGTCAAAATACATTTGCATTCAAACTTATAAGAAAATTAGCTAATTATTTCGGAATGATATCCTTTTTATAGGCCAGGTGTGTCGCTGGCGTACGAAAAACATTTTACCAAAGCTTCATCATAAACAGATCAATAATTTAGAAACGCATAGAGGACAATCATACAAACATTCATTTTAATTTACTAATAAAAGGGAGATTAGTACATTACAAGCGAATAGGTTGGAACGAAAAAAAAGCAACTTGATACAAAATTAGGTTTGCTGATATGGGCACTTAGTGTCGTTGATTGTATGTCATAGAATAAACAAATTTGTGCAAATTTCATCTTATTTTGATTTAATAAACATTTTTAAATCCCAACTTTTTAATGAGGTGATGAGATTCTAAGAAAGTTCATATAATTAAAACCGGTTCAAGTGCGACGCGAATTCGTGGAGAAAGTTCAGTACTTTTAATATTAAGTGCGAGTTTAAAGGTTTGATGTTCCATTTTCTTTTTAAATCATTAGTGCTAATTTATTGGGGAAAGAAATGAAGGAGTATCTGGTCTAGTCCGGGACTGATGCTGGACTGATCCTATACGTTTTCAAAAATACTTAATTCTAAATAAATTAATCTTTCATACAATTTCAATTTTGTTTATTTACTTACGGTAAAATTACGCTTATGATACGAGCTGTCTTTGAGGTACGTAGCTCATACTGTGAGTTCACGTTTACTGTGTTTCTTTTATTCTCGAATGAACCGTGGTTAAGTATCACATTTTCATGAAATTAAAATATTATAGATGTATTATTTTAAATTACCGATTAAGATTTTTCTTCAATTCTTGTATTAAAATAAACTACATACATATAACATATACTTTTAAGCCATCCCGGGCCGTTACGTACAAATAAAAAAGGCTTATAATAAATTAAAAATGAACCGTATATAATCATTTGAAGAGTAGAAAAAATAATTTACAAAAGACAATGTAAAAGCTATTTCAAAGTAGTCTATTTATAAATCTTTGTTGGAAACATATTGGCACGTACTGTTGACACCTTTGAAGGCAGAATAATACCTGTCCACGTTTCTGTTGTGTTGTTTTAATAATAAGCTGCGTACCATATTTTGACACGGTAACCTACTTCGTAAAGTTAAATTAATACCATATAGACTTATTTAATATTATGAAATGCTTACATAATTGATTATCATAATTTTTATTTATGAATCAGTTCATGGACTGTTCGTGTAATATTTTAGAAAACGAATAGATTTGATTTGAACGATTTTATATACAAGCAAAGTTCAAACATGGCAACTCGGTCGTACTAAATGACCTTAAACGACAATAGTAGATTTAGGACTTAAAAGGCAAATTCGCAAAACGTAACAACTGCGAGAGATGGAGTATTTAATGTGAGTACTGTGATGAAAAGTCGTTTTTAAAGTTATTCTGAGGTAATAACTAAGCACCAGGAACTTACAGTGGAAAGCATAAGAAAAATCAATGCAACTTAAGTGGGAGAGCACTTTCCTGTCAGAGATCAATAACAGAATGTTAAGGTCCTCTGGCCGTCAACTGACATGGATTAGTAAAATTTTTTGCCTTCATCGAAATTTTGATAATAATACCAGGTGTGTTAAGGATATATTATATCGGATCTGAAAATGGATGTAAATGAATATGTATATTTATAATATTTTTTCGGATTCAGATACGCAATTATTTAGGATTATCCGGATAATTTCATTTACCGACATAATATATATGCTTAGCAATTAGAAAAAGGGAAATACAAATAATTTCACGATTACGGTAACGATTTTACCTTATTATTTGATCTTAATGACACTATGCAAAATTTTAATAAAGTATTTTTTTATCGGATTCGTTTACGGTTTTTGACAAATTTTTATTTCGGATATTCGATTGTTTCGGTTACGGTCACAGAGCTCTATAACATCCCTGGATTATACGTAGATAACCGTATTCTTCACTAACGAATCTCACTGTTGTTTTAAAGCAAAAGAGGAACGGTCATAGAGTAAAGAGATGACGCCAAGTGTAACGTTGTTGGAAGTAAACTTTAAAGTGGGAGACGGTAATCGTATGGGCAGACATTTGCATAGAATCACGCTCGGAGCTCCACATAGTATCGTAGACAATGAGTTTCTAACTACGACACAGTACATACTAGACATTTTAGAACTATTTTAGAACAATATTGCATTTTAAGCAGATTATTTTTATATATATTACATACACAGCAGTGATATTTGATTTTAAGTAAAATATTAAAGGTACCGAGAGTCGAGAGAATTGGCCAACACATTCGCTTGCCTTTACACCTTATAGCACGTTGCCTTAAACTCTTAAGACAAGTTAAACATAAGAGAATTCCAACGGACATAAGTACGAAAATAGAATGAAATGTCATTTTCGTACTTATGTCATTTTAAGCACCTATTTGTCCTAACGAAAGAAATTATTGCAATTTAAACAAAAGAAAAATATAATATTTATGTTCAAATATTTTTTTCATAAATTTGTTTTGTTTTTTTTTTAAAGCTAATATTTACGTACTGTATTTCGTTTTTTTTTTAAAATGTTCTTGTTGAATCAAGCTCGGCAAATATCAAGGCAAAAGTACAGTTTAAATAAATAAACGCCTTTTTGTTCTTTTTGTTGAAATAAATGCATGTAACTAGTACTGAAATTTTGATCGAACGTTCGATGTGTTTGATATCTACATTTTTATTATTTATCATTTATTACGATAAACACGATCAATTTTGACGTATTTTTTTTCACTACATAGTATAAAACGAAGTCGATAACCACTGTATTTTTGTCCCTGTGTATTCTTAGTTCTTTAAAACTGCACAACGGGTTTTGATTCAGTTTTTTTGAAAAGATAGAATGATTTAAAGGAATGTTTATATGTATAATACATGCATAATATAGTAGAGAAAAACTAATCATTTTAGAGGTTTCTAATGTGAAGATTCCACTAACCCGCATTGGAGCGGCATGGTGGAATATACTCCTTCTCCTCAAAAGGAGAGGAGGCCTTAGCTCACCAGTGGAAAATTTACAGGCTGTTAATGTAGTGTAAAATGTGATGTAAATAAACACATTTTTTGCGCTTACATTGCAAATGTTGGTTGAACCCTACGAGATAGTAGAGCGAGCAGTATTGTACACCTTATAAAGGTCTACAAAAAATTAGCAATGGAATTTGTTTTGATTTTGAATCTATTAGGTATAACACACAATAACCATTTCTTATCCTTTACTTTTTACGACAAATAATATCTTATTTAGGAAGCAATTTTAAGCAATACAGCATTAATCCATATCCAATTAAGTACCTAAAATGCAAAGTGCATTTAATATAGATCAATATTATTGAAGATATATAAATAAATTTTATAATATATATTTTTGAAGATATTACAGAATTAAAACGCAGGATATAGCGGTTTGTATTGTATATATCAAATGTCAAAAGCTGTGAGCATTGAATATAAAGACAATCTTTAGTATATTTATGTATTTCACCCGTGCAAAGCCGGGGCGAATCGCTAGTGAAATATAAAAAAAATCATATCGACATTTATATTTGATGCCGATAGTAATAATTTTAAAAGTAAGTTTTTATTTTATTTTCCTGAGCGTATATCGAAAACTTCGATCATCTTGTGACATTGATAAAGTAATTGTAAAATATATCAATTATAAAGGCTAATTGAATTACATTTAAGCGAATTTGTGACCTTATAGAATGACTGTTTAAAAGTGTTCCCTCGTTGTACAAATACTACATTGAATTTGAAATAAATTTGATTGAATGAAATAATTGTGTTATAAAACGTAACAGAAATCATTAAAATAACATATGTTACATAAATACTTATAAGTTACACGTAATTAACTTTAAATATTAAGTTACCTAATAGGTGTAACATTTTTCAGTTCATGATACGTCTAAAATCGAAATAACTTTCACAAATCTTTTTATACAGTTAAGCTTATCGTCACTTATTAAGATCATACTAGTTTTCGACGCGTTTTAGGGATTGCTTGTCAGGTATTTTTAACACGGCTTATATATTATTCTGATGTAGATACTATATTATTGTAATGTATCATTAAAATCTATTAATTTGTATTTGCGTGAATGAGCAACAAACATCCATACATACAAACTTTCGCGTTCATAATATTAATTTTGTATAACGTTAAACAGAAATTAACTATATATTTTTTAGTGTCTAATTTTCACTGTGAGAGCCGAGATGGGCAAGTGATTAGAACGCGTGCATCTTAACCGATGATTTCGGGTTCAAACCCAGGCAGGCACCACTGAATTTTCATGTGCTTAATTTGTGTTTATAATTCATCTCGTGCTCAGCGATGAAGGAAAACATCGTGAGAAAACCTGCATGTGTCTAATTTCAACGAAATTCTGTCACATGTATAATTTTGATAACCAAAATGAATAATTATAAACAAAGAACACCTTCGTGATATTATTATCAGTGTGTAGGAAACACACACAGACATCCGACTACAACACATACCACTACATACATACTTCGTACATTTATCATGAAACTCGTATCAATCCTTTTCATAGAAAAAAGTCGTAGTATCTTTTGCGCTAATAGATTATCCGAAAGATTCAGTTAAAATCCTTTCTAATCATCCATGAAACAAATTTAAATCCACACAACGGTATCCTTTTCAGTCAATGTAATAAAGCAATAACCATGAATAAACTCTTTTATGAATGCAATTGACATTGTAATTACGGGCGCGTCGAACGTAACAATACCTATTGAATTTGCAGTTGTTCTATATGGAGGACTACGAAATACAAGTAGTTACGAAGGGTCACTGTCCATTCTGTAGACAACCGTCACAAGAAATAAGGGACTTCGAGGACAGTAGAGAAGGCTCGTTGACGAACGACATCGAATCGCCGACGCCTCGCAGCCCCAGCAATGGAGACGTCACGTGGCAATAATACGAATAATCGATTATCGCAACTTAGAATATTTTATAATGTCTATCTCTAAGTTATGATTTATCGTTGATTTCAAGTTTGTTAATGCGTAAGGATAAATAATATTTTAGTGTTGTATTTTTTCAGCACAATAAATAAAAGTAAGTACCTGGTAGTTATACAGCAGCCTCATTGCAAACTTAGTGCATTTTTCTGAATAATTTCGTTCGTTATTACATTATATATTAATTTCCGCAAAGTTTCACCTGCCCTCTATTTATGTCCGTGGAGTAGTTTATAATATAGTCAGTTTATTACTTGAGCCAACGGACATCAAGGATTTCGTGTTGACAGATTTTATATTCAAGGGGTTCAGTACAAAAAGCATTGATGTATTGATAATGTCTGACTGTATTTTGACTTAAAAAAATTAAGTAGTTTTTTTTATTAATAAGCAACATCATCACTGTTATATGATTTAGCTGTTAAACATGTGATTATGATGATGAAGTCGTGACTGATTACCGCTTTGGCCAATCTCAAAGGAGACCAGCTCACTACGCAGGACATATTATAGTAAACAAGTGTGTGTACACACACAGGTGAACCGTCCCTTCCCCCACTCTCACTATCCGATGAGACAACAAAGCCGATACGAAGGGGAAGAATTTAGGCGCAGGAACAACGGCTTTACGTGCTCTACGAGGCAAGGGACTGTACAAGAAATGTGTATATACACTTTGAACTTCCAGGCTCCGGGCAGTTAACGACTATCTTTCAATAGAAAACCCTATATCTTTCTAATAGCCCGACCTGGGATTTGAACCCAGGTATCCTCCGGATATTCGACCTCAAGCTACTACACCGACGAGACAGTTATTATACATATAACATTCATGTACATATATTTATTATTTTAAATTTTATAATGAAATACTGTCAGTAATGAGTACCCTTGACATTTGAGTGGTAGGTACACTGGTTGCAAATAATATTAAGTCTGTCTTATAATAAAATATAAATGTAGATATGTCTGTTTATCAATATTATTTTCAATAGTTAGACGTTACCGTTTTATCGTGTATCGTTTTATGGGTAAATGAGTCCGTCTTAGTCTACACTTTATATATATATTTTATTTATATATATTATATTATATCTTAGCGTTTATTAAATACCATATAACATATTTTTCTTTCTTATACAAATATGAAATAACAATGAAATATTAAATATTTTAAATACTTCAGAGTCACGAATATGTGTTTAGATATGTAATAATGTTAACTGCGATTTAAATAATTGTCATCAGTCATGTCAAGCGTTAGTCTCGCTTCCTTTGCCTTAATGAAGATAGTGTTTGTTATTATATGTTCCTTCGCGCTAATTAAGATAGTACTCGCTATAATTATGATACACCAATTGCAATTTCAATTAGGTAAATACTAATTAAACTACAACTATATTATTAATGTAAGGTCAAACTTAATTATCATTATGTGTACGATAACGATAAAATTTATTTGATAATGTTTAGTTATTTTTTGTATCTTTGCATCGATCACGAGTATTGTAGAGATTATTTGTGTCGGAAAATATATTTATTAATTAAAGATAAAAAAATATACTTTAAGTTGGAATAGGGCGAGTAATGGGCATTCACTTAGGTACCTAATTCCCTCAGGTAGGTCGGAAAGCGTCTACTGTGTTTGTTCATCCTGTTCAGTATTGAGATTCAAGCTTGAATTCAAGATTTCCCGAAGCCTTTGACTGCCAATCGGCAGAGCACCACAGGTCGAGTGCTGATTTCAATTACAGTGCCTTATTTGAAGCCCGATAGAACACTACAGCAATCTGTAGTGTTCTATCAGCTGATGGTTAATTATCTTCTCCAGGAGTCCAGAAAATAGCGACAGTTCATCGAAAACGCCAGTTCACGGATACTAGGTTTTGCAAATTGGTTTTTGTAATTTTCCACGTTTCGCCCTCGTTTAGGATTCACGTTGTATCGAAATATATTTATTACGAGTTGACAGTTTCCGCGATTGTCATATTCAAAGTTTTTCGAAAATTTTATTTGACGATTCTCAAAGCTACGTCCTCTTCTGTTCTACCGCTATCTGCTCTACAAGCAGGAGTGTGTTGTACTGCGCACCAGGTTGTCTCTCTCTTGACGCTAAAAGGCACAGATTTTAAATCACGCTTCGGATGCTTTTGTATGCAAGTTATTCAGCATCGATCGCGTGTTTACATTTGTATAGCTAGATATATAGGACGGGCTTTATTCGATTCGGGTATACTTCCAAGTATACAATCAAGGTGGGCGACGACGACGTGACTGGCGTGAACTGGATCTGTGACGTAATAGAACACAAATGTTATTAGTACCAAAGCCAAACTCCGGCGTCAGTGGCGGAAATTGCGTTTTAAGGCTGAATGCAAGAAATGATAAGTGCGCTAAACGAAAAAGCCGAAAGCTGTGTTTAGAATGAAAACTAGAATTGCATTGTTTTTTTTATTTCAATGTATAGATTATATACAAACAATCGCAATATAGAGACCACTGGCTACAACATTTGAGTGAGTTAAAATTTGCTTGAAATAGGTCAATCATGTTCATCGGTCTGGTAAAAAAGTATTTAATTTAAATAACAAGGGCATATATAAATATTTTCGAATAACCCGTGCAACTGCATTGGTTATTAAAAAACTAACTATAATAAATAATATTTCATATAGGATAAATAATTTTTCACATAGGAATATAATGCATTCGCATTCTTTCGAACTTAATTATAAACACAGATTAACACAAACTGCTGTTCATGAAGCACTCTAAGCTCACAAAAATATTTTTCTCATGGTTAAAAAATAACGGCAGATAAACAGGTGGGAGGTGTGCTGATAACTTGTCATCTCAAGTATACACATTGAAAATGCAACGCACGTTACATCAGGTTAACTCACTTACACCTACGGTGGCTCTCGGCCTTACCGAAACACAACACCGTTCGCTATAAATTGCAATATAATGTCGAGGGCGGGTCAACTTTGATCAACGTTAATTTGAAAATATTTAATTTTTGTATTATTCATACCAAGTGTCCATACTAAAACACCAAAATAATCTAATTAAATTTTATTGCTTATAGGCGGGTAAGCGTTTGATAATTTAGCTAAACATCAACGTTGACATAAAAAATGTTGTAATATTTCATTATAATAAAAATATTTCAGGTAATTTTACAACAAAATCCCGTATTAAGCGTGTAGAGTAATCACATCATTGTTAAAATAACACATGTGTGTGTATTTTAATTCTATATAGACCGACAATGTATACATGTTTTCGTGACCGTTCATGTACGTCAATTAAACCTCATATCGCTGTAATATGCAGCTTTGGTTTTGACGCAGATGTATTTGATTCACGTTAATTAATTTCTGGAATTCGGTCGAACCTTTTTTTCCAAGTATGTATTAATTTATAATGTAGCGCGAAACAAGATTATATCGATTTAATATAAAAATATTTAATCTTTACAAAATATCTTTGTAAAAAATAATACATTTCAAGCAATGGATTAAAATTTTACGATGAATTATTATATATCATTCTAGAAGAATTTAATGAACAGCCAATATATCGTATTCATTTGTATATTATAATATAAAGTACAAACATTACAATCGTACTAATTGTAAGATTTGTACGATTGTACATCACAGTAATATTTATATTAAAACTGCAGGCAAATCGGAAATAGAATAACCTAGATAAATAATTCAAAGTTATTCAAGTATTATTGTATTTGTAAAGAAATATATATCTCGAAGTGACGGAACTGTTTGTTTGACTATAGTTACCGATGTAAAAGAAAGAACACCTTGATCGTGTTTTTCATAAAGCAAAGATACATTCGAAATTTTATGGTTTGAACGACAATATGTCGACAGATGTTACAATGGTAGCCCAATATGGCGACAGCTGCATTGTGAACATTAAAAAATATACCATATGATTATCTAATCGAAATTAAGTTTAAGCTTTCTATCGCTATCTCACCTATTTATTTAATAAAACTAAATATAAATAATTGACGTCTGAATTTTGTTGAAAGAGACAAAAACTTTGTTTGTACTTGTCTATCTTAACAATTCGTCAAAACAAAACAAAAGAAAATTAATAAATTGTATATTACTATTTCAATGAAACATATTCAATGCCTGTACAGTAATTAATGTTTATCAAAAACATTTTTTTTTTTAACTGAAAGATTTAAATTAACTTAACTTTAGAGATACCTAGAGTAAAATATCAAAGAGTGTACTAATTAAATTTACTATTTAATTAATTAACATCTGACTAAAAATAATTTGTTAAGTCTTGGTTTCGATTGTATAAATGTATTATTTAGAAAAATACTGCTTTGTCCACAAACGTTGTTTTGGAGGTGATTATTTAAACGATGCCGTCTTCTCCTCTCGAATCTCAAATCAGCGAAGACAGAAAGAGAGATATCATTCTTTTACTAAAATCCTTTGAAACAACGTTTATAAGGCTGGTAATGTATAATGACAAGTACAATATTTAAATTTGTGATTTATTTATTCTACTCTTTTATTTATAGTCATTATATTGCGTTTAAAAAATCGCATTGTACAAAATTGTAATACGCACTAATAATGCACTCTATATCAATACGAATGTACTGTTTACAATCGCGCATATAAGGCGTTGTATTACTAAGAATCACAACGTAATAACTGCACTACAGGTGCACGCTATATTATGTAATATTTGTATTAATTAGAGTCACAATATAGAAATAATTCTGACTTGGCGTTAATTATAACTTATTACCAGATTTGTATTTAAAAGCGATGATTGTTTTTAATTGTAAATGAAGCTTTTGTAAAAAAATATATGATTAATTTTTTCTCATAAAATATTAAATCTGTATAAAATCATTAATATCTGCTCTCAACACTGTCTTATTTCATACACCTAAATTAAGTATATATCATAATTTTGTGATATTATTTGATAATATTTGAACTTTCGGTACTGGGCGACCCGTAACTAACTATCGCCTAGCGTAAATGCATCACACCCCATCCGTGCAATGTAAACATAATATTCTAATACATCTAAGAATTATATTCCCGTTCAAAATTATGCACATTAGTTAACAGTATTATTTGATTGAAGTAACACAATACCTAGTTCAGACTATGTAAGATTACATCTGCTTGTACTTGCTGTAAATACAATTATAGAAGTTAAGCTCAAGAATCTGATCTCTTGATTTGTTTTTAGTTAATATAAATAGAAGACAATGTAACCTTTTGTGATAAAACCACCGTCCGTGTATTAGTTTAAATAAAGTTGACGTTCAAAGACATACGTTTGTTTTATTGACATTTCCGACTTTTTACTATAACCATATTTCTGAATAAATCTACTGATGTGAATCCTTCCTTTTTCTATGTTATCATAACAAAACGATGATAATATTGGTATATATTACGAATTAAGACTTTAGCGAGTCACGAGTGATTATATTATTTCAAAACGTTCCAAATATCGACAAGAATATAAGTTCTTCTTAATTCCAATACACTTCTAATTTGGGATATTGGAAAATGCCACTTACGCCATTATTAGTACTTACTAAAAACGCCTAAAACTAAAAACTATGTGGGTAACCTCTAGGCACGTTTATATAATTATGTAAGCCACGGGTCACAGGTATTAAGCAACATTCGATCTTATTTGGATAAGACAAGAGCTGGGTCACCAACACATTCATCATCACCGACAAATGTTTTTTTTTTTTTTGTATTTACTAGCACCATTCGCATTAATGGGATACGATGAAACTATATCCCACGACACAATCCCCGGAGGTTCTGACACGATAGATAGGAGATCCGTGTCAATTCACAATCCGCTGCTGGACAGGGCTGAACAAAGGGGTTCTCCTGTTTCTGCATTGAATCCTAAAATTAATTGAATAATTTTGTTAGAAATTTATAATTGAATTCATAAAGCTTTAAAGCTTTAAGGCCTCGTAATTTATGGTAGATATTGCGTGAAATAGCTCATCAATATTAAAATTGAGTTCGATACCTTTTTAATTTTAATGATGCTGATTAAATTTAATCGTGTTGTGTCTTCATCGTAAGTTGGAAAAACTGACACGCTCGACATTCGTACTATTTAATTAAAATGCGACATTTACCTACTTCAAATCTACCATACAATAAATTTTAGGCACTAAATATAGTAGCAAGAACTACAGTCGGTTAGCGAATAAAACAGTCGACGATCGACGTAATGTGAACCAAACGTATCCCACATACTGTCGTTTTGTAAATTTAAAATCTTTACATGACTAAAGATAGGAAATGTATCATATAATGTACATCCATATAATTCTTGATATTCTAATTTATCGTAATTATATGTATTTTATTTAAATCTAAGAGATGCACTGTGTTTTGAATTTAAAAAAAATGTTTTGCTATACTTTCGATTTAAAAAAAATAACAAATCTACTGAAATAAACCTATCAAAGAATTAATCGCTTTATGTTCGGTTATAAGAAAAAAACGTGACTAAAGTCAAATTGCATTGCCACGTGCACAAAAATCAACCTCGTACCAGGAAACGAAAGTTGAAAGTATTTTATACTACGTTGACGTGCGGTTTGATTTGCATACAGCTTGTGGCCTCACAACTAATGTCTTTAATGCTAATTACTTCGTATCGACATCACATAGTGACGTTCCCGATCAAGTGACGAAACTTTGTCCTTGATGCTTCTTTATAACAATGATACATTATTGAATTTTATACGGTTATTATTGGTATTGAAAATATTACCTTGTATTTTAATATTACACAAAATTTAGCATGCACTTTATTAATAAAATATCTCTTCATGCATGAAACATCCGGTAGGTTATTACACTGTATTAGTTACCTAAAGCTGTCTCAATTACGATATTTAGGTCAAAATACGATATTAAACATCGATACCTAGTCGATATTCGACAAACAAGATTATCGATAAGCGGCAGGTGATGAGTCCGACTGTTCGTTTTTGGCGAATCAGAGGAGGGCAGGTGCGTACGCGCAGGTGTCGCCGCGATCTCGGCCGATATCGATATACCTACAGGTTGTTGTCGATCGATAAACTGGTCGTGTGGTAGATTTAAAAATCATAATATCAAACACCTCCTTAAATTGTGACACATATTTATTTACTTTGAATAAAATCTGTTTTCAAATATGTTGCTTACTCTTTGCTCTAATATATTTAAAAAATAAAATAGTAAATATCAATTTATACGGATTAGGCGTTAAATCTATTGACATACTATACATAATATGATAAATTTGATATTAACGAATCTAACCGATTCGCCGACAAAAAATTCTAAACGATGAAAAGCACTATAAATATCACATCCTGTTAAAGGAATAAACATGACTCGTGCGCTACTTTGTTAACGTGCACGAGATAGGATAGGACAGATGTGCCTCGACATATGCTCCCGCGCCTCCGGCGGGACCGCTTTACTGATCATTAATGCAAGGGAAACGTCCCCAAGAAGTCATTTTCGGTAATTATACCTGATGTTTTCATAGCAATAGGTGCAAATGATTCTATACAAGCGAGGATTCTTTTTGGGAATATATTATTTATTTTTCTAGCGCAGAAAAACCATTTGTTTTTAAAACCAATAAAAATCAGAAGACCTGGAACTACCTTGATTTGTTTTCATCAATAGAAATTTGTGTGTGTATTAAGAAGATATTAAAATTATGCTGAGGCTGTCTAAACGGAATGTTCAATAACTCCTAAAGATATAGGAGAATTACTCTCGGACTATTATTGACCTCTTGTTAATTACATAAGTGACCATACTTACGCAACTAGATTTTACGTTAAAATAACTAACGATAATTTATTAGGCACTTGGTAACTAACTGCTTTTTCTTGTTCTTGCCACGCGAAGTTATTAAAAATTTCTCATTAAAAGAGCAAACGGCTTAATTCGTTTTTAACATTTGAAACAATTGTTTATGAGTTAATAAAAAGATATGAACTTAATATGAAAATTCCCTTTGAAAATCTTAGCTCTGCAACTAACAGGACAACACACACACATACGTACCGTGTATAATAATTAAAAACGAAGCTTGTGAGTAAAAGTTAGAAACTTCTTTTTAAAAAATTTTCATTGCAATCACGTAACAAACCACTGAATGGGCTTTGATTGCATTGAGTAGGGAGTTGATTGTAAAAAACAGTGCTCTCAGGAGTAAAATCTAAGTTAATTAGTTTATAGCTCGACACTATTTTAAACGACTATTTTAATCGATTTTGAGATTTATTCTTTAGTTAACTAATCCTTATAAAATATACTAATAGCTGCTATAACGTATAATTGTAACTGGTGTATGGACTATGTTTTTTCATAAATTGATAGTCAATTCTTTTTGCTGAAGAAATACTTGTATTCCTCGTCGGATAGATATTGAATACTCAACATTTGAAGTGATGTTTAACGACATTATTTTAAACAGGCGCGCTCCGAAGAAACCAAAAAACTGTAGCTCAGGTAGACGCGCATTGCTTGTGCTCATATTTAATAGGAGCGTGTCTTGCAGCTGTCGCTAATAACAATGTGTTTCGGCCTAAATGTATCAGCGCACGCGGCACGCACTAATCTTATTGCTTTTGATGTTTCGGACAGCTGCACGCCTATCAATATTCAAATAATTTGAGACTCTATTCCTTAAAATTTTATAGTGTACATTAGTAATATTTCGTTATTGTTTTGGGATACTAATAAATTTTATCTACTTAATACGATTATATCATCCGTAATCGTTTTTGAATTCTATATTTGAGAAAATATGTAAAAAAATAAATATAAAACAACTTGATAGCACACACAAAAGCTAAAATTTATATATAAATTTAAATTTCAGCGGTGCTGAATTCGTACATTGTGCAAAGTACCTTCTCTATTTGTTTCTCGATGTTAATTCTTCATTGGTAATAATTTAAGTATTTTTTAAGAGTTATTTTATACTCAAAAACACCTGACGACGTTAAAACCAAGGCTGCCTCTTGATGGTGCAATTTTGTTTGTGGATCTAGAAGCATCGAAGATACACAACGTTAACAATTATTATTAATTAATGAGCTTTCGATATTGTAGTATTGAAACACATATACAGACAATAATGTATTTGTTATATCACATTAAAAAATATATTTTTTTTTACTGTGGCAGTTCTTTAAGCATAAAGGCACTCGTGTCGTCATTATTAAATAACAGTTATCGCCCACGACTTTACTCGCATTTTAGGAATCAGTCGTCAGATATTTGGCCGTAAAAGAGCAACATACAGACAAAGTTACCTTTGCATTTATACATACCTCTTGCCCACCAGTATTCCTACCAAACTTACTCTCTTTCTGCTAATAAAAACTCATTTATTGCTATTTTTATATACCTACTAGCTAAGCCCGGTCACTCTTCGCTGTGGCTCAGTCTGATATTAAATAAATAGGGAAGTAACGCAAAGTATTCTAGCAAACAAACAAATCATTCAATTTAACACCCTATTCTCCGAACCGCTGCGTATATGTCGCGGATTGGATGGAAATGAAGGTAAAGTATAATTATGTACAGAAAAAGGTTAGGTTAGACGGACACAGAACCTGAAAACCCAACGTTAATGTTTGCTTTACAAGTATTCGATAAAATTGGTGGTTATGTGACAAACCAACGATTACCGAATTCAATTACCATCAGGTGGCCCATATGCCCTATACTATTTGTGTATTAAATCTTACTATCTAATATTGAACCATTTAAAAAAAACCGAAGAAAATGGT
Organism: Vanessa atalanta; assembly: GCF_905147765.1. Taxonomy (NCBI): domain Eukaryota; kingdom Metazoa; phylum Arthropoda; class Insecta; order Lepidoptera; family Nymphalidae; genus Vanessa; species Vanessa atalanta. Next base: position 11,307,644 of record NC_061902.1, on the reverse strand, counting down.
AACAACACTTAATAACAAGTTTACTAAATATAATTATTTTGGACATATATATTCAAAAAAGGTTATTTTTAAAATGGCTTTTTTAATAAATGTTATTCCACTTAAAATAATTAAAAAATAACCGTAGTTAAATATATAACCCAGTACAAAGTAATAAATGTTTATTAAAAATACATTAGGAGTTGGTATGTTCCTTACTTATAGACTATCTTATGAACAGATTCACCTGGCGCCCGCGTAATTCATCTGCTCCGTGAGTGGATTTAAGACGATTTTTTGCCCCTCACGCAATACGCATAGGGGTTTACACTGTAGATTTAAAAAAACACATAATCATCTGAATTTCTGTCATCATCACAAAGAAGGCACATAACACACGTGTAAAACAAAAAAAGGTAAAATTTAATACAAATTATTGGTAATTATTATCTTTGATTCGTTTCCGAGTGTAATTTTATTCTCTTAGTTTCTATTAAAAAGACAAGTAACGATACAAAGAGATCAAGATCATTGCCAATGTTAAATTCTTAATTGAACCTATGTAATAGACTTACGTAGATTTTTTTAAAGAGATAGCTTGAAACTCGAAGAATAATTTACACGTGCGGTAGTACCACACGTGTAAGTTAGGTAAGGTAGGTAATTACAGCCCATAAATGTCTTACGGCCCAGCTGGGCAAATGCCTTCTTTTATATTAAGTAGGTGTTGGCGTTTATACATCTCTGTATTTTTGTCGAATATGTCGGTATTATTATGTTCAAAACGTGTATCGGCAAGCGTGAAATAAATTGCAATAGATTAAGAGAAGCTCTATGAACATCTTAGAAATAATTTGTTAATTTTATTAAACTTTTTGCATATCTATGTATTACGATAAAAAGGTAAGACCATCTGACCGATTTTCTTCAAAGATACTATTTCGTCCATACAAGTTTAGTCTTTATTCCCTCACTCACTAAATCTAATGGGAATGCAATTCCGACACGACCGGCTAACTTTGCCCACTACTAAACTCCGATTTGTAATGAGAATTCTCGAAAGAAAAACCCAAAACATTTGTGTTGGCCCGATTTGCGGTTTCGAACCAGGACCTCAGAATTTGCAGCCTCATAAACTAGCCATAGATACCAACGAGATAGTCGAGAAAGAGTTATATCCTTAATGGAACCTTGCTGGAATTTTCTAAGCAATTACAAACATTTTTATTATTGCTATTATAAAATATTTCTCGCCGAGCTCACGACATCTCCATTACCTTTATAACCATTTCTTTTTAAATAAACCAAATTATTATTTTTTGGCAAGATTTTTTTTCCATATTAATACAATGTTCCTCGTTTATTACGTAAAAATTCAACACGCGCAAAACTCTTAAAAAACAATTTAATTTAAAACCAAACGCGATTTTATAATTCCGCAAAATTATTAAATATTATATATACGAAGTTAAAGAAGAAGAAAGAGTTTTGATTAAAGGTTCTAACAGTCCATAGACTTCTCATATCATTCATATGTTAAAATGCAAATGACCGCGTATTTTCTTATCTAATATCCAAGCATTGTACAAGATTAAATATTTGACTTTTACAGGAATGTTATAAATACAAATAGCATAAATTAAAATAAAAAAATAATAAATGTCCTTTTTGTCACTGATATGACTACAAACGAAGTTTTTGTTATTAGACTTGAAACAAATTGTTCTTATAACTACTTATAAAAGCATTATGTTTAAGAAGTTTTGGGTCCATGTAAAATGTACGTTAATTCGGCTGAACAATCTGCCCTGTTTATTTATTAAGTCACACGACTTTTCTAAATCACATTTATTTGGAGTACGAACGTGCATATTTCATTACTGACGTAAAATGATATTGTATGAGTATGTATATGTTGTCATAGAAGACTTACTCGGCTAAATACACATACAGTAATATTTGCGTTGCGACTTTTGTGATTACAGCGAAACTCATTTCGAGAGTAGGTGCCCTTTCTAAGCACTCATGTTTTCCTTTTTTGTAAGTGCAGCTAGAAGTTAATTAAATAGTAATTCACTTAATTAATTTTTGGTTTAAAGAACCTAAATCTAGTAAAGTATCTACTAAATTAGTTTTATTATAATATGATAAAACATTTTCTGTCTTATTGTACTTTACAAAAATATCGAATAAAGTTAAAATTAATGCAAGGGTTACTATATTTTTGAGTTTGACGTTACACAAAAGAATTAAATTAAAAAAAGAACAAAACATTCACGCTTGTTACATGAAAAGTCTACATTTCAAGCGGATAAAACTACGAAGCGCAATTACGTATATGATAAAATAATATACCAAAACCGTATCAGTGAATAAATCTATAGTAGCTTTTTTTTTCATTTAGGAGAATAAAAATAGCATATCCTCTTTGCAAAGCAATTAGCAAAAATAAATACTTAACAACTATAAAATCTGTAAATATCCCGCTGCTGCACAAAAGGCTTATTTTCTGTTAATGAGAAGGTTTGGAGCTAATCCCACACTGCTCTCTATATTGTGCAGGATTTCATCCGAAACAGAAAGACTTTCTCACTATGTTTTAAACCTTGAACGCCGAGCACAAAATCAATTATAAAAAATAAATAAACGCGTAAAATTATACTAGTATTTGTAACAGCGGCCTTCAGCAAAAGATCAACATTAATCATATATTTGCAAGCAACTATAGCTAATATTTTTGTCAAATCACGAAGAGTAAAGCAGATGAAATAGTAAATAATTACTAAGACCAAGAGGACAGATTTACTTGTATGGCTTTGTGAGTCCACCATGTCTTGATAAGTAACACCATTTCATCATGTATTCTACCTCTAAAAAGAGTGTAAGTAAAATCAAACGAGAGCCATCTTAACCCAAAAAGTAAGCGTCATACGCGATAAAAAAATAACCTCCAAATCAACCGTCATCCAGAAAATTAAAGCAGACATGGGACCATGCCAGTCGCCAAACTTAAAACAGATAATCAAATCTGTAGACCACATGGCCACGACTTCATCGGGTATTTAGCAATACTCCAAGCTACGAAAGTTACAAAAATCTTCCAATACAGCTTCCATAATGTTTATAATAACAAACAAGAAGGGCTGTTAAAGGTGAGACTCGAATAAGAAGAAGCCAGTGTCTACAGCAATGACTGCTCGAGCCCAGTATACAGATAGCGATATATACTAGGTATTAGTAAAGCCTCCGGAACACTGTTACCTATATTTAAAAAACTGTGGGAATTGAGGAAGAAGAAGACAGTTTTGTTTATATAACTATTTAATTTAAGTAACAAACTATAATTATATGTTATACATATTGTTATTACAATTCCAGGTCTTAAATTAATTTTACGGTTACTTTATTTAGTTACAGTTTTTGAGTTATTTCATAACTAAAAATTATGCCGGCTAAAATACCATTAAGGCGGTTTTGTTACTACAATTATACTTTTTTAATATTTATAGACTTATTTTATTTGCACAATATTAACCAAACCGAGGTATTAATTACAATGTTCGTAATGGTTTTTTATAATTTACTCTTATTAGTATTATATTAAAATAACATGAACAATTATCTGCTATCCATACACACACACATATTCTATTATGTTTTCATTTTATAAATATTGCCAAAAATTTAATATTTTGTTTCCCTTTAAAAAATTGTAAGTTAATATATTGAAATTAAATGCATCGAAACAAAAGGCTGGTCTTCAAATGAAAAAATATGTTACGCATGTAATTGTATTTTTATACGAAAGATATTATTTCATGTGAACATACAAAGGCTAGATTTTATTTTTTCGTATTCTAAAAAACGAACATTTACCGCGTCAATGTTAGACCGAAAAGTTAGTAAAAAACATTCAGAGACATTATTCGTTAATGATATAATTATTCGATCGAAGCATCTTTATACAAATCATACAATGTCATGACAACTTATTTCCTGAATACGATTTATGATAAAAAAATAATTTAATTCAGTATCTGTCGTGTCAATCAATATCGACTACTCAGAGCGTAAAGCGTTCCTTAGAGCTCTCAAGTAACATTAAGCGGGCTTTTAGGAGCTTCACCTTCTTTATTAACTTCCCATATTTAAGTTATCGTATTTGACCCAGTGTAGACAACATTTTGGCAAAACTCTATGCGAGGGTCACATCGTTTGATTACATAGTCGACCAACATTATTTTGTTGAAACGTAGTTATATGTTGAATTGAATCAACCAAACTTTTATCGAATTGATCTCCGCAGCGTCTTGAAAGTACGTTCAGCCAAATCGATTTTTGCGCACAGTTTTTTTTTAAGTATGTAATGTTTTACAAAATGTCTGCGACTCTGATTTTACTCGCGCATATATAATACATAAATAACTTTAATATTCTCATCATTTTTATAAATATTTATTACACACCTCATTCGACACCTAATTATATACTGAATAACTTATTAATGTCCCTCTAAATTCTGACGATTATATTCATCGTCTCGAGCCTGTATCTTAAAATAGGAAAATTCGATCGATGGGTTCGACCAAAACGTCTCGAAATAAACTTAAATAGTGACCTTCCTACAAAGTTAAATATATTCAATATTTTTATTAAAATCTATTATAAGTCGAGACATAAGGGACCAGCTTACCAGCAAGAACCTCTCTCTAACTTCGGTATGCCGAATTATAAATATATCGTTTCAATATGTTATACGACAAAATCAACACCTTCCTCTACCCTCTGACTCTCACTCTGTGTGCTTCGACAGAGATGTCAAACGGTAGGACTGAGGCTTAGTAGGCTAATTGTGCTGGTAACTTACACACATATATATATATATATATAAATAATATTAAGAAACATTTGTTTTCAAAAACAGTTTAATGCTTTGTAAAGTACATTCGGCCGTAATTGCAAGTGATTTCAGGAAATGATCAGGTGTCAGTGTCTCAGCCTATATCCTATAGGCTGAATCGAGAAACATGTATGTAGATAGATAGGCTGCTATATGACGTTACTATTGTGGGACTCGGATATTAGTTTAATTATTGCAGTTATTACGTAGTTAGTCCGATTAAATTATGCGCAATAGTCGTAATTAATACGTGGAATCTATGATAGAGCGAGCTATGAGATTAAATTTCCAAAATTGCGTATGTAGTCAAGAGTGGAAATTTATATATTTTTAACATTTAAATAACAGACGATTATTAAAAACGAATGCTATTTCAGATAAGTACCATAACAGGAAGGGATCGAGGGTTTATTTCACAAAATTGATAAACACAAATAAAATCACTGAACGGCTTGTCTAGATTTGAACGAGAGATCTAGAGATCTTATGCTAAGATCCACGTTGAATTATCAGGGCGTTTAAATTTCTTATAAGTGTTCCGCGAATATATATATTGTTTTTAAATATACATACATATGTATGGAACCCATGATTAGTTAAAGTAAAAATAACTTTAATGTTACACGTGTTTCGATTTAAATAACTATTTCGCTTTTTTTTCTCTTTTTAATTACATATCACAATTCCAAATTATACCTATGTATTAGAATTGTCGTAACCATGTATTGGTTCAGGTCCATTGAAACAAGACTCAAGTATTAAAAAAAAATATTATAAAAAAATATGTATTACATATCATAACATATTAAAATAAGCCTAAATATAAATATAATTATTGTTAATATATTCATCATATATTATATTTAATTTGTTAAAAAGTTTTTACTGTTACACAATTCGAGTGGAAATAATAACAATTCGTACGAACATTCTTTAATGGCTTCATATCGAATTGCCTTTTGCATAATAATATAATCTGTACATATATACCATTGTAAAAGTTAATTAAAAGGCCTGATGCATTATTATATTTCAATTTCCTATGAAACGGCTTATAAGTTTCCAATATAATTTTGTAGTACGATTTTATATTATATTATTATAATCCGCGGCTCATGATCGCCGGTGTTCGCAGCTTAGAATAGGAGCAGTGAGTTATCGTTTGCTCAATTTGTATTTGTAATTAATTTCGTGTTACACGAGAGGTAAGATCGAGAGGCAACCTGCCTGTCAGTTGAATCTCACATACTGAATTCGCCAATCCGCTCTAATGGAATAAAATCTAAAGTGTCTTATTAAGAAAAGATAACGTTATTCGCGCAGTGGATATGTATGGTTATCTACCGTTTGTTACTTTCAACACACAAAGCTAAATCTATGTATTCAGTCTCGTGAACAAGTCATTCGTAGATAATGTCGAAATATCGAGCTCCAACAAATAAAAATAAAAAACATGGTAAATATCCCGTTTTAAATACTGTTAGTAATAAAAATAACCATGTTAATTTAAAATCTTATATAAATCTATATATGTTTTAATTTTTGTTTTAATTAGGCTTCGTGACTGAATCTTTTTCCGAAGCCTAATATTATGAACATTTTATTATTTCCGAAACAATATACGGCGATCCTTATTGTTAGAAATAACCTACTCTTATTACAATTTGAGTACTAACAATGAATTATTACAATGTGATTCAATTAGCCGATATCGATGAACATAATCAATAGAGCATATAATAACGCAGCTACTACAATTTGGTACATAGGTCTGCGCTTGGAACAAGATCACTGTGGGTTTCGGTGTTCGGAACAACTGTTGAACGCATCTGCGCCTAACGCACCCTGCATTCTGTATAATAAGAGTGTGGGCAGTACGCGGCCCATTCCTGTCTCAGGCTCCGAGCGCATCGTACGCTCGCCACTCGCAACTAGTCTCCCGAGACCCGCGCACGAGTTACGCTCGCTACATCGCGAACATGAAGTGCATTATATTTTGTGCCCTTTTATTTTGTTTATGGACTGTGAATGCCCGCGAAATAGACTTTAAGCAAGAACTGCAGGCGCTGGGTGAGCAGATCGAGTTGCTTAAAACTCTTCATCTGACCGACGTATCCCGCCTGAAGAAGGAAATCGACGAGCTCAAGTAAGTTTAAAAATTTAAGGAATAATTTTTAAAGTGGTTAATTTTATTGTAAGTTTTATTAATGTCTACTTTACTTTGTCTTTTATGATACTGGAACTTTATTGTATACACAAAAACAACTGTTAATAATTTGCTCACTATAAATAACTTACCCATAACTAAAACTGTTGAAATGGCGAATGTTTTAAAAGGCTTATGCGAATTATTTGCACAGCAACTTTGAAGATCGATTAAGTTTTTATGGAACATACTTTGAAGGATCCGCAATCGAGAAGAAACGGCTCTTTTTAATCAACACTGTTGAATGTTTTGTTTAAAAGTATAGTTATATTATTTTTAATTAGTTGAAGTTCATGGCGAAACATTATTATCAAACTGTGTATAGTTTTCAAACGTAGTATTTGTTTTGCGGACGTCAATGTGTGCTGTCGTAATTCAATAAGTAATAAATGTTACCCAAAAGCTTTGCGATAGTAATCTCTAATCAGCTAGAAAACTATTTTCATACTAAATGTTTTGTGAAGACAGGGGACGGAGGGGAAGGGACGTTCTAAACTTATAAAAAAATATTAACATATTGTGAAATATTCACAAACCACTAAATATATTATTTACTTCGAAATTTATTTGTCAAAAGAGTAAATTCGTTTTGAATGTCTTTGAAAGTATTCCTTTTGTCCTTTCGGAACAATAAAATTACGAAAAAAAAAATCAAACATTAATAAATATAAATTTTAAGTATAAAGAATTTGAAGTATATTCTTTATAAAGTTAGACTAGCCACGAACTTCTAAAATCATTAAGGGTATATTATCGTGTAATAACCAATTTTTACTAAAATTTTATCCTGGTTTCAAACGACATAAAAAGGTTCGTTACTTACGCCCGTGGAATCGCGCAAACGTGTCATAATATAAAAGTTGAGAATACAAGTGGTGTTTGAAGACAACGGAGTGTCTCTTACCGAGAACCAGGTCATCTGTTCGACATAATCTGTACACGAGAGCCATATCTTTATATTGAACATATTGCGTAAAAATGTTTACGATCACCCTTAGCAAATATACCAAGCTAATAGTATCATATTTAAACTTCTTCATCTACTTCATTAGTCACGTAAAAAGGATAATAGCGTTATTTGATTTTCGGCTTTCCTTGCTTGTTTCTCGGTCGTACCTAAATCCCAGTTATCTGTGTTTATAATAATAATGTATATTGTTATTGTATTTTTAGGATTATGCTTCAGAATTTTGTAATAAATACTTCCTTATAAACAGTGCCTTCCTTAAATAGTTTTTATTATTGCTCTTGATCAAAACAAATACAATCAAAACATACTTGGAATATGACTGAACAAGACTTTCGTATCGACGTTTTGTAGGATCAGTTCCAGTTCAGGATATAAATTGTAATGAGAATGAACGGATATTTGATATGATATAAATTGCATAAGGATTAGGTAAGATTTCGGTATTAATACTTTTGCCGTCTTATAATATTCAAAGATACAAGATGCGGCGATGGACTGCCATAGCTTGGATTTAACAAAATATCTTCCAAAAACATCAGTTGTGCGGTGGCAGGCGATAACAAGTCTTCAATTGAAACACCGAGAATAACATTTCGTTACCTTGATTTTGGCGAAAGCAGCAGGTTTTTCAGTAAAATAACTAATTTTTTACTTAAAAAAAATTACGTACAGTAGGAGAAAAAGCCTATGGTTGTCCAACAGCTGGACAAAGGCCTTGTCTCTTGAGGCCTGTAGCTTATTTCAACACGTTGCTCGAATGCGTGTCGGTGGATACATATGCGATTGAATTTTCATCAGTTTTTTCCCGATATTTGCTTTCATCGCTGACGAAGAGATTAACTATAAACGTAAATTCACTCGTATGAAAATTCAATGACGCTTGTCCTGATTTGAACCCGTTCGGTTCTGATTCCGATCGGAAATCTTCACTTAAGAAAGATCTCTTCTGCCAATCTTAACAGAAGGGTCACTGGCTCACTGACCACTGCCCCATCGGCTCTTACGTACTTTACTTAATAAAAAATATATTCATATATAATCACGCCAGATATTTTATTGTATAAGCATGGTATGGTACCAAGAATCAAGATAGATATAATAAAATACGACACATTCATTTCCCTCATATCAAGCACCTTGAACGCAAACTTTGATTATTCATAAAGATTTACTTTTTGTAGAAGATTCAAGATACATTAGCAGATAGAATGATAACTACATGATTTTTTTAAATTATTTTATTTGATATTTCTGAATTACAAAAACTATGCGAATTTATTTAAGTTTCGTAATAAAACTTACCGTATATCATTTTACAAAATATCGATTTAATTCCGAGTATATAAATATATATAAATGTTGTGTATATGTAATAAACTTTGATCAGATTTTAAGGTTTTCTCTAACTGTAATTTCATATTATACATTTATTAGTCTTATATTTGGCCTTTGATGTTTTTAAAGCGCGTATATACTGAAAGACTTCTCCCGTAAACGTTATAAAATAAAAATATGGTTTATATTGACTAAGAGAACATTTCCTCCGTTAACTACTCTGTTTTATTAAATATCTTTAGGCAAGTGCAATCATAAGTTATAAAATATTTTTAAACTTATGAATCTCGAAGGCATAAATTTTAAACTTATACATTACTACTATATATAGTATATATCACTATATATTTAATTAGTTTAAATTAAAAGTAAATTAAAGGATTGTCATTTTAAGCGTCGAATGAATGTGCGATCGAGCTACACCGCACGCTCGAGCGATCGCTGTCTCTTTGGATACCAATGAAAGAGACGCAGGGGTCAACGTGGGGGCGAGCCATTAAAAACGAAAAAAAAAACACAAAAGCGATTATTTTCATTAAAATTCGTATTATTTTGTATTTTATAGCTTATTTTGTGGCATGTTTTTTACGATAAAACATTTTCATTAATAAAAACTAGAATAGATACTTTGGTCAGAGGGAATGTTAGTCAAACGGAAACGGTCACCTGTATTTATATAAGTATTTAAATGATATATAAATTAGGAGTAGGAGCCTCAATCAACCCCACACTGAGGTATCTATCCGCCTAGCTTCACTACTAACTGTAATAGTAATTAATGAGAACGGTGAAAATTGAAAATTCTCAAATTTCCACAGTTTTAAAACTTTTATAAATTAATGGTCTAATACTGAGAAAAGGTAACGTCCAACATATTCCACCATGCTACTTTAGTAAATATTGATACACATTAGACATAATTTTAATATGAAATAAACATAATCAATATGGTTATGTACACATGTAGGCCTGTCATCTCTTCTGTTCAAAGTACATTTGGCTTATACTTTGCACATCCCAAATAATAATTTATGACATTAACAAATAGTTAGCATTGTGTTTAATGAAAATCGATAATCTCTCAGACATTCATACGTCGATTTCAAAATATAAAGTGTCATCGTTCTTGTAAATACTCAAAAGCTAAATCCGAGAGAAATGTCTGTATCATATTTGTATAAAGTTTTAATTGGTCGAAATATGGACCGTAAACCATGTGGAATCAGCACTTTGAGAACACCTGCGCCAGTAGACGCGCAACTTAAGAACTGGCTTTAGCGCACCGCTCAAGTATTAATCGCCGTGCGACCGTGCTCGTATATTAATACTTAACTGAGATATAGAATGCTTGGTGCTTGGCGAAACAAATTTCCCAGTTTTAATCCTCCGCACAGGATCTCGAACGAGACGCTCCGCGGCTGGTTTTACGAGTTTCGCTAAACTGCAAACGTGAACCTCTGACTATACCAACAGAATGGGTTTGCATACTTGGAATGCAATGAAGCCAGCTGTTCGCTCGTGTTTTGTTCATCGATTTTTAACAATTTAATTTTATTAAGAGGCTAAGACCGATCTTATGGACCTTATAGCGTTGGCGCTGTGAATCTAAGATTATTAAGTGTAGTTTTATATTTCTGACGTATCCATATCTGACCACCTGCTAGCATTTATCGACAGCAAGTTCACAAAGTATACTGGTAACATTAGCTGTTTTTTTTTGTAATTTTAATGTAAATGTTAAAAATAATAGATTAAATAACTAAGTATATAAAAAAGTATTGAATTAAAATAAAATCTAATTTGTCATTCGAAATCCTAACATCTTGATTACATAAAAAAATAATAAAAAATCTGATATTATTTTTGATTGCCTTTGAATTATTACTGATGATATACGTCAGCTTCTTCGTTGTAATGATTTCGTAGATACTTTTAATGTACAAGACAGTATAATTAAACATTATTTTAATTATTTTTCAAATCCGCCTTAACAAGAATTTACACCTTACCGTTCATACATTTATCAGTATATATTTTTTTCTATAAAGGTCGTTTTTTAAATATATCGATGGGGGTGAACATCTGGCTATTATGGGTTATTTATATTCCAACCGGAAATAATATGCTGCCAGCCCCCATCCGGAAGCCCACAAATGAGTAGGGCGATAAAATCTATTGCACCGAATATTTTTATATCACATGTATAAATAATTAATATATCAATTATATATAATCAAAAGTTAGTTGTATGAACACATAAAGTCTATCGCAACGTTACGGAATATATTAATATTACATATTAGGAAATATATTAATATCGCTTATGAAACCATCGGTCCCGTATTCCAAATATCTCGAAATCTTTGTAATTATTAATAAGAGAGATTTAAAGCTGTCCTCCGCGTGTTTCTAATTCGTAATCAACTGGCAGGTGCTACTCGTTGATCCAATAGGCTATAGCTATTGGCCTCTCTTTAATTCGTCGTTCTAATACAGGTAAAGCGATAACGTTCACGATAAAACGTTAAAAAGTTATTTAAAATAATGTTTGTTAAATAAATTGTTATCAGTTAAGGTATCATATTTATTTATTGAATATTATCGAACACGAGAAAGGAGAAAAAGAAAAAAAAATAACACGTTACACAAAATAAGTGTTAGCACGAATTGTATTGAGTAAAAAGGTCTATAATTATCGGTGAAATCATTAATTCGCTCAAACATGTGGTTGGAAATGATTTTGCTAATTGTTAGTAATCTGTATTAAAATGACTTATCGATTTTTCACGATTAACGCCACTGCATCATTGGCCAACCTGTTTAATGGAAGTCACTGTAATGAATATAACCATTGCGAGATTTTAAATTTCAATAAGTTTCAATTTTTCGTACAGAAAATCGACAAGAACTTGTTGGTTATATTTAGGTGTTATAAACCATTTTAAGCTTAATTAATAAGTAATTTGATTTTGATAGTTCTAAATAAACACCCAGGGAGATTTAATCTATAAATGTTTAATATATGATCATTTAACTGACCTCTTTTAAGTATATATACAAATAAATTATGAAGTAACTCAAAAGTGTTATAGATAATAACAGATAACCACGGTAAAGAACTTAAAGACGTGCTGTTTAGGCCGTGATTGATAAGTTACTGTACCTTCTTTATGTCATTAGAAATCAGTGTTAACTAAACACTCACTAAATAACGATTATATATACGGAAATTATAAAAAAAACCTATTTTTTTCAAAAAGTTCTTTTTAAAGCACTGTTTGTGACGACATATACCGCGATATGAGTTTCAACATTTGATAAGCAAATAAAGAGAGCAAGCTACAGTGAAATAACTTAGATATCATAAACATCTTAAAGTGGAGGCCACGCAGTTGCCCTTTAGCAAGATGCTTTAACTAATTAAAGTAATAATATATATATTTTTTATATAAACCATTTATTCATATATGGAGAATTATTGTAACCATTATATATATGTGGATATAAGGTATAGAGATATAAGTCTGTCTGCCTGCCTTGATATTTTTATAGTACGTATATAACCTTCCCAAAAATATAGCTCCTGTTAGTTATATCAGTGCTTTAGTTTTGGAAATTGTCGGTAGATTCAAATCTGTTATTGTAATATATTGTATTCAAAGTAATCTTTTTTTTTATATTTAATTTTCCTACATTTAATTCAGAAACAAATTTAAATAATATCTAATTTATGTGCCCTAGATGGTTCATTTGAAAACATCTTATTTAAAAGCACTTCGATGCTACCATTGTGTTCATCAGGGTTGTCTAAATATAATTTTGGCTGATATGATCAATACAAATAAGCATTGAACCTGAATCTATTTATTATTTTTACCTATTTCTATTAAACCGTAGAATACATTACATGTTGAATGATTGAATCAAAGTTTGATTTTATTTTTATTAATACAATAATTGTTATTAATTATAAATGAAAAAAAAAAAATCTGGCATTAGTATTACAGCACACGGTTTATATGAATTGATTTGTAGTATTTATAGTTATACATAACATGTGTTAACCATATTTATTTGCATGTGTGTGTTCGGTCAAATATAACTTTACGTAATAAGTTGCTTGGACACTTATTAAATTTATGTAAGTAGTTCATACGTTGTAGTTTGTAGCCTTTTACGTTGTAAAATTATAATTATGATACACGAAAACTTGGTCTCCTGGTCTCTGGACTTGGTCCGAATATGTTTTTATACTTAATTATAAAACAATTTTTAAACAATATGACGAAGACAGTTGACACTGAGCGTATAAAAGATATACTTATTTTTATTTTTATTATAATTCTTTATTACTTTTTTATTATTATTCGGTATCAATAGTCAGATAAAAGGGCACACGAGGGAGACACGGTTCGCGCGCTCTTGCGAAGCATCGCATCCTGTTTACTCGTACATTTATTTATACATCCACTAATCGGAAACTTTATATTTCACGGTAACGGAAGTAAACTCCAATAGAGGTACATTATTCCGAGCACTATTACTCACTAATTTGCGTAAATATATCTACTGTTTATAAGTAATTATAAGTAATTAAATATGTTAATTTTTTTCTTAGTGAAAGGTAATCTTCTTTTAGGAGTGATTTTATTTATAAGGTATTATTACTGCGTTGTAAAACAATGAAATGCGTTTCTAACTACTTACGGTTTTTTAGGAAAAATCCAGCTTCTGCCTGCACCGACAATCATGAACGCAACGAGCAAGCTACTTTGGAGTGGGCCAAGAGTTCCATGAAGGAACTTCGTACTGAGATGCGTGAGCTTAGTCGCAACGTCAATAGTTCTCTACTCCTTCACCAGCTCCATACCATTCGAAATGAGGTGAGTTTGTATTCAATTCAATTATTAATCATAAATATACTCATCATACACAATAAATGTAATGTTTTATATCAAAACTTATTTTACCATAATAATATGTGCACGGCCATTCAGGTATAGCAATATCTTATAATTTCGTTTGTTTTAGTTGAAACGAGCTTTGTCGGAAGCTACGGACTTGACTCAGCTCGCGCGAACACAAGAGGCAAGAGTTGACAACCTGGATAGAGAAATGGGACGTCTCAAGTTAGAGGGCCAGCAGATGAGAAGTATGACTGCACATCTGCGCACGCATTTCGGAAAACTAACTAAGGAGGTAAGCAGGACATCTAATTGGCATAATTTATGTACAGGGTGCATTTTGGTGTGCATATGTTCCGAATTCAATATTTTGTTTCGTGTTTACAATTTAGACCAATTATTCGGTCGCCTAGAAGTACTAAGTGTTTAAGTTGAGTGTAAATGAAGTTTGTGGAAAAGGGGCGAGCCTTAACCATTATCTTGAAAATTGAGTTTTTTACATGATATGTTTAAGTACGAAATGTTTTTTTTCTTAGCAATTCAAAAATGATATTTTAATTAGTAACTAAATACCATCCGCATCACTTTTCGATAATTCAAGTTCGGGTTATGTTCAAAACCAACCGCGTAGTTATGTGAAATATCATCAAATAGGAAAGGGCGGATATACTTTAAACTGATATATGAAATTAAAATGATATAAATTTAATCTGAAAATTTTCGTAAACTTTTCAAATTAATTATAAAGCTATATACATATACGTACGTACATACGCATTGTACCCGATTAATAGCTCTTCTAGAGAAAGGAAGTGCTGAAAGCCAACCTAACGGTCAACTTCGTAGAGTTCCTTTATTACACTCATACTCACGAACACGTGGAATGCAATATGAAATGTCATTTAAAGGGATATGCTCGGACTCTTAACAAGAGAATTGTTGAGTTCCGAATAGTTTTACGTCTGTGTTGGACATTGTTATTAAATTTTGTAAACGATTTATGAAATGCATTGAAAAAAATATCAAAGGAAAAACTTTTGGTTATATCAGTATTGGATCCGGAGTTGCTTCACTAAAAACCGTGTTCCAATACACAAACGACTTCCGTGCCAAATTTTATTAGAATCCGATCAGTCATTCGAACATGGTTCAGTAACAATACGTTTGTTAAACAAACATTTTAACAATATTAACAAGATAGTACAATTTTATTTTATTCAACCTTTTTTATATATTAAGTATAAAAATACTCATTATTTTCACGGTTAAATTGACTACATTGTTTTAAATATTAAATTTGTTTTAATCACACTATAAAATAAGAACATCTACATAAGAGTTCTCAAATGAAAATAGTGTTGACCCTAAAATGATGTAACTTAACAAAATAATTAGATATTTAATATTACCTATAAACTTGCTATTAAATGTTATAGAAAAAAAGGTTTTCGTTGACTGAATGTGGTAAAGATGAAATGTAACTTCTAATAACAGGTGCTGACCCTCTTCACGCTCGATGAATATAACCGTCGCTAACCGTTGCGCCTGCGACTTTTTACTGGTCGATATGATTGTAAACGGATATGATTTAAATAATTAAATAGAAAATCGCTTCGTCGCTCAACGAAACGTATTGATATTTTACCATAAGTGCCTTATAAAGACAATGTTTTGCACCGGGTCAACGATTTAACTACAAAGGTCCTTGTAGCAATATAATTCTATAGGTATGGCAACCACAGTGCCGCGAAATTTGAATGGCATCCACCTGCGTCAATCGCAATGCAATTTTCATTGATACATTTCACAATGACGCTTTGAGGATAACCTACAAGAGTGATACGCTGTAATTATATACTCCATAGCAATATAATTATGCGGTATCTTATTTGAGATATGTACATAGTTTAGAAAATATATACAACAAACCATTACATCTGTACCGGATATATCTGATGATAGCTTCATACAAACTATATATAGTATAAAACAAAATAACTCTCTGCCCCTGTCTGTTGTTGATGCGGTTTTCAATAATAGAGAGAACGATAAACGACTTCCTATACCCAAAAACTTTTTTATACACTTACATAAAGAAGCATATGTAATTTTTTTTAGGTATATAGATAAAATTTTCCTTTTTACTATATCACCTTTTATTCCAAAACCAAATCAGTATTGGTTGCTAATAGTATTCTTTTATATATAACAACAAACGTAATGGAACTAAACTTACTTTATTCTTACGTTTTTCAATCTGCGTTTCCTGCTCCATGCATTGGACTTCCTCTACTTCAAAAAACGCATTTTCCGAACTCTCTTCCAAACGAGCGGTTTTAACCTCTTTTGAAGCGCCTGAAGCTCGTATTTCTGAGCGCTCAATCCGGGTTTTATCACGTCTAAAGGCAAACGCATAACCTTCACTAGAATGGCTATATCTTCGAAATATATTTTAATTTAAAAAATCATCTTAAGAATAAATTCCTAAATGGTTGAACTTTGAAATTAAACTAGAATAATTCCTAAATACAAAATGGGCCTACACTAAAATACTCAAAAAATAACTCAATATTCTTCATAGAAATCACTAAATACCATGTCCACGCTTTTACGTCTTTAATATAATCTTGTATTGAGTAAATTTCTTTATTGATCAATGTTTTTATTTATTTTTTAATTTTAAGCTTTAAAGTTTTTAATAGACCAAGCTAAAAATAACTTGATCGTGGGATCTTATTATATAAACCGTGCCCCAGGATCGTAACGTTGCGAAGTCGGAAACTAGCTGTTATTAGTTTACCTTTCTTCCTCGTGCCTATAAAATGATTGTCACCATTTCTTTCAAAAAGATCTATATTATTGTAAATATACATAATATTACACTTAATTAAAAACATCCCGAAGGGAGTGAGATAAATTTCGTTTAAAATAATAAGAATGATTGTTTTTATTTCTCTTTTATGAATTATTAAATGAGGTAACTCATTTCTAAATGAAAAGGTAAATCAATAAGCAAAGTAACGTAATAGAAAACTTTGAAGACTTGTATTTTACTTTAATATTAAAGTGACTGTACTTCTAAATTCTGGATTGGTGAAAGAAGCACCGTGAGAAAATATTGCCCCTTGAAGTATTAGCTTGCAATACCCGGTTACTCGTGAAATGCTGTTAAGTCGACCCATTTAATGTTGGCAAAAAGTTTGAAGACCTCACACCACACCGCGCGAAACATTTTATACGAAAGTTGATCCCCGGCAGTAATTAATTAGGCTGACGTGATTAAGTTTTTGTCACACGCTAAAACATGCATTGCTGTGATTTTAATTTTTAAAATACGACAACTTTTTGCGGACATCCAAATAAAAATTTGTTAAGAATTTTACATTTTTTTCATCTGCTTTTTTTGAAACAGAATATGACTAAGTATCTAATGGGCGGCAGAGTTCTGATTTTTTGAGATCTTTAAATAATTTAAAAACCTTTAAATCTGTATGTCGGTGGAAGTTAGCAAAATGCAGTAAAATAATGTACTAACTAAGATATGGACTAAAACTGGTTCGGTTTCCGTGGTCTTATGAAGCATGAATAGAATTGTTGAACGAGAACATTTTTATTTTCAATAAATGATAATAATACAAACGGATACGGCCCCGTCAAAGACTTATGTTTTTTTTTATTATTATTCTAAAGCTTTTGCGGTTAACTCACAGGAGTTTTATATGTTATTAAGAGTATTTTTTAATAATAATTAATTTTGTATCAGTAAATATTACAATATAACTTTAGTGCCATTCCATGAGAAAAATATGCTTCTGGTATTAGTTATATGTATTTGATTTTATAGGAAACATAGATACATATTGTTTTATCTTGATATTTCTAATTAACGGTCTATGAGTCTTTGACTAAATGTATTTTACATTTCCTAATTTCACAGGTAAACTATTTCTATCATGAAAATGTTTAAAAAATGGGCTTCATAGAATATAAATGGATACTGACGTCTACTATAGTTTAGAGCCTTTGAGAATTAAATTAACTATTAATCAAAATTTAAACGACAGTTAGGAGAAATTTAACAATTACACATAGTACGCAAAATAATTTAATACTTTCTATTATGTAATAGAATGGGGCTTCGTTTTGTCAGTTGTCTTCAAGTCTGGGTGTATTATGTTCCAAGTCGATAGTGTAGTTTTTACTTTGACTAATATCTTTGTCTTAGATTACTAAAAATTAGATTTCATAATTTTCAAAATTAAAATAATCGTTATATACTATCTTATTTAATCTTGTTTGGTACTATCAAATTAAGAAATAAACCTACAAATGTATACAATCATGTCACACTGTCAGTTGTCACTGCTTTCAGCAATTTGTATGGACAACAATGTTAACTAAACATATTGTTGTTGTTAATTAATTATTTGTGACTCAATGGCCACTTTGTGGGTACAGTCACAGAGCTCTCTGTATTATTTAACTTCAAAGACGGCATGCATGTGTATTTCAGTTCAGCTAGATATTCAACAGGTATCTTATTACGTCAAAACTAATATCGTTCGTTCAATACGGACAATTGTTTCATTGTAATAATTACAGGTAACAATATTATCTAGAATAGACTAAACTAATTTTAATAAAGGGCTATCATTTATAATAATAATTTGTTCCAGCTCAAAGCAAAACAACTCGAAGAACTTAACATGGACAGTTACAACGACGTTCTAGAGCCACATGAAATCAGGGCGGGAGAATTGAAAGCGGAGCACGGTCATAAGTACCGTCACAACAAAATGGTTCATGCGCAAATTTCTCGCCTGGCTCGCAGCCAAGATCAACTAGATGAGTATCAACAAAATCTACAGGCACAGATGCTTGATATGCAAAAGCGACTTGATCGTGTCGAAGAACCTAACTGGGACCTCGTTTCTGCTAAAGTTGACTTTCTCGAACTTGAAGCCAAATCACTACGAGATGAGCTCAAAAACACTTCTCAGAAAATGTCAGATTTCGACAAAATACATTCTTCAATGTTAGAATTACGCGAAGACGTCGAAAGCATTGAAAACAAGGCAGATAAAACTATACCAGAATTCCGGAAAGAAATATCCAAATTAGACGTCAGTTTCGCACAGGTATATAAAATAAAAATGTTTACTATCCTTTTCGTTCCTTTCTTAAAAATATATGCTTTAATTTTTTTATTTTTTTCGTATAGCTTAATGCACAATCGTCTTATTTAAAAGAAGATCAGGAGAATCTGCGACAATCGGTGAAAGCGATTGCTGTAAGCGTAAGCAATGCTATTGACCGTGCCGAAATAGACCGCCTCGTTATTAAGAATATTAACGATTCAATAGCTGATCTGGAGATTAAGTCTAAGCAGCATTACTATCGCCTTAACGATCATATTCTCAAGGTAAAGATTTTTATTTTATAAACAGCATGAACACAATTTAGTCTTTTTGATAAGTTATTTATTGTTTTTGGTACATTGTTAGTTTTATTTAACAGTGTTTATTTTGATATTTTTTAGTTCTCCAGCGTTTCCAAATAGACGATGTCTATATAAAGTATTAATTTCGTTGTTACAGAGTGAAGCTAACCATTTTGATAAATTATCAAACGGTACAATGGGGCTTTCCTTACCTGATCTTATGGTTGAAGTTAAAGAACTGCAACCTATCGAACGCGAATACGAGGATCTTGTTAGTCAGCTGTCAAAAGACTGTTCTAGCATATCTGGTCCCGCAGAAGCATATCTGATCCACCCCGGCAATTATCCGATTGAGACCTGGTGCGTTAATGGAAGCACTCTACTTCAACGTCGTTACAATGGATCCGTTGACTTCAATCGCAAATTTAACGAGTACGTTCGCGGTTTCGGTGAGCCAGCTTCCGAATACTGGATAGGACTAGAGTCTATGCATCAACTGACTTCTGATAACTGTTCCTCTATGAGGATTGATATGACCGATATCTACGGTAGCTGGTGGTATGCCGAATACGAGTACTTTGTTGTGGGCAGCGCTGACACTGGCTACGTATTGGACATCGGCGGATTCAAAGGAAATGCAAGTGACGCATTTGAATACCAAAACCATATGGAATTTTCGACTATTGATCGCGATCGGGATATCTCGAACACCCATTGTGCTGGAAATTACGAAGGCGGGTGGTGGTTCTCGCACTGCCAGCATGTTAACATTAATGGAAAGTACACCCTCGGACTCACTTGGTTCGACTCTGCTAGGAATGAGTGGATCGCTGTGGCAACCAGCGAGATGCGTATGTACCGCCGGCCTGGTTGTTCTTAAACAGTACGTTGTTTATTACGATACATTAATTAATCAATCATATAGTCGCACACATATGTGCTTAATTATTAAAATTCAAAATAATTATTATATATATTAATCATACCAAAGATAACCTAGTAAAACAATGGTACTTAATATTTAAAGTTTCATGGAACTGAGTAGATTCTTGTAGGATAAATATATAATTTCTAGCTACTTTGTCTGTTTATTTCAAATCAATATCAGAGTCTCGCCTTGTCTATACTTATTTTTCAGAAATTAATATTCTTTTTACATTATTTTAAAATTGCGAAGCGTAACTTATAAATGTACTCTGTAATTATCGAATAAAGCTTTCGTCGCTGAGACACAATATGTAATACCGGCTGGTTTATATCTTTTGTTAAAAAGCGGCAATCGACTCACTTTATTGACGCGGTACATCGCGATTCGGTCAGTGGGACTGTTTTAACAAACAGACTTATTGAGTGAACAAAAAAAATAATATCCCAACAAGGCCCATCTGAAAACGTATACTTGAAAATTACTGTTAACAGTATTGACCTTTATTTATTTGCTTATTCTTAGTATGCTTTTTGAAAGCGAATAATTTGCTTGTAAATATATTACTTTACTCATAGGTTAAATTTAAGTTTTACTTCTATTGTATAAACGTGTTAAGTCTTATTTAAAATGATTTGTCGAATTCAAGCAATGATTATTTTCACTACTCACGATTACTCTAGTTGTAATATTACGAAATTAAGTTGTAGTTTTATGCTTAAAGTGTCATATTAATGTACCCTTTTTCCTAATATTATGTATGTATATAAGATAACATTATTTCGGGGCAAGTGAACGCCGCCTTAGATAGAGGGAAACTGTATTAATTTATTTTATTTTATATCAATCTCCACGATGTTTTTCGGCCCACATACATTAAAAAAATATATCTAAGTATATTGAATTCTACTGAATATTATAGAGATTATGTACCAAGGGATTTAAACCAAATAAAGCATAAAAACTAACATATATCTTTTATTTTACCGAATCAAAAAAATGTCAATTTATATAAAGATAACATTCTCACAACAAACTAGTAAATCAAAATATTTCTTTACTATTGCATCGGAATCTAATTTGTTGCTTATTTATTGTTATTTTCTTTTACAAGTCACTGCACCCCATCTATCAGTTTAAAGGCTGATATAAGTTTAAACCACGTTATAGGTGAAGGTGGTATTGGTTTACTCATCTAGCTGAACTACTGTCTAAATTTCGAATTTTTAATCATCATCAGAATTATTGTAATCGTCATATTTGATATTAATATCTATTAAGGTTTTATTACTTATGAATGGGTAGGTTTTTATTTTCAACTGCTGCATTAGAACAATTTTTTCCATATTTTTCGTTTTATTTTTAATTTGTTCCTCCTTAATAACTCGATACATTAGTTGTTTCTTTGAATGCAGTTCTTCTTTATTAATAAAATCTCTAATATCGTACAGATCACCTTGTATCTTGGAAAGTTCGCGGTCCAGTTCTAACATTTGCAACTCTCTGTAGCTGACACCATGTTGATGATAAGGCGGTTTCGAAACTCTATTCTTTACCAACCATTCCAATATTATGAAGGACTTTGTTGCTTGGAACAGTTGAGAAAAGTTTTGCATGGATAGCTTGCGAAACGATATTATATTCTGTGCTATCCACCTAAAAATAAATAAATAGGTTTCTTAATAAACAAATAAAACAAATAGAGAAAGTACGTGAATAAGAAATTAATTTATATTTATAAAACGTCTCCTAAGCATTATATTCTCGCAAATGTAGTGTCCTAGGTGTGTCGAGTCGAAAACAAACAAAATACATTCGCAAAACCAACTCGTGACCAACCACATCATGACAAATATTTCTATGCGCCATTGTTGATTGATTGTTTCTCGTAATTTAGACCTTTGTGTGTGTTTCCGGACCAATACAACAGCTTCGGACAAACGGCTATACCCGTCGAATATTAGACATTAAAAACATTTTAAGATTGATTTATTAAACGTGATTTTCACCTAAAATTTTTATAAAGTACATATCTCGTTGCTTTCTAGTTATAGGTTAAATGTGACTTGCCTGGATTGGAAAACATAATTTCGGACGGATAAACTAAAATTAAAATGGTAAACAAAAAATTCCCACTGAGCATACATTCTACCTCATTACCATCATTTAATGTGTATCATTCTTATTCCGTACAGATAATTATTAGATAATGTTATACTCTTAATAATTGATTGATAAGTTCGTGTAATAAATTGAATTATTTTAAAATTTGATGAAGGATATCAATAGTCCCTCTAAATACAAGGGAGATAAAATATTATTTAATATTCTTAATATCAAATAAGTGAATACGTTCATAACTGCGATAAAAATTTAATTACATTGTATAATATTGAACACTTGTGTATAGAAGTGGTAGATCGTGAAGGTAGCCGCAACCGAACCCCCAGGACAAAATACCGGCCAATTTGGCTTTCACCACGAGTGGGGCCCCGGGAACAGCTAAACATGCAAAAGACGGTTTCTCTTCTCGAGCCGGACCCAGACATAACATCCCTGGCCGCACTTTCGTATCATGCTGAAGGATAAATTACATAATATTTGTATTAAGCTTCATATGTTTTTATATTATTAGTTGGCGGACGGGTAAATGGTCACCCGATGGTATGTGGCCACCACTACTCATATCTATTTTTGCCGTAAGAAATTTTAACCAGGAATGGTTACATCATCAATGCATCATGCAACCATTACAATGTGTGAAATAAATGTCATGTCCTTTGTTCGTATAGTTACACTGACACGCACCTTACCATCTAATAAAACTGGATGTTACATTTATATACTACGTAATTACTCTTAATATGTGAACTTCCAATAGCATAAACCAATGCAAATAAATACGAGAAGAGATATGAAATTAAATTCCATACAATGTTGTGTTAAAAGTGATATATTTTTTCAGATACAATATTTTTTATACTCTACTTGTTTATATCCATCGCAGTAAAAATTTTCACGATCAATATGAAACGAGACGGTTCTCAGCATTGGATCCATTCTTTCATCAGGGAACCAGTCCGAAGAACGCGGCAGACAGAGTTCTTTGTCCTGTTTTGTGATTGCAAATAATTTAATAAAGTCATTAGAAAAAATAGAAAACAGGAAAAATATGGAGGTGAAATGATGACTTATCATCAAATATGTCTGTATAAATGATGCTGAAATCAGAGACAATTGATATCTGTTACCATGAAAGTGATGTTATATTAACTTCGCACCGTTAAGTCACATCTGCCCCAACCCGTAACAAACGCGTCACTGTCAAAAAATGGCTTGTGAGGCATTATTAACGAAATGCTCTTTATTGACGATCTGAAACATCAACTACTATTAGCTTCACTAATTTAACTTTTTTTATTGTGTTTTATAACTTCATTGAGTCAAGATTTATGAAATTCAATAATTTAAGCATTCGTACACAGCAATATTAAGGTTACGTAATAGAATTAGTCATTGTCGTAGAACAATCACAAATCTGATTTGTTTATCTACTGTAGTGCCTTTGATTTATATGAACGCTGAATAATATAACCGCTTTCATCAAAATCACGATTATTAAATAACTAGCTGCTCCGGGTGGATTTGCTCTTAAGAAGTGGATATACGTCGGCGACCTTGTTAGACAGGGAGTTAATGATATACCTATATGCCCACGCAGATCTAACACGTCTTTGTTTTTTAATATTTCCAATTTTCTAATTCTATTCGTTTCTTTCGATACGAGTTACCGCGTAAAAGAAATTAAATGCAACTCCAATAAGACTTTACTTATAGGTCTTGATTTGATCCGCCCCGCAGCATGATGAATGAATGATGTTCAAGAAATAGATAAATATTATATATAATATAAAGAAAAAATAAATCGAAATGGAAAATTCTAATTAATAAATTCCATTGAAAGTAATAGATAATAAATCTTGATTGGACGTACAATACGTATTTATAGGTGTATTTGTAGGTATTCTATTTGCCAGAAAGATATCTATACCTACAAATGTTTTTCTATGTATTTTGTTATCTAACTGAAAAAATCGGCTATGAAACGTAGCTGCTCGAATTTATCAAAAGTGAAAACAATAAAAATCGTGCATTGGGCATGCTTAATCGATCACAAAACTTTCAGAGAAATAGGATGTCAGTTTTCCATTAATATTGATTTCACTGGAAGTGTGTGATATCCATATTGTGTATATATAATTTATTTCCAAGTATTTATTTGAAAAGTTTTCTGCTAACTAAACTAAACTACGTTCATTTTGTTCCTGTCTCTCTTAATTACTTTCAGGTAAAGCAATAAAATAGTTTCTTAATCTATTTCTTTAAGGATACTAAGATACTTGATTACTAAAATGAGTACTTAAAATATATATTTTCATAGAACCTTGGTTCTTTTATATTATTATCGTTACGGAAGAGAAAAATACAAATAAAATGTCTTATTCATAGATTCACGAAATATTTTTTGATATTTCGAACTTTTAAATACATTAACTTTTGTAAATATTAACTATCTGGGCGTTTGAATCAAAGTTTATGGTTTCCTCGATAAATACGAAAAGAACGACTTCAGAATGACTCACTGCAAGTCAAAACACTATTTTTAATCAAAGGTCCAAGTAAACAAAATCGCGTGCTTATGATGTAGTCACTTTATAATATATTCAATAATGTCAGATGAGCTTTTATACGTTGCAAAATGTCAACCATTTATATTAGTTATGGTATTTGAATGGAGTTAAAAGCAATCAGGGATAGTAGATTATTTGTCAATTGGAAGTAGCGATCGGTAGTCAAAACATTTGCTTTTCATTGCGCTTCCATTTCACGAGTTAACATTTTGTTTATTCATTTGGCGTATGTCGCTTGAACTTCTATATTAAGCCAGTTAAAGATATATCTACAACATTATTCTAAATATTTGGTGCAAAATACTCTATACCTTCATATTATATTGTATATATGAGTAAACCATACCATTACATACAATCAATTGCTTAATAAAAATAACTTACTTGAATATAACATCTTCGTAAAACCTGAGCATGGCCAAATCCGCGTTGAGCGTAAATGGATCAAAGTTTTGATGAACTACGACCAGTATTACTGTCAATAGTGATGTTCCTCTGTCTGAATAGTTTTCTCCTGCAACTATCTTTAGATGTTGTATTGGGACACTAAAATATTAATATTCAATCAAAGTATCGACATATTTTCATTATATTTATTATTATGTATAAACCATACAAAATATAATTTATAACTCAAAATATACAAGGAATAACTTATGTCGTACGAGAACTGTTTTCTGTAATCTTTAACAATATGCACAGCAAGAAACATTTCATACTTTAATTTAGTTTAGTAGATGAATTTGAACGTAGTACCGAGTAGTTAATGTTTAGTCTAGTAACTAATTCCAACTAATACCTTCAAAATCGAGGCTCTTGTCATATATTTATAAAAATTGAAATTTATTAATATTACCGGCGCAATATTAACTAATAAAATATATTCGTTATAAGTTAGGATTAAGTCATAAAAAACTAAAAGCTTTTATAAAATACATAAATATGTATAATAATTATCTGTTGCGACTGGATTATTTAATGGAACAAATAACAATGATAAATTAATGTTATTGTTTAGTCAGTATAATATGAAAACCTGAAAAATAAAACGCTATTATATGAATCACGGCGTAGTTTATCAAATAAGAAGTGACTGCTATTTTATTGACAACGGAATTTTTTAATAGAAATATAAAAGCTGATTAAATTAAGTCATTTTATTTATTTTACAATCGTAATATAAAAGGCAGAATGGAATAATTCAAGTGCCTAGATAAAATATAATTTATATTAAAAAATATATACTTTCGCTCTTCTTCGTTTTTAAGGATTTCATCATGAAACCTTACATGAAAATTTCATCGGTCATCGAATGCATTTTTCCGCAAAAAGAGTAATACAGATGGTCTCGAAAAACACGAAAGCATCCATGTTCCGCGCTAATGAAATCGCAGCTACGATTTCCACCACAACATTCATAAATGATATTATGATTACAAAAACAAAACGATTATTACTATTTATCAACAAGACAGATTATTTGCACGGCTTTCAATTTTGGATATTTGGTATCATTATTTTTCTTTTATTTCGAATATCAAGTATTTTATCATACAATATACGTCAATACCCTATTATAGGATGCGCCACTGTTAGAACAAGGTTCTTCGTAATCAAAGTGCCCGTTAAGTAGTGACAGTTGTTTCGACGTATGCTCACAATGTAAGGATGCTCTCTTATATTTACTCGAGATCCTCGGAATATCTACAAAGAATGGTCATATTCATATCATAAGCTTTTTAAATTTATATTCAAAATAAATATAGTCGTTGATTATTTCTGACTAAGCTTTAGCTATTATGCAATATATAATATATTTTTATTTTATTCTAATTAAAGCAAAAATACATGAGATATATACGAATATACTTAATATATATTTATTTAGCTCATCCTTGCTGATTGTACTAGTCGTCTTCGCATTTGGAATCCACTTCCACTTACCATCAGGTACAGTGGAGTTATAGGTCTACCCGGATAATACAAAAAAAAAATCTTAATAAATATAAAGAGCTCAAACACCGAATTACTGAATCAACAGACCAGTAACATAATATACTATAGTCTACAGCTATAGCGGGAACACAGCAGTTTTGCCTGCCGTTTAAAAAGCGTTATAGGTTCGGTAATTTTTTTTATCGTTTATAGATTTCATTGAAGTTGAGTGAAAGTTTAATTAAATTTTTCCACGAAATACGTCACATCCCTAACTGCACTATTAGAACAAAGGCACTCTTTAACATTGTGTACTGTGTCTCAAATTTCAATTTATATGTCCTATTCACTTTGTACGTAATAGGATTACTCTTTTAAAGACACATTTCTATAAAAATCATATTTCGTCCTTGCTATTACGTTTCATTGATTCATATAATAAGTCAAATTTATTTGGGTATAAACGATTTTAAAACAAGTAGGTCTTTAAGCCGGCCTGCACGGGGCGGTAACTCACACTCACCAGTCAATTTATCGCCAATAAGCAATAATTTAGGCTGCCATGTTCCGGTTCGAATGGAGACTGACCTAACTTAATTATAGGTACAGTGGATATAAGATCTTAAGATTCTTGTACTTGGTGGCCCAAAGACAGTTTAAGACGGTTTATATGTCTAACAGTGCCAAAGTTTATGGGCGAAGGAAATCACAATTCTGGTGAATAATTGAATATTAATTATAGTAGGAATACCTAAACTTTGGTACAGATGCAGAAAAGACGTTGAACTTTGTTTTTATGTATATATTTTGCAAAGCTTACGTATATTTTTTTATCTTTGGACTTTGGAAGGTTACCTTTCGATTAAGTAGCGGTATGTCACCCGTCAAGGGATAACCGGTAACTTCAAATAATGTCGCATTCGAATCTTCCTTGGTTCCATTATACCGGTCGCCTTGGCCAAAAGATCCCGCCGGCCAAAATACTGTTTCAATCGATATACAATTTAAATAAATTGGAAAATAAACATTGGTAGGAACAAAAGTTATAAATACTAACGTATAAGATATGCAATAGCTATCATTGTCAACTCACTGAAAAACAGTAAAAATCTAAATGGCTTCGAACAAATTGATTTATAATTCATATTTAAAATAATTCAAAAATAGTTCGTATTGGTGATACAGTGAAATCCCTGAGTGTAGGTACGTTATTTAAAAATATATTTGTAAACAAGTATGATTCCAATATTGAGTATTAATGTCATTTTATATTATTGGTTGAAGGGTGAGAAAGCCAATATGATACATATAAGGGGCTTAATTTCTTTGTTCATTGATGGTCTAAAAAACGGCAAAAATTTACAGTATCACATAATCTTTATCGTTAACATTATGATCAAGAAACTTCAAAGAGTTTACTACAGTGATGTAAAAATATATAATATATGAGATACACGACACAAAATAATAAAATATCCGTGTATACTTTTTTGCTATTACATACTTCACAACGCCCATGGATGATTGACGTTTTCCGGCTTGATACCTACCATAGGTCAGTTGCTACTACCGAAATTTTATAAAATCGATCAATTGTAAATTAGTTAACATGCACTTTTATAACACTTATTTTTTATATTAATAAGTAAAAATCACACCTACAGAGCCACAGAGAATTAAGATGCTCGTGACAATGTACGGTATGTTGTCTGTTAGAATGAACTAAGCAAATATTACGTCAAAGATATCATGTTTGTTTTCTCTGAATATCGCAAATTTTTTTATTTATCATTTTGATAACTAACAGAAAATTAACAACAAAGCTGGCGTTTTTTTTCATTTTAAAGCGAATGTAAATGGAGCATATATTCAATTGAGTGCGAATCGATTCTGCAGATTATACTTATAGCATCGAGAGATTTATTTCATATTTAAAACATCGTAAGTAAGTAAGTATACCATAAATAATAGAGTGTAGTTTATCACTGCATGTTGCAACTTCGAAACTTATGTTAACATACTACACATGCACATATTAACTCATAATCAGAATATTAAATTAACTCAACAAAGATCATTTTCATCCCAGATAGTTCACTACATGATGACAAGCCCCACTCTATTCCCAAGCGCTACAGTTCAAGTGTCCAATGTACGCTGCTAGAGTGTGATTTCTAGTGCAACGCTCAGTGTCTATGTGGACAGGCGCACACTATCTTAAATGATAGAAGAAATTCATAGTCAACCGGAAATATGCTCTACTTATTCCTAATTTGGTAATTATGTTTTTTATTCAGTGCGCAATGTTCCGTATTATTATTTTCTAATAATATTAATTGTAAAATTAAAACTTTTTTTTACAATTTAATCCTTTCGAGAGTCCTTCATACAATACATTTATGATTAACATACCTATACAATATACATATTCAATAAATTAGAAAGAAAGCAATCACATTTTATCGCAATACATATTTAAATTGCAAATGCATATGTTCAAAATAAATTCAATAAGTTTCAAAAATAAAGAGCTACGAACAACGACACCGATGTCTAAATGGTCTTTGAGTTCAGAAATATTTGATTCAGAACCTGAATCAAATATTCCTATATCCTCATCACAGACATCTACTAAAGTAAATCTCAATCAAAGTATTTCAAACACTCGTTTTCTATTTTTTCAACGTGCCGACTTGTATTGCCCAAACGTCAACGTTTATTTGATCAAAAGCTTTATAAAGGATTTCTATTGGCGTAAAATTTTTCTATTGTCTTCGATAGAATTAAGGTCCGATTGATATGAGGGCAAGCGCAATGCAGTGAAACTATGATCATTTAAGAAGTTTTCGACTTTATTCTTTCTAAAATTATATTTTTAATTGAATCGGATATTTGTTTTTTTGTAAGATATTTTTCCCTGCAGAGTTATGGTACACTGCATTTTGTAAGACTACTGCATCTTTCGGAAGATGAGATTTAAGTCTATCCTTTAACCGCCTAAAGTAATTTAATATACACGGCAATGTAGATTAAACTAGCCAAGTACACCGAGCCGTGTTCGACTCAAGACTAAAGATTAGATTGAGTTTCCCACCCCATGTTTTCCCCATACGGAAAATAGTGGGGCGCGTCTTCGTGGATTCAACAGAAAATATATTCCTCCATCCATTCGTTTCCTTAATATATACGTTTTATTAAATTAAACGTCCTGACTGCTTAAACGGTTAACAATCTGTATATAATGTAATAAGTTAGGTAAAGTGAAATAAATTTTAATATAACATTTAAACATTTTTATACCACTTAAATTATTTATATGCATAGTCTGTTATGAAATATCGCATATTAAATACGGTACTAATCACCTGCATATACTTGTATGTTGAGAAGATGTCTGTCTGAAAAGGATTACAAATTAAGCTGCTTGAGTTTTGTACTAGGAAGGTTTCCTACTACAAAATGAAAATCACTATTAGGTTTATATCAAAGCCAACGAACGGATTAGCTCTGAATTAGTTATGAAATTTTATGCATTACTGCTTCCCTATCGAAAGATTTTCTTGTTAATCATAAAAATGAAGGTACTCCGCAATACAATTACTCTTTCTATTCACGTCACAATGCTTTTTATTATTTAGTTAGGCGAACGGGCAAATGGGCTACCTGATGGTAAGTGGTCACAACCACCCATAGACATTGACTCTGAATGACTGATTGAATTTTTAACCATTCCTTACATCGCCAATGCACCGCAATCCTTGGAAACTGTATGTCCCATGTGCCTGTAGTTACACTGATTTCAATGAGAACACAACAGCACTAAGTATTGTTTGGCAGTAAAATATCTAATGAGTGGATGGTACCAGACGAACGACTCAGTTATTTAATTACAATTTTTAGACTATTGATCAAACTTTAAGAACAAAGAGGGAACAGAAAAAGATATGTATGAAGTAGGTATTTAATATAATTATAAAGTTGCGCCAGTTCTACGGAAGATGGAGTAATTAAGCAGTAGCGCCAAATAAAGCAAATTTGTATTGAAAAAATATCGATGTGCCTAAATAATTTTAATTTGAGATATAAATATCTTAAGAATGAAATTATCGAATTGTATCACCAAACAATACTCCCAACGGTTCGTAAAGGACAGGACTCAGTCTCAAGTGTTTCTCTCAATTGTATTGTAAATTTGTAATAACTCCGCGTAATACTCATTATTAAATCTATACATATAATAAAATTGGTGTGTCTGTGTTTGTAATATTGAAATAACCGCTTTCTACTAAATGCATATGTATGTATTTATACACGGTACATAAACCAAAATAACAGCTTTTTTTTCTTTTTTTGTCTGTCTGTCTGTTTGTTCCGGCTAATCTCTGGTACGTCAGGACCGATTTTATCGGGACTTTCACTGGCAGATAACTAATGTAAAGTAGTCCACAGATAACTAATGTAATGTAAGTAAGTCCGGGCACTTTTAGTTTAAGTATTAAATTGAATATCTTCGCATTTTCAATGAAAAACCCATAAAGGTACGTAACTAATCATTTATTAAGATGGAAAAGCTTAAATTATACAAATACAGTCATTTGGTAAAACATGCTATGCAATAACTAATTAAATTATTTAACAGGAGAAAGTGTAAGTTAATCTTTAGCTAACGTAGTAGTTCTCCGGTCAGTGGTGCTCGGTGTACCGACGTGCACGACAGCGTGCGCGGGCCAGGCCGAGGGTCTAGCGCGCTCCATGCGACCTAGACAGGATTCGCTGCTACCCGGCTCACTGTACTGCCGACTTACAGATGTTTTCGCCGAATGAACCGATACCACCTACAATAAAATAATTATAGAAAATGCTTAAAATCCAACCCTAATTACCCGCCTGTATATTTATAATAGAAAAACAAATACAAAAATAATTTTATCACTTTAAATATTTAAGCTTATAAAGACACCGAATTATAATGGGATATTATTAAACCGCGGAATAAAAACGTTATCGGCGGCTGTTAATGGGATAATTTAATATTAAACTGAGCGTAACATATGCGAAAAATTTACTGGCGATTCTAATTAATCACTAAAATAAGTAAAACGCACTGCTGAAAAAGAACAGTAATTATTCTAAGCTAGCAATTTAATTTTTAAGAGACCTAATTAAACACTTAAGCGGAAGTATCGAGTGGAATTTCTTATTAAATACGATATAAGCGATAATTATATCGGTTAAGTCATTATCATCATTATCGGCCAATCAGAATCTATTACTGGATGCCGGTTATCCGCCTTCCGGTATTCGGTCGGGTCCCGCCCCCTTCCTCAGATCATCGGTCCACCTGGCCTGGTCCTACGCTGAGTTTTGCTGATCCGCGGACTTTTGTTTAGGACTCGTCTGCTTCAACAGCCATCCATCTTTCAGACTGCTAGTCTTGCAAACTATGTCCGTAATTATTATTTCTTCTCCGGAAACCCTTATTTCTAATTTTAGCCTTCTAAATACTCCGAGCATAGCTTATATTCGCTCACTTATATTTCGGTAAGGCATATTCAGTACTTTGACTACTTGAATTTAAATATACATTTGCTCGTTTAAATATTACTCTATTATAGTAGGTATATATTACGTTACGTTTCTTTCTGTTGTAATAACAATTTATAAATATACATGTACATAAGATAAGCAAAATAATATATCCACCTTGAAGCAAACATGAGCGTTGACACTAAAACATTAAAGTCAATCAA
The DNA here is from genome assembly GCF_905147765.1 of Vanessa atalanta. Classification (NCBI taxonomy): domain Eukaryota; kingdom Metazoa; phylum Arthropoda; class Insecta; order Lepidoptera; family Nymphalidae; genus Vanessa; species Vanessa atalanta. The sequence goes on along the minus strand of NC_061902.1, from coordinate 11,274,609 downwards.
CATCAATAAGATCACCATCCACAACACACAAAATAGTAAAACCGAACAAATAGACGGTAGACGAAGATAAAATAATTACATCTATTTTGTTATAATTAACTCACTTCTACCGATAACAGACGACTTTTCTAATATTATGATGATATTACTTATATATTAGCATGTCACTTTATATTTGTATATAATTGTATAACGTTATCGGAAGAGACTGACCATTCGAGACACAGGCTCGGCCTAGTTGAGGCTCCTGAACTCACAGAATAAGTACGTACTAATGTAATATTATTCATAAGTTATGATATAAGCTTGTACATTATTTGGTTATGGTTCTTTAATAAATAAATAAATAAATAAAAGATTAAAATCATAAAATTTTCAGGTACCCTGCAAATTTTATGTTGATGTGGATGTGTTATTAATTTACAAAATACAGACTCAAGAAACTCAAAGCGTTGAATTTCTAAGAATATATTGTACAGATTTCAATTTATAATATTCGACGACATTTATATATTTCTGTGAAATACTTATGTTGATGACTTCCTGCAATCCTTTCGAACTACGAATACTTCAAGCTCGGCACGAGGGAGAGCTCGTTTGCTCTAGACAGCTCACTAAAGAATAGAGATTGTAGGTACTTAAATAAATATTATGATATTGTTTTCCAATAAAAAGATTTAAACATAACGTAGATATTAAAAGATAAATTACATATAAATTTTCATGTTAAAAATCGGAATGACAAATTTGTATCATACCTATTATTATTAAATAATACTACTAGATATTACATGCTATACGATTATTTGCTATAAGTCATATGAAACACATTTCAATTACAGTTGATATATTTCAATAGATACAGATGTTCAGTAGAATAGATCTTCGTCACGTAAAAGGCAGCATGGAAAGTAAATAGGGCGGATTTCGCTTTTGTCACGAATACAAACGACGCTCCCGTCTAGGTCTCGTTGTTGATTAAGATGCAAGTGCAACCCAGAAAAAACAGTGATGTTTACATTTCGCAACCGACACACTCGTAAATTAAATTGATACATCTTAGTTATTATAACATTTTCTAACCCTAGAATGTGTGTGCTGCAGTAATGGATGACTTTCTGAGGAGGACCCGTCTCCCTCTATTGTTCTTGAACAATAGCCTTCAGCCATCCGATAAAAAAGAAACATGGCGGCCATCAGCATACCAGCGTAAACAAAAAATTCTTTCGCCTATACGTACAGAAATACAATATGTTAAATTAATTGTTTTTTTAATATTTTGTAAAAGTATAATAACTTGCAGCAAAAACGTTTGCTAGTCTGGGAAGACACAACCTTTTGTTTTTAATAAATAAAAAGTAATATCAAGTTACCATTTTCTGTTCTTATAGTTTTACGTGTATTTACACAATTAATTTCAATACTTTTTCAGTGATTTAACTTGACCCATATCACTTTCATTTTACTAAAGCATTCTACATTATTGAAAAACGATGGCCTACAACCCATTTTGGCGGATTATGCAGTGGTTTGGGAATTGTTAAACAAAACAGTGGCTACTCTAATTTTCATTGAGTACTTTGCCTGAACTGATAAAATCCCTCTAGATTTAAGTTAACATTAGTCCTCTGACTAATGTTAACTTTCGTGGCAGGTAAAGGAATCCTGTCTGATTTCGACCCAATTTTAATGCATGCAATTACACATTGAAAAGATTAGTTTTTCAATATGTGTTAATTTGGTGATATTATATTATATTACAAGAAGGTTTTTAGTTATGAAAACGAATGGTTCCAAGTATATATGTCCGATCGCGCTCACGGTCGAAGTTTTCAATACCAACTTGCAATGGATTTTATTAATTAACTCCAAATGAAAAATGATTTTCAAGAAATAACTTTATAGTAGAAGATCCGAACCAAAAACGACCTTCACCGAGCTGATAATAGAATGAAACATACTTTATAAAAAATTTAGCATATTAGAAAATATGTCAAGAAATGGAAAAATTAGACCATTTAATTAAATTAAAACATTTTCTAAAAATGAGACGTGTCATTTATTTTTGTTGCATTAACTAAAGCTGAAGGTTGTTCAAGAGTTTACAGCAAAAATGTAATGTCCAGGATTTTTTTAAACAACCCATTTTTGACATATTTGCAATATGCTAAATTTGTTATAAAATATGTTTCATTCTATTATCAGCTTAGACTATCACTTTATATCGCTCTATTAAAACTTATGTTAAAGTATAGCGTATAAAGGGCTTTTAGGTTTTTTTTACATAAAATACCTAACGAGTACGGTGACGTTTAATTAATTAAATTACAAGCATGTTGTCTTTCGAATAATTATAAATAAAAACATTATAAAAACATAAAACGTATTTAAAATTGCTTTTTAAGAGTGACGAGCTTTTTTAGGATCCCAAGGATTCACCGCACCGGGTCTAATATGTGGCAACATGAGAAACTTCGAGAATTTCCGGGAATTACCAACGGATATAGGTTTAATTTAATATTATTAATGTATGTATGAAGAATTTAAATATAAAATTAATTTGAAATATTACGAAACAAGGCTTTTCACGTCTACTATTCGTTCTCTAACTTTTTTTAAACTATGAAAAGGGTTTAGACTATAATTTAGGAAATGTCTTCGGAAATGTTATAATATATTAATCCGCGCTCTATCAGGGTGCGATGGAACTTAGTCGAAGAATATCGAAAATGCGAGTCCTCGAGCGAAGGAACGTTAGCAAAGGATTTCTGAATAACTAGCCGACTCTAGCAAAGCCAAAAGAAGAACAATTTTTAGCGGATTATGTCTACGTAATGTGGCATATTACGTGTGTTAAGAGTGAAACTATTTCGCGTGATGTACTTTTAAAAAATTTAATCTAACCTCTATATAATCGTACGATAGCTAATCTATAAAATAAATAATAACGGAGTATCGTCTGATCGGATCCGGATTATATCTCAAATTAATGTTTAATTAAATTCGTAAAGCAAAATTTAATGTTTATTAATGAAATCGATAAAAGATGGTTTTAATGCTTACGATTACTAAAGACAGGAATTTACAGGTCTTCACAAGAGATCACAATAGAAATTTAGAAAACAAAAAACATCCTAATTCCAACGAGTGAATACATTTAATTGAATATTTATTTATTTATTTTCATATTATTGATATAGTAATAGAACAAATTGAGGATAAATAAAAAAAACCGCTGCGCTGATCCCCAAGATAAGATAAAACAGCCGAATGATACTGAAGCATTGAATAAATACAAAATTTAAAGTTTTTACCCTAGATTCGAATATCTTGGTTTGTGCTACAAGGATCACTATGAGATTTCCTATCGCTACAGACATGTACCATGCGGCAATCGTGATTGTCTTCATACTTTTAGGTGCCTGGAAATAAAACGTAATCGCTCACTGCGTAAGTATATAACAAAAAATATATTATTAACATAAAAATAATTTATAATTAATTTATTTAAATTAATCTGTTAATAAATGCTTATTGCCTGAAATTATTTCAAAATGTACATGTAAATACTATTTATTTATATTCTTTTATAGTTATAGTTTTATTGAACGTGCAAAATGTTTACATCTTATATACGTTCATATGCGTTTGCATTAAATAAAGACTGTCACATCGTCAAAAATATAAGATATATTCAATAATGCAAAGCAAACAAAATAATAGCCTCCGCAATCAAAAAATCACCTGAGTGAATGAAAACTCGAGCCCCGAGACGGCGAACATGATCTCAGCCATCGAAACGAGCAGATACTGCGGCACGATCCACGCCAGCTGCAGCTCGTTAGGTGGGTTGGGAGCGTGCAGCACCGCCGCGTCCAGCCGGTCCAGTCGCTCGCGCACGCACAGCACGTAGACGCCGCCCGCGCGCACGTCACCTTCGCCCGATCCTGATACCTGTCCATCAGCACTCGTAGCGCGCCATTCAAATCTAATAACATCATGCTAGTATGAATATTCAAAAATAAACTATATATATCTACTGTAATTAGTAAGCCTCTAACGAGCGTTTGTTTTTACATAGTATGACGCCACGTTTTTTATGTATATTATCTTTTATTCTGCAGAGAGTAATAAACAAGCGTGCAAACGAGTAAATGTTTTCTCCTCATATCAAGATTTAGCCTTTTATTTTGGCGCAAAGAGACTTCATGGAAACATTCTATTCATTAAAATCAAACGACTAACAACCGAAGAACCGTGAGTGAGGACTTTATCATAGAACCTTTTCATTTATTTATTAGTCGCTCCAGAGACAAACAAGAGATTATAAGTATGCAGGTCTTAGCAGCTTCGAACAAAACAACCGCAACTCTCATGCAGTAGATATATAGCAAAACAATATCTATGTCAGTATGCCGACTTCCTATCGCTCGAATACTGTAGGAAGAAACACACTCACAAGTTTAAAAAAATATTATAACGTAATACAGATAAGCATATAAAAATGAAATCAATGCACTCCAGTGTTCTCAGTTTAGTTCAAGCAACTGACGACATTCAGTACGAGACGTGATAACTGATCATAGCATATATGACTATGGCATTGCCGTTTAAATATGTGATAAGCTTTCAAGTATTATATTTACAGTAAACGGTGTAATATCAAAGTTAAGTCCAACCGTGTCACGAGAAATTTCAAGTACTACTTGACAATTCCACCAAATTTCTAAACACGCAGCTCCACGATTCACTAATATGATATCGAAGTTTATTAAACTAGTTATTGGCGCTGACTTTACACGTGGAAAGTGATTTTTTAGCTGTTTGGTTATTTCTCTCAATAATAAGTTACAACAAATATTATAAATTATAATACAATGTCGATACCTCTTTGTTCGCTTAACGGTTGATACGTTATAACGCCCGCTTTTATTTTATAATAGTATACTTGTAAATACTTATCCAAATAGCAAAAGATATTTTTTATTTAGAGAAAAGCTTAAAATTATCAATAAAATAGTATGAAATCCCATTTAGTAGTTATCCCTCTGTAAAAACAAACAAACATTACTTACATGCTTACAATATCAGCGTGAATATAAATATTATAAAAACGTATATTATCAAAGAAACTCCTGAACAACTCAAACGTTGCTATCACCTTATCTATCCGATACAGCTCATCCAAACTGGTCAAGCCGAAATGATAAAATAATTTATACAATTTTATAAACACAGGTCAATAAACTGAAACACTTATCTCGATTTTAAATTCAGTCTTTGTATTTATTTATTCGTATAGAAATTAGTCATTTTAATAATATTATTAAATAACGGTTATTGAAGTATATATAATCCTAGGGATCCAATGTTGAATAGAATGAAAATAAACAACGAAGATGTTCTGCTAATTGGCATCGTCATTGAAGTCTACGTAATTGCATTACTTATTTATATAAAAACGAGCGCTATTAATTATTATTTAATATAATAATGTTTAGAGCAAATTCGAGTATAAAACAAATGACTCACTTTCCTGGCTGTAGGCACATGTAAGCGGACTCTCCGATATGATCGACTGGCGAGTTCGACACGTAGTAAATATCATTCAATCTCTTCTCCGTTTCCACATTAATCGTCACGTTCTTGTTCGGTCCCGTGTTACCTATATAAACAACCCTAGCAAAATTACATTAACTTATAATTATATAATTTCTTTCGGAACCTTAACATTTAAAATTGAATACAAATCATACTTCAACTTTGGTTTTCCCGTTAGCGACTTCACAAATGTTCCTGGATCCATAAAGTAGAGTGATACTTCATCGTCTGAGTTTTGTCCTATAATGATTGGCATAAACTGCAGACAATTTAATATAATTTATAAGATAAATTATATTATGTATAAGATATAAATTTGGAAATAAATTATGGTGATTTTTTTGTATACGATGGAAATTAAAAAAAGGACAGAAACGCTTTAGTTGCTTTGATACTAGGCCATCATTTCTATGTTGTGGAGACGCAACTTGCTGATATAAAACTGCTTAGACGGCTCTTAAGACACCAACTTTAAACGGTTAAAAAACTATTCTTTTCTAGCCTTGCTGCCCCATCTCAAATTTCCATTGTGTATATCATGATATTTATAGCTATATAAAAATTAACCATTCCAGCTACAGTTTTCAGATGCGTTCTGACGGTATATCGCTTCATAATTCTACCGGAGCAATCGCGAGGGCAGATCACGGTGACATCATACGTGCGGTGAGGTAAAGGGGACAGGAGCGCCGTGCCGCGTGCGTCCACCCGCGCTGAGCCCTCGCCGCTTACCGATAATTCCACCGGACATCCTAATGTATTCAGTGCTACGAGACCGGTCTGTTCATGCCCCGGCGGTTGTAAAGTCGAACGCTAGTGACATAAAACGTCTAAATAATTCTGTCTTCACTGAATATATAAAATATAAATGTTAGAATTGAAACTAAATTAATAGTCTGCTTTACTACGTTCCAATTATATTTATGAGTAGATATAGGTACCTCTATACTTATCTGGAGTATACCAGCGCAAACAAAAGACATTGCGGCTAAAATCCCGCCCGCAAACATTTTATGTAGCGGAGAGAGATCAGGTAAGAGTGGCCAAGCGCCGCCGGGACACATAGGAATCATTAATAGCACCATTGCAGGGTTCATCACTTGAAGCTGATCAGGCATCAATGTTACGCCAAATACTTCGCTTCGCAATCTAGACGCTTGAAAGGTCCAACGAGATCCCTGATATTAAAATTAGTAAATACTTTGTTTTAAATATGCTGAAGTCTTCGCAATGATCCGTAAAAAATCGGTACAGAGGAACGCGTATAGAATTTTATGTATGTAGATTTATTAACATCTATTTATGACACGCTACTAGATCAGCTATAATAACGAAAACCACTTGATATTTTAATTAAACATTGGGTATTGGACAATAGCCTTAATTAACATGTTGTATTTAAATTAACAAGTAAGAAAGATTTGTAATTTAGCGTTACGGTTATGGAAGCGAGACCTTGACGTGGTCATTTAAATATTTATAATAATATTGCAGAAAACTTTGTTATTTAAAATTTGCTCTTCTTTAAAAAAATGTCAACAAATTTTGCATATAAGAGATGATTTTCATTTTATTACTACATAACTGTTAAGGCCACCTTTTCTTTTGAAAAAAGTTTATTCCACCACGCTGATCCAGTGTGGGTTGATGGATACCCACGTGGCAAATTCGCATCCAATATTTGGAGGTGTCCACGTGGTATTTTCTTTCACCGCTGAGCACAAGATGAACTAAATAACACATGAAGTACATGAAAGAGGCGCTTGTCTGTTTTTGAATCCGCAATTTTCGGCTTCTAACTCCTTTTTTTATTTGGCTGGAATAACGTCTTTCGCGTCTCCTCAAATCAAAATCAAATCCAGGACGCCCAGTGCGCCCAGGTACTCCGGCATACCCACTAAAAGACCAGCGGTACCCTCTCCGTCTCTTCGGTGTGCTGGGTGCCACGGGATCTATTTTGCATGCAACCGTGAAGGATTCTAACCCCAGGGGGCCAAGCCGACTATTTAAATTATTTTCTTAAGCGTTTGCAATTGCTTATATGTGAATAAAATAATTATGCAAATGTTTTTATTCTTTATCCTGAATCAAATGAACCTCCGCGTAAACAACACGATAATAGTGAATCAGTTTTAAATAGCGTATTCACAGCTGACAAAATGGATTTAAAAATACTTTCATCGTGATGTTGATTAGCGCTGACCTAGTACACTAAGCAACTTTAAGCGGCTTAACTTGTATATACATTCAGTTCTCTGGTGCAAAAAAATCAATGTACAATGTCGAACTAGGCCCAATTTAAACTATTTTCACAATAAAATTGAAAATGTTTTCGTTTTATAGAACTGACGAATAAATAAATAAATCATTCTATCCCTTTAAAAACACGACTTTACACTACAATATAAACTAACTAAATAAGGAAAATATTAACAGTCAAGTGTAAGCTGATGTCTGTTTAGGCATAGAGCTATATTGCAGATCAACACGTAAATAAAAAAAAAAGCCCGATGCTAAAATTGCTTTTGGTACTTAGATTTTGAACAGATATCAATAGCTTTATTACAACATAATTAAAACTTTATATATTGTTGATTATTTAGATATTGCTGATATTAGCTTTAAATAAATACTGTTTTAGCACAAATGATTTAAATGATTTGGCTAATGATAAATGTGGTGGTTTGCATTTCATTTAAAAATATAAAACCATAATTCTTGTTTCAAATATTTTATGGTTTTTATTATTCAATTACTATTTTGTCTACTACAACTAACAATTTTTATACAACAATGAATTTAAACCAAATTAATTAATTATTATTAAAGAAATCTTTCAAATATTGTACTTGTAGCTGAATTTTGTATTAAAATATTTTTATATGTATTTGACAATGAATACTCCTGTCTACAACTGTATATATATTTCAGAATTATAAAATGAAACAGTAAAAGATCAATTCTTCCAATTTTTACGCGCGTTTTAATTAAAAATAATGTATTATATTTGTCATGTTACATGAGTATCAAAATAAAAAGGACGAACCTGTTGATCAAATAGCGACCAAAAAATCGGCACCGGGAGGTAGAGGTATAATATTGAGCAGACGACTTTCATATCGGAAACTAATTTCTCTCCATATTTCTCGATTGAGTAATCGAGCCAATGTCCACGGGGAGGGCCATCAATATTTTTATTGTACCGTATTCTCTTCTTAATTGCATACTAAAAAATAAAATCGTATACAAAAACGTAGAGCAGCCTTAACGGTATAATAACTAAACTACTTATAAAAAAGAGTAACAACATAGAAATGAGAAAATGATTGTAACTATTTTCGTTCTATTGAAATGATGGATGTGCCTGAGTACCCTTTATGTGATGTAGTTGGGTCATCAATTATACGAAGAACACGATTTATGATGTTCGAAATATATCAATAAAATTTTCAAACTATCAATTCAAATTCGTAAAAATCAACATATTTATGTAAAGGCCATTTAAGATTGGACGTTGCAGACAATATAAGCCAATGCATTGTCTAGTATGCAACCTGTGATATTTTGCTTTGTGCCGCTATGTCTGTTATTATTATTAGGTTATCTATTTGTGAGTCGTAAAATTTGTTTTTTTTTCCTATTTGTATAGTGCATGTAAACGAATAAAGTTATTCGTTAGAACAATCTGGTTTCAAGTATTTATCAACATAATATATAAAATGGCTATATAAACGCACCAAAAGCCTTGGTACGTTTTCTGCAAATAGTTTTTCATTATTCCAACCGTCCACCGAGAAGAACTTAATCATAGGTACTTATCAGTTAACTATACAGTATAACTATTAACTATGATGAACTAACGGTTATTATCAATGAAAAAGGATATTGAAGATTAAATGTTTGCATTCTGACAATTTCCTATTATATTCAGTACAAACGAAAACCATTTAAAAATATCAATTTATAGTAAGTAAAATGTAAAAAAACGTAATATAATGTTGTATTGTGTGTCCAAATTGTGTAATGCATTTTGCATTAAATAATTCAATTTGGAATTCATTTGTTACATTATTTACAATTATTCTATATTAACAATGATAAGATTATTTAAAAATAATATTGATTCGTACATGTGATCTAAAATAGGTTTTATATTTTTATAATTAACTATAAAAATGTAGTTTTTTTTTTTCTATTATAACTTATTTTGGTAGTTAATATGTGTACGGGTAGCAAAATCACACATGGGAATGAATGTCGATAAATGTTCAAAAGAGACTTGAGAATAAAAATTTTTAAAACTAAAACTGGATCAGTACAATTTTTAAAAAATACTTTTGTTAACGACCAACCAAAACTGGCGAAAAAATTAGAACTGCATCACTGCACTAATACGTTTATAAATGCATCAGAATTCTACGATAATACTCACACACTCTTAGCATTCATACATATGTGTCATATTTGTGTTTATTTTTTTATATTTAGAAAGACAGGTGAGAAATGTTGCCTTCTGGTCTGTGTGATTAAATTAAGAAAATTGGAAAACATGTTAATGCATTGCAAATGATATTATCTTAATTAGTATATTCTTAGTGCCTGATTATGCCACGGCACGATCTTCAAATCGGAACAAAGCAATACGGAGTATTGATGTTTGACGGTATTATTAAAAATAAATAGTATTCACCCAGAAGTCTTTACTATATGGTAAATGAAATTCCTAATTTAAAATTCAGACAGAAGAATCTGTAAATTCTCACAGATAATAAGCGATATTTGGCGATATCGTGCCGTAAAGAAGGAAATAAAAATAATATATCTTAAATGTGCGTCAAGACCGACCCTTAGTAACTAGAAATGCGTTTTATCCGAAGTCACCTCCACATGCTACGACGGAAAACAATATCCGAAGGCATTTCATGTCCTGTTTCACGACGTGCAATTTAATGAAATACTGACGTGAAGTCTGGAACTAACTTGTTGGGGAGTAAATTTGGCTTGTATTATATTTATTATGTTTTTAGATTTATAAAATAACTAAATAATAAATACCTATTGAAATTTTAAATTGGTGAATCCTGAAAGATTATATTCATAAATACTTATAATTTCATTATAACAACAAAATACAAAATAGCAATGAACCTTGCCATAGAAAGGTAAGTTATTTATGTAAAAAAAAATCAAACATCTTTAACACATAAAACTTTTTGATACAGAATAAAATTAAAACTTCCATTAATAAACAATAGAAATGCCAAAAAAAATGCCGCATCAAAATGAAGAAATGGTGAAACAAACCACATTTCAAAAATTTACGACTTTCAATCTAAGGCGATATCGAATTATTATATCACAGAGATTAGTAATATTTTAAGTCTTAAAATTAAAAGCACTAATGGGTATGCAGTACTCGTCATCAATAATCATATTACGTGGTATCGCTCCGTATATGACCTTAATTTTTAACAAGTGTTTTGAAACGACTCCTGTTTTTTTTTTAATTTACTCCTCGAAAAGTATATTTTGTTTTAGAAACGAGGAATAAAGGTTAACTTATAAAACCTAGTGTCCGACTTCGCAAAGTCAATACAGGATGTATCCTGGCGCGCGGCCTTCGTTTCTATGATAAGACGTCAATTTTTAACATGACCTATTAATAAATGTCATCTTGAAAAAACGATGCATACTTAAAGAAAGAATATTTTCTTTTTGATTTGATTTAATCTATGATACCCCTGATGTGGTCGCGATGTTAAATATATAATCGGTATAATGCAAGATATCTCGGTTTGTAAACAAAATACAATATAAAAATGCCTTTTCCATGCACCCGATGTTAAACTATTTATATTTAATATGTTCTTCCGATTTATGTATGTATCTATACATATCTCTAACTTGCGCTAAGTTCACCGCTCCGCGCCCGTCGCTGTGGCGCTTACTAAGTCTGTGATAACATATTTGCATTAGAGATTTAGGATTATTGTAAAACGAGGAACACGGCTGTAAATGATGAATATAAAACTAAATTTAGGTATTGACTTACCCATGCGCATAAAACAAACTTCAATGTAATATTGTCACGCGGCTGCTTAATTTTGTACCACGGTTTTCCCATAACAAATATGACTACAACAGAGATATTAGTTAATGGAAGATGAAAATATGTAATGATTTTTGTGCTATAGTTTAAACTGACTAACCGATTGAAATAAGCACAAGAATCGCAGGAAAACCAAAGCCAAGTGCGTAGCAGGCGTCATCACCAAAACACATGATGCCTCTGCGAAGAGCTGGCGTTACAACCATTCCCATAAATCCTCCGAAATTTACCGTACAATAGAATGTTGAAAAGAATTTTTGTAACTGATGACTGTCTTCTGGCAAGCGAAACTATAAATTAGAAAAACTAATATTTATATAGTAAAGTAGCAGCCCTTTAATGTCCCTATTCCGGGCTAAAGCCTGGAGCTTAATTTGCCACACTGTTCCAATCCCTTTTGGTGCATAGAGTTATAGCAGATTTTAGTCAAAAAAATATTTTCCTTTCGAGCACGCTTCGAGCGTTGGGCACGAGATATATACATATTTTGTATGCGGAGTGGCACTACCACTTTTAAAAGTATTAGAGAATTATTATAAACGCCAATTAAGTACAAAAAAGTAATTTGTGTTCGAACCCGCAGTTTTCGGCTAACATGATCATGATCATGCAATCATTAATTAAAATCATGATTAGAAAACATAAGTTTTTAAAAACATTAGTTTTGTTTTTTACAAAAGTATTTTAATTTTTTTTTATTAATTTCTTTTTTGTTTTAAATATATATTTCCGTCCCAAATAGAGGACTACAGTTTATTGTTGTTTATAATTATTCTAGTTTATAACTTAAAATAAAGGTAAATATTCAATTTGGTAATATCGTATATTTGTATTTTTTTATTAGTATGGGACTCACAAAAATATACCTTCATAAAATCCTTTTTTCAATTTTTATAAACTACGTTTTTGCAGCACTTGTGATATCGATTTGTATTTAAAATAAATTGCTTTTAAATAGAAATTATACGTACAATAATAAAAATCAAATAGTGTTAATTGCTCTATAGTACAACTTAAAAATAACACAAACAAAATAATTTGCTTTTACAATGAGATATTCTACTATGTTTGAAAAAGTACTTCAAAATGTTGATTATATTGAATTAAAAGCCACAAAAAATATATTTTGGCAAAATAAACACGTTTTTTTGTCATGAAATTAAATTAAATTTTAAACCTTTTTTATGACAGTCATTTTGGTGACGTCATATTGATAAAAACAAAAAGTTGTGCATGTATTAAGACTCATTCAACGTTAATACCGATAAATATTCGGTGTTTTTGGGAAAATAATGAATTCCAATTACTATCGTTAGAGTGTAATGTACAAATACTAGAATTACAGCTTCAGTTGTTTATCAAACAATCAGATTACATTGAAATGACAGTTTTTGCCTATCTCCCATGTCGACTCGTGTTTTAGGTGATATACAGACTAAAAATTACGACTTTTAATTTCAATATAATAAATTGGTAATGCACTTTTATGGCTCAAAATCAAAATATTTAAGTATATTTCTACATATATTGTAATTTTTATCAAATTTCATAATTTATTTTTCACCACCGAAAATACCCTATTATCTACAAAAACGTATAGCTCCATCTACTGATACTTTAGCAAATTACACTGAATACATTTTTTAATAGTTCTTCCTGTATAAACATATCTAGCCGATTATATTTTATTAATTAACCTATCGGAACTCAAGACACACTTTCAACACTCAATTTATATTTAAAGTATATTTTAATGTGAATATATCATTGTATCTTTAGCAGCGACATCTAGTTCACTTGCACTGAACTGATACAACTTCATTCTCCTACTAAGTCACAAAATTACTCGCATAGTACTTAATTTATATTTAATAAATATGTATGAACTAACAGGTATTAAGTATAACATTACCTGATCACCTCCAAAGGCAGCTACGCAGGGCTTGATACCACCTGTTCCTGTCGCTATCAACGCCAAACCAATCATCGATGTATAACTACAAATTTAGCATACATTTCCTTTAGTAAGTATCGTAAATGAAAACACTAGTTCGTTACAATTAATCTTACGTTATTAATAAATTAATATAAATTAAATACGAGGCGAGTTCCAAAAGTCCGCAAAATAATATAATGGTACCAATGGTACCTATATAGATAGATACTTGGTATCATAACTAAAAACTAATTAAATATATGTATGTACATATATATAATTAGTTATTAGTTACTTCTAAATAACTTCTAAATAATGAATCTCATTTTTTCTACTGGTTTATTAAAACCATTAAACAGTGATTATATATCAATATTAAAACAATAATTATCGGTCCAAACTTAAAAATTCGAAAAGGAAAATCATATCATTTGATATTTTTTTTTCCAAAAAAATGCCTTAAAACAAAAGAAATCATCATAAAACTGGTCTCGCAGATCATTTTAAAAACATTACCGTTTTCTCAGTTCTCCAAAAATGTATAACAACTCGAAACTTATTTCAAAGCAACCGAAAAAAAATAACCACAAAGGACGCTGGTAGAAATTCGTATTCGAACAAAACTTAAATTCGCTCTTTGAATGTCTGAATGAGAGCCATACTTTTAAAGAGTATTATTACATAAACTTCCTGTCTTATTCACAATATTTTAATATCACACATACGTAAAAAAATCATATCAACTGAATCGCACCCTGTGACGAATTCTGTTTTTAGATATAATAACTTGTTGGTATAATCGATACCTGAGTTATCCGTTATTCATATACATTTATATTTATTGAATTAAATTAAATTACACTTTACGTACATCTCTAATATAAATTTAAAAGTAATTATATAAATAACTTACGTTTGAGGAAGCATTAATGGTGGAATCGCAGAACAACACAACAAAATCGTTCCAATAAAATAAATAATTGAAAAGTACAAAATCACCCTGAAAAGAAGCGAGATGTGTATAATAATATTTTAAAATTCATATCTCCGTTGAATTATATACATGTTAAATAATAAATTGAAGTAATTAACTACATATTTAAATTGGTGGAAAAAGATAATTGCTAAGTGTCTTGCCGGTTCTTCTAGGTTTCTACCTAGAAATATTCTATATTCTGAAACAGTGATAGCTTTAAACCTACTGACAATTTATGTAGTGCTTTTATGAACCTAATAAAAATATTTTGGTCCTATTTTTTTATTAAACCTTTTATTGGGGATTATTCCCCATGTAATAGGGATAATAATCCCTATTACATGGGGAATGATCCCCAATAAAAGGTTTAATATACATCGCGTTACTCTGAAGGTGGAATAAACTAATTGTATTCAAATAATGATCTTTTATAGATTCAGTATAGCCGTCAAAACAAAATTTAGTTTTCAACAACGTTTTTACAGTAACTTATTCCCTGTTAGTAAATAAATAAAGAAGAAATTATAAGTAAACTTGAGAAAACTCACCGATATCTTCCTATAAAATTATCCGCTAGAATAGCTCCAATTAAAGGCATACTATAACACATCATGATGAAAATGTGGTAGACAACAGTAGCCGCATTCTCGTGTAGGCATAGTACGTTGCGCAAGTACAATGATAATATCGCTAAAAAGAATTAGCCATATATGTAGTTCATTCTTTTTTTAAGCATTTTCTAGATACGAATCACCGGACTATTGACTCGAGACTAGGCTAAACCTACAAATAGAATATTTTAGGGGTATGCTCAATTAATTCATAAGGATAAGGATAGGTAGGTAGGATAATTAAGCGTTTTAAATTCAATTAAATTGCTGACAATACATATTAAACAACGTTTACGAAAATCATTGAAAAACAACACACATTGAAAACAAAGTCTTAACAGTCGAAATAGGTATTGTAATTACAATAGCAACCAAATAGCGTAATATTATCAAATACTAAAAACTTTAAATGGTAATATATAGCTAACAAAAAAGTAACAGATGGCGGCGGGAACGCTAAATATTGGCACTTGGCACTCATCGCCGCAAATGGTCAACAGCAGATATATTAACCTAAATCTATCTGTATATTTTAGAGTACGCCAAAGGTATGCAAGTACGTAGGATCTGTGACGAGAGCCTTATTATGATGAATTATATATTATAGAGTAACTAATGTTCCTGCTCTGACGCCCGCGCTAGAGTGCTTACCGAATTTGAACTCACAACCATCATTTAAGAACTTGTACTTTCCGTTGGATCATTTCGGCTATTATATGAAGAAAAATAAAAATAAATAAAAATTTTATCTAGAGCTTTGGGGTAAACTAATTCCGATCGAATTTCCGACTGATTCCGACCGAGCACCTTTATATTGATTTTTTTCTCCATTTATACGATCAATACGATCTTATACCATTGTCAATCTTGCCCTTAGAAGGAAATACCCTATATATTTAGTTTGAATCATACACCTCCTACAATAACAATTGAAAAATTATTATTAGTGTTCTTTTAAAATAATAATTAATTTAACTTACTTCTTAATCCACAAAAAGAAAAACGTTCGCAAAATTCTGTTGCAATTATACAAAATATTGAAGTTGGACGGCTATGCATTATACAAAATTTTATTTAAAACAAAATTAGAATAAATCTTATTAAATAAAATATTAATATGGAACGCTTAGAAGATCAATAAAATATAACATTCTAGTCATTATTGATGTGAAAATATAATGTCAAAATATTGTTATGATATGTCATAGATATAAAATAAAAAATACATCGCGTTACTCGTCTGCTTCGTCGTTAACGTTCCGTGATTGTCTTAGTTCTGTATATATTTTATGAAATTATATAACGCTATGTCCTCCCTGGGGGTTCAAGATTGCTTCATATCAAATATCATCAAATTCGTTTCACTGGCTTTGGCATGTAAGCGTAACAAACAGACAGACAAAGTCACACAGACATTTATAATATCAGTATAGATAAGTAAAGATAGAGTGAGGTTATAATGGCACTATGATATCAGGTACTATAAATAGAAAAGGGGGCTATCAAATTAGATCCGTATGGATCTACTCAAACACATTTGGATGATCCCATAGACAATGACTACTTCGTATTTGTTAGATCATTTCCACTGATTATTATCCCCGTGATGCCCAACATGGGCAGCGGTGTGTACTACGAAAGAGTATATAGTAAAACAACCCTACGGATAATATACTACATTCAACATTGCCAAAATAAAAAATGTATAACTGAGAATAGTTAGGTTAGGTTTGGTTGTCAAATACCGTCATTTCAACGATTTATTTGTGTTTTTGTTTATTGCGTTTAACTCAGTTTATGTATGAATTATTAAAATAACACTCTTTTGTTCCAGACACATTTCTATGTATCTTCTACTTTATTGTCGATGGCAGAGTTATTTCACTCATACTGAAAACGAAAACCATTTAAAAGAGAAAATAGACATGATACTTAATCATATTTATTTAGGAAGAAAAAACATTTAATTAACACAACTGTTAAACCAAATATACATATGTACTTGTCTATTACTTTCTAAGAATTAACATTTAGATACATTCATTATTTTTTATATCGTATACGGATAATTAATTTAAATTGAATTTAACTCACCTACTCTTCTCATATAATATCTGATATATACATATACCTATATAAAAAATACAAAGAAAATTATAAAAAAATATTATAATAAATACATATATATATAGCCCATTCCAATCGAAGAATTAAGATAAACAATCTTATATTTCACGAAGTCTATGCAATTTTCGAATAGATCAGCTATATTGCGCACAGTACAGTTACCGATTTTTATATGTCTTTTTACAATACTAATAAACATATCCTAATAATTTTACATCCAAAGTTCAGATATGTTGCGTAAATAATATCATAACTTATTAAAGGTCTCGCGATGTACCAATGAGCATCAACTCGTCTAATATTGTTTATTTTTATTTTCGCGCTTAGTTCTTGGAGTAGGCTATATATAACATTGAATAGTACCCATCCGATGCCGGGACATAGCGTAAGTTAATATAATCATAAATATTTTACAACAAAAATATTTTATCACCTAATTATGTTTTCAAATATAAATCAGAATAAGTGATAATATCAAAGGTTATAAATATTTAATTCATATGTTAGATATTAAATATCTCATACAAAGTATTACCGTATGCATATATGTTATAGTCACCACACTATCAATTTAATTGCATAAACTAAATGAAATTTAAACAATTTTTTGTTTTTTTTTTTAACCTATTATGTGTATAACATCATAAGCCACAACCTTCCCGATTTAAACCCCACTTTAATTCTAAACAGTTCAGCCTTTCCTTTTCAAATATACACATCGTATAATTTTGAATAATTGACAATCATAATAACAGCGTTGGGTGGACATGCGCCGATTAAAACAAGAAAATGTTCCTTAAATAACAATAAATAACAAAAATTGGAAACGTCTGTCCATTTCGCATTCACAACAAAATGTCAACGTAATAAATTTTTCATAACCTTTGTATAAATATTTTCAATTTCGTTAAATACAATACAAATAATAACATTTAATTTTATATAACGTACTCAAGTTATTATGACAAAGTAACTGACTAAAAACACGGCAAGTACTGACCTGCCTTAGGCAAAGTTGATAGTGCCTGACAAAACATTAGTTATTTGATTACATCTAATATCGATTATAGACACCTATATAAAGATTCCGAAAATACGACATATATGATTATAGTGCACAGATATATATTTAGGGGTTTTGATAGGTAACACGAGTTTATTCAGTTCGCGTGTCTAACAATTTCATATGCAACCTGTTCTCCGTCAGTTTCGTATTAAAGGCGTCACACGCCAGGCGCCCAAAAATAGTTTTTGTTTTTTTTTTCACCGAAAAGTTTTTGTTATAAAAAAATACCTTATACATATTTATTTTATTTTTCCAATAAATTTCTCGTCACTTCGATTTAGGTAATTGGGTATATTGATGTGTCCATCGCGGCTTTGACTCGACTCGCTCAGTACAGATGCTCTTAACATTGACCTCTATATAATGTAATAAATAGTGTTTTACACTAAATTGATTATTATGCAATATCGTTTATACCAACTGTAATTGATATCGAAACCGAAGCACCAATCACGCCATATTATTGTAAGAAATTGTTGCCATTCTCATGGAAAATAAACGTATTTTTTTAATCAAGAGGCACCGTTATACCTGTTCAAGTTAGCTTGATGTTTTTGACAGACGGGCTAGTGATGAGAAACAGAAAATATAATATAACATATATATAACAGTCGATGGAAAGATTGAATGCGTAATTCAAATTAGAATTCAATTTTTTTTAACTTATCTTTCTGAGAAAGTTATACCAGCTAAAGAGACCCCAACCACTAGCCAGAGAGACCCCAACCAAAAGGAATTTCGTAACAATAACTTAACAATGACCTTTAATAAGGTTTTTTGTAATCGATATTTGTAGCAGTTACTGCATGTTGTTCGCGTCCCTACCGTCCGACTGATGTAACATTGTACAAGCGTCTATTATTTTCAGTGTTTCTATTTAAATTTTTCTTTAAAGCAATAATATATAATAGAAAACAGTCTAAAAATTTTCGGATAACCCTTGAATCTTTAGGAACTTTTGTATTATATGTATTTTCTTAATTATTTTTACAATTTTTAAAATCATTAAATTAAGAAAATAATATGTTCGTCATTGTAAAGTTATGTCGATCAGAAAAATTGACATCTGTCAAAAAGATCAAGCTATCTTGTACAGGGTATAAATACAATGGTTTTCAAACTGACGCATTTCCATTATCTATATCTTTACATATATATCTGTCGTATAATGCTACAATTATTATAATATTATTATTAATTTGATTATATTGTAACTATTACTAAAAAATTGTGCAACGTAAAATATTTAAATTTCTCGTTTGGCTGCTATTCATCATCAGATTTTGATATGCTAAGTAAAAGTAATAAACTACTGGTGTTAATTTTAGACCACAGTAGCATAACGATTTAAATGAAGATGTTTTAATATATGTCATAAAATAGATAAAATAATATCGTTGTTTCTTTTAAATTATATAAAAGTTAATCAAAACTGCTCTATAAATAAATATCAAAGTAAGCCAACTTACAACTATTACATAAAAACATCGAATACTTAAGTTTTACGTGTAGTTAAGTATTGAGAACTTTATTTATTTATTATTACCCATCTCGTTCTCAAATGCCGGGTAATCATAAATTAACAATAATTTAACTTAAAAATAAAAGGGAGTCTGAAGTAATATTATGTCAAAATAAATATCATCAATAATAGTTTTCCTTGTTCAATTCTAACATTTCTATGTTGTATGTTGTGAAAAGGAAGCTTAATTTTATATAAGTAAATAATTTGTAGTACTTGTACTGTTTACTGCGGAAAACACTGACGATAAAGAAATATACAATTATATTTTGTGAAGAAAATATTTTCCTAAACCTTTAAAGACTTAATCTCAGAAGATAAATAACAGAAAGTTACTAAAGGAAATTTTGTTTCGAAGGCAATAAACCTTTGTTAAAAATGTTTAGAAACTAAACAAATTAATATTGTTTTATTCTTTAGTTAAATTGAAATTCAAATGTTGTTGTATGCCTCTATGTTTTTCTTGTTGTTTTGTCTCTTTGATCTTAGTCCGTCCAGACTTCTTCCGGTTCGTCAATCCTGTTGCATGAATTTTTATTTGATTTTTCGTCTTCACTCTCATTTGCTGACTCATCGCCATCGCTGTCTTCATCTTCATCTTCTTCGTCTTCGTCTTCCTCATCCTCCTCCTCTTCTTCTTCTTCTTCTTCCTGGCTCTCCTCGGCTTCCTCGTCATCGTCCTCACTATCTTCGATATCGCCATCCTCTTCGTAACTCTCTGCAGCATCCCCATCGTCACTTTCTTCATCCTCGCTCTCTTCATCTTCACTATCTTCATCATCTATCTCATCAATTACATTTATAGCGTTTCTTAGTTGATTCAATGTTGGTCCCGAAAAATATAACGCATGCAACCTGAAAATTTAATAAAATTAAAGATTCAATAAAATAAAATGAATAAATTTTGTATTAGAATTTTAAATAACTTTGTATGTTTTAAACTATTTCAAAATGCAGTATTTGCATTAAGTTGTTAATATATAAATAGTATTTTTACTATTTACCTACATTTTGCTCTAAACAATTAAAGATTATTATATATTTAAATAAAGTATTAGAATAATAAGCAATTAAATTATTGAAATAACACATGCATTTACAGTTTTTCAAGTAACTTAATTGTTGTGATAACATGGCTTTGAATTTGGTTTTACAACAATTATATGCAAAATTAATCGTAGAATATATTTAGAAAAGAAAATAAATTGTGCCAATTCATTTACCTCGTAGCCGGTAATACTTATTGACAACGTATGGATAAATTAACGTTAAAAATATTTATATTTATATTTATTTATTTTTATTTAATATTACGTTATGAAAATATTTTTATTTGATAGATATGATCTTCATGAATAACATAATCGACCGATCACTTGCATTATACTCTGTAAAGCAGCAGTCGCACATGAGCGAACAATTGAAAGGACGAAAACATTACAAGGGATTAATTTTATGTTTTAGTGCCAGTTATATAATCCAATATATTATTTTTATGAAACCTACTTAGTAATTATTATATATTCGTGAAACAAATATAGTAAATAAACGCGTATAAGTAGTTTAAACCACGATAACGCGCCCTACTCTTCTTCGAAATCGCTACAGTGCAAGTGTACAATGTAAGCTGCTAGTGTGATTTCTATTGCTATGCACGAACACTAATTGTAAGTTAAGCGATAAAATAGATTCAAAGGCAACTACTAGGTGTAGTGTAGTGTATTTGGTGCCACTATTTAGCACGTAGTACATCCTTGAATGTTAAAAATGTTGGAGTATAATGGGAAAGTATTTACCTAATAATATAAAATATTAGAAAATCAAAAACATGATTGTATAAAAATAAATTTAAATAGCACTTATACTCGCATTCATCAAATCTATATTCGTAAGATTATTGTCCAAAATAAGTTTCATTAAAAAGTACCTATGTACATATCATGAATAGTATATTAGTGTGAATGTTCGCTTAATACTGATTATACGTAAGTTTATATATATTTGATTCAAAGCCCGTACATTTACAGACATTTATTTATACTAAAACTAAAATCTTAATTAAACTATTTTAAACACATGTCTCTCATTTTTCAACAAACCGACGTGTATTAACTCAAACGTCATTATTTCCTTGATTCAGTTTTATTTTAAATGGAAGTTATTTAAGAACAATTTTGATCATAATTAAGACTGGCAAAATAATTTTTGGCTATACATCATATGTTTTCGACAGGTTTGCAGGGCGGTCGATAAAGGGCAAGCGCGATGCGAGGAACCCAGACCATTTAATAAGTAGTCGACTTTTACTTATTGAAGATATATCTTAATATTTATAAATTAAATCGTATAGTTCTATTTTCTTAAAACTTGCTTCAAATGTAATATTATTTGCGTGAAGGCAATTCTGCATTTATATTTCCTTTGATTTTAAATTTGATAAGCGCAAAACAAGAAGAATTTGAATTAGACAATCTTGAACAATGTTAGTGAAAAAAAAAAAAAAACATAGAACAAACAATTATTTTATTAGAGCAAATTTCCCGATGACCTCCCGAACCCCGCGGAATATAATGTGGCGCGTCTTCGTGGTTTGAACTAACTATAACAATCGAACGTATTATTGTATATATGAATGTATTATAATCATTCAAAATTTCTTCCATAATAATTGCATTAATATATTTTCATACTATCTTATTTATCTCGCTTGAGCTCGCGAAGCCGCACATTATAACTATATACGGAATTGAATGAAAATTCCATCAATTCCATCAGTCAATTCACTTTACTATAATTTTCTCAAATTCATAATGTATAAAACTTTGTATTGATCTGTAATGATTTGTAATACTAAATACTATAATAACACCTTTTCATAATTTTGAAATATAACGTAACCATATATTTGAAAGCAAAAATTACATTCAAAATTAGCACAGTCAAACTAATACATTTATTTAACATACATTTTTTTTCTATTAATAAATAACTACTTGCGAAACTGCATGCATGCACTTGATCGAATTATTATTAATTAACTATATTTGTAGATGAAACAGACAAACGGACAAAAATTCCATCCAATATATATGAACAAAATTATACAATATAAAATTGTTTTGTTAAAATAACTACCCTTAGTAGCTTAGCACTTAACCACAAGTTAGTCAAGACTTCAGAGGACATCTTACCTTACTTTATATTTCCAAAATTACCTGAACTTATAATAATAAAATTCAGGTAACTTTGGAAATATTTTTCGAACGTCGTAGCTCATCTCAGTATCTGTAATTTGAAAACAACAAATATAAAATAAAACAAAGCGACCGAAACAAAGCCGTTCAAACATAATAACAGAAACATTTGAAGGAATATTTGTATGTATACATAAGGATATATATATATATATTACTAAGAAGAGCTAAAAAGCATGGATTTCGTGTAGTGTACACGGACGCTAGAGGAAACGGGATATTATTGAAAACACGTAATAGCTATTCACTAAGTTCGTACACCAACAGCAATCAACGTATCTGCAACTGCACTAATGGAGACAAGGAACACAGTATTCATTTATGAGATTTGAGTTAACATGGCGTTGCCAGAGTCGGTAGTTCTAAACTCAGGGCCGGATTTAAAGGTCTGGAGACCCTGCGGCCATAAAATAGTGGGGATTCTAATTTTTATTTTACAAATTAATTTGGACATTTTCATTTCTGTCACTTAGGTTTGTCAATAATATGTTTACTATTTGTATCAGTAACTTTTAAAACATTAATAGTATGTAAATAAAATATTATAATAATTTGTCTATATCTCGACGTCTAAACATCTATTATATTAAAATTGTTAACTCGTTGGAATCTCTATTTGGGGGGGGGGACCCAGCCCCCACAAGATAGAGTTGCCCTGGTGGCCCACTCCTAAATCGGTAAATCACGGCCTCATCTATACAGAGCCATAGCTCACTGAACTAAGCTTAGTCTTCGCTAAACAAGAGCCTGTGGAGCGTTCACTGCTGAGCATGGAACGTCGCATGCGTCGAGAGTGTGGCCGTATCCACCACTGGAGCGATTGCAGAAACGCTGAGCCCTATAGGTTCGCGAACATAGTGAATACGCAGCTTAATCTTCTTAAGAAACATGCTACATCCATAACATTTAAATTCTGAAGCCACTTTTGTTAATCTTCTAGAACATGAATAAATAAGTTTTTATCACAATTTCCTCTTTTGTTTCGAATATAAAAGGTAACGGAACGAAAGAAGTGACCTAATCGATTTAGGTAATGTTTTTTTTTTCTCTATTTAATCGCAGCCTTGTCGCCAAGACCAAAAGTGATTTCGAATATGAAATAACGACATATAATGATAACAGCAAAACAAGCAAGGCAAAATATATGAAAATTCATTGCTCATGGCAAACTAACAGTAAATCGCTAACATCTGAAATATTATATTGCGTTTATTTAAACAGACAACAATTAACATGTTAGCTGCCTTGTTTGAAAATATGATTCATAACATACTCCTCGGGAGACGGCACTTCGAAGTTAGGATTTAGCGATGCGAAGAAGTTTGTAATGAGAGCACTGTCCAAATTCAGCTGCAGATAGGCTGTGTTCAACGGAGTGGCGTAGCTGTAGCGGTTGACGCTGTCCCGTGCCGGGTGCGGGTCGAAGCTGTATGTTTGCTCGACATTAGGAATCTCCTGTGGAAGGTTACGAGAGATTATTGATACAGACATTTTCCTAACAATTATTATAACACAATATTAAAATAAAAGTTACAAATTTATAAATGTGATGTATAATTATTTCAGTTTTTTTTTTTTAAATGTAGAGTTAGACTTACTAAAAGACCGATATATTCCGACCTGACTTAGTATCAGAAATCGGGACAAACTTTTCGACAGCGATTATATAACAAGCTCCTGTTATAAGAGATTCATTACTTACTCTATCGATAAGCAGATCTGCCATATACTTTATGACGCTGAGGTGCCGCAGCACTTCCGTCGGCATGCCGCGGAATAGAGTGTTTCGCACTTGTTCCATCCTCTTGACCTCTTCCTAAAATAATAAACAATGTTATTTCCTCTTCAGCTATTCATTCATCAAACATACACATAGACGAAAAGATTCCAATACAAACGTCATATATACGGTTGGATTGGAATCTTTTCGTTAGATTTGAATAAATCATAAGCAATTGTCTTACAAATAATATGGCTGTTACTTAAACTTGATATCAATAGCTGCTAGTTAATCATTAACGCTGTGATCATAAAGGAATGCCCCATATGGAATAATAAATTAAATTTCAAGAATAGAATAATCTTTTGATTTCTATTATTTGAAAAAATAAATTCCATTTGTACCTATTACTAAACTGGCTTACCTACTTGGTAGCTATCCAGATGAGTATGCAAAATGGCCTAAAGCCAAAAAATAAATTAAAAAAAATATTTAAAAAATATGGAATATTTCTTAACCTTGAGAGCGGGATCGTTGTCGTATTTTTCGACTAATTCGGTTCCATTTCTCAGGAGCCACTCGCGCACCGGCTGCTCGTTCCACCATGAACCGGCAAACGCAACGTGCAAATGAGTCAGCTCCTTTAGGTGCTTAGACGTTCTGAAATTAAAACAAATTTAATGACTATTTTTGAAAAACTAATTAATATTTACTTTTCTTGTAAAAATAAAAGCTCTCAACTTACGTAGCGCTCGCATATTCGTCGAAGAATTCATGATTACGTAGATTCTCTTCAGAAAAGGTCTTGGAAGCCTCAAGGATCTCTTTAACAGTCCACGGGAATGCTATCATAGCTTTCTTCAACAGCTCGTCGCAGAGCGTCAGATCCGGTTTTGCTATTGATAATCGGAATTAAATTTCGAAATATAATTATATTTGAAAGTGTGATATCCTAATATTAATTTTTTATAGTCATCATTAGTCCTAATAATCGATTATTTGTTCAATGACTAGGGTGGTCTATTTGTCAGATGGTCACATAAAAAAACAATAGTTAGTAAATTACAAAGAATTAATCAATATTGTACTGGTAACATGTAATGTGTAAACTCACCCTTTTTCTTGGTAGCGACGTGGAAGTGTGCTAAGGCGTATGAAAACTTGATGTTAAAGAGAAATAGTACATCACGCTCCTTATCCAGATATTCAATGGCTTCAATGAGCCATTGATGTTCCCTGGCCCGCAATGCCACCGTGTCTATTATGAACACCACTGCAAGTGGATCGCAAGGATCGAGATTGAGAAGCAGCTTAGCTATCTCAAGCGATGTGCGATGACATGCTCTGTTAGTCAAGAGATGTAGATACTTGAGCAGAATTATATGGAACGGACGGTTCTCCGGGAACTTATATTCCAGACGATTTCTTATCTGAAATTTCATTATCATTGAAAAAATATAATAAAGGGGATTATAAATAATAAGCTAGGATTTTTTAAATTTTATTATTAATGAACACGCACGTTAACGACTCGTACTTACGTCGGTAATATTGAATGACGGATGAGCAACATGTTGCATGTAGGCAATCAAATGTTCCACGAGAGTATTTGCGCCCGAGTTATCATCGACTCTGAACATCATATCTATGGCCTAAATAGGAATGAATTCAAATTTAATATAAAACTTAATATCTTGAAATGGAGTATAAAGTGTTTAAAATATACCTCTAAGAGACCCTCGACGTGCATATGTTTGAGGGCGTCCTCAACTTCTGTGATAAGATGCCTGCGAAAATGTATATCATAAATGTTGAAAGTCCATTTAATTACAATCCATTTATGCGTTACAAATAATATAAAAATCGATTAGGTTTTTATCTGCATATCTATACTGTATAACTATTACTGTACCTAAAGTATTTGTTTTAGTATTTAGTATTTAAAGTATTCATGTCATAGGTTAGCAGTCGAGCATATGGGCCACCTGATGGTAAGTGGTCACCACCGCCCATAGACAAAGGCGCAGAAAGAAATATTAACCATTCCTTACATCGCCAATGCGCCGCCAATCTTGGAAACTAAGATGTCCTTTGTGCCTATACCTACACTGGCTCACTCACCCTTCAAACCGGAACACAACGATACTGAGTACTGTTGTTTGGCGGTGGGATATCTGATGAGTGAGTGGGACCTACCCAGACTGGCTTGCAAAAAGCCCTACCACCAAGTCAATAATACAGTTTTATTCAAATAAGGTATTTCTTTAGTGTCATTAGATGCTAGAGGCGCACTTTATTTTACGTGTTTATACTATATTTTAAGAAGTATATATGTAAGTAGATCAATTGAAGGGTGCGAATATTTTATCAATAACAAACTGAAACTGCTGTGTTCACTTATTAGGTCTAGGTACACTATATAGGTCAATAAAATAATAGCGTGCAAACCATTGAAGCATAAAAGCAAATACAGTATTTACAGCCGTAAATTACTCGATACTTTCATTTTGTTACAAGTAAAACATACTTAAAATGAAACTGGGCTCCTATACATAATTGCATGTCGGCATGACCTTATTGGAAGATTCTGCAATCCAGTATCTATTATGAGAATATTAATAAGAAAATGCGATCTCGTGGAGAAAGTTTATGCCAAATACGATCCCAATAAATTATAATCTCCATTAATACGTCAAATCTCTGGTTGGATATAAAAAAGAAAAACACATGGAGGAGGATCATACACCTTCCCTGTTGGACCTTCTGTTGACCTCTCATCTGGACGGGTTGGCTCTTCGGATCACTGTCTTGTTCGGAGTACAGTGCCGGATAACTGCAACTACCCATGGAGGTGTATTTACTTCTCGCCGGATGATCCAGACGTAGTTGCAGACTCGGTCACTGATATGGGTACTTGGTATCTTAGCCTTGGTTTAGTCGTTTCATCGAAAGGGCTTCACGCCTAAAGTGCGAATGATACCAAGATTGGACTGACGCATCGTCTCATGATGTAAAATCAGCGCGTTTAAAAAAATACACAAGTCTGCCACTAGGTACTTCAAAAGCCTTATTGCAAAGGCGAAATCGGAGCATACTTGCTGCATTGTGAAGAAATCCGTGTGTTTTCCATCGGGAACACGTGCGTTGTGGTCTCTCGCCAAGGTTTAGACAACTTTATGAAGCCGGAGGTAAAATTCAGGCAAAGTGCAGATCATAAAGCAATTTTCTTTGGACATTCATATTGTCATCATCATATTCTTGTGTTCCATAGTTGGCACCAGTATTAACGTTACTTTTCCAGCACATTAGGCGTAGACCCGAACTCTTAAAAATACTACTTGGTATACAAGTTTCTAAAAAAAGGACAAACGCTTAAAGCCAGCTATGTGTACTAAATATAGTCCATTATGAAATGTCAGCTCCTGCGGTACCTAGAGAAGCATCAGCTGATTAGCGACCGCCAGTATGGTTTCCGTCGTGGTCGTCATAAATGAGCTGAAGCAGCGGAGTTCTAGAGGGAGGTATTAACAGCCATTCCGGACTTAGCTAAGGCCCTTGATAGGATATGGCACAAAGCACTTCGTTCGAAGCTTCCTTCTTTTGAGCTTTCCGAGAAATTATGCAACTGGATCACCAGCTTTTTGGAGGATCGGAGCATCAAAGTCATTGTCGACAATGCATGCTCTGGCTTAAAATTCCATCCGCATACACTGGCGTCACATGGCGCCCGCCGAAGATAAGGAGAGGGTACCGCTGGTTTTTTAGTGGGTATTCTGGTGTTCCTGGACGCACTCGTCGTTTGTTCCGAGGAATTGTTAGGATTAAATGACAACCAGCTGCCACCATGGGATATCGCATAAGAATTCTATCCGAATCCGTGTCCGATGTCCGAAAAATTACAGCGGCGCGATAATTAAAGCATTTACTGCTTAACCTATTTCTCCGAACCGATATGAATTGAGAAATTTTCATAAAAAGAGCCTACTCATTACTAAAAGGCTGACAACGCACCAAGCCCAAGCCCCTTGGTTACGGATATCCATGGATGGTAGTAATCAGTTTTGCATCAGTTAAACATCTTGTCCGTTTGCCCCCTATACGTTAATTGGACAGTCCTTGCGGAGCGCTAAAATAGCGCTTACTATTTTCAAAATATCTTAAAACTGGAGCATTGATTATGGATAAAAAAATACATTCAGTATCTGAATATATATATATCTCAAGTTTCACCGGATCATATTTATAAAATCAATAACTTAGTAAATTCATCGTCAACATCACTCCAAATACTGAAATCGACCTTTTCTATCAACATTTTTTAAGCTATTTAGCGGCTAGTTTATACATGTATTTTGGGTTAAATGGGGACCCAAAAGTGCAAATAATAAATTCACCTTGTTTAATTTCTATTATATCACACAATATTATAGTAATTTTTATTTAAATATTGCTTACTTTTTGGCATTCGTCGTCCATACTTTTTAGTATGGAGAAAATAATTTGACGGTTTTGACTTATTATTCGACATTTCTGTCTATAAATTTTCAGTCCCTCCCCAGAGCCCAAGGTGAGAGCACGTCAGTTTTTATTTCGAGCGGAGTCTTATAATTTCGCGAAACGTCTACGCACACATAAATAAGTTAGCATAAGGGTGGGGCGCGAGAGTCGTTTGATGCAATTGTTAATTTTTACTTCTTATAATAGTTTTGGACTTTTTTGTAACAAACTATAATATCTTTGTTACACTTAAGTACATAAACTAGGTAAATACGACAATTAATCACATAGTAAGAAAATCAAATCTAAAAAGTGTACGAAGGGTAACCTCTTTCCCCTAATGTCGAATTAAAAGTACAAAATTGTAAGGATGAACATAGTGAATACCTGAATATACCTGAATGTAATGTAATGTTTGCACTATCCTGCTTATTTTTTTCTCTAAATTCGAAATTTAAAACAAACGCCAACATACCATTACTCATGTCGTTTAGTTCGTCTGGTTAATTTCTAATTATTATTTAAATGCTTTATTAAAATATTGCTAAGAAAAAACGGTTGATATACATTCCATTGTGTATTGATGCTAGACTTAGTACCTTTCATGACCAGATACCGTCAACGGCCCAACCCCCTGATTTTCGTGTAATATAAAATAATTTTAATTGAATTATTTCATAAAAATATTTTTTTTTAAATAACGACTTGTTTAACCAAGAAAAAGTATTTTGTTTTTAGTTTTTTGTTAGTTAAAAAATTATTTGATTAATATTTACCTATTTTTATTTATAAAATTTATACACTTTACGCCCTAATTCGGTATACCTACCAACCTTAAAATATCCAGAAAATAATAATTATTTAGTTAGACGAATGCGGTTGAAACAATAAAAATCATAATGTATATTGAGCATCTTAAAGCACTCTGACCGCACCCTATGCTAACAAATAATTTATAATTGTGTTTGCGAGTGACAATCTTATAGCTAATACATTTCTCGTAATTAAATGTATTTTAATAAATCCTACGTTATGAACGCGCAATGAAAATTTAATTTATTTGTTGCACCTAAAACAAGCAACTAATTGTCTCCGGGGATGCGTACGATACACTGCATAATGCAACTGTATTATTGGAAAGTATCTATGTGTGTGATCTAAAATAAATTCCCACGCTTACAAACTACGCTCTTAAGGGAAAACATCAACATCCATTTCGTAGGTAATTTTATTGAAGATTCTAACACTGCCAAGGCGAAGGTAAATAAGTAAAGCAATAAATCTATTTCTTAACATCACATACGAGAGGATAGGAGTTATGTGAGGAAATATACATAAACGCAGATAGCCGATTCGGTATTCCAACTGGAGTAGATACAAGACGAGATGCCTGCCTAGTACTGCTGGCCTATCTAGTGGCCGGTTGGTATAAGGCCGCACAACCTGAGGTCCTGGACTCAAACTCCAGGGTCTATGTATCCGAATACATTTTTTTTTTCTGTCAAGTGACCCAAACACTCTAAATCTGATTGCGCGGGATTTATTTTGGGTCTATGACGCACTTGTGCTTCAAAGCATCCTTTTCAAAGTTTCGAATAAACTTTTATGCAAAAATGCACTTTTGGAATACATAGTCCTATAATAAATATGATGATGTTTACGGGGGTGATCCAAAAGTAATGATAATGAATATTAAACATATTAGATTATAGTTCAAAAATAATTTATTTTTCTACGTAGTCTCTTAACAAGTCAATACATGTTGTTCATCTTTTTTCTAAACCCAGAATTCCTTTAGAAAAAAATAATTTATTTGACCCTCCACTAGGAGTTGGATCTGGCGAATAGGGCCAGAGATGGTGCGTTGTCTTTGTGAAACAGCAGTAACTCTCAGTTTGCCGCGTCTTTTTTCTTAATGGCCTCCCGCAATTTTCCTTAATTAGTCTGCGTAGTAAGAGCCCGTAATAGTGGCTCCCTTTTCTAAATATTCCACCATCATTATTCCTTTAGTGTTCCGAAAAACGGACGCCATAACCATTCCCGCCGACTTTGACACTTTGAATTTCTTCGGCGTCGGTGAGGAGGCTCGCTTCCAGTTCATTGATTATTGTTTGGTTTCAGGATCAAAGTGGTGAACCCAGGTCTCGTCCATGGCCACGAAACGTGACAAAAAAAAATCCTGCTCTACTTGAATCTTTTCGAGATTCACCCTTGAAATGTCGACTCGTTTTTTCCTTTGCTCGTCGGTCAACATTCTCGGCACCCAACGCGCAGAGACCTTTGTCATATGAAATTCGTTCGTGAGGATTCTTTGAACACTGCCACTATGAGATCCCTGTGACCTCAACTCTATGCCTGAGGGGCACTCTTCAATCTGCCAACACGAAACCTTCGACTTTTTTCACGTTATCTTCAGTGAGGGACTTGGTTCGCGATATTCATTTCCGTGGATGTTACAGCTTAAACTCCTTGGCCCAACGTGTAACTGTAGAATATGGAGGAGCAGAGTCCCCCGATGTTTCCACTTAGTCGGTGTATATGTATTTGGTAGACATTTTTTTCAAACAGAGGTACTTGACAGCTCTAATTTATTTTTTTTCCATTTTGATGTTATCTCTTCGACGGTTGGTATTCAAATAAATATATCTCCCGGAAAACGTGGCTTATTTATGTGTTTTTTTATGCTAATGTAGTGGGTAAATGAACAAGTGAAAATGATTTTATTTTTATTTTATTGTGCACTGGAAATAACTAATTATCTTTTAAATAAAAATATGAAATACTTTTGGATCACCCCTCGTATAAGCTGATCTTAGTAGCGGGTTGATTCATAGTTTTTTGAACCTAGATAATAATTAGAATATAAAATTATCGGAAATTGTTGTTGTGACATTTATCATAGTAGGGTGTCACAACTCATTCGTTCATGTCACAACTCCAGGCAGTCATTATTTTTAATTATATTGGAAATGAAAATATATTTTATTAAATCACATTGTATATTTAATTTTGATGTCTTTTTGTGTAATTTTTTTGATGTGTTTATGTAGTGGTTATTTTCAAGGCTGCAAATTTTATTGCCAACGATTCCTAACTCAACCAGATTTAAAAAGTTGGCTGCATAAAACTGCCTTCGAAATCACGTAAAGACATTCTATTATCTAACTATTCTGCCTGAACTCAGTCTGTATGTGCCAGATTGCCTTTTCAATGGACTCTAGGGTAAAGCGAGTGCACCCGTGTCTGCGCAAATATTTTTACACTATAAAGTCTCCTGAGATGATATATGACACCTACTACACTATTATATTGCTTTAATTAACAAAAAACAGGCTTAAAATCTTAGACGCCAAAAATACTTGGGATGTTACCACACCAATCGATCGATAATCAATCGATGCCTTTGTTCGATAGATTGACGTTGCAGCTTTGTCTGATCGGTAAAATTATTGTTGATAAAACTTCGATGACGAATCGACGTTCACACTCCATTGTATATTCCATTGTACCATAGATCGATGCTATCGATTGGTCGCCACACACCCGAAATATTTTTAGTGAATTAGGTGGATTCCGTCATACTTCTACTATCTCGATTGCACCCAATATATTTCATTAAAGGCTAGCTACTGATAAAAATACAAATCGCAATTGAGTAGCTGCAGCGAATGAATAATAAAATGGGAACAAAAGATAATTTATTGCATAGTACATGTTTGTAGCTAATATTGAATAGGACCTTATGCTATAAAACAATAATTATATAAAAAAAAGTATGATGCCACGTTTAGACCTTACTAAAAATATTTTAGAGCTACAATATTTTCACACAGATACGATTTTAATATATATATAATCTTCATTATATTTAAAATAAGGAAGTGACGCAAGCTAAGAAGCAGATACGCAAAAAGTATACCTTTTATTCAGTACCGTCTGCTTGCCTGCAATAGTAGAAAGGTCGAGAGCAAAATATGTATATTGCTAATTTCGAAATCAGAGATTTTAATAATATAAATCATCTCCCAAAAAAGTTTAATTAAAGAGCTATACATACATTTGTAGCAGCTTCATCAAAAACTCCATGTGGTGTCGTTGATATTCGCGACTATGGTCAAATTTGAAAAACGTCAGACCGTCTTCACGTCGGTCTATTGACATGGAGAGACCTGTGGATTATTTTTTTATAAAGGCAATGCTATGATGACTTTACATCTTATGAAGTAAGGGCCCGTTCTTAACTAGAGGTACCGCATGCTTAAGCGAAAGAGCGCGGCCAGACGTGCTTTTTCACGTAACACTTGGCCATCTCAGGCCACTCTTAAGTTTTTGTATTTATATTTTTCCAACCTTTTGTATCACAAGACAGCTATTTTGAAACAGGCATCGACGTATATGTTGCACGAGCGCAGAAGCCAAATTGATTTTTACAAAGTGATCCGTGGGCACGGCAGAGTAGAAGGATAAAATTGGCGCCGTACCGTCGGCAGATTCATTCACACTATATCCGACCCCGAATTAAAAGGCTTTTCGCAGTGGCAAAACGTCCGTCTAAAAATCCGGATACGATTCTCAATATGAACAGGGTCATATAAATTGAAAAACTGCCACTGACATATTCGTGTCTTTAGACGAAGACCAAGAAAATAGATGGATCATCTTATTGAGGATGGACCCTAACTTTAGTATATTTCATTATTTCTATAGCGCTTTTACAGTAGAAAAGTTAAAAAAAATCAAAGTTGAAACAATTTATTAAATTACCTAATAGTTGTAAAGTAAATTTTATACTATTAATAAAAGTAGACCAAAACTTACCTCCTTTTTTGAAATTATATTCCTTTTTAATTAGAGTATTGCTCTGAATACGCTTTAAATTGGGCTTCCTTCCACGTCTGCGAAATTATAGTTTTTATTAAAGTATATAATTATCAGTATGAACACGATGAATATAATCAAATTAAAAGTTTACCGTTTCTTGTTTTCTTCATCACTATCACGACCGAATATCCTATTCAACTCATATACAACATTTAAGTGTTTGTATTTAGTAGCAAACACTGCCTGTGAAACATCTGGCTCTGGTTCAGGATCAACAGCGGGAGGCTGAGAAGGCTCCCCTAACAATGCATTAACCTCAAGTAAAGATTTATCGATTTCATCCAGCTAAAAAAATATTTATTTAAAGATTAAGTTACAATTTCTAATCTTGTAATTTATTTGAAAATTACATTAAATAATGTGTTCATACATCATCTGTAGTTGACTTCTTCTTTATCTTCTTTTTCTTCCTTTTTTGGTTTTCTTTTTTATCCTCAGGCGCAGACTCTTCAGGTGAAGGCACAGCTTCATGTTCCGATTCTGAAGAGGAACTTACGACCAGCTGTCAATAAATAAAATTAATCTTGATTGTGATAACAATTCTTGAAATATGTATGCATTATAACACATTTATCTAAATTTAAGCTTTTTATTAACTCTTACATACATAGTTTTATAACATTCTCCTTTGCACAAACATTCGCAAGTTGAGTTGAGTAATTAGCCAAAATTATTTTATAGCAATTATACATATTTATTATATTATTTCATATTAATATTCGCATCAGCAGCAGTTGCATATTATATAAAAACCAAAATAATGGGGTATAGTTCAAGTAAAAAATTCGCAATTTTCATTGAATAACAGAAAAAGCATAACTCACTCCTTCATATGTGCTTTTATTTGCATTTTTGGTGTAGAGGGGTTCATATTCTTCATCTGAACTTTCATTTGGTGGCGGGATTGTTGCAGCCCCAAGCAGTTTTCTCACATTTCTTTGCGACATTTCGACTTTCTAAATAGTAAAATGTACTATTATTAAAAATATGTAAATTAATTCGGTAAAAAAGCTCACGAAAAGGAGACTATAGGCCCCAAGCTGTTTCCTTGCCTTCACAGACTCTTTCTTTAATCAACTAAATTTTGACGATTAAGTGTTTGTTGGGAATAGGAAATGATCCCCTTACAATCCGAAAACCTATAGATCCATATTTGTCGTTGGCTTGATATTTTAGAATAAAGGAAAATCAAAAAACATGCTATGTGACATTTACTCTCAATAAAGGCATTTGTCAACTTTTTGAAGTGGTCAGTAAATCCTTCATGAAGATCATGATAAGTAGCTAAGTATACATCATATTTCTTGCAGTATCAATGTTTATTAAAGAAGGTCGTAAATCCCGCCCTAGAAATTTTCATACAAAATTGTACTGCAAGACAAATTTTTCATATTAATGTATAGCCATAACTTTTCACCTGATGTAGTGTACCTACGCAGAATATTTTTCAGGCCTTATATTGTCACCATATGACTGATATATTTCTTAGACATGCCATTCAGTATGAAGTGTCAGAAAACAATCTGAAGTTTTAACTGAATTTTGGATACATTTTTTGTATATTTAAAAACTCTCGCATTCATTTACTACCACTATTACAATTATTTTACGAATCAGGAAATAATGCGGATGTTAAAATCTGAAGCCTAGTTAGTCACAATTTATTACAAAATAACACACTCACATTTCACCATGAAAACCAATACTTCAGATGAAAGATTCAGATGACAGAGTATATATAATATTTGGTAATCTAAACAGCTAGATGAACCAAACCGTCATTGAGATATTGAGATATATAGAATAAGATTTTATACAAAACTTCCCACGCACGCGTTTCGCGCAATCGCGCTGTCTATTGGGTTTGGGGTCTATTGATTTTAGAATAGAGTAGAGACTACAGATTATTAAGGGGCAAGGGCCAAGAGGGGCGGTAGTAAGTCGTATCGATCACCGAATGCAAATAGACAATGGGAGGATTCGAACATTCTAGAATACTATTTTTTTAGAATGCTTTTAACATTTAAGTTAATTTTACGGCAATGGGACATAAATATTTGATTACTTACAAATACAAAAATTAGGAAAGAGTACATGCTTCAAATAATTTTGTCTTAATTGTTTACAGTAATAGTAGAAACCAAACGCTTAACCAAATCTTTTTACCTTTACTTAAATCAAATACTTAATCACTTAATATTTTGTATATTTCTTTCTTTTAGTAAAATATTATTGACTATTTTGAACTGTATGAAAAATAGAATTAACTTTGTCTTAACACTAGAACTATAATTATTTCTTACCTGCTTTAATAAGATTTCAAAAATTGGATTTTCGTCACAAATTACACTGAACCCGTTGGCGGCTTCTTCTAAAATGAATTTTCCTAGGTGCTTTCCGCGCATGCGATTTAAATAGTGACCGTATTGATTACAAAGCCATGCAATTTACCTTCCAGGTAGCCTTGTTAAGAGTAAAAAATACTCTAACGTAACTTTTAAGAAAACATTAAAAATAGTTTTGATTATATATTTATCCTTTTTTGCTAAAAAAAAAAGAGTTAATTTAAGGGCTTTTTTTAAAAGGAATTATTGTAGATTAAATCTTTTGCAGAAACTAAACGTCAAATAGGGATGATCCCGAAACTATTATATCGACAATTTCGAAATTGTTGGTTTCTTAGAAAAATGTACATATTATATGGAGCATAGGTTAGATCGGCAAGTCCAGACTCACCCGGCAAACCCCATGGCTTGCCAAATGTGTGACGTAAATTTTTGAATTATCAATTTTTAATAATATTTTTTAAAACAAATGAAATATCTTAATAAAATATTTCGATTTAATGCAGTCAGCAATTTAAAATAAAAAAAATAATAGGTTTTTTACCTATTTTTCTATAATATTATACTTTAGCGCTTCTACTATAAGTACAAAAAAAAAAACTGTCAGTACACATTAATAGTATCAATATGGAAAGTTGACAGTCTGTACCTGTAGTTGACAGCACAATTTTTTATATTAACTTAAGACTTTTTTATGTACGTGTTTTCATTATTCATTAAGCAGTATTCAAAATCGAACTAAGATGCGTCTATTGCATGGATAATTAAGTGAAACAATTGTGTTAATATTTAAGTCAAAAGTAAATTAAGTGTTTTTATGGACATGTTTTAACTGTTATTGAGTTCTGTTAAGTTTTAAATTCGGAAAAAAATGAATTGCTGGCATTTATTTGTGTTAACTTTGTATATTTCCGCTATTTTGACATATGCTGCAGTCGTGCCTGATAACGATGATATTGATAAACAAGGATTGTATAGTAAATCAGATCAAGTCGTTATACTGACTAACAAAAATTTCGATAAAAAAATATATGGGCAAAACAATGCGTATGTAGTCCAATTTTATAACAGTTATTGCGGTCACTGTAGAGCATTTGCGCCAAAATTTAAAAGCCTAGCTTCTGAATTGGAATCATGGAAAAACATAATAAAACTTGCAGTTCTGGATTGTTCTGTTGAAGAAAATAATGAAATATGCCGCCAATTTGAAGTTATGGCTTATCCTTCCCTACGATATTTACATGAAAACTATATTAAAAGCAATGCTAATGTTGGTGATAAATTACAGTCTACAGACAGTGCTGATAAATTAAAGACTCAATTAATTAATAAAATACAAAGTGAACAATCTCTTGGGCGCTTAGTATTTGCCCCTTCACTTAAAATAGCAGCATACAGTGACTTTAATTCAGCTCTAAAACCATTTCCAAAAAATGTCCTTTACACTTTTTTGGTATTTGAGAATGATAATTCTACCATTGGATCTGAATTGGCACTTGATATAAATGATTATGAACATGTTACATTGAAGAGAGTATATGACACTAGTGAACTGGCCGATGTAGCTGGTGTATCACATTTTCCTGGACTTGTTGCTGTTTCATCTAACTTAGAATCTACACTTTTAACACCAAAAAATCCAACAAAACAGAACTTACAAAAAGCTATAAATATATTTTTAAAGTCTAAAAACTATGCATTGCCCTTGAGGAAAATTTCAAGTGAAGAAAGTCTTATTAATTCAAATCATGAAAAGTCTCAATCTTTAGATTCCGATGTTGTCTACTACAATGATTTGGAAAAGACATTAAAAACTAGCTTACATACTGAAATACCAAGGCATAAGATTTTAAGTGGTGAAGCCCTTGAAGCATTATTGCAGTATCTAGATGTTATAATTTTAGCTTTTCCATTTAGAGGAAAGCTTAAAGAATTTGTTACAGATTTACATAAAAACCTCAGCAGTAGAAACCAATGGACTGGAAGTGAGGTGTATGAGTTAGTAAAACAACTTGAAACAGTCCATGCTCCTGTCTTTATATCGAATCTTGATTATATAAGGTGCAAGGGCAGTCAACCGCAATACAGAGGTTA
This sequence comes from Vanessa atalanta, assembly GCF_905147765.1. Taxonomy (NCBI): domain Eukaryota; kingdom Metazoa; phylum Arthropoda; class Insecta; order Lepidoptera; family Nymphalidae; genus Vanessa; species Vanessa atalanta. The sequence goes on along the minus strand of NC_061902.1, from coordinate 11,235,870 downwards.
TACATGCGGTCTCTGGACCATGTTTCATACACTAACCATAAATGCAGCACAAAAACCTGGCAATGAAGCCCCACGAGTATTGAAAGCCATGCATGCCTATGTGAAAAACTTTTTTGGTTGTACTGATTGCTCACAGCATTTCCAGGCAATGGCAGCAAGGAATAGAATTTTTGATGTAAAGGAAAATGATAAAGCAATACTTTGGTTGTGGATTTCTCATAACGAAGTGAACTTAAGATTAGCTGGTGACGTGACTGAGGATCCAGAACATCCAAAAATTCAATTTCCCAGTGTTACGCAGTGTCCAGAATGTAGACTTCCACGAGGTGCTTGGCACTTACCTGCAGTTTATGAATATCTTCAGAGAGTTTATAGTACAATAAAAATTCAAGATGCCCGAACAGCAGCTGCTCCAAGCTCAATCTCCAACCTAGACATTGGATTGATAAGCCTCTTGTACATATTTTGTTTTATTATGCTTGTTTTAGTTATAAAATATTTTTTTCCTAGACATTTCTTTAGAAAGCGCAGATATAAACATGCATGGGGTAAAGTTTAATAATAACAGGATATTTAAAACATTTTATTATCATCACTATTCAAATTACAAACACTTGGCTACAAAAATAGCCATGAATCCTTCTCTGTCACTTCTTTGGGAAAATATTGTCATATTCTTAAGATCTAACCTTGCAATTACTGATATATATTTTAACACAAATAGATTTTTTTTAAATAATTTTTACTTAACTATAAAATTATGATCAGTATTACAATTGAGATCAGGTTATGACAATGGCACATAGATATTGCATTTGTTGTTGTGCCTATTCTATTGGTTAACTTTTTTTTCATTCTTGACACTTAGTTATACCTTAGAAAGTGCCTATCCAACTGTATTTTTATAATAAACTTATAGAAATAGTAAGTTTTTTACAAATATTAGATGTATATAAAAAAAAACTCAAAACTCATTACACTTAAATTGCGACCTACGGGTGTCGCTCAATTATTTTTGTATGAATTTTTATATTGGAGAATTTTCACTTCACTTTTACTACTATATTCTACAAAAATTTCATAGATAATTATTGGAAACAGGTCAAGAATTTTTGTTATAGTCAGCATATATGGATATATCATTCCGATTACAATCTTCCAATCCATCCATCCATCAATTAAACTAGTTCATTAATTTAAATTTTGCATATTTATAATGTTTTTCTGTTGTCCTTTAAGAATTTCATCTATAAAAAATAATTTATTTATTGTCTTTGACATTGAAACTAAACTTACTAACCAAGGAAAAATTGCTAACCATTAAATAGATATCATTGATACTGAATATATGTAGCTCTGACTGAGTCTGCTCAATCCTGTTAAAGTTAAACCCTTCTATCAGAATAAATATTAGCTTTATTATATTCCTGAAACAATTAGCCATGCTTTTGGTTGTAACATCCATTTTCAGTAGTGTCAAAGGTGTATTTTCTGCATGACATATTCTTTTAGTCGCTTTGTATTTTGTAAAATTGAATTTTTTTATTAATTAAAGTAATAATCATCAGCCATGTCAAATAAGTTGATATCAAAGATTGGCAGACACTTAAAATTCATGTCACTTTTCGGATTTTTTAACGCAAACTGCATGAAATTTTGCACGTAGATAGAGATTGAGGCTTTATTATGCATGTCACATCAAGCTTAATGTTACCTTACTTCATAAGCAATGAAGATTTTTTTGTTATTGTGTTAAACAATAACTAAGTAAGTAGTACAATAAACAAAACCTATTTTAAATGATAACGTATGATCTATAGCCTATTCCAATCGAAAGTTTACATAGAAAAGGTTTACAGAAAAAAATCGTCATTCGTTTGTCGTACGTTTCGTCACAGCAATTTTTTGATATTTTAAGGACTACGTTCATTCAAATTAAATTGAAAACATTCCTTTTCAAAAAACAATCGTCTTCACAAATTGTTTCTGCATAACATAAAAATATGTTCTTTTAATTACGTTGAATAAAAGTTTACAAGGCAATAAAATAATAACGTCGATATACGATTCCTATGTTTGTAGATTTGCCGTGTCTTGTTTTGGTTGATATCGAATCAAAATATAAATACACCAATAATCTTATACATTATTATCGTTATAAACTTCGTGTTATGAAAAAATTTTAATTTTAGTTTGTTTAAGTGCACACGCGTATATTAAAAAGGTATAAAGTTTTGTATATTAAATAAAAGTAGGTTTCTTGGTTTCCTACACATTACAAGTAGGAAGGATATATTTTTTGTCAAAATTCATAATTAAGAAATAACATAATTATACTAGCCGAACCGCGCGTTCAATTCAGATTAGAAATGCGTTTTATACACACGATGAGTACATAAACAACTGCATTCTATGAAATATATAACGCATTTATTTCTGTCTTCGATCTCAAGCGAAATTTCTCTTGTAATATATCACCAGCATGACGAGAAATCTTCATACTTTTTGTGCTTCCATATTTTAGTTTTTTTAATTGGTAGTACAAACTGTCTTGTTCTATATGATACTCTATAATTGCAAGTACTTTGGTAATGTTAGTAAGTTCCACGCCATGCCGTTCCGACAGTTCGTAATCCTAATAGTGGGTCGTCACTACTCGTGAGCAGTGCGTGGTCACTATACATCCGAGTCCAGTGTGGGGGCTGTTACGGTTAGAACATAGCAACTTGCTATAAAATATTTGTTGCAGATTAATAAATGTTGAAGTCGATAAATCTGTATTATGGAGTATCATGCTACTGTATAGGTCCATAACACTGACTTATATTTTTTCTAATATCGGCCACAAATATTTGATAGCGCAGTTGCTATATTCTAACCGTAATAACCGTAAAAAACCCCACTGGCGAACTTCACTTGCAACTGCAGATAATTGTAGTCACTACTTCGCTAAACAACTGAGTATTCAATATCTTTGATGGTTACTGCTTTGCTCCTTAGTGGCTTGAAATTTTGATGTGAAACATCTATTAGCGTACCTCGAGTTTAAGAACGACTCGTATGCCGTGACGACATTCGGTATGACGCTCTCTTAAGTCGTCTGGTCCGCTTTCCGCCACACTCTAATCCCTTGTGCGTGCATGGCGCGTATATATTTAATGCTATATATTACATAATAATAAGAAAAATATCTTTATTTTTTTAACGAAATCATTTTTTCATTTATTTTTTTACTTAAATATTTATTTTGTTTGTTTAATTATGAATTCTTTCAATAACCATCTGTCGGGCGTTCGGTCTTGGCCACCCAACTAAACTATTTAGTACAAACCTTCTTTAATAAAAGAGCTAACCCAAACATTTTTTGTTGGCATGGTAATACATAGTTTCATCAGACTTGGACGACAACAGATCGATCTTAATACGATAGTTGAATTTGCTATGTATAATATCCTACTTACTCTTTGTTTAATAAACGTCGATATCGATAGATCGCGGTGAATTCTATATTTTTGATAATATTTATTAAATATCAATTAAATATTTACTGCGAAACATGAAATAATTTAAGTATATTATGTAAATTACACAGGAAGTTAATCAGAGTGTTATCGTATTTTCAATACCTCTTTGCAATGCCGAAAAGATAATTATGCATTATTGTTTGATTAAATAATTATAACCTGCAGGTAGGTTATTATTTATTAAACGGAACGTAATAGACGGTGTTTAATAAAACTGTTTCATTACAAAAGATTGAATTAGTTTCCGGATAAATATAAAGATTTAATTTTATTGATGGTTTCAATACACCGTAGAAAACCATTGCACAGTTTTCATTAATAAAAAAATATACATTTATTTTTTAATAACGATAACAATAGCACATTAAAATCGCTGTAGTTTATGTTTACTAATTTAGCTATGAAGAAAATTAAACGTAATCCGATTAATATGGGTTAATTGATTAATAAATTAAAATTGTCAATTCCGTACCGCTTGATTGAAAATAGTATGCACTAAACAAGTAACTATATAAAGGTTAGTAGTAGCTAGCTTTTAAAGGATAAATCCACCCAAATATATGAATTATATTAAAAATATAAATATTTACTTGTTTCTCGCTATCTGGTGGTTGGGACTATAATTGCGGATGGATAATAAGTAATAACACAAGCGTTTAGGACTGAGTAATATGAGCTCGTAGTGGCAGGAAAACAACCCACAGGTCAGGCTGACAACCGTCCGAAAAGTCTTCCCAATTATTATTATTTAAAACACTGCGCCGAGTCCAAATGAATGGGTTAAGGTCAAGTAAATATTACGATACCAATATCTCCTACAGTAATTATTAACAACCAACTTGTATTTTTCCTAATAGAGTAACGTGATTGAAATCATAATTATCAATAAGGTATTTTTTTTTATAAATTTTCTAGTACAGGAGTTGCAATATTTTAACGTTTACGCTTATGTCGAAATTCGAAATAATTATACTGAATTAAAACGTTTATGCCAAATTTAAAGGACATTTTTATTTTTACAGCAAGTGCCTATCTGCTTTCTAGCAGTCGTTCTGATTCTGAAAAATGATGTCTAGGCTAAGTGTTAAATATTTATAATAATTAGTCAAATAAAATTAGTGTCATTTTTGTACTTTTTTAACAATTATTGTAACTAAAATGTATGCACTATATCTCTATTACAAATTAAGCTATTTATACGAGTAAAATAATGAAAACGCATATCACAACTTTATACGCGATAAATATTAGTTATAAAAATAAATGTTATTGTAATATATAGAATTTTAATATTTAAATCACGATTACCGTAATGTTACCATAATGTACAAACGAAATCGGTAATAATTTTAAGGAGTAATTTGTTAGTAATTTTAAATGTTAAATTTTATTAAGTTAAATTAATCTAATGAATTTATCTTGTATTTAAGCAGTTTGATTCACCGCCTCTGGAGAGAAATGCAACTTTTAAACTAGGCTAAGGTCAGTTACAACAGTCTTTAAGCTTGATTCGGTGACGGGCGATGCATTATTGTGAGATCGAGCATATATCGTGATATAAATCATTGAAAATTAGTACACATATAAATTTAATTATAATGCTTTTCATGTACACGTTTTAAAGACAATTATTATTTTTACAAATGTATGTCTGCCTCACCATATGGCATATGTGTAGCATCACCGCAAATATTCATTTATGTTATCTCACGCTTTCTCACTTTAAGCTTCTGTATCTTCGCTTTCATTTTCGAGGGCAGTTTTTACAAATTTATACCATTATGCATTCAAATTATTATTTCTTTAATTCAATTCGCTTTTTATACGAAAGCAAACAATGAGTTGTAAATTAAGAAATAAAAGTCGGCAAATTTGTATTTACACTTCATTCGAAGTACAAATTAGCTACGGATAATTATACGATAACTAATTGAATGATTTATGAATGTTCTTATAATATATTTGTTTTAATTTCCAGGTACATGTCCACTTGACTATTTTAACTGCTTAGACGCTGAACAAGCCCTTCTAGTAACTTTAGCAGAAGCCGTAATATGTAATGTTTCTCATACATTCCTAATTATTTCAAACATTGAATCTCTTTCATAATATGTACAATTACGTAGATTATCATTTATGTAGATTGTAATTTTATTATTATATGTCATTAAATCATTGTAACTATGTATGCTGGTTATACGGATTGCTTCTCGTCTTATTTCATAATATTAATAATACTATTGCTCATAAATCAATAAAATTGTATCGACTACGTGTTATTTTATTTCAACTACTCAAAAAATTTACATTATTTACTAAAATAGCACACTTATTTGATTTATATGAATATTTTAATCGGTTTTATTAAAATAATATTTATTAACATGCAGGCCATAATATAGTTCCCTAAGCCGAATAATATACGTAAATATTTTCGATACGAATCTGTTGAGACTTAAATTAAAAGGGGATGTTAACAATAAAACAGCGTTTAAGTTCAAAATTTTACTGAATAAATATGAATAAAAACCACGTCAATACACTTATATGAATAAAAATGGGATTCGCACACAATTTTAACTTGATGCCACTCTTAGTGCACATCAAGCAGGTTACTTCACGACTATTCGTTTTTGGTAAAACCACAAAATTGATTAAATCTTCACACTAAAAAAAAATGTACTAATAACAGTATTATTTTTCACCGCGTACGCAGCTACGCAATACTCTGCAATGTAGACGTCGTTAGCGGGCAATAGACTAACAGAATGTAGAGTTTATGCAAAAGCTTAGTGGCATTTACGCAATGAATAAATTAAGAAGTTAATTTACTAATTACAATTTATCATCATTTGACTATAAATTATAAATACAGAAATGATTGTTATTCAATACAAGTTAAAATAAATTTAGATTTGGTATCGCTAACTTGTCTAATGGTTAATATTAATACATCATACAATATAAATAAGAAAAATTCTTGTTTTTTTTTTATGTAAAGAGGCAGTGAAAAATAATCACTTAAACCTACGTGTTAAATAGAACAGCATTAAAAAAAATCTTAGCTAAAAGTTGTACTAAAACGAATATATTTGTGCTAAAGAGATTAATATTATAAAGGAATACACAGCACCCAAAAATATAATCAAAATAAATTGTTATTTTATTTTACAATAATATATTATCTCTTATCTTAAAATATAATTAAACAACAAAAAAGGTGCTTAATATTAAAATACGATTATTGCTTCGCATAATTATGGCACGGAAGCCAACAAATTTCTTGAGGTAAATAATGTTATCAGAGTCTTGTAGGTACGTCAACATTAGATTGCGTGACGTATTTGAGTAGTGTATAAATGCCCGCGCCGTGCAAGATTTCACTCCAAATCGACAATCCCGCTGGAAATATCTCGAATACGAACTAAAAAATTAATTCAACCGCAATTCATTCAAGTAACAATTAAAAGGCCTTTATAGTGACGATATAGATTAGATATCACCCCCCGAACCAGTACACCGGTACTTCCTCCCATACTACGCTTTCACAAACATAGTACTTATACATTTAATGGGATCTTTATGTCGTATTCATCTTATAAATTATATTTCGATCTTTCTTCGTATTGACTTACAGTTAAAAGAACATTTAAGTAGAATACCCAAACGCATTATAAATACTCTTAGTTTATTACTATCGACATCGAGGAATATTTTTGCTTCAGATCTTTGTACTCTTAACATCACACTCTTAACAAGATTTTCATTATAATATTATAAAATACCTAATATTTGCGAGAGGCCTTCAGCCTTAGATGGAAATATCAAAATACGGTTTATCATAGCACTAACGATAAGACAAATCTTGAAAACGAACTTAGTCAAATTTGTTTCAAACGAAATAATTTAATAATATCGTTTTATTTTTTTAAACAATTTCGAATCGACTTTTTACGTTTCGGGCAACTGTGCATTTTGTGCTGTGCATCTGAGTGAAAACTTTAATACTTGAAACATTAAATTTACTTTTAATGATCTACGAGAAAAAAATATATCAATTAGAATGATAGTATCGATGAAATGTTATTAAAAATATGTTTTAAAATGGTTTAGCTTATTAAAAATATTAATACTGAAACTATTACATTTTATTAATATACAAAAATACATCACTCAATTGACTAATCGAATAAATATAAGAATGTACGTAATCGTGTAGATAAGAACGCCAATATATTAATAACACGCGCAACTCTAAATATCCACTAATATACGCTAAACAATATCTTCAGAAAAGACATCAATTACATCTACGAATGGGTAAATTGCTTTAATATTTAGAATTTCTAAACGGTTTCATCGTGAACACTAAATATTATAATATATCCTAACAAACGTTTAGCTAAATAAAAAAATATATGTATAAATTTTATAAGTATAACAGTCATTTTGTAGCTACTTGAATAAAGCGTTAATTTGTCTTCTATCAGATCAATGTTCCTGTTTGTCTGTTCGTCGCACGAATAGTTCTACGCCGACTTCGATTATCGTTTGTCAACATTCGAAAATGAGGCAGGATTACACGTCGATCTGTTCATTGTTACTTGTACTGTGACACGGTCTCCTATACGAGACGAGTGCACAATAACAGTTACACGTGAAAACGTACTAATGTTATAATATAAATATTATTTGGCAGATATATCCGGACAGAAAATGTGTTGTAACGTCAGGCTAGGAAACACTGTTTACCTCTACGTAGATTGCGGCTTTAAACGGCGCGAAGACCCTGCGAAGAAATATCGAGATGTCATGAATGTGAATTACTCAACACACATTTTTATTTAAAAAAAATACATTTATAATCAAACAGTACCAATAGCTTCTTTGCCTAGAACTAAACATTATCTACACATAAATACAAGGATGTGTGTGTGTGCGTGTGTGCAGACATGAAGTGACACATTCACCCAAACAATATGACAGCGAGTGTAGCAGTTCGCCTCAACGTGTACTCATATACTTGCCTCGTGGACATTGCTGTTGCCTAATCTCATGTCTTGATCAGTTATCGTAACTTCCTCGCCGAGTCCCCGCGGGCTGTGGGCGTGGGGATCATAGATGCTTCCACCGTCTACGTACACCATGCACCGGTTAAAACAAGCGTTAGTAGCAAATGGATTATGAACAGTTTTACATGAAATGTGTTAAAAATAATAAGTGCTATTTATTATTTAAATTCGACAGCCGTTAGTTTAAAGCATGTACGTAAATGCAACATTAAAAGCAATTTTATCAAATCGTGATATCGTTATCGGATCCGAGCGCGGTGCGCGAGTGAAATTAATGTCTTCGACGATATAATCAACTTTTTAATTACATAACTCTCTTAGCCTTTGCTTATAAGTCTGAACCTAGCTTTATCTCAAAAATAAACAAAATAATGTGATAACTCAAATTTAAGGGGAATTTATTTTATGTACCTACAGTGAAATATTTTTTTAATAATACCATTGCTGAAGTGGAAAATGTTAAGTAGCCGTTAACAAACAAACACCTTTTCATTTATTTCGTGTTGTTATATTCGAGGTCATAGATAAGAGATTTTATGTAAATATTTGAAACTATTATTGGTTAATTCGTATGCGATATATCATTTCACTAGAACTGAGCAAGACTCGCGATTAATAATAAGGCTAAAGGCTAGAGTTATCGCGACCTCTCCGCTCCAGATACCACTATCTTGGAAATTATTTTAAAAGTTTTACGTTAATTAAAAATATATATCATTTACAGGATAACGACTAAAGGTTAGGATTCACTATCGGAGTACCGATTAAAACTTCAATATATCAAGAAAGGAAACAACTGTGAAACAAATACAATTATAATTATTCACATAAATAAATGCGGCGACCGAAATGAACGGAATGAATGATTGAAGAAACACTTAACCCATGCAACATACATACTTGAAGGAACAGACATCTATATTGTTTATTAGTAACACTACTTAGTACCTGTTAATAACTAGCGGTTACGACTTGATAATGACACACTCGAAGACACATTACATAACATCAGAACAGAGACTAATCTGAAATAGCAATACAATAAATATATGTATCGAACATTAATTATAGAATATTTCGAATCAAAATAATATAGCTGACATTATTTTAAATATTTTTAATGTTCTATTGTAATTGATATCCATATATACATATATACCTACATGTATTGTAATTGCAGTATAGTGTATTTGTAAACACTTTAAGCGACATTACTGTAAACGCAACACCTTGTTGATTGTTATCACGTCTTAAGACGTCTACTGTTACAGAAATTAGAGAAGAGTATTAAATAAAAGTACTTGTATAGTCAAAAATGAACTGCTTATAAATTAAACTCAAATTATATACAACCAAGACCGGAGAATCTGCTTTAGTTTTCTATTTTCCATGACAATACTTATGTTTCGTGTAAAAAATTTGAACATTTATTTTACTTATTTCTCGAAATCTCCACATCATAGTTTTATATGTTTAATATATATTTCGTAAAGTGAACATATATGTCGTCGTGTAACGTAAACGAGAGTTAATCTCATCGTTGTAATTCTTTTCGATACAGGTTTAGACTTTTAATATGTTGGCGAACGAACCCTTCAAATCAAAAAGTGGATAATTTTTTTTTAATATTCATCGAGTGAGTCCACTATTAAGATTTGAAATGCAGAATTGTTTGTCATTATATACGATTCATTATTTATGTTATTTATTAAAGAGCGATTGGATCATAATTTGCGCTATTTCATTCATCAGTCTCTGAGCTGATATTATAGAACGTTTAGACAACGAGAGTTACTAACCTTGATTTTAGATATGTCGACGCCGGTGACGCCCTTGACGAGTTCAGGAATACATTGTACGATACTGAGTACTTCTCCCGTAAGTTTCGCTGCTCCCACGTCGCCGCCGCCACACGAGACCATCGTCACCTTGCGAGCCTGCGACAGTGGCGCCGCCACCTCCGCGGCAACCTACGACAAGTTAGGGTGAATTACATTTGGCGATAAGTACATCGCCCGTTAACGTTGTCACTGGAACAAATACTATTTCTGTTACTTTCAACGCCAATTCAACCAAATGAACTATGATAATGTCCCATGCTTTTCTTAAATTATGCCAATATCTATGACTCGACACTCATAGTTCAAACGGGAACCAGATAAAAAAAGTATTGATATTTAGATAATAGCTGATAGGTGAGTGGTGTAATCCCGTCACAAAATTTCTGCAATCAGGTTTTTATGGAAAACGTTCTGTTTGCCGCAAAAGACTGAATATTGGACTAGACTTAAAATGTAGAGTTCTATAACGTACAAAATTTATACAAGTGCCAACCGACTGCTAAGTAAAGTAATAATAAGGTTTCAAATATATATTATCCTTTCCTTTGTATACCAGACCAATATTGTTCAAACGAAAGTAACGCTGCCGTGAAAATAAAACCATCACAGTGAAATTTTATATAGACGTTATAGGTCTACATGGATAATTTATAGTATTAATTACAAATGCTTATTTATAGTATTAATTACAAATGCTTATTTTTAGTATATTCTAAAATGACCTTTTAAATATAACAATTAACAAATGATTCCAAAATTATTATTATGAATTATTTTTGACGAGCGAGTCGTGTTGGACATACGTGACATAATATAAATAAACTTTGCCTACTCGGTGCAACAAAGATCATGCGGTTTAATTTACTCTATATCACCTCTTCAACATTGCATTACCAAAACAAATCAAGCTAGACTAAATACCTCAATCGCACTAGTATAATAACGGAATTGTGCTAATTATTCGGTTAGTATATAAAGTGGACTTCCGGTAAGCCGACAAACGTTTTGCAGGGCAGTCTCGGACTATCGAATTTGTCAGATCTAAAGTCCCTCTATAATAAGATATTTTTTACAAAAGAGTACATTGCAATCCGACAAATAACATGTCCTATGAGAAGATTCTTTATGTTTTAGTCTGAACTACTAATCTTACTCCGCTATCACATGTAGTCAAATTCAAACTAAGCAATCAGAATCATAACAAAAATACGTCGACCACAATAGTGGTGGCGCGCACAAGTTGTAACCTGCTCTATCATACATTATTTACATTAGCAAAGATTGTTAAAAAAATATTCAATAATAATATACATGTCGGATAACAGGGGGTAACGGATAAACGAACGAACGGGGGGGGGGGTACGGGAGTAATAAAAAAACGTACAAATTTCGATTACTTAGGACACACTGGTATAAATATAATTTTACAATTCGATTACAGATCTATCCAGAATTACTAAGCGAAACCGAAGCGAGGACTCTGGGACCAGGATTATGAAGTTTAACGATATAACAACAAATTAAAGATCGTTGTAACTAAGAGCTCGTAACTACGCTAGATCGTGTAGGTTTTATTTATATTTCTATTAACGTCTGCGGTAGGCGTCTAATCAATTATTTACATTGTGATAAGTTTAACAGCGTAGAAAAATAGCTCGATAAACAATAACGATAAATGACGTTCCATGTAAATTAATTTATTTATAAAGTTGATTTAATTTACCAAGATTGGATTTACATTGAAACTCGGAAAACAATTTTTTATTATAATATGGATATATAGTAAAATATAACATGTTAAATTGAATTAAGAATTGAATTGAATTTTCTATTTTGGTAAAATACAAAACATGAAGAAATATGATTTCGACTCATGATGCCTTGAGCCATATTACGGAGATACGGCTACTGACATTTTATTACATAATGTTAGATACGTTTACGTAAGGTTTTTATATGAACTATCTGTCCCGTCTACAGACGTTTTTACTTAATACAAAATATTATCAAATTTTACGCAAATATTTACATATATCGGGCGAATAACAGCCATTATTGTATGCTAAAAAAAAAATTCAAAATATATCCCGCTGAGTTTCTTTCGCCGGTTCTTCTCAGGTCCGAGGTGCTAAATTCCGAACCGGTGGTAGATTTTTGACAATCAATAAGCAAGTGTAAACACTTCTATATTGAATAAAGATTTTTGACTTTGACTTTTGACTTTGTTGTATCACTTAGTGGAACTTTGTGCAATCTCATTTAAGAACCCATCAGATATTCTACCGTCAAACATAAATAATAAGTTGTGCTCCAGTTTGATGGGTGAATGAGCCCGTGCAACTACACGCCCAAGGGACATAACATCTTAGCTCCCATTATCCCATATGTTGATAGCGCAATGGGAGTCGCGTAATTGATATTAGTATCAATGAGGGTGGTTACCAGTTACCATCAGGTGGCCTTATTTCCCGTACACTATCCTTTACTATAAAATTAAACATACCAATAGGTTCAGCCGTTAAAACGGATACGCTCCTTTTTAATTTTTATTCATGTAGATTAAATGTGTCGATTTTATATGTAAATATTGGGAATTTCGGTAGAAACAAACACGACGTAATCGCAAATAACATTTTAACATGAGCTTTAGATTACTGAGATAACACGAGATATTTTTGATGAATGATATCGTTTTCGACACAACTTGATAGTAAATATATGATAAAGTTATTTTTGTTCTTAATTTAAGAATATAAATATACAACAATAAATACAAAACCAATCTCATGTATATACATGGATGTTGGAATATCTCCTTGAGGTTTTTTTAGGTACTTTTATGTTTATCGCTGAGGCAGTTCGTTATAGTTGTCATGAAAATTTCAACACATTTTCATACCATGACGTTTCTAATGCAACACGAATCGGACATCACATCGGCTATTACCTATTTAGCTAGTATAGTATAAGAGAATTGAATATAAGATGGTCACTCAAACAACCGTTTATAGCGGAACCACCAGTACCAGTGGTCGCCACTGGTGTGCGTAATAAATGCCCACCGGACGAGCCCGCAAAATGCCATAACAATGAGATACATGTAGAGGCTCTTGAAATGTTAACATTTTTATATTGTTACATCATACGATGGTCAAACCAATGAGCTTTAATTTTCTTAACTATCGTTTCGACTCCGTAATAACGTTAAAATTATAAACTATTAGAAACCTTATACGTTTCATTGTAAATTGAGAGCTACAATCTGTCAAGATTTTTTATAAGCAAAAGTCCATATTATAACGTTTTACCTAAATACTTAATAATTTTTCAACGGAAATGATCAATACTTGAATACACAATTTAAGAATTATTCATTTGCAACATAGAGTGAGCGAGTAGATAAAAAATGTAATGTAATATCGTATGAATACCTTGGGTAATGTCTCAAGCATCATGTCTACCATAGCCGCTGAACCATACTCCTTCCAAGCGTCTGCCTTCTTCGCCATCTGCTCTGCATCCGCCACGGCCTTAGCTTTGATAGCATACGCTTCAGCCTATACGCAACAAATAAAAAAAAATTTACACGCTTGTCTTATAATACTTTTTATTTTTTGTTATTATTTTTATGTTCTATTTTTTTATAATTTAAAATTTTAATTATGTTACATCTTATTCAAAGGCAGCACCACAATTGAAATCATTGAACTCGCAATCCAAAAATCCAGCACAAATACATTACTTCCTGTCTATTGCAGTTCAGTAAGTAAGTAGGTTATCTTGTGGTGATTTCGCAGTAGTCGGATAGAAATAGGTATGGCGTCTTTAGATTTTCGTTTTTAAGGAAGTATTTCTAATATATATTTTCAACTTAGTAGTTAGAGTACTCTAATACTCCAAGTTATATCCCATGAGATAAGTTAACATTTTACTAACTTCACCGCGAACTTTTACAGCCTCAGCTTCAGCTTCTGCTTCCAGAACAGTTTTAAGCCGGTGTGCTTCCGCCAACTTCTCCAATCTGAATTTCTCTGCTTCGGCCGGTCTAAAAATATATTACAAAACTTGTTCAAATCTACTTGAATATTTTATTTGTGTATCATAAAAGTTATACTGAGATAATAAAACGTAAACAAATATTTAAGAAAGTTATTTTCGTAAATAATAATATAACAGTATGCATTAAGCACATAAAATAAAATATATATTATAAAAACAACTCAAAGGAGTAGAATAGTGTAAAAATTACGTTAAAACGAATTAATTTGAAAGTAAATATTAATACAATATTAGCAGAGAAAGCCTGATACGTTGCATCGGTCATGAATCACAGATGCGACAAAAGCTTTACTAATCAGTGATCTGCAATACGCTTAAGATACAGCCGCCGATCTGACTGAACCCCTAGTATTTGCCGAAGAAATACTGAAATATATAGAGAGGCAGATGTCGTCCATCTCAAATATGATTCTCTCCAAAGGGAAAAGTATGCGCAAACAATACACGAGACCTAGTGTCATAGCAGCGAGAAAGTGCAACTGGAACGAAGCCGCAGGTCTACAGCAATATTACCACGCAGTTTTCGCAGTATCGCATCTAGGTGAAAGGTGTTTTTACACAGACACAAGGCGCATGCGCCCTTTTCTAGCGTCGATCGAAATAAGAGAGAACGAGATCAATATAGCAGTGTAAATTAGAGAAGCATCGGCAATCAAGAAGCCGTCGAGAAGTAAAGGGAGTGGCGATTAGATCGGAAAACTATGCTGCGCAGTATCTATCTACTTAAGATTGTTGCGGATGATAACAATGACAATGATAGCGATAGACAAGAGAAAAATTGTATAACAATAGTATAGTTGTACTATTTAGACTAAGTAGAATTATATTCTATATTAGTATAGACTAGTAATAAATAAATAAATAAATAATAGTCGCCGACGTATCTACGTATGGTTGTAACTAAAAATAAAAAAAAAATGAAGTATATATATATATATATATATATAATATATATATATATATATAGACCATTGAAAGGCCTATAAAACTCAACTACTCAGACAATAAATTCCTTACTAATAAACGTTCAGTTAAACACATACTTATCTCTTTCTTTCATCTTTGATTTGACATTTGAATGAAGAAGACACCAAATACAACCGTAAACAACATTTCCAAACAAGGTGGGCCTTAATGAGTGAATAGATCTATTATTTCCTGATCTATTTTTAATGGAATAATTATTTTATATTATCAATTGTTTGTATAACAAAAGAGAAAACCACGATAGCAATACTTATTAGATACGTATACGAATATATTATTCACAAGCTGAACCTGCGGCTTTAGCCGCGCGAAAAATATAGAACACAAACAATTTTTACCGTTTTACCCCCTTTAGGGGGGAGTTTCGTAAAATCCGGATGTCTACATCCTATAAGGAATTAATCAGTGAGTGGTATTTCGCTATTATATATACATATATATAGAAGATTGAATTTCATGAGTGAATATTATTTAGTGCACGACATTCTTGCACGCCGGCTAGTGTCGAATTGTCAGTTTCCTCGTCTAAACCGGCGACAAGTATTAATTGGTTTAGATTATCTTAATAGGCTAGTAAATGTCTCACGACTACTATACAGCGTATCACACCTAAACTAACTTCTAGAACGTTTATGTAGTCATTTGTTTCTTAAATTCCTTCACAGAACGTAATGTATCAATACTGATTTAAACAAACATAAAGTTGGTCTATTGGGTATACAAAATATTATCCTATAGTATCAAAAAAAAAATTTACACTATCCATGAATAATATTTATATAAATAGCAATTATAAATTTTAAGTAGGTGGTTTAAAAAAAGCTATGGACAAGACCTATCGAATAATTTGTCCACAAAGGAATTTTAACAAGTAGAGTTAATAACAAACAGACGCGTGTGAACATTAGTCTAAACTTCATTTAATACTAGTTACCTGCGCACAGTCGCCTCTAATTCCTTCTCACGTCTCTGGACCTCCCACTTCTGGACATTAATCTCTTGCGAGCGCTCCACAACTGCAATTTGCATCTGTTCCTCCTTGATGCGTTGCTTTGTCTTAGCTGCTTGTAACTCGTACGCCATCTCAGCTTCAGCCTGAATTAAAAAATACATCATTTTTCATAGAGGAACGACAGACACATTAACTTTTTCATGTATAATTTAAAGAGACGACGGGGAAACTGATGAAAAGGTCACAAGCGGCGACTACTAAGGATAAGCTACAAACTTAGTTTAGTTTAAGTTGTCGGCACCAATATGCATTGCGATCTCAATCCAGGGGTGCTGAAAGTGTCGATTAGGACGGTCATCATTCCCGAGGAAAGTTCGCAAACGTTTAAAAAAATTTACTTGTTATTTATGTATTTTACTATATTTCACACTGCGATAAGTGCGGTGACTTTTATGGAAATATAAAATATTTAGTATTTTACGAAGATTTAGTCCAACTATAGACAAAAGGGAAAAAACATCAAACGTCCCAATTGGCGCATCGACGACGTGAGGAATGGTTAATAATTCTTTGGCGGTAATCACCACTTATCATCTGGTTGCCTATTTGCCAGTCTGCCTACTTCTTTAATCAAAGAAAACAACATTCCTGATTACCTTCTTTGTTTGCACCTCGACATCATAGGCAGCCTTCTTGAGTTCGAAGTCCCTCTGCGCCTTGGCTATCTCCGTGTCATTGAGGAACCGTGAAGCCATGCGTTGCTCCTCCGCCATGGCTTCTTTAATTTTCGCTTCCGCTTGTGCTTCCGCCTCTCCTATACGAGCATCGCGCTTCACTTCGGCCGTACGAGCCATACCCAATGCTTTTAGATAACCCTGTTTTAATTTTTGCAATAATAAGAAATACTTTTTCTTTACATATTTTTTTTTTCGTGACATTGTCAATGTTCAAAGTTTTGTGTTTGAATACACGAACCAGCAATTATGACGACGTTCGAAATCGTCTGTACAGCTGTGACTACACATTTGCTGCTTCGCTTTGCGGTTGGCCTGTGACATATAACATTCGATACATATTTAGTTTAAACTTTTTAATTTGGGTGTTGGGAATATTGTAGTGATAATTTTTTCATATAACCATACCTCTTCATCCCTTATATCTTTCAAGGTGTAAGATACGACTGTGATCCCCATATTTATCAAATCACTGGAAGCCACTTCGAATACCTTAAATGATAAAAATATATTTATGTCCAAAGTACATGTTTAACATTAAAAATTAAACTTCTTAATAATTTTAAAAATGACCTTCTTTGAGAAAATTTTTCTGTCTTTATATATTTCTTCAACAGTCATCGATCCCATGATAGCACGCTGATGTCCCTCTAAGGTAACGAGAGCAATGTGCTGAATCTCTTGTTCGGATTTACCGAGGAATTGTTCACATGCGGACAACAACATTTCAGCATTCTGACCTTGGATTTTGACCTAAAAATTATATTATACATATACCAATAAAAAAATCGTTTTGAAACAAATATATATTTTATTATAATTACTATTTTATACAAAGAATTAACTAAATGCTTCGTTTCGTTCGTTTATGTAAAATACACCTATTTATTTTTAAGTTAATTGGATCCAATTACATCATATTACATTAATTGAAAAAGGTAATTAGTACCTGTGCGATGCCTGTGACTGATATAGGAACTCCCTGGCTAGTGTAGACCGTTGGAGATTCAACTTGCAGGGTCATAGTGTTAAGTGATATTCTCTGAACCCGCTGTATTGCAGGCCATACAAATGCCCGCCCACCAGGCACAAGTAAAGGTTTTGAATAGCAACATCCTGTGTAATAAAAACAAGAAAAGATGGAAAATAAATGATGCTTTAGTTATAATAATCACTTAGTTTTAGTAAAGATATCAATGAAGCTTTGTAAATTCTTTCCATCTAATATCTTAAAGTGTTACAGTGGTGCACAGTTTAAAATTTCAAATAATTATTAAAATTTCTTAACATTTCTGAGTATATTGATTAAATCAACTAATTGTTTTTTCAATTCAAATCAAATATATAGACAACTTTGCAGTACATGCTTCAAACATATGGTAATGTTCATCAAGATTGCTCATTCGCTTGCTATTATAGTGAAGACAGTAACAAAAAATATAAAAAAATTACAGATCATCGCTTACAACTTATCAAGATTACTTTAAAACAAATACATTGCCTAACTTTATAAGAAATGTATTTGTTGTTACTTTAATTCAATATTAAACACAGAAAACAATCCATAATATTGCTAATTTACAAGTAGTATGCTGTATCTGCCTTTATTCAATATCCAATTCCATTTTATTAATACCTGGTAATAAAGATAAACTGATATTATTGAAATTCCTAGTTTATCATGGAACCAATATTTTTAGTTTAGTATGTAATGGTCACATTCATGCATTTTGTTATTTTTTGAACAAGATAACAGAAACTATACAAAGTAAATCATTGAATGTGACATTAGGGAAACAAAATTATTAATATAAGATTATCATCAATAATATTATATTACATTAGTCATCCTAACTCAATATGGGTAAAATTTATTCTAAGATAAATTGTAAGCGAATCATAGTAATAAATATAATATATTTGTATATAGATTATTAAGTAGATGGCATTCTTCTCATATACTTTAAAAAAAAAATGCAAAATAATTGGCACAGCTGAGGAGGCCCGCTAGTTAGTATCTCATTCATCTTGCAAATATTAAATTAGTAGATAAACGAAAAATAAAATAATGAATATATTTGTTTTAGTAAAGATATCAATAAGACCTTCCTTAATAAGCACTGTATCTATGATTATATGACACAAGGCAATGCTTCATTGCATTGTGTCATATCATCACAGCTCTATGTTTAAATATACAATGATTTGTTGAATGTCATTAATGGGCACTATATATATATTTTCATATTAGTAATAACAACTACTATATAATTTTATAATATCTCAACAATAATGGTACTCAAATTAGATAAAATTCTATTTTACTATTCTATTCTATATTTTTTTTAAATTATTTGATTAACTTTCCATTTAATTGTTATTCCAATATGAAAACAGATTTGATTCATAAAATTAGGCTCATATATATCAATATATATGTATAAATTTTTAAAAAGATTTTTAATTTTAATTATAACATGATGATAGAGTACTTAAATTTACAATGTAATATATAATAGCAGCCATAACTTGTCATAAAAAAAATTTGTAATCATATCTCATCAGAAATTAGCAAAGCTCTTAGTAATATGGTTATGCATGTGTACTCATAGTACATGTGTTTTTAATCTGTTTATGTTTCTTTATATTATTCATGAGCAGCGGCAGTTTCAAATATAGAAATAAAAATATGTAAGCTTTAGAGGAACTTGATGCACATTTGTTATTTACACACAACAGAAATAAATAGTGCTGGCATAATCAACATCCAGATCCAGCCCCCATCTTATGTAATTAAAAATACAATGAATTTTTGAAAGAAAGGAGGACATCCTTTATGTAATATTTGAATGGTGAAAAAATTGTTGACCAATTTACTAAATTAATATAAAAAAATGATTGATTTACATTTTCAGAACAATGTCTAATCTTATTTATACAGTAAATGAACTTTTAAAAGGAAAATACATTACTTTGTAGTAACATTGAAGTCTTGAGGAAAAATTATCTTTTATTTCTTGAATATGTTTATGTATATCAAATGAGTTATAATTTTTCATCAACATTTCATCAACCATCTACATAATGTTTATTTTTTAAATTTTTTTTAGAATACATAGGATTAAAATATTGATGTATAACAAATAAAAAGCTTTGAATGTTGATAAATAATGAGTGATTATTTACATAATCTTATTGACTCACAATTTATGATAACAGATTGAAACTATTATTAAGAAAAAACCTTAAAACAAATGCTACACAATTGTTATTTGTTACTATTTATTTCCATATATTGTCAATAATGTATATCTGATTAAAAACGGGTTTGTTACGATTAATAAAATGATTTTGATGAAATATAATTTATACTAGTGTCTAACTGGCGTCACACTAGCGGCTGAAATAAAACCGCTATTAAATAATCGCTAAGCTATTAAGAACAATCGCTCGTGCATTTGTATAAAACATTTGAATATGATTACTAAAAAAATGTATATAGTGTAGGTTAATAATTAGTCAAGTGGGCGAGAGCACTTACCTGATACAACGAGTGCCTCATTTGGACCACACGTAACAAAGCCCCAAGTCATTATTTTATTTTCAATAGGCTAAAGAAGTAACAAAGAAACTTAATAAATTAAATTAATAAAACACTAAAAATAAAAACATAAATCGGCTTCTCCCGTCTCCGTAATGGTTGGTTCTTACTTCTTGGTAGGGGAATATCCACAGATAATTGTGAAATTTTATACTTTATACGCTTGACACTGGCGTAATGCGGTTTTTTTAATCTTAATATAATCTGTATCTAAGCTAAATACAAATAAAGCATAAAATATTATTATTATCGAATGACAGTACATAATATAATAATTTTTAAAATATTTTATTGTCGAAAACTATTTAAGTCTGTCAACGATAATGAAGCAATAAAGCAAAGTCCTACATCGGTTTTCTATTTTCTTTAAAGTATTATTATTTCATCATATTTTCATGGCTATTTGTTATAATGCGTATATTTTGTCCAAAATCTACACAAAGGCATTTAGGTTTAGATTTTCAGGTCACTCTGAAAGTTTACGGTTATTAATTGTCTATGATGGTGATTACTTGTTAAATATTTTAAAGTTAGTTAAGGTAGTCTCACATTGATCCAGTGCAGCAATGTAAAAACGTGACCCTGCAGTTTCGTCGATGTTCAAAACGTTATTTTTTTTAAATATCAAAATATCATAGATTAATCAAACTCTCGGTCTCGACCAATGATATCGTGTCAATTTCCTGTCAAATGTTGTTTATTTGGCTTTTTTCCTCCTCTACATGGAATAGAGTATAGATGAATTAATATTAAAATAATTGATTGAAATAGAAAAAATAATTTATCATTCTTGTTCATAGTAGTAATATAATGGTCGGGGAAATGCTGCTAGCATTCTTGCCACCATTCCACGCGGTTAAGATTTATACAGTAACTATTTTTAATTCATATTTGTATAAATTTAAGGACTTAATATTAATATTTTTTATGTAAATAAACAAATGTATTAAAGTTGATGAAATGTGTATTTTACCTTTTTATTTCTAATGTACAATGTGCAGTCCAGAAATGAAACATTTCCTTTCGTATTATTTTGATAGTTGCCGTTTTTATAATATATTTGTTAATGTTAATTAAAAATAAACAAATTTTATTCTATAAATGTAATCGTTATTTTTTATTTTTGCTTAATGCAATTGGGAAACCTATTATTATAATTTGTCTCCGACTGTATGGCATTACTTTTTACCCTGGGATTTTATTTGTATTTTCGTGGACTTTGATTGAATTGTAACACATATATTAAATTTTATAAAATTCACAGACTTAATGCTTAAATAGAGTCGAAATGTTATTATTAAGTATTAAAAGTACCTAATAATTTTTTACGTAGTAATTTCTTACAGTTTTTAACACCAAATAAACGAAACATTAATAAATACATAATCTACGAGTTTAGAAAATTTTTAACTTTGTAAAATATAATTTATTTGCAATTTTAGAAGATCTAATATTTTTGAGATTTTTTACACAAGTTTTGCAATAGTTTCTTTTGATAATAGATAATTTACCATCGCATTTTCGATGGTAAATTATCTTCTCTCAGATCTTTTCCGGTGTTTCTGATCAAGTAAGCATTCACTGATATACTGACACTGATATTCACTTTTTGGAATTTACTCATTGTCCCTATAAGGTGGTTAAGAATTACATACCTATTTCGTACTTTTTTATTTCCCGCTACCTGTGAACACGTATGTTAAATTAACTTTTTATTTTTTGTGCATATTAGGAGTTTCTTAATTTAAAGAAAATATATATTGGCAATATTCGGTGCTCAAAGAAATCCTCAACGTGGCATAAAATTTCTGGTCTACCTTGGACATCTAAATCTATAATTTTCGAAAAATTCCCATAACTTTATACTTAGATGTTTCCGAGATTTATTGCACTTGCATCTAGCATTAATACCTTGTTTTAAGTGAGCAAGCATTATAAAATGTGTTTTAGATTACTTAAATACCAATTATAATCCTCAAGAGATATACATTTGTTTTTATTTGATCAATTTTTTTTCTTTATAAATCAAATGATCGTAATTGGAACATGAACAAATATAAATAGAATTCTTTAAACTTACAAATTTAAATATATTTCATAATAATTCTTTACTCTCCTTACTATTGTTTTTATAAGTAACATGGAAATATAAATTATTTAATGTCAGCAAATATTCACTTTTCATAAAGGCATCGTTAGAGGTGTGAGTCGTATTTCAGCAATATTTTAACAAAAACATTATCAGGTCTCTCAAGTCAATTCTGGTAAAGTCGGATATGCCAAATATCAGATACATACGATATAATATAAGAGATGGAATAGGGCTTATTATTTTTTTTAAATAGTTTCTTAAATATTAATTGTATTGTTACAATTATTATTGTCTAAAATCTTACAAATTCATTCAAAGTTACTGATATAATGTTGCATTATACGTCACGAGCAATGAGAGTAGAGGCTAATCCTTGAGCGGGTTCGGGGCGCCATTAGGTACGTTTTTGGCGGGAATAACGTAGTGATTAAGTACTCTGTGGCGGGAATTTAGGTGAGTTTTGGCGGAATGCGACATCGAGGTGGGAGTTTACATTATATATAGAATGATATGAAGTGAAAATAGATCGGTGCCACGAATACGCTACTCGATTATAACTGATTGCTTACTTGTTTTTTTATTAGCAACTGCGAAGTAATAATAATTTTGAAGTGATTTTAATATTGCGATACTATAAACAAATTATTATTAAATAAATCTTATTATTCATTAAAAGAGTACTTTTTAGAAAAAACTCCAGGATTTAGGCACGGGTTCTATCACAGGACACTAATTACTGTAAAAAAACAGCATTGTAAATATGTTTATTTGAAAAGAGCAACTATGCGAGTTTCTTGCCTTCTTCTCGCCGGAGGCTGCTTTCCGAAACGGTGGTAGTATTTTAATATCGACGATTCAAAACGCTTCGTTGTGAAGTTTACTTGAATAAGATAGACTTGATTTGATTATTACGAATGCGCTGCATTAAATCGTATTACAACTAAATATTTTTTTCATTTAGTTTTGTTACATTACTATTTGATTACCTGAATATGTACCTTATTTTTTAATGTATACTAGCTGTGCCCGCGACTTCGTGCGCGTTGTTTGAATTTTAGTTATTTGGATATTGTAGCGTGATTTTATTTTTATACTATATATAATTCTAAAATAAAAGCCTAAGTTTCTCCTTATTACATCCGCTATATGAAAGTCTCGTCGAAATCGGTTCAGCTGTTCCAGAGATTAGTCGGAACAAACAGACAAACAGACAAAAATTGTAAAAAATGTTGTTTTGGTATATGTTCCGTGTATACATACATATGCATTTAGTAAAAATGGGTTATTTTAATATTACAAACAGACACTCCAATTTTATTATATGTATAAGGAAATATATACTGTCCATACTTACAATACTTGCGTTATACTGAATTAAGAATTGTATCTTTACTATGCAATATACTTATCTATGCAAGCCGCAGTATTTAATGTTATTTTAATAGCAGTCATCACTTTAATATAACATTCAGAGTTTTGTTTAATTACAATAATATAATTAAAATACCATTTTCTTCATGACCAAATGTTTTCCTTAAAGTTGTCTTAGCTACCAATGTTAGCAAATACTGCATACTTACCTTCAATGTAATCTGTTTGCAACTTTATACACCATTGTAATTTTTAAATACTCACCTTTCTAACGAAATTTTTGCATGAATATTTAAATACTTTGCATTTAGTTTGGTTTTTAAGTTTATTGAACTCAAACTTAGTTAATCGATTAGCTTGGGCCTATGTAAATATAACGAAATTATATTCTATCAATATAAATATTTTTTTCTATTTTATCAATATGATCGTTATTTATTTGCAGTAATATCGACGAAGCTCATACTTGACCCTTTATTACCTATCTTATCTCGGTGATTTCTTAAACTCAAACTCAAACTCAAATGCCTTTATTCAGTACAGAAGCATTACACTTTCTTATTGATGGTCAAATTAAACACTACCACCTTATTTATGCCACGAAAGAGACAAAAGTATTTCAGTAAAACCACTTCACAATTATGATTTTTTTATAAAACATCCTGTATTGCTAGAATGCAGGATGAAAGTCCCATTTGTATCATGATATAAATGGGTGCATATCTGTTCATCAGACATTCGCTTATTATAAATATTGCTGTTTTTAATGCTTTTTGAAAGTGAGTTAGTAATTAGCGGAGTGTTCAAATTGACTGGAAAAAATAGTTTATTATATTTTTTACAATGCAGTCTATTTGCATCTATACTTTACTGCAAAGGATTAAGGGGATGAACACTTCAAAATAAAATGCAAAATTAGAATTTAGGATTCTGTTTAATAATAAAATACCGTAACTGTTGAGAGACAGACAAACAGAGGAAAGAGGTGGTGTGTTCAATTGTGAATTATTTATATCCATTTTTTTTCAGTTTTCTCTATAACCATAATTACCTGATTAAAATACTACTGTTGCTTTTTGATTGTACAGAAACATCACTTTACCTTAAGACAAAACCTTTATTCATCTTAAGAGATATTTTTTTACTCTTATATAGAATGGTTTATAATGAATTTTTGCAAGTCATCTTTAAATAAAACATAATATGAGAGAGAGTATAATTAAAGTATTGATATAATTCGTCTATTTGATTTATTTTCTGATCTCGACGATATTAAAATATTTTCATCACAAATAAAACACATATATTCGAAGTACTTTATAGTATTTTAGCAAAACATACTCTTTGGTAAAAAGCCCATGGTGTGATTTAAAAAAAAATTACTTTAATCTATAATTTAAAAAAATATATATACTTACCTACTTATATCATTTAGTAATTGAGAATATTTTTCATATTTGAATTTATTGAAATCTGCTCTTCTGGCCTTAACATCTCTGGTAGACGGTCGATATCGGAAATTAAAGGTCAAGAGAAGTCGCAAGACGACTTGGAATTAGATTCGTTTCTGCAAAAGCCAATCTCGACGACAGTACGAGTTCATACAGGGAGATTCGTTTTAATTTTGTTTTGGTTGATATGGATCCGGGATGCAAGAGATATTTTTGGTTTACTTTTCGATACGGGAATTGAAAAATAAAATTTGTGTTAGTAATCTTGCTGTGACTTGTGTTGCCCCTGTGGCTTTTAGGTAGATTTTATTTTAATCAAAGCGATTGGATAGCGAAAAGTCCCACTAACGTATGACGAATTCATAAAATAAATTCGAGTTCCTCTGACCACTGAAAACGGTATTTCTAGTTTATGAAATACAAATGCGACAGAAGCATAAAAATAAACAAAATCATTACTCTAAACAATTATTCACGTCACTCAAATATATATTTCGAAGTAAACCGTTATTACAAAATAGTTCATAGTTTACATATACTTTGATATTTAGTCACTATAAATAGGTTACTCCATAACCCGGTCAGCTCGGTTTCAATTAAATGACTTAGTATTGATCTACACAAGTATTACCTACCTTGCGTTTAATATTTGAATGCCAGTTGGTTGCCCGTAAAATGTTAATATATGGATGTTAAACTGAAATATATATAATTTTAAACTTTAATTATATCGTGTAAGACAATTAGTAGACGTTAAAAAGTATTGCATGCTTAAAAGAATTTGATTATATGAGCGTTGTATTATCTATTACTAAAATAAGTATCTATTTCGTACCTAGTACCTAGTACGCAATAAAGAAATTGAATTTGAATTCTAAAAAAAAATACATTTGTATTTGTTATGCGTCGTCATAATGTAGGGGTTTGCGTAGGC
Organism: Vanessa atalanta; assembly: GCF_905147765.1. NCBI lineage: Eukaryota > Metazoa > Arthropoda > Insecta > Lepidoptera > Nymphalidae > Vanessa > Vanessa atalanta. The sequence goes on along the minus strand of NC_061902.1, from coordinate 11,209,252 downwards.
TCGACTAGGTACGTACTCATCACAGATTCTACCGCCAAACAACAATACTTGGTATTGCTGTGTTTCGGTTTGATGGGTGACTGCAGGTAATAGGGCATTTTGATCCCAAGGTTAGTGGCACATTGTGGCTTCTCTATAATATGCATTATACATAACCTCTTATTATTTATAAATCACTCCGTTTATTAATAAAAATCGCATTATAATCCGTTGCATAGTTTAAAAGATCTAAGTGTACAGACGGTGGGACGCAACTTTGTTTTATATAGTGTAAAGACGTGTAAATTAAAACGCAGGATGTTTGTGCTTTGCTATCTGAAGTTAAATCAGTAGGTAACTGGTATTTCCCTAGTTATAGGTATTTCCCTAATTGTCCAAATTTAAATGAACCGTACTTAAGTTTGATAACGAATCAGTTTATTCCACCTCATTGCAGAAATGCATATGATACATGCAGGTTGTCCTGACGATATTTCCCTTCACCACCGATCACGAGACGAAGCTTACAAACAAATTAAACACATTAAAACTCAGTAGTGCTTGTCACCTGGGTTACCCGGGCAACCGCCGGAACACGCCGTCTTCGGTTCTATTACCATTAAGCCATCTCGCTTCAAAATATACAGGAGGGATAAGGTATGATAGGGGTGTCAAAGTTTATCTGAAAAATCAATAAAATACGTAGGCGAAGTAACGGGTAGCGACTCACAATCTTAATTTAGTAACTAGTGAAAATGTTTAAGTCTTTTTATAAAAATACACTAATCACATATAAAAAACTGCTTAAAAATGAGAAGTCAAAAAAAAAATCTAATCTAATAATTAATATTACATTTATTTCAGTCATTTCGTTAGTTTGTACTAGATATTTTTAAATACCGGTACCTTTATATTTTCTGAAACTTAGTATATAATTTATGACTTATGGTAATGAACATTGAAGACTCAAAATACATTAAAGATACCACACGTAAGTTTTTTATTGAAAATATACGTTCATATTATTTCTGTGTCTAGCATAACAGAAATTTCAGCTCTGTAGTAGCTCTCTATAGTGAAAATATGAATGATAGTAATAATATATCAATGCATAGTAGTTTCATTAATGAATGAAAGAACGCAATTGACAGCTTATACTACGATACGAGCGATTGTAATTAATCATCTATGCTTAAAATTTACTCGATAATTTTGTACAATATATTTACATAGCAATTATTATGATCATATATTTTTTTAATAGACATCAAATTGAAATTATAAAATTTTATATTTAAAATGAAACAAAGGTTGTAATCGACTTAATATATCAGTTATATTTATAGTTAAAAGCCTAAGTGATCACCCCATTTTACTTGTAACTATGTGTACTTATACCATACGACGAAGGAAATTTATCGATTTTAATTAATATTTCATATAATTGCTAAGAAACGGCCTGGAAATAGATTGCTATGTCATTGCTATAAATAAAAGAGTATCAAGTTGCAAATAGATTTTGTTTGATTTCATTTAAGCTTCTTTTACGAGTATTAATTCACGTGAGAGCGAATAGATTAGCAAAGAAAGAATACACGGAACCAGAGGCAATGACTTTATGACTGGGTTACGCCTATAGCGTGGCCCAATTATTATCGGTATCCAAGGCTAAATTTCTTCTTGAATATGTAATTACTGAAGATGGCCTTAATTAATAAGGCTCGCCCAAAACAATTATGAACGGGTATGGCAAAGAAATGTTTGAAAATATAATCAAATTTTCTAAAATGTTTAAACAGATAATTGATGTCGAGCAAGTCATGGTTTAATTATGCCATTATATTATTAAAACATCTGTGTCTTGTGTTTGCGGATAATCACAACGGAAGTTTGTACTTTCTTCTTATTGTCTCTTAACCTTAGGAGCTTTTTTATCATAATGTAAGAGAACATATTCGCAACAAGCAGTTAATAATTATCAAGCGCACGAATCGATATGAGTCGCCATGGAGGGGAATCCAAGACGTGGGGACCGAGGGGGCCGCGATAGCGGTGCGGGGTGACGAGGACGCCGCGGTAGCGCGCAAGTCGCCGCCCGTATCGACCGGCCCGGATGTGCATTGCAATGCCGTCGGAGAGATCAGCCGACCCACCTACTCGCGGAACTCTACGACCGCGTTCACATCGAATACTATGCGGTACAGCGGACACCGCTAGCTTCTGAGACTCGCCCTCGTTGCCTGTCGCGCGACTTTTGTTTATGTCGAGATATCGCGAGCTAGTTTCTCGCTTGCCCTTTTGCCTATTATCGCGTTCGAACGTTTAACAGCAGAGAGTTTGATTGTTCCATCATCGGCCCTGGGCGCGGCGACCGGCGTAGGCGATCGACGTAGAACATGATAGAGGTTGTCCTATTTGAGTATTTACGCTGTTGCTTGTTTGTGTTTCAAGTAGCTTATATGTATTTTTTGTATTTAATTATTTGCCTCATGCATTTTCAATTACATAATTATGAAATAAAAATCTTCTTAATTACCCACAAACGTTCTAAACAATTTTTGAAACAGATTAGAACCTTCCTTTTTTATTTTCCTTAAAATTCCTTTGATATTTACATAAATCTATTAAAATAAATAATAATTTTGTAGGTAGATTATTTCATTTTTATTTTATTTAAGTAATATTTAATATTAGTTATATAATGTCATCACATGAATGTAGTTACATTATTGTCTGAAGTTAATAAGTTGAAAAGTTTATAAATACGCTAGTCTCCGCACTAAATTCCACAATAGTACGCACTATTAGCCTTAGAATAACGCGCAATTACAATTTTAACCTGAAGCACGAATATCTGCGGTAAGTTGGCGACCGATTTAGCATGTAAATTTTTCAATCGTTCTTAATTTTCCAATTGATAGGAGTAGTTACCTAATACGCATTAAATGATCAGTGTTATTTAAAAAGAAATGTATAAACGTGCTAAGATACCTGAAAACTAACAACATTCGTTAAAGAAATTTTTTATGAGATTTGCGTAACATCAAATAAAAATTTATTGCATTGAATTCTAAAGAGGATGGAATATTGTAACTTTTATAAAAAAACCTTTGGAAGGGTTTTGCTAACAAAACGTTTGCCCATTTGTCTTGTAGGATATTACGATTGAAGCTTGATAATTAGAGAGTAATTAACAGCCTCGAACAGTCTTCTAGCGAGATCGTATATAGTCAACACGCCGCGCCCCGCCCTTCTAGTAGAATATAACATCTTGTCCTTCTCAAAAATATATAAGTTACTATAAAATATAACACACTGGCCGCTACCCGTGGTTGAATACAAAGTAAAAGGAGGAGCTTATATTTTGCCGAACGTATGTTACAATTTTATATATGACAGCAATTACTCGGAAATGGCATGACCGGTTTGAAACTGTTGTATTGTTTTGAGGTAACTCCCCCATATCTTTTTGACATATAGTTTTTCAGACACTGAATAAGTCATCCTTAATAACTCGAAAAAACTGTATTGTATAAATAAGTTCAAGACCTTCTCAATTATATTATTATACAAATGCAGTTTACTTACCGATTTGACTGCTTTCTGATAAAAAATATCTATATAATTCTTAAAAGTGAAAAATATCGCAAAAGTATTAATTAAAATATATGGTTTAGTAACTTTTCAAAATTGTTTTAAGTCTGCACCGTTGATGGATGTTTTAGACTGATCGCATTCCAACTTTGTTATCAAATATTGCTAGGTTGTCATCATTGAGTATTTATTTACCTATGGTGAAATAAAATTAAGAGTAAGGTTAAATACTGATTTTATGTAGCAAAAATAATAAACAATAGATACGATAGAAATAAGTTTGTATTTTGATACATATGTATAAATTAAATAGTTTAATAAGAATACCACGCCTTCCATCGTCTGGCAAAGTTATATGTTGAATATTGATCTTATTAGTAGTTCAGATAAAACAAAACATAATTTCTTTACATTTTTATTACGTCTATATACATTTTGACAGATTATTGTGCATTATTTATTTATTTTTATTTAACATATAAAACAATTCATAAATGAAAATTATTTAAGTATTTGTAAAGCATTTGATCTCACTGAGTATGAGACTCGTCTAATGCAAAAAGTTTCCATTTACAGCCTGAATGCTTCTGGAAGGATCAATTTTAGTACAATTGTAACATGTTTGTTTGTTTTTTTGTATAAATTGTGCTATCGAATTTTATTGACTATCCGATGAGCTTGTTTTGACGCGAAAAGTATCGCTCACAATTGAATACTTGTGCAGTACTGCATGTCAATTATCTCGCGTTCTTGGCTTTCCGTTTCTTTGTTTGTCTATTCGCATAAATTTTGTGAACGACGTCTTCGTCGTCATTGGTATAAAATACGAGGACGCAATATTGTACAAACTATATGGGATACACTGCTATGCGATGGTAGTATTCCTGTCAAACTTTTGGTGAGGATGACCGTCTCGGAATCTAGGCATTGTACCACTTGTATTATGAGGGTTTTTTGAGTGCATAAAAGTATAGAGTTTTAAAGGCAGAGCCAGCAAACTTTATTATTTTTCTGAATTATATGATATTTTATAAAATTATTATGTGTATAACTCTATTGCGAGGACCACAAGGGTAATGCGCTCCATTGAGCATCTGTGTGAACCATAATTATCGCCATGATGGCTCTGAAGTACTTCATGAGTGACTTGTCGACCAAAATCTGATTGTGTTGGGTTCGATCTTGCTCTCTAATGCCTTATACGAGTATCGACGCTTCTTCGCCTCGTTGACACCCGCCTGCCTGGTAGGTGATCCTAACAATTAAGTCTCTTTTCACTTCGTTGTTCGTTCGTATATTGTCTTCTTTACATTCATGGTCCGTTAATCCAACGATAGATAATGTTTATTTGGCACTTCCCTGTACCAAAAGGATCGCTTTCCATCTGTGATTGTTCTTCTGAGGTTTTCTAACCATATCTTCATGCCTTTGGTTGTTAGAAAACCATCCCATGGTGTGGAGATTTTTTGTAGGGTGTGAAATGTATTTTTTCTTAAGTGGCACCTGTGGAATATTATTCATTTACGAGCAAATAACAAATCATCTTCGTTTCTTCAAATCTCATCTTTTATAAGCCTTTACTTACTTCTGGTATAGTTCTTTGTATAGTAGTGCGAACTACAACTTTTTTGCACTTCTATCAATTAGAAAGATTGCTTTGATAGCGCGTACGCAGTAGATGATTCTTGAGTCCAGCTATTGCGAATTCGCTAAGTACATCGAATATTATGTGCTTCATGGTTTTTTATTATACTGCCCGTTGTTTGCAGTGCAACTCCTGTTGATATTTTTTCACTCATTGATCCGTTTGCATTGCGGAAACGTATCCCTAGGCGCCTGTAGTTGGTTACCATAAAAAATACCACATTTATACTACTGAGGTCAATGTATTCGCGCTCACCGTTTTTCAGCTGATTGAAATCTGAGGAGGGATGTGCGTGGGATCTAATCGCCTAACTCAATCGTTGGTGGATGTTGGTAGTTCTTATATCCTCTGTCGTTGACGTTTCTATTTCGTTTAGGTAGAGGTTTTGGTGTGGCCTATTCTAAGCATTTTGACAGTTATACAGATTTGTTCTACAAATGAGTAAAAATAATTTTCTGGATCATAATTCAAATGCCGCAAATATGTTGCAATACTCCAAATAATATTTTTATGTCCCACTTCAAGATTCTTCCCGATTGTGTGGAAGGAAGGTCACTTGTTTCATCTAAACGTAGAATTACGCCCAGGACTTAGCGCATTTTTTTTTTTAATATTGGACAACATCACATCCGATACTCTGATCCCAATGTAAGTAGCTAAATCACTTGTGTTATGGAAATCAGAAGAAACGACGCTACCACAAGCACCCAGACTCAAGACAACATAGAAAACTAATGAACTTTTTCTTTTTACTTGGTGGTAGGGCTTTGTGCAAGCCCGTCTGGGTAGGTACCACCCACTCATCAGATATTCTACCGCCAAATAACAGTACACTGTACTGTTGTGTTCCGGTTAGAAGGGTGAGTGAGCCAGTGTAATCACAGGCACGAGGGACATAACATCTTAGTTCCCAAGGTTGGTGGCGCATAAGTGATGTATGGAATGGTTAATATTTCTTACAGCGCCTTTGTCTATGGGCGGTGGTGACCACTTACCATCAGGTGGCCCATATGCTCGTCCGCCAACCATTGCCATAAATAAAAATAAATAACAATAAGAAACCATCGCCTTTACACTTAGTTAGTTGAAGCCATGACACTATATGAGCCTCTCATTTTCAGTCATTCGATGCAGTGCAGAACGCTTCTTATAAGTCCGTAATGTATTTTGGTTGTGGTGATAAGAAACATTAGCGGATAGTACGATATTCGTTGAATTAAGTTGCATACTCTTTAGCTAGTTAATCAGGTTAAACAAAAACCTGAGGCGCAATTTCGACGTTCAGAATTTCGAAGAGATTGAAGCTAAAGACTTAAAACTTGAAGTCAAGATTAAAAATCATTATATAATTTATATGAAACTACATACATCTTTGGTAAAACGTTTGAAAAAAATGCTAAATATTTTTAAATGTCTATTTCCGTATGGTTGTATCTCAACATTTTTGGTGAATGTAACTTTTTAAAAGCTATTTTGTTCAAATTGTTTCAAACGCGCCACGCGTTGACAGTTTATTTATATTGATTTAAATCAATAGATAAGTTTTTGTACAGCTTTTGCCAAGCCACTTAGCAAGGTAGCGGGTACTGGGCCGCTTTTAGGCCGAAGTTTCTCTCGGGAATTAGAAATTTTTATAGCTTATTTTATACTTTACACACACCGCTAACTGAACATAGAAAAGATGCGAAGTTATTCTGTTTTTCAAGAATGGTGTCAGAATTCATTTGACAAACTATCGACCAATATTGCTTCTGTGTTATATATACATGGCGTATCACATTATCTTTCACAACATCTTTTACCCACTATTTGCAAACGTTGAAGGATTTCCAACAGATTCTGAAAAGCTTGCCTATCCTTTTAAGATCACACAGCCATCTTTGAAGTAAGCTGTATTTAGAGTTTTTCTTAGGGGTGGATCTGAGACGAAGTTATTCATCAGAGAACAAACCAAGTCAAGTAGCTCAGCGAATCAGCAAGCTGAAGTGGCCGTAGGCACATGTGCCACAAGTCAGATGACTGGTGGACCAGACTAATCAATCAAGAATCCTTGAGGGAAGACCGTTGGTAGCTAAATATTACAGGGCGTGAGCCGACAGTCAGAGATTGGACGAGGACAGTTGAAGATCAAGCTCAAGCTCAAGCTCAAGTGGGAGAGGCCTATGTTCAGTGGACTGACATAGGCTGATGATGATGAAGATTGCACTGCAAATAGTGAAGTCGATTGTTTGTTTTTCTTCAATGGGAGGGCTCCATAAAGAAAACACTAAGGATTCGTTATTTATCATCCCGAATATGACGCCACAGCTCTGCATTAAACACAGTTAGAAGAGAAGAATACTTTTACTTTTATAAAAAAACTGACACTATTGAGACACACACAATATAGGAAAAAAACACAACGTCATCACTAAATAATGATGACGATAGTAATCTATATTTTTGCAATTTCGTATGCATTTTTTTTTCATAAAGTTTCCCATAAGTAAATCATTTTATAGTTATTCCTTTTGTTGTAGTAGTATTGACAAATTTGGGAATAAAAATTTTCGAAGAAAACGTGCATGTCAGTAAAGACAGTGCATGGATAGACATAATGGTGACCAAAGGGCAATGTTAGATCAATTCGAAGATTACGTTTTAATACCTCTGATTTTATGTCCTTAATTTGTGTTTCTATTTCGCGCTCAGCGGGTAAGGAAAATATCTTGAGGAAACCTGCATGTGTTGAATGAAAATATGCCACGAGCATAACCAATCCGCTATAGGGTAGTATAGTGGAATAAGCTCTATGCCATCTCATTATAAGTAATGGAGGCGTTAGGCCAGTAGTGGGACTTTTAAGGAGCAAGTCCACGTAAATGTTCCTGGCGAATTTAACGTGTTTCTGTGACCGTTTATTATTTGTGATTATACTATTGAAACTATTGTTTATCTACTTTACGCAGCTGACAAATAAGATTGTTTCGCCCGGAACTAATCATCTATCTGAGTTATTATTTTTATTATTGATCTGTTTAATTTTAGTTAAGTATATGACACCACAAGTCCACCAATAATTAATGCTTTATTAAAAATAACCGATTATATTATTATTAACGTAATATAGACTGAAAAAGTACATTTTCAGTAATACTCGCTGTCGCCGTTTCATTTGTAGTCATCTCATATGTATATTGAATTCATCTCATATACAGCTTTTGTGTTTTCGGAGCGTTGTTTCGGAAGCGCCTGATTTGCCAATTTTCTCCCGAGTAGGTCGGCATATTAAGCTCTATATAAATATTAATATGCAACATATTAACATAGTATACAGTATATGTCCGTTTTTAAGTATAAAATGAATGGATCATATGTTCCGTATTAAATGGATTAGTAGTTTTTACGAGAAGCGGCAAAACAAACATAGGAATGATTTTTTCTTACTCTTTATAATTGTTAGTTTAGTGTGATTACCTAGTTAAGTGTTCTAGTGTTCTTAGAAGAGATTTTTATAGTATAACATATTCAGATTTGAACTTAGATAGGTAACATAAGTATGTTAGTAAGTATAAAATATTATACAGAGAAATAATATACAAATCTATACAAATTACTCTTAAAACATACATTACATAAGATTATTAATCTATACCTATAAAATAACATGCCCTGTGTGACTGATTCATCATTGCCGAGCGTAAACTATTACAGTTAGGGCCATGAAATTTGGTGAGTAGCATCGTTTTATTGAGTAGATACTTACTAAGGAAGAAATTTTGGTAATTCTACCCCTAAGGAGGTGAAATACACACCAATGTGGTCTTAAATTAACGTAATTTTTTAGTTAATCTGTAAATATATTCAACTTCCACTTGAGCAAAGCCGCGTGCAACAGCTAGTAATAGGTATAAATGGATAGAAAGTAAATAGAAGCATTCTATGTATAAGAAATTAATTTTACTGGTGAATTTGTTTGTGATTTATATTGGGGAACGAATATCACTCGTAAATATAAACATTATAACATCATTGGAATACCAAAGTTAAACATTAAAATCAATTGTTACCTGAATAATATTGTTACAACGCCCGTTAGTGTTAATCAAACATCATCATTAATATCGTAATACAAATGTCAACAAACTAAATGTAAACAATTATATCAGAATTTTCAGATAACTTTAAAATAAACATATTTCCTGAATTGTTTCGTTGTAATTCATTCATAAAGCAAATTTGATACGTAAAATGTAGTAACACAATTTATAAGTTAACTCCAGTATAAAAGTTGAATCAATAATAAATGTTTGAAGATCAACAAAGAAGCTTATTTTGATGTTTTCTTATTAAATAAACCTAAAATGTATTTCGATTTTACATAAAATCATATAGCGAGTACATTATAATAATCCTCAGCGTTAGTCTCATAGAATATTAATTGTCTAAGGCAATTCAATAATACTCCATAGCAGGCGGAACACTATGGGAGTATCTATTTCCGACGATGTTCGGTCATTGACTTGTATCCGGAACCAGAGACAAGTAATTAGATAAGTAGCGACTTCTTGTGAGTGATCTCGTAATTATGGCTGGGCAAACACTGCATTCAATTTGAGTGGAGATAGAATAGAGAGTTATCATTTAGTTTCTGATGAGTTGAGGGAACTAATATTGGGAATTGTAAACTTTATTGTACGTACTGTAGACTACCATTATATTATAAAGGATTAGTATATTAAACAGCATAAAAGTCTATATCATTATATTTTTTACACTATAAAGCTAGTGTGTGATTAACCGCGTTATTTATGCCAGATACCTTATCTATGGAATGGCTAATTGTTTTTAAGTGTATATAATAAATTCACAAATCGATTCTCACAAATTGAATGCAGGTAAAATAGTGTGACAAAGCTAGTAAAATAACTTCCTACATAAAAAAAAAACGCTTAAAATAAAAAGTACCCCTGAAACTATTCTTCAAAAATATGCAATGGGTACTGCAGTAATCAATTTGCATCTTTCGAAAATAACAAATCATGTGTGGTTCATGTAAAGTTAAAATACAACACTTAATCTTTAAAGCAAACCCAAATTAACCCAAAGAAACAAAAATTTGAAGCGAAGTTGAATACAGGGAAGCCACATCTGGGGTTGTTGACTTCAATAATATCAATTTTCTAGGAAACAGTTCTCTAGAAAGTTTTCTAGGAAGGTAATATTTAGTCGAAAAGGATTTTCATCATTAATAGCTTATTTTTGTCAAGGGTCTAAGCGATATAATATAAGTTCTATCGGTATGAACAAATTTGTAAGTACATATATTCATATGTATAGATTTTTTTAGGTTTTTATGGTGCCGTAAAATGAAAAATGGGAAAGCGAGTCGATTTATTCGTTTTTGTTTTACTCTTTTGCGTCTTCTTTTTTAAACTGATTATCGTGAAGTATTTATTGGTATTATTTAAATTAATTTGATTAAATGATAAAATTTATTCTAATTGTGGTACATAACGAGTATTCATAGTATTCCTATTAACTACAGTTGAAACTAAAATAAAATGAAATATAAGAACATCAACATTCGTTTTAAATTTTCCTTGAACCAGAAAAACTGCAAACAAACCAAATTCGACGTGCAACTTTTTGCATGAACCGTTACCTGCAATTGCTTGCCAGAAAGAGGTGGTCTAAAGTCAACCTGTTCTCTCTGTTCTCAGATGAAAACCGCAGATGAAATCACTCTGAGGCTGAAAAAATCTTTACCATCGTGGTATATATACTTTTTCTTTATTCGATGTCTAAGCCTAATAATACCTAATTACGATTAAATCCAAAATTTTTAACGTTATATGTATTGTAACTTAATTTTTAGTTTTAAGTTTTTTTTATTTCATTATACGACTACTGACAAGACTGCTTTCACTCAGTAAGCTAGTCATCGTTCCAGTAATTACTCCAGGTGGTTAAATATTTTGGCGACCGTGGCTGAACTCGTTCATGAAATTATTACCATTTTTATTGTGAGTTATGCATTAAAATAGTAAACCTAAATTTATAATTTTTATTAATATTTGCTGACGCCTTTTCTAAATAGTCAAACAGTTTTCTACATTGAAAAAAATAATCTATTGTAATTATTTAATAGTGTTTTTGATTTTGTAATTTATCTTTAAACTTTACTATAGCCGAGAGATATAACGCAATAGCAGCAATTTGTTATTATGCTTAATTTAGCGTCCTGAGTTAAGTCAGTTGGGTTCAATGGCACAAAATAAGGCGTAACCATCCGAAATTGCAAAAGACTTGCCGAAAGGGCTCGGTCCTGGAATGCACTGTAGCGTCCGCATTTATGAGAATTCTACATAAAAAATTGACCGCTCTTCCGAGAATAAGAGAAAGACCTTTTGGTTTTGGTAGCATGATTGGCAAATTATTAAAAGTAAGTGTTAATAACCCTACATAATATGATTCTAAACTAGTTATAAATAATAATAAATATAATATACATTATTGAAAATTGAGGTATAAATTTAGATATGATGAATATAAACTGAAAGGATTTCGTTATCGTAAATGTACTTGTATTAATATTTTTGACTAAATAATAAAATTTGCCATTCTATGCCAATCAGAACCGACTATTTGCCTATTACTAGTATATATATTACTTATCATTAGTTCAGATAATAATAAAGAGCTCCGTAGTGAAAATAACAAAAATGTGGCCATCGCAAGACGACCGGCAGATGTGAAACATTGAATTTTGCATTTTTTAAAATAATTTATAATTAAAGGAGACCAATATATCAATAAATATGAAGAAACAGTAAAAAAAACAAAGATTTAATAAAATAAATATATATATTTACTTATTGATAATATATAGGCGCCACGCACACACAAATGTTTAATATTATCATTATAAACACATGAATATGTTTTTATTTTTATAAATATTTAATTTAATTGAAATGCTGTAATTGAAAGGAAAACAATTTGTTAAATTTGAACGTTTTTTAGTATTTTTTTTAACTGTCTATTGTAAAAAGTGCATAATATCTCGACAAATTACCATAATTATTACAAAAAAGTAGTCATGAATTCTTATTCTGAAAAAAGATGATATGTACCTATTAATTACAAGAACCGCACACAATATTGGGTATACTTTAGTAGATTATTATATTTAAAATAAAAAATGAAAAACATAAGAAGTAATTCTCATTGGCAAAGTTCTAATTTTTATTAATAAATCAAAATTCCTAGTGCATTATTATTGTTATATTAATTGCAATATTCATATAAAAGACATTCAATAATCGGTTGACTGCTTTGATAGTCAGTAAGCATATCGAGTATTTAATAATGATATTTTTTTACTTTAAAAAATATAAAGGTGCGTAATATATTTGCTCTTACCTATTTCCAAATCTTATAAATAAAAATGTATTATAAAATCAAGATTAATGGACTTTGTCCCCCTTTGACCGTTTGCCATGAAATTTGGCACAGCATTAAAGTATTTTAATGGAGTACGATTTTATACTATCCACATTGTTGTAACTCGCCGCTAGATGGCGCCAAAACACATAAACTTTTTTTATTGTTAAACCGATCTTCATGTCAATTGGTAGAGCACAGTGACTGTGTTCGGTGTATAGAGACGTGGACCCAAGCAGTACATCATCTATATGGAATCTATTGGAATGCTTACATACATTTACATTATGCAATAAAGATCCTCTAAATAATTTAAATTGAGTGATGATTTTTGTGTGATGTCATCCTGAATTAGAAAGACAAACTTTAGAGAAATACACGTATGCTTACAAATAAACTTATAGATATCAAAACGTCAATATGGCGAAAATTAAGCCGTTATAAAGATACTTTCTTGCTTTTGTTAAGACATTGATCACTCACACCGTCAACACGTTGCTATAATTATGCAATAATTGCTATAGTTGACAAGAAAATGATAAACTCATCTGAACCACACCTGTTAATGCACACAAACAGTAGACAAATTACATTGCGTGTAAACAAAACACGCCACGTTTATTACCTTCAGTTAATGCCAGCTTGGATAATGAATTAAGCGGGATTACTTAATTACCCAAATAACAATGAGAGTACTCCTAGTAAAAACATATAGTCCTCCTTATATAAAGCTACTAGGAGGACTCGGTACCACTTCGATTACAAATAATTACCTTAAATACCAGATATTATAAATAAAACTACTTAACGTATCAAGATAAAAGGTGGTACAGTGTTAGGGTTGTGTTATACAAAAAAGTTTGTAATTTAATAAGTAAATAATAATATGACCATATTTATTTCATTTTATGGACTGGAAACATTTACACGTCAAATATTACATCATTGGTCTATTTTTTCGCAGTTGATGATAAACGCACTCATATGTATTAAGTTCGTCAAGATGGCTTTATCCTTTCTCAAATAATCAATATTTTAATTATAAGTATATCCGATCAGTCCCGATATATTCATTCATATAAATTCTTAATTAAAGATAAAGTACCTGTTATTTATGAAGAGAATAAGTATAATATCTATATACAATAAGTATAGTTTCTCACCCAAGAGAATGTATGTATTATTCTAGATCTTTTCTTCTTCAAATTAGTTCCTTTTGCCTGCCCGCCTTTCTTTCGTCTGTTGCTTGTCTGCTTTGAACGTCTAGTTCGCTAATTGTCCCATTTATAATGTCATGTTTTGTTGACTAACATCACTTCTCGGTATTTTTGGCTCTTGTCAATTACTAATTATGCGATTTTGGTTAGTTTTTCGGGAGATTCTAACTGGCTAATTCGTAGCCAGTTGTGTGATAAATTTAAGAAACTGTTACTTAATATTCAATTTATAGTTTTTGCCTATTAGTATCTAGAATACTAATATATAAAAATAAACATATACGTATATAATAATATTTTCAATAAATATATGAAATAAATAAATGTTTGTTTAACTATACCATTATTTTAATATTTTTCTTGCTAATAGGCTGTGTATCACTCATGCTTAATAGGAATTTAAATATATTAGAAGATTAGACCAATATGTGTAAGTTTATAGCGGGGTCGAGTAAGATAATTCAGCGTAATACATATTCGACGACAACGAAGACGCAGCCATGTGCCGTTGCCGTTTAGTAGTCGAGAAGTGCGCGCGGCGGGCGCGGCGCGGGCGAGTTCTTTTTTGTCCCCCGCGGATTCCATTGCCCCATGTTCAACCTGTAAGTCCGGCAGTTTGCCGAGCGTTGACCGCGCGCCTTGCCACAAAGCGAAAAGCCGTTGGACAAGCTGCGGTGGACGCTTTCGATAGCTCCCGTAAACCATTTACAATTGCTCTTCCCTTAATGGTTACAAACTTACGGCTTAGTTTGGTCATTCTCTATCTATTGATTATTTGTTATACATTCACGTAAGAGATTTATTATGAATAACAATTTACATCTATACCTCTACTAATAACACAAAACTGAAGAATTTGTTTGGTTGAAAGCGCTAATCTCAGGAGCAGGATATATATATAACTGGTATTTGATAAAATATTTCAGTGTTAGATAGCCCATTTATCGAGAAAGTTTATGGGTTATTTACCTAAAGATTATATATCTGAGTGTAGTCGGGATGAGCAGCTAGTAGTACATAAATTAAATTAATATTGCGGACGAGTACGTGCATATACAACGAACTTTTATTATATTTCGATTCCTCTCTTAATTTATAGTTTATATTTAGTATGAATTAAATATTGAAGCGTCATGGATTCGATCAGGATATATGTTGTTCTATGGCTGTGTTATTACATTTAAATATACATGAGTAGGTATAACAATAAATAGTATAATTTAGATGCGAATAATTATGTATTTGGCACCATTTGTTCAATTAACTCGAAATATTAATAATAATTTTGATAAAGCAGGTAAATCTTTTATTTTTTTTAATATTACATATATTTATTGTTTAATTTCATCGAAATTATTATACAGGTAAAAATTCACAATCACATAAAACACAGCCGGTTGCAGTGATTGAAATCTATTATAACGTGATTAATTAAAATCATACATACATACTTGTATAGACATAACATAGGCAGATAAGAAACAATTTTAGCGAGTAAACAATGTGAATAATTATTAATAATATTTTTTATAATGATTTTGTTTTAATATAGATGAAAGGAAAGAAATTGAAAGTGCTTTAAGAATGATAAAGTATTTGTATTGAGAAATAACTAGGCGTAATAAAAAAAATTAAAAAGTAATGGTCTTAAAAGCTATTTGTCCAATAACGTAGAAGATGAATGTCACAATGGGTTTTAGTTTTAAATTATTATTTTATGTTTATAACGCACTCCTTTGTCTCATTTCTTATTCCTAAAGCAACCACCATAAAAAACGTGCTCTTGTCAAAAAGTTAACGCACGATAATAAAAAAGAACTGAACTCTTTTCTCTTTACGTTTGTATAATATATAATTACTAAACTTATACTATTATTATAATTTGTTATAATTAGGGAGTTATTAATATTCCTTGTCTATGAATTATGTATATTATAATTCTTCTGTCCTTGTGTATGCCACTGAACTCCTAAACGGCTGGAATGTGTTTCAGTGTGACATGGTTACTAGATGGTGTAGATTAGGTAGGTGGCACTGGGAGGTGGTTTATTAGAAAACAAAAACTTCCATAGATATATATACCTTATACAATTTTAGAGGTATTACATTTTGCATATTTATAACGTATTATGCATCCAAAGAATTAATATAACCGTAATTAAAAAGCTAGTGTAATTAAGACACAGTGGCTTAAGGGCAGTACTGACAATGTCTCTACTAATGATGCAGATAAAAGAGAGCAAAATTGGTCATTTGACTTTTAGTTTGGCAAAGCGATGACTGATGCATACAAGTAAGGGGAAACATGGCTACATTAAATAATCTCTTGTCACGTGTCCGTCTAGTCTGGGTTAATCTCGGATACTATTGAACTAATTTAGTTCAGGATTTGTCTATGAATAGATCGCTAACGAACTAGATCAGAGAGTATTCCTCACTAATGCTATTTATCTGCATTCTTATGCGTTACCAGAGAGGTTGTTCATTTTTCTATACCGTACAGTTAAAAACAAGCTTCCAATATTGCGCGTAATCGCATACGCTAGCTAATGTGAACGGTTACTATATTTAAAGAAAAGCGAAACTAATTTACAAAGCTCTTATGTCCTTTGGAGCAGGCAACAACTGACATTGAACTTTATGAGAAGCTTTGAGAAATTTCGATACATTCAAAATATTAACGAAGCATCAGGGCTTATTTTCGTAATGATAAAAAGAAGAACAAAAATTATTTAAAAAATTGGTTAAGTTATTATTGGAATCCAGAAGCCTTTTTTTGGTATTTTGTTTTGAACTACAAATGTTATAAGATAATCAAAGTGATAATATGAATATTTATGTATAGTAACGAATGGTAAATTATTAAATACTAAATTTTTTAGTAATTTATCAACTAAATAATTAATTTTTTGTACATAGTTCTATTTTATTATATTGATTTAACTTAGAGTTTGTTATAACATGAAGTATTTATAAATTTAATTGGATTTCTTTATAACAGATATTTTAATTAAAAACTCTTTGATATAATAATAAAAAAAATGTGAATCAAAAAAGGTTATGTACTTACCTATTAATGAGTAAAAATCGAGTAACAATTATCGATACTTGATTATAGAAGCCTAATATGGTAAGAAAATTTGTAATATTACTATATATATACTATATATGTAAAAAAACATTTAATAAAATTTTATTTGACATCCAAATCACAACTGAGATGACAACAATATTTAATTAAAAAACGAAAAAAAAATAATAGGTTTATGGTTAATAACTAACGATTCAGTTCTCACGGTTTCATAGATCAACGACATAAAAACCTTAAAAAATAACACGATAGGAAACGTTTTTTATTAAATCAATAAGAGTTACATTAAATGTTAAAAATAAGATTGCACTTACCTACATACCAAATTAGACTGGAAGCAATAGCATTTACGTATTTTTTATTTTTCCTTGATAAAATATTCATGGGATAATAAATCTCTTAAATCGAATAAAATATTGAATATTTTAAATATTATCATAGCTTAAAGTATTACGAATCTTTATATTTTATATTTGAGAATAATTACGTTACAAATAGTGTATTTCATTAATTTGTACTATTACTACTGTTCTTAATCTAAAATCCTCTAATGTAACTAAGTAACTATTTATAGTTGAAGAGAAGCTCAAAACAGTTTGATAACAACTATTACAGAAGGGAAGGAAGGGCCAAAAGCGGATTGTTGCGAGAATGAGATAGGGCGAATCGAATATGGATGCGGCAATGCGCGCGCGCCGTTCATTGATGCGCAGGCGCCGCAGAGGGCCGGCGGGCGGGGGCGAGGAATGCGGCCGCGTCGAGCAATGACCGCGCCAGGGTCGCTTCCTTTACGAGAAATGCGGGCCGTCGTACTACAGCCGATACCTCGCGCCCGCTCCCCCGCGACCCGTACTACATGGTCCTCGCGCTTGCGACGCACGCTTTTCGACCCGAAGTCCGTTAGAAAAATTAAGTGTGCCGCATTCCGCAACCGTTGGATGGTTTCTATCCGTATAATAAATATGAGAATAATAAAGCTATACTTGATTTTCATTTTATTTTTCTATTTAATTAGAAAGAGAGTTTATTTGTATATATTTAAACTGGAAAAGCGAAAATTTTGAGACATATCTAATCTTTAGCATTGGATTAATATGCACGTACATGCAAATCACACAATGATATACAATTTAAATAAATATTTGTCTGATTATAAAACCAATACAGAAAATATTTTATATCTAACAATTTCCCATGTTAACACATGCGAAAGAAATGTAAATGCTTACTATAAGCTGATACTGTTATATTTACTATTTGCATATAACTGGTCCGACGTAGTATTTTGTAGTTTAAATTGCCTTATCTGTTTGATAATGACAACGTTGAAATATTCTTCAATTTGTTTCATCTTTTGTCGATTTGTTTTGATATTGAGTTGTAAATTGAAATACAATTGTCGGTTATTGTATATATAATCATAATTACACATAAGTATTTTAAAATAAATTAGGTTTGCTTTAAAAATTATTTCCCATGTGATATATTTTTAAGTCTTTTAAACGTGTCCAATCTTTTGTATTTCTCTGAGTTGTTAGGATGGAAACGAGGTATGAGTTAGGACCTGGGTCTGGAGGGACAAAAATAAACGAGTGAAGCCCTATGCCAATGCTCTCTGACCCAGACCCTGACAGTCTTAACAATGGAAGACCAAGACAAGCCAGTATAGGTTTTTGCCCAGTTATGAAAATTCAACTACAAACTAAAAAATATGTAACAGACAATTTGTCTTCTTCTTTCGTTTTTTGTCCATAATATATATATATATATATATATATAAAAGCGACTATACAATAAATCAAAGATCAAAAATGTAAACTGGAAATTTATCAAAGTGTAAGAACTGTAAAGACAGATTTATAAACTTTTAAAAAAAATATATTATATTATTTTAAAACAAATGGCGGAATCGTTATTAAGCTTATATTATGACAAAAAGATGCTTATAAAAAAATATTAAAATAATGTACCTTTAAAAAACAAAACATACAGTATGCATTGCCCTATATTTTCTGATTTTTTAACTGAAAAATCTTATTTAAATATTCAAGTCTATTGAACATGAAAACAGGCAACTCTCAAGGATCTGCTCTAAGTCTATTTTTGTTCCTTATTTATGTAAATGATACCTTACCTCCCTTATGTTTAAGGCAACAAAGATACAGTATTGTTTCCTAATAAAACATAACTAGCTCCTAAAATAAAAGTAAGTCAATTAAAAAATGATGAAGTTAACAAAGTTCTCTCGAAAATAGAAAATGAATTTAGTGTTAGTAGCTTTCTATTAATCAGTAAGAAAACGAAATTTGTTAAATTCAATACTCTAAATGTAAGCGAATCTACTTATAAATGGACTCCATACAATTATGAAATCTGTCCTTCAATCAAATTAAAAATATTAACTATCGCTTCTCAAAACATATAATATATGCCAATGAGATGCCTTTTAGGGAAAACAAATTTTTATTCTAAAAATTCAATCCTACATATGTAGTATAGAAAACACGGATACATTTTTCAACCGATTACACAGATTTAGTAATTATTTTGAGGGAGAATCTATACATGTATACCGCTAGTATAAGCTTTTAATACAGGTACCCACAAAAAATTAATAAAAAACAAAGCATGAAATCTTGTATAGAGCATATTTCACTATATTTGCTTTTTTTAGATTAACTACAATATTTCAAATTAACAAAAGTGTAATTATACATTCTATTGTTGCACGCTAACATAACACTGTATGCTTTTGAGCGAACAATACAATAATGGACTCATTGGCAAAAATATATACGCTCATTTCACTCCATTAATTCAGTTCTGAAATTGCATATTCCATTTATATTTGCAAAAGTTTGTAAATTCATCTACGAAAAGTTTCAATTATTTTTACATTTTATATTCAAACAATACAGTCACCTTCGTTGTTCAGTTTATAATGGAATGGAGTACGTTAATTTAAAAGTTACAGGCAGTAAGCGGTCAGCGGCAAAGCCTCGGGGGTCATAATAGGCGTTAAGAGTTCACTGCCATCCTTGCGCTTGATCGGAACGCGACGCGACTAACCGGACGCAGTCGGCGGCGTCCTGCATACTCGAACCACTATGTAGATAGCCACATTAGCATCGCTGTACGTATGGGTATGTAGGTTGTTTGTGTCCCACACGGTGCAACGAGCGGCCCTGACGCGCCCGCGACCGATGCGCGCGATGTAAACACCTAGCAAGGTCGGTCGACTTGATCCAAGTGTCCAACGTATTCGCTAGTATTTTGCTCGTAATTTTGGAAAGGATGGTATTTTATTATAAATATTGAAAATTATAGTGAAATTTATATTAAGTAATACATAAAATAAATTATGAATAATAGCTTAGTAATCTATTAATTCTTAAATATATTTTTATCCGAGTTATTAAAAAATGTGAATGATATACATTCTCTTTTTATAAATATTTTATTTTATCAATATTATACAACTCGGTATATTTATAAGAATGAAATATGAATTAAACTTACAGGTAAATACTATAAATAAATTATACATACATTAAATTGCAATAGTTAAATTAATCCGTGAATAAAATAAATAATAGTGCCTATATATATTCTTATTGGTATATATAAGCACTTTTCACTTTTTACGCTAAAAGTCAACGTCTCAATTGCAAAGTTTGTGTTTATTTGTACAAAAACACAAATTCAGAGCCACCTATTTCAATGTTACAAACATTATTGTTTGGTTCGTTTATTTTTTATGGGTCAAAATGGAGATAGAAGAGAATATTATTCGAATTTACGGTATTATTTATTTAGATGGGATATTAAGATATCACCAATGATTAGGTTGGCATGTCAACACCAAAGTACTCAGAAATATTTGGGGCTTTTACGCAAACGCAGGCTAAAACATGTCATGTGTTCTAGAATTATATATGTATTCTATAGAATGGTTTGTATATTTTAAAAATTATCTACTGGAAAGTTCAGTAAGATGTATTTCAAAGATATACTCCGTCCTCTTTAGAAAAGTTACAGAAATAAGCTTTTAGTCTAGCTTAAGGATTTTTCCTAAATAAAAAAATACTTTGAAACTTGTCATGAATAAAGTTGGGTATATTAAAAGTATGTTTTAAAAAGTATGTTTTAAAAACTACTCTTAAAAATAGCTCGGAAACGAACTTTAAGACTTCCTTATAGTAAGTTAAGATTGGCTATGGTGCCGGCTGAGAAAAGGTCGAAGCTGTAATAATAATGCTACGCGTGGTCGAAATTAGTCTTTACTTTTTTATATAACAGTACCTTTTGAATTATTTTTCAAATACTTAGTTATCATTTGGATCCTAGGTCCCCTCACCTTACAGGGCAGGAGGAGGAGAAGAGGAGTGGTAAGCTGCACCGCTATGCCCTTTGATAGCTATTAACCTAGGCCAATAATGCATGTCCTTTAATAATAAACTATCTTTATGACCCACCAACAATACCTATACATATTATATTATGTGTATGAAAATACACATAATATAATATGTATAGGTATTCACAATTATTATGACACAATAAGTTTCGAGCAAAGCGATCTCAACGCTCGTAAAACTCGTAATGTGCTAATATTATACATAGTTCGCAACAAGTCTCGGTCGTCAGTCGTCAACATCGTCTTTTTCAGAAGTCGAAGTTTAGAAGCATGAACCGCAATTGTTATTAAATTAATAACACAGAGATTAATGTATTATTTATTTTGAAAATGTTGATTATTTATTTTTTTACAACATTCGATGAAAGTAATAATTATAAATTAAAATATATACCGATAATATACATGAAAAAATAAAGTAAATTCCATTTTTATTTATAGCTTAAACATAATGTAGGTATACATTTTTTAAATATATAGGATTACAAACTAGTGGACGGCGGCGACGATTCTCGCAGGCGATCCACCCTGGGAAATCCGGGCGGAGGTGCTCGCGGAAGTTTACTGGTTCCGGGAGGAAGCCAGAGCGAGTGGCGACCGTCCAGGGTCCGCGGAGGTGGGGCGAGTAAGGGCTCTTGCCCTTATTAGGACTCAAAAGCATGCCTGGCGACATTGAAGGCGATCCGCCTCCACTTCAGTCGAGGGTTGGAACGGAGTCACGGTACACCCACATTCAGGCTGATACAGGTGCTTGCCGGAGACGGTTTTTTCGGTAAGTACCTGCAATAGATAGTGAAGCGAGAAATTCCGCCCGCCTGCCACGAGTGCGGCGCGCCTTTGGACATGGCGCGTCACTCTCTGATGGAGTGTGCCGCTTGGGAGCCCCAGAGGCATTCCCTGTAGGCGATAGTAGGCGGAGATCTCTCGTTGCCCAGCGTGATAATCGCCATGCTAGGTAGCGAGAGGTGCTGGACCGAGAACGACTGGTCCGTGGACTCGCTCCGCCGAAAAAGACCTGGGAGAAGTCGTCGGCACTATGCGTGCCTTACCCCCCGCTGTAAGCGTAGCATGCGCAAGCGATCCCTTGAAATCCCCCCGAAAAGACGGAGTGTGTACCGCTGGATTTTTAGTAAGCATCCCGGCGCCTGGAGCGCCAGCGAGCCCCACATACCCCCCACTTCACGCGGGGGAAACGCGTAAGAGAGTTTGTCCAGCGAGAGGAATAAATTAAAAGGGTTAAAAATTTGGATTATTTTACTAAAGGTATCGCTTCGTCCGTATATGCTTGTATGTTTTTGAATTCCATTTTACCTTCCCCCTTTTATTGCCCAGTGTAGTGGGCGAGTAACAGCTAGTAGCTAACACGTTATCATTAATATAATATCTACGTTCGATCCGGAAACATGAATTAAAACAATAAAAAAGGTCTCTATAAAAAGAGTTTCAGGAATAAAAACATCTTTTATTATCGTACTTAAAAAAAATTACGTCAATTTACGATGTTGAAGTATTAATAAGTAGAATTGTTTTTAATATTTATTGACCCGACATGCGATGATTTTTGTATATTGTTATATCTTAGGAGACATCAGATGTGATGTAAGAATGCTATAACGTGCGTATAAAATATTTTAGATATTTTGTCGAAAATCAACAATATTTTTATGTATCACCTGATACATACATTTTTGTTGATACATCGGTATAGTTGAATCGTATTTGTGGTATTTTCTTTCGTTGATCCCATTTATTTGTCGGTCGGTTAAGTGAATGTGTCGGTTGCATAAATTTTTTTTGGCTGAATTGTACGGCTTGCCTTAGGCTAACAGTTGTTAGGAATGCATTTGCTGATTGGTTGGCTCCCCGCTATGTTACGGGTGGCTGAGGCGCTTACGTGCTCAATTTATTGATCCGCTTAACGAAACAAAATTTATATATTTTATGTACGCATAATATTAATCAACACTGAATGAAAAAGCAGACTACCACACTGAACTACCACGGGAGCCTGAGCTCCTGGTAGCTCCCGTGGTAGTTCAGAGTTTATTTATACACCGTTTATAATCAACCTATAGGTTATACGAATTGGAAATATTAAATTTATGTCAATAAAATATTAAAATGTTGTATTGATTAAAAACCCCATTATTGAAACATTCTCAAGTTATATGGAAAATCCAACTTTACTACTACAAAATCAATGATGACAGAGGAAGGTTGAAATTAAGGGTGAACTACACAACCGCTAAGCAATGTTTTGTATACGAGGTATAGCCCAGTATGCTTTGATTTAAGGCGTGGGTCCCGCAGATTGGGCTTATTTATACATTAAAACTTTTTTTCGGTAATAGTTTTCGAAAACATAAAAAGTGTTAATGTTAATTTATTTACAACATTCATAACATTTCCTCTTCGACATTTATGACACCACTCCGCAAAAGTAGGACATAGGGGATGTGAGATCTGTGAATATTTATCGGTAACGCCTAATAGAGCACGGTCAGCTGTTTTCTATTTTTATACATAGTTTGAGACAAGTACTTAAAATTTTAAATAAAAAAATACATTAATTACACTTAAAATACATCCAAAATAAATTCGTCAATGGAAAACATGTTATCATATTTGTTGTTAAAAATATATAAGCATACATTTTGATTATGATGGAGAACATTTTTTTTAATTAAACATAAATGAGGTATTTAACTGAATACTTTAGATTCCATTAAATTAACAATAAAAATATATGAAATAAAATATTTTTTAAAATATATTTTTATAAATGTCTTATAGTCCTTTTTTTTTAAATCCTTGTAATTTTAATATTTAGTAGTATTTGGAAACTTATGATACCTATGATAATTTATTTATAGTTATAGCAGCAATTGATGCCACAATTACCTCAGACTCAGAAGCAATCAAACTAAATGTGTTGCAAAATCTTCCCACGCTCGAGTTGAAGAATTGGTTGTTCCACTCACGAGCTTTAGTATCGCATGTGTCGGTGTTACCTACGTGCATCTCAGATCAGTGCAAGACGCCAATGCACAGACAGTTCGATTGGCTCGAACTCAATCGTTAAATAAATAGGATACGAATAGTTGATACCTCGCAATAATAGAAAAATAAAACCTACTATTACTTTCGATATGGCAATTGCACATCATTACAGCACATATATTATTATTAGTGTTTATATGTTGTATTATGAAATATTACACATAATAATGTTAATTTAGTTGGAGAGGAAATGTTTGATCCGGGCGTATTTTTGGGCCAAGGCTGGTAGAGCCATAACGATTGTAGGCATATCTACACAACTTTGTATAAGAAACTTGTTGATCTCAGGAATGTGTTCATAAGAATTTGTTTTATGAATAAATATTTTATAGAAAATTATAACAATACTCAAGACAATCACGTTGATGACTTTTTAATCTATAGAATTAGGAAGATACTCTTTATATTATGATACAACCTGGTGCCCGCGACTCCGTTCGCGTGACTTTAAGTCTCAAAAGTAGGGGTATTATATGGTTGACATATCTGTGTATCTTTGCGTTTGTCATGGCATTGTAGTTCCCAAGTAGATGGACAGATTATGATTTATTTTGATAGATAACTTCTTTGAGTGCTTTGCCATCGATAAAAATCAAACCACAACCGAACTTGTCAAATTTATAATTTAATCTTGTAATATTTAAAAGTTATAATGTATTTGTCTAACAGCGTAATGTAAATTATACGATATTACACATAGTGCCCTCGGGGATTGAACATATATTTATAGTATACTTTCAAATGAAAGGGATGATGTAACACCACTAGAACTCTTTAAAAAGATTTTAACCTCATCAGCTCTGGTTCCATAAAATCCCGATTTTAATAAAAAAAACGTTACCCCCAAGGTTACTACAGTATCTCAGTGAAAACCGCAACCAAATCTGTTAAGCCGATTACGAGATTAGCGGTATCAAACGAACAGATAAACAAACAATAATTTTAAAAAACATATTTATGTGATCTAATGCGTTAATAAATACCCCCAGTAATATTTTTTCTCAAATATCTCCCATGTACAGATTTCGATCAGTTACGATTTTATTATATATATAGACTAGCTGTTGCGCGAGGCTTTGCTTTCGTGGAATTTGAATATACTCTTTGTATACCACATTCGAGTGTATTTCACCACTTAGGGTAGAATATCCAGAAACGCTTAAATACGTATCTTCTAATTTTGAATCAGTATCCCAAAAATAAAGATTCATGCTTATATCTTAAAAAATGATGGACTACCATGAAAACTTTCAATCCCTATTTCACCCCCTTAAGCGTAGAATTTCCATAAATTCTTCCTTAGTGGGTGTCTACTCAATAAAACGATCCTACTCACCAAATTTCGTGGCTCTAACTTTAATAGTTTACGCTCGGCGATGATGAATCAGTCAGTCAGGAAATGTTATTTTTTAAGTATAAAATAGATAGTTAGATATTATATTATTATAAAAATTAACAATTAAATGAAGTTGGCTCTTTTATTCACTACAACGGCTACAGACATAATTTTATTAAAGTAACCATTGCCTTAGTAGGGCATTAAGGTTTTAACGCTTTTAGGTGAGTACCTATCCCAAAGATAAACTACAATACTTTTGGCAAATCATTTACCTACTGTTCTTACCACGCCACACTTGAGTCTGGAATTGTCACGTCCGTTGTTTAGTTCTTAACTAACCCCAATACTTTTAATAATACATAGTTAGCACCATAATTATGTTTGTTTTTTAAAATATAATATCAAAATGACGCTTAATTGTTAATAGCTTCTTGTTTATATTATAAGTGTACGATATTTTTAATGTATATTATGTTCTATAAATATAATACTTTTATAAATATGTTTCTGTTGATATTGTAACCACATAAAACTGCTTGTATTTCTGGGATTCCTAGAATAGACATCTTGTGAGAGATAAGATAAGATAAATATATCTTTTATATATTTTTGGTAAGAAATTTAATAATAATATAATTAAATTATACTACTTACCTTGAAAATATGTTAATCATAGTTAGTTTAGCTATTGCCTTTCGAGTGATATACGTTTAATATATCTTTCTATTGTATTGTGTGTATGGCTGTTGGTTCAACTTAAAGCCCTTCGTTGAGTGGTTTGGTGGCAAGCGAGAATGCTGTAGGACCAGTCCGAACGATGTTCAATGTAAATGTTTATGTATAGACGTACTTCTATAGGTTATTATTAAATACAGTAAGACGTAGGATCTTTACTGACAATGGACACAATATATAACTTGGATTACAAACTGTTATGGATTTATATCGTTTCGATCTACATGTTTAAGATTTAAATTTAAATTAGCAGAAATACTGACACATCGTTATTAAGATATAAATTAGTATTATGACGTAAACATTATTATTATTATAAAAAGTATAATTCTTTGGACGGTAATATATATATAAATATATATGACATATACTCTGAGTGTGTAATTGTGTATGCACGACGTACACAGCACACATGCATGTTGGCAACAATTCATGTTAACAGCCTCACAACGCTAACTGTACTCGGTTGAATTAACTTCGTGCGGCCGAGGTACAAGTGTGTCCGCTATATTGGTTTCCTTTCTTTGAAGACCTAGACCGTTACTAATTGTAAAACTTTGTCGTCAATACCCGTACAAGTTTACTTAGGAGCATTCTCAAATCAATATGTCATTCGACGTGGGTAATAATTAGCATCTCATTATTATGAGGCTCGCGTTTTGTTTGCCAATTACGGAATTATTTAGCAGGCTTTCAATAAAATTGACCTCTTCTCTAGCCGTTTTGTCGTAAACGTTATCATGACAAAATATTAAATATTATATATGTATATAAAGCAATAACAGATATAAATTTAACAATATTACTGTATACATCAAAAACACGTTTACAAATTTGTATAAATTGAAAAATATTTCATGAAATTCACACAATCATGTGAATTGTTAGTATCGCGTGTGGTCGAAATGAGCCCATTCTTTTTTTTTGGCCCATTTTATTTATTTTGGATGAAACTTGACCTGATGGTTTGGTTTAGTGCACATCTATGGCATAGTACCTTTCATATGATGAGTTTAATTTAAGTATTTTCCCCTTCATTTACAATTAATAGTACATAAATGTGCGTAATTTTTCTAAGTTAATATACATATATTTATAGATTTACACATCACTTTTCAAGCGTGACTCGGGTAGTCCTATTTTTCCATAATCTTTAAACTTATTTAAAAACGAAATTATTTCTACACACATTATATTATGTTTAATGGATAGTTTCGTTTTAGAACGGACTCGAGGCAATCTTCTCAATATTTCCATATAAATGTGTCGTGTGTGGCTAGTTCGGAGTTACCGGTTTTTGTTTATCAAATTCTTACATTGCTTTATACTAAAAGAATGTGGGTCCTACGGGCATGACATAGTAGTATTAGTTATTAAAAATGGCGGATTACATGAACATGAAATATATTTATTGAAATTTAACGAATATATACTTAAATTAGTTTTACTATGAGGATTACGTTTTGTTTAAAGATAACAAGTTATTTATATTGTTATAATTAAAAATAATATTGTTGTTTACGTCATTGTAGATGACGTGTTGATTGTTGGCGAAAGTCGCAGGCGGAGATACCGGGCCCATTGTCTGTGCTGAGTCACTGGCGGCGCTCGCGCAGCTATTTCTGTGCGTCCTGCGTAGGCGGTTGCGGTGTACGCGGTACGTCCACATCTCTCATTTTTCAGACCGCATAGAGACACTCTTTTGTTTCTAAACGCAAACCCAATTTGTAATAGTTATCTCTATAGCTTATATTATGATAATTTTCAAAGTTCAAGCTGCATATTAAAATAATTTTAATGATAAACTATTTTGTATAAATAATGTGCTGAAATACATATTATAATAAAATGTAATAACTATATAAAATGATTTTGCCAACATAAGTTGGCAAAATCACCGCTTTAATATACATAAAGGATACTATGATTATATAAAACATACTTCAAATTTCTAACGTAAATTACTAGTATGAGGATTTCTACACTTTACTCTTTTAGATCCACTCAAACTAAAAGAGTAAATTGTAGATATACCGTTACATGATACACATTTAATTTCATACTAAACCACAAACAATCAGCCGCAATCCCTAGTAAGTAATTTATGGAGGATAACTTTTATGTGTTAAAAGCTCAATCGTGTATTATATATTTTTGAATAAATATTCAAAACAATTTAATCGTCCTTAATAATAATACAGTGTACATACAAACTAGAACTTCTAGTTGACAGATTCGCTTTCTCGGTGTAAAATACTTTTTTTCACCAATTACATCGAAACCTACATCTAAATGAAATGTTATATGTAGTTTTATTTTCTTTAAATTGTCAGCTTTTTTATTATTGATTCTTACAGGTGTAATAAGTTTTTCATTTTAAGCTGGATTCAAACAATAATCAATTAATAAGACAGACAAAACTTGTTTCAAAGTTTCGTCAAATTTAATTAAGAGTATTCATTGATAGATTTACTAAGTACTTCGCGTACAGGATGTAACAATTTGAGTAGTCCATTTATATACTACAAATATCTGTTGTACTCGGATCTCAATCCGTGTTTAGTAACAATCCTCGGCAGCATCGACAATAACTAAATAAAGACATTTTTAATGAATTTGTGACGATAAATATATCTATAAATACACCTTAATAATATATATATATATATATATATATAATGAGTATTAGTAAGAGCCGTAGTAGTGTAAGGGCCGTCGATTAGTTTCCGTTCATTAGATAGATTCCCGTTTTCGATAATTGTCTTTTAATATTTTGCCTCGTCGTTAATTCTAAAGCGGTTGAGATTATATATTCATTTATTTTATATTTTTAGTCGACAACATTGTCACTTAAAATTCGTGAAGTTCAATATGAGAAATAACAGTAGTTTTGTATGAGTTTCTAACCAAATAAGCGGACGATCCACCTTACCTATACCCATTTATGTGGAATTCGTACCCATTAAAACTATTGCGACGATAGTTTTCGGCGTGCCGAAGAGCTCTAGATCTGTGGATCGAGAGGCTGCAGGATCGAGTCTCATACTTTGCTCTGCTCATTGCTCTGCACAGTTCTACTCAGGGGACAATGGTAATCAGGCCTATTCGCACCCCATTAGCGCTTACGGCAGCGCGAGGTCACTTAATGTCCTCAGACGAAAAGCCCGCTAGGAATGTTGGCACTCCGCAGTATATTATGCGATATCCCCGCACTATGTGGGTCGCTATTCTCCGCTCCGCCCTTTTCAATAGAGCGCTAGTTTTCTGCGACACGATACAGATATAGTCGAAGAACTACGGTAAAGCGGTTGGCGCAGTAGCAACATGATCGTAGTATAATTCTGGACCCATAGTGGATGGCAAAAGCTTAACGTATATCTGAACTACAGGCTCTTGGAGTACAAAAATATACATTACTTTCTGAAATATTACCATCGCAGCGACCTCATTATATTGTGTAGTAACTAATAGGTAGTAGTTATTTTGAATTATGATATTCTTATGGTATATATGGTGTACTATTTCGAAATATTATGCTTGTACTTTTCTTTAGGAACGTTAGTAATTTTATAAAATTGAATTTGTCAAATCTTTTCTATACTAACTGTACGTAAGGAAGGCAATAAGAGTTATTTTCCGTTTATTCGGAGTTACTGAGATTACTTTTCTGCAAACTCTACCGAGTATTAATAGCGTTGTTAATTAAAATTTTTATAAATGCAGTTTAGTCTTCTTGCACCCTTTTTATAATATGAAGATAAATTAACGTTTGAAGATAGCTTCCAATCAGGAGATTTATTTTAATTGTATTAGCAGAAATCTTTTAACTGTTTAAATTAGATCACACAATTTATGAAAAGAATAATTGTGATTAGCATTGATTTTGTAAAATTTAGAAATGATGTGTACGAGTTAAGCATGAGATTGCACCGCGCCTATCTCAACAACATGTTTCAACTGTCTAAACGACTTTGATATGACTCATGATAATTAATTCAAATCGATTACAATACTCGTGGTACCTAATCCAATTATATTATTGATTACACATACGCGTATAACATAAGTCACTAATACGAATTTAATGCGAAGCTATTTATACATTGTTATACCGTTGCAATGTGTATATAGTTTTTTTTTAAATAAATCGATGTTCTTATGATCAGCACATGGACCCATTCTTAATTCGTTGCATCGCTTAACAGAGGTGTGTCATCAACTCTCTTTTGTGGTTTTCGCTCCAACGTAACAAATACCTTTTTTTGTCTTTTGTATGATAATTTTACATATATCATCTCGCATTGATAAACCTGTGTTCACTTGTTATTTTTGTATTCGAAACTCCGTGTACGATTTGGGTTTGATATACAAAGAAACCATTGTATAGGTTACTTGGGATATTATTTATATAAGGTTTTACAAAAAGCCTAATATATATATAAAATAATCAAACTAATACCTGTTTTTAGTTATGTGAGAACTAAATACCGAATATATTAGAGCTAAGTTTAAAAAAAAATCATTAATTGGTAATCATGATACGTTGTGATTAAGATGACTAGAGAGATACATGCGTGATTATTGACACGTCGCGTCGTTCTTCTCATATCAACTTTCCAATAGCTTGCAGCGATGACCGACGCGGGTGTGCGGACTTCAACTTTAACGCGCGTTAACAAATCGCTCACCAATGCAGAGTGAACAAGGACAGCCACTTTATGTGACACCGTGAATCATGATGACGCAGTATCGATTTATGTCAGGCGCTAAGCACCTTTGTAAGATAGAAATGACGATTTATAATTTCGTTATTAATCCGCAACTTGTGTCTTATAAAGACCTAGTCCTAGTCCTAGACCTGTCTCACCAAAAGAACAAAACTTAATCCTTTTTTATCAGCATCAGCTATTAAATCAAATGCTATAAAAAATAAAGTATCATGCTGTGTAAGTTTTGAATATATAAAACGGCAACTGTATGTATCTGTGAATGCGGGAATCGGGCACTCGGGTTGAAATACTCCCAGTTGCGGTACGGTGTGAGCGCCATGCCATGGTAGGAATAAGGTGGCGCGGGCCGCGGCGAGGGCGAGCGCGGTCGATGAGCCCAACGTAGAGGGCAGCACGGAGCTGCTGCGAGGTGTGGGGAGACGCTCCCTCGACCCCGCGTCCGCTACACCTCCCCGTTTGCTTGCGCATACTGTATAGCCGCGCCGCGCGCTCACTAATGCGTCATATCGCTAAGCAAGTTGACGTGTGTTTGTACGATCCGCGAAGACAGTTCGCGCGCGCCATGTGAACTTGTGTTGACTTATGTATAATTGTAAAAACGTAATTCGTGGTCTCGAAATGCTTTTCTCATTTTTGATTTTTAAAATATGGACAGTGAATTTGTTGCATATGCGCAAAGAGTGGTTCACGAGGTTGACGCACGTGTTCAGCTTTCGCTCCTGAAATCGAGTAAGTTTCGAGATGGCTTATTTTAAAGTGTGACTCGTTACTGACGTCGGCCGATTTGCGAGATAGTTTGGGGCGCATTATTTTAGCTACGCCCGGCGGGCCCCGGCGCCGGCCGCCCGGAATGCGGCCTCCGCCCCGCCGCGCGTTGCCGGCGCCGAGAGCACCGCGCGTAGCGTAATAAATAAAGGCGGGGCACCGCTGCGTGCGCGCGCACCCTCCCGCGCCCTCCTCGCCCTCGGGTCATTGACTCGGGCTCGGCCACCGCCGCTACAACCGTAGCAGTCGACGCTGCTGAAGACAACAATTCTAAAAAGCGGTAGTACCCATGCTCTTGGCCTCGGAACTCTGTAGGGCCTCAATATTTCCAATGTCAATGCCGTTAGTTACGCGTCGCCACAGCGGAAGTGCTACACCCTGCATGCGTGACTCGTGAGACGCCTCGGCGAAGACATCACTCAGTTAAGTACCTGCTATATTGCAGAAGGGATATTGACCTCAATGATCACACCTGGTGCTGTTAATATGGCTTTCTTCAACTTGGGACCAGAGTAAGTACTCGAAAAACTTAATTAGGACGGCTCGTTTAATTTTTATTTAATTTTAGTGGTATAGTTTTTATAATTCACTTGTATTCTAATAATTCATTTTGTCAGTTGTTTTAAAAATGCTCGACGTGCCTAATTAAATAGCTGGCGTGTTTAGTTGATTACCTAAATAAGTATTTTCACATACTGAATATTATATACATAGTTTTTGATTGACTTATATTTTGAATTGTTATCATGAATGCCAGCAAAATCCGTTATATTTTATAACACGGAATACTCTTCGTGAAACTAAAAATAAAGCGTGAACTTCCCGGTTGAATGGCGTCGTCGGCGCGACGAGCGCGGGGAGTGGCAGGCAGCCATTGCCCTCACCCGGTTTGTTTACAACTCAGAACTCGGGAGTGGCGCGCTGCTAACTGTACCCTGAGTACCAGTGATAGGGTGTACAATTGCAACATTAGGGAGCGAGCGTGGCTTGCGCGAGCGCCATCTGCGCGCGCTTTATTAAAATAAACTGCCACCGACAGATAGAGTCCCTTTATAAAAACGAGCTACTCGATCGCCAGGTGTCATGCGACCCTCGGTTGCGATGAAGATGCGTCTAGTGTTAGGTCAGTTATTGGCAGGGAATAATAAGTACAGAAACCCGTTTTAGTGCCAATGACACTACGATGCACCATGAGAACGTTACCTTTAGCGTAGTTTCTTGCAGTTCGTCCACGTGTACCGCGTCTGCACCTGCTAACACGCTCACCTTAAAATTTGTATTGTGTAGCATTATGAGTTCAGATTTTACTTTCTACATGATCTAATCATTTACTTGTTGAAAATGACAATTGCTTATAATTTAAAATATTGTTCTTAAATAAAAACGTATCAGGTGACTAGTGTAAATATTAAAAAAATAACAGTTTTACTTTTATGACATTCGATTAACCATAATCTTAAAAAAATAATCTACTTGCGTCGGGGGCGTGACACATTGATGGCGTTCTGCTTCTGCGTCGGCTTGCCGGGCGGCGAGGGCAACAAGTTGCGGCTCGGTCGGTAAAAAATTGCGCGCGCACGTCCGGGCGACGCATGTTTTGTCTTCTTCGCTCTCAAGAGAAGCCAAACGCACGGAGCGATAAATTTTATATTGTGATATACGCTTCGCCGACTTAATGCAATTATAGCTTGCGGGCGCACTTTTCACCCATTGATGACCCTTCTACTTGCGCTTTCAATAAATAGAGCAAGTTAAGCTTTCTTACTCTGATTAAATAAAAAATATCGATGTAAAGTAATATTTCATACTTAAATACGGATAAGAATTCAAAAGTACGGATATTCATAAAATAAACAGTATTAAACCTGTAAGTAAGGTTATTATCAAGCTACGTTAATATGCGGTTCAGAATATGAGTAGATCGTGTGAAGTGGAGTGTAACTGAACCGCAGCCGCGCTGACACACGCAACGTTCGGCATGCGAAGAAAGCTCATCTCGCGCGCTACTGACTCGGAATATAACTTACTAGATGGCGCGCATTTTTTGTCGATTTTAGTAGAAGGATTAAAAGGTTTCTTACTCAACTGTTAAATACCTTGTTTGTGATAAAATTGATTATATAATGATATTTTCTTAATGTCATTAAAGTGTTTAATTTCTATGTGCACAAGCACGTAAAGTAATATGTATTAAGGTCTTAAAATTATTATATGAAAATTCGAGGTATTAAATCGATACTAATTGTATGCAACAGCAGTATCTGCTTCTGTTGCATAAATTTATAAAACGGTCTCGTCAACTAAAATTTTAAACTGTTTTTGAAAACTTCCGCTGTAATTGAGTCAAACTTTAATTAATGTTAATTGTTATTATATGACTATCAATGCCAAGCTGATAAACTCACCCCTGGCGACGGATGCGGATGATTACGTAAAATGAATGTTACATATTTCGAACTTTTTTTAAAATCATTCTATTGTACAATTTGCGTTATCGCAGTATTTTGTATGATATAGCTCTCATGGTCAGCGCCTACCGAGAACTTCAGTTTGATGTTCGTGACATGGTACCGAATGCCCGCATTTGAATACTTAAATAAGTTTTGTATGCAGAACTTCACATGAAGTTAAGTAGTAGCTCTTCATTTACAACGCTGTTGAGTAGAACCGAATATTTAATAATTATAATATGAATTGATGTCGATGTGTCGACTGGACTCATTGGTTAAAACTTTTGTATTTAGAATACATTAAAAATATCATATGAAATAAATTAATTAAGTAAGATAATTTAGTCATTTTCATTTAAAATATTTATGATTAATGTTAATGTATGCAAAGTCTCAAAAAACCGGACGAAGAATCACGCAAGGCGTGTCGCGTGACGTTCCGTTACACCAAGTAGAGCGGCTCAACACGCAATTAACATAGCTGACGTGACCGCGAACGCGAATGCAGCGAGTCCACTGTCGTCCACTCATCCAGATAACGGTTATTTATCCTCTTGTAACTATCAAAGCTATTTTACGACCGCCAAAATTGTAATCACATTCATTAATATCTCATGTTTTGAAATTGTTTGACAGAGCGTACACATAATACTATTTTATATAAAATCTTACGATGGCTTACAGTGTAAATATATATATCAGTTTTTATCTTAAAACATTTTGTAACCAAATATGAATTGAAACTGAAAATACAAAAATGTTCAAACGTAGTCATGATTTGACTTTGTAAAAAGTTTTTTCAAAAGTTAATTGTATGCCATAAGCTAGCAAGCCACTACCTGAGTTGGGATTCCTTTACAAAAGTCATCCCAAGTTATCACAAAAAAAATCGAAATTACGCAATAGATTTTTCTCCCTTTTTTACTTATACGCATTGCTGAATGGTAGAGTGCGATGAACAATCAATAGGCATTCTGGGGAAAAAACGTCGAAAAAAATTTGGAAATCGAAACAAGGGTCTTTTTTGTTGTTAGGGTTCAATAGTTTAAATTATTAAAATTGTCTTCGGTTCGCCTGTTGCAACATTACATTTTCTTGAGTTTTGAAAAACAATTTTAATGTAGATGTTCTTAAAGTGTTTTATAAAAAATAATTATCAATCAATAGCAAATCAATAATATTGATTGATAATTATTCAAAATAGACGATTTGGTCTTTTCGGTAGTTAATTCGCTTGACTTATATCAGTCTTGAAAGAACGCGTGGCAAACGCAAAGCTGTGCAAGAGTGCGTTAATATTCAGAAAGTTTTTCAATGTTTTAAATTCTGAATAATTAATTAATTAAGAACATAAAATAACCACACAAGTAGGCCGCTTTTTATATGTAGATAAATTATCATTGTTAAAGTGTAAACTCTGTTTGTAGATGTAGCAGCCACATGCCAGTTAC
The DNA here is from genome assembly GCF_905147765.1 of Vanessa atalanta. Taxonomy (NCBI): domain Eukaryota; kingdom Metazoa; phylum Arthropoda; class Insecta; order Lepidoptera; family Nymphalidae; genus Vanessa; species Vanessa atalanta. The sequence continues at coordinate 11,173,354 of NC_061902.1, read as the reverse complement.
TGCGAGGAACATGGTGAAAACGGAAATAGAGAAACTGTCAGTAACAACAAGCGCTAGCGAATGCACGCGTAATTTACAATGAAGGTAAGGTATTCTATGTTATTAAACAAGACTGTAATATTATTCTAGTAAAATTAGAAGATAAGTATTAAATAATTGCCAGTCACCATTTGATTATCAATAAAAAATACCGCACGAAACAGCAAATACAATTTTAACCGCCAGAGTATACGGTACACTATACCATTTGGTATCGGAATTAAATTAAACAAAACATTCAAACGATATCGATACAAAATATTTCATAAAGTTGTACTGTAAATGTTAGAAAGATTGTGAAAATCGAATAATAACAATTGTAAAAGCCGGCGATTCTGTTTATAATTTTGGAAAGTTGCCAGAACAATTCCTTCAATAACTGCGTACAATCAACCACATGGCAACCGGATAACCTCCTTGAACGAGTTATGTCTTTTTTTATTTTTAAATCATAAATCTTAGCCATACATAACAATCTTTTGTCTAAACCAGAAAAAAAGACCGATAATAGAACACTACCTCGCCACTTCGCTTTCGAGATGTGCAAAAAATACTATTATACACCTGCCTTTAGAAATCAATTGCACGTGTCCAGTCGAACGAAAATATCTAACGTCAATAATAAATGATTCTTAGCAGTTGAACGTTAAAAGTACTAAAGCCTTGGAAAATCCGGACAACCTATTAAATATTCGATGTAAAATCAATAGCGGACTCGGACAATATGCGCCGTTTATATCAAGTAACGGATTGTAGCTATCCGTGTGGTTTGTTTAGTTTAATCATTGGGAATATTCTTATGTGCTACAGATAAAAGCGAGACGCAGTACGAGTGCTTTATACGATAACAACCGTATGACGTATACGTGTTTGACATACGACGTAAAACAATTAAGCTTTCGCAATGTTAAAATATTTTTGTAAACTTAATATCGCCTTAGGTATCTAGTATCTACACATTATTTATCCTTATGTATTATACATAAATTATAACATAAAATTGTATATTTTATGATAAATATTCTTTAACCTTCTTTAACGCGAGTTAACACAACGTATATGAATACGATTTTGATTTAGTATATACATATTAAATCGAAAGTCAATTATTATTAAGAATATTTTATGCAAGCTTTAAAAAGTTATACATGAGTTTTATATAATATTAATAATCATTAAGAAGTATTTGCTAGCAATAGAAGTCATGAATGATATACTTTATGCAACTGGCTACTTGTATATAAATATATAAAAGTTATTTTTATCTGTATTTATACTACATATAAGCATAAACAATACTAGATATGATTTTTTTGATAAGATTGATAAAAAGATTATTTGTATTATTCTTTATCTGCATACTATTTAGTTATTTATTTATTTTTAATAAAATAAACTAAGCAATGAAAATACAAGTAAACACCGAATTGTAGTAAACAGTTTTAAATTAAATTTTAGGTATCACGATACATTACGGCGGTCATACAGCTGACAACGAAGGTGAACGCGTTTGTTTACTTATTTATAGATAAAAACACTGCAATAACAATGTCGATTGAAATAACATGCTGAATTTTATTTTTTAATTCATTTAAATGTATCTCTTGTCAATGTTAAGTCGCTTTGTCTTATTAATATTCATATGTAAACTAAAATCCTGATATTCAAAGGTATAGCGAGATACATGAGGTATATACGACATTTTGCTCTTATTCGGATGTATTAAGTTTCGCAAAAGACGCAGTGGGACTTGAATGGCGTCGGTTGTAAATGATGGCGAAAAAACAAGTGCCGTTGAACCCACGGCGAATGCACCGCGGCCGTTAGCTTATCCGAGGTCAGGACGGATCGCCGATGAATAAGCATGCCACTCGAAATATGCATAAAAAATCAGCTGATTGTCTGCGCTGTTAATGACGTGGTCTGTTTATCCTCTTTCTAAATTACTTTTCGTTTTATCGCTCCTCATTGACTTAATTTAATTCGTTGTGTGATTGATTATATTATCTCATAATCATATAATCAAATAATTATACGGCGATAGTATTGTCACAAATGGCGCTTAAAATGTTATAAATCAATATAAAGAGAGACGTACACAAATTTATTTCGTCAACATTATTACCATTGCACCTATAATCCTTTTATGGGTGATCATTACTTGTGCGTTAATGTACACGGAAATGAACAAACTAGTATTTTATATAGATTCGGAAATATCATTTCCAACGTGATATTAAAAAGGTAAATTAATTAAATAGTGAAGCTCCGTTATTGGTCCGCAGCAACGAATAGCAACCGTTCTGATCGCGCATGTGCGTTTCGATCGATTTCTGAATGTGGGAAGCTTTCCTTTGTGCGCGTCAACTTCTACCATGTAGTTTCCAAGAGCATGCGGTAGTGATACGACGCTTTTCAGTTCAAGCACTCCATTAACGAGTTGGTTTCAATTAATGTTGTATACTAAACTTATTAATGTTTTGAGCGCGTTGTGGAACACGGTGCCTTTTTTCATTTAAACTTGATGCCTATTTTTATTTACTCTTCGGACTTAAAAAACTAATGTAAAAATTAACTTGTAAATAGATTGTGATCAACAATTACATGAAAAGCGAAAAAAATATAATAATTTCTAAAAATTATTATTTAATAAATGTTATTTTATCTAATAATTACACACTTAAATATACTGAATGAAAAAATAGGTATATAATATAACACATTTTAATGCATCACGATTCACGATAAATTTTCATTGAATTGTAGCGCTTCTGTATAGGCCGCAGGTCAAGGTTTCTGATTGATATTCGTTACAAACTTGATTCAATATTTTGATTTTATATATCAACATAAACGCACATAATTTACCTCGATATTAAATTTTATTTAAATAATTCCATATCTAATAATAATAATTACAAAGGAATAATAATATTAGGTATGAATAATAACAAATATTGTAAAAATTTTATAATTATAATTTATCATTTTTCATGAATTGAAAATATCAAATAGATAATGTATGATTCATTACTTATAAAAGACAGATCAAATTTTATTTAACATATGTTTAGATAATAATAAATTCAGAATTTTGTATATTGTATAGTATATATCAATCGTAATATAAATTGCGTTCTGTTAAAAAAGGAAATGTTGTAACCAACCTGTTATTCTGAGGAAGATAGAAAATGTCAAATTATTGATAAAATGAATATTATAAGATTATTTAAATATCACTATTTTAAAAAAATATATATAAATTCAGCTGCTAAAGAACTGCAAAACAAATAAGCGTTTGTTTTTCGAAAAGCTTTATTAAATTTATTTAACAGATTCACGCATAAATAAAATATTTTTAATATTAATATTTATATTAACATTAAATGAAAAAAATAACAACAACGCGAGTCCGTTTAAAGCCGGTTTCATAGCTCCGAATATATAATTTAATGAGTTGCTTTTATATATCCTTTTAATCATAACTATAAATAAAGGAGAATAAATTGTATCTTTCAAAAGATTTCTTCTTTTATGTCTGCAGGTAAATAATACCGCGAGGAAGGACAAGTGAACTAATTAGGCGTTGTAATTAGCCTCGGACCTGATTGGTAAGTTTTATTATATTCTCTTTATCATAATTGCCTGTAGTTACACTAGTTTTTATAAGCTGCCAATGCAACATGCGATTTGTTTTATATTTTATTATTTATAAAATATGTGCGACTGATAATGCCCTGAATTATGCTGTGCGTCTTAACAATTTTAGTTGTATATGTGTTAAATTTAGGGTATTTTAAAATTGGAATCAAAGAATATTTTTCCATTGTTACAGATTATAAAAACTATCAACACGATTCATTCATCCCGCCTCTGATGTAACCGTCTTATGAAAAAGTTAAGAGAACAAAGAAAATAAACAAACATACCAGGTAAATACGTGTTTCTGTTACTACTCTTTAAATTATGGTATACAATTATTTAGACTAAATTTTAATTTGTAAATTGCGTGGTGATATTTATTGCTAAGCGAATTTTCTATATGCTCGTGCGATTTCTTTGAATTTAACCTTTTTCTTTATTCTAATGGTTAACATTGGATAAATAAAAAACATATTATTAGTAACATTGTTTTCACTATCCAAATTTATCCAGTTGAATTATTCATTTTTATATCGTTACAGTGAGCCTTGCGATCGCTATCAACTTGATTTTTTATGTCACGGTATCGGAAATAAAATTTATGGCCATACGTTAAGGGTATCGAACGGTTTGAATGGAATTAAAAAATTTTGACAGCATCCTGTACGGCGAGAGGCGCTGACATTTGCCATCATCGTAAAGACGTCGTCTTGATCCATCAATGCTAGACAGAAGATAGTTGCCAATCAGGTAGGTCGAATAGCTGTTTGTGGGAGAAATATATTCTGATTTATATTTTAATAAATCTTTGCATATATTTCACCTAAATTTATATTTTTGTTACATTTATTTTCATTAACTGTTGTTATTAATTGCCAGCGAGTTGTTTCATACAAGCTTATGCGATTTTCCTTATTTAAAATCAGTCGGTTGGGAACACAATGTGCCTTAACTTTAACTGATATTGAATTAATGTTTATACATTTTACATTTAAAAAATGCATTATTAAATCATACATGTATAAAACTGTTGATGTATGATGTTTTTAAAATACACGAAACGCTCTGTTTTTGTTGCTTGTGTTTTGTAATATTTTAATTCAATATATTATTGTAATAATATCGAATTGTTCAAATGGATATTATTATAATAATATATATATTTATTGAATTTGAAATGTATATTGTTTAAAATATATTGACAGGAGAACTACAATTTGCTAACAAGTATACTTATTTATAAAAACTTTTCCCATTTATTTTAAATATTTCTTATTTAATATATATACTAAAATACATATGTATCAAAAGTGAATAGTTCGGGTCACTTTATTTTTACATAGTTTTGCCAAAAATACAATACAAAAACTAATCAATAAAGAAAATTTTGTAATATGTATTTGTAATAATTCTTAATATGCTGATCAAGAAGAGTTAACGCTCGTGGAAAATAGTTACATTACTTGTAACATTGTGATCTCTGGTGTGTCAAGAACCTGCGCGGGGACGCATATGAATTGTCAAATTTTCGGTATTCTTATAGACTTTAGATCCAACGTTTTTTTATTGCCAGTGTTTAATAATATATAAATACAATTGTCAAAAAACTAAATACATTAAATTTATTCAATTTTGATCTGTACTAATTTTGGTTAAGAGGAATTTACTAGTAAAATATCTAAGTATTTTAATTGAATACCATACTTACACCGATCTCACAGAAAAAGACAGCGATAGGCTTTATTCTATTTTTAATACATAATTTTTTATATAAATATAAAACTAAACATATTACAGGTGGATTATTCAAAAAAATAATTAAAATAGTTTCTTAATATTTTATATTACCAAATAAATTTAAAGACATATAAAAAATGATGTATATATCAATAAAATATCATATCTATCGTTTTACATTTTTGATGTCTGAGTAGTATTTAAATTATATTATAATATTATGTGAATTAAAATCAATTTTTATTCAAAATAATTCAAAAGGAACGAAACATAATCTCCGGTTGACATTAGAGATTTTTATCATCCAAAAATTGGTTTTGGCCCTTACTATATTTTCTTCTCGCGAAAGATTAATTCGTCGCTTGTCACGGGTATTTAAAAATATATCCGTCTCCTAAATTTGATACAAATAACAATTTTGTACTGATAGCAACATAGCTTGCAGCTCGGGTTGAAGCCACAAGAAAGAATCAAATAACTGGCTACAGGAAAGTTATTTAAAAATACAGCTGTATTTTTTTATTATAAATTCTAGTCAATATTTTTAAAACATAAAATAATAAAAAATGTATTAAATTAAAACTAACAGTTACTTCTTATTTTTCGTACAATCAATCTTTTAAAGTGTAGGCGTCTTATTTCAACTTGCATTGTTAACAGCTAGTTATAACTTAAAAAGTTTCATCGTCATTTCATTGAAGTTCTTAATTGAATAAAGTTATACAAACAAAAAACGAAATACAAAGTTAGCACTATTTTTTTTTCTGTTAATTAGTAACTGCTCGTTATTAAATTAATTTTAAAATATAGTCGATATTAGTATTTTTTTTAATTTCGATTATGCATTCGTGTTACTGCACACGCGGACAAGCAGATGGAAAGACAATGGTTACATATAGAAAATAAAGTCCAATTTAGTGGAATTTATGCGTAATGGCGAAAAGAGTACATTATTTTTAGTCGAATACAAAACGGAGGTTATCTCATTCGGCCTTATTTTTTTTGCGTAAATATTTCTCCGTCATTTTGCCGATTGTTAGCGGATTTTAATAATTCTTATTTTTATTAAATAGATTTTATACGTGCTTGTTGTGCGGGTGATCCGTCATAACTTCTAAGAAAAAGTAGAGTAACTAAATGGGCTTAAATATTGAATTGTTTTGTGTAAATAAAACATTGGAGGCTTGTTTTTTTTTAAATAAATTAAAAAAAGAAAATATTATAAAGTGCTATCTTAAGCTGTATTTTTTAACCATAACAATAAAATAAGATTCTAATTATTTGTGGTGCCTACCTGGACTTAAATCCGCAATCATAGAAAGCAACACCTTTAATGTTTGTATAATATAATAAACAGTGAAGATTAGACTTAATATACACATACAGAATCGCTTTTAAAACTGATAGACGTATAAATTAAAGTCGATAAGTTTATCTAAATAATAACTAATTACGTAATAGCTTATCATTATTCTCTGATATTAAAGTCACTATATCAAAGAGAATTGTAATATTGGCTTAATAATTTTAATATATAAGCAATTAAAGATTGATTATTAAATAATTTATTTAACTTAACAATGTTTGCTCAAACACTATTATCAATATCAAATGAACAGATTTGATAAATAATTACAAGTAAAGTTTAAACTGCTTATAATATTATACGTTAATTAGTGTTTGTCGAATAGAATCTGACCGGATTGATGAGATCAAAAACCACCGGGCCTCCACAAAATATAATTCCTATATACTTAGCTAATAAAAATAAACTAAAGTATATTAAATTTAAAGTAAGTTTTACATTAACTCTTTTGAATCATCATTTAGCAAACAATATTAAGTGAAGCTACCACCGATTCGTAATGTAGATTCTACCGAGACGAACCGGCAAGAAACTCAGTAGTTACTCTCTTTTATAATGGATATAATAAATGATTAGATATATATAGTAACGTAAAAGTATGGTTGGCGATAATATGGATGTTTACTAATTATTGTTTTAAAAGTTACAAAGAATAAAAGTAAATAAATTATTCAGAAATTCTGATTGATATAAATTCTAGCCTCTTAACTCCTTTTTAGAACATTTAAAAATTTAACTTAGCACGGCTGTTGTCATAAATAATCAAAGATAATTCACATGTTTCGTAATTGAAGCCGACATCTTTAACTTGAAACTCTAAAATAGCACTATAAATATGAACTAATTTTAACAAAACTCGTATCACTTTTTATAACAGAAAATTGTAAAGTTATTTATTTAGTTGGAAATAAATATCGATAATAATATTTATAATAAATATATACATTTAAATAAAACAATTCGCACATGCACACCAGAAGATTACTTCTGCAATTAGTCGTGGGCCAATTCTTTATAAATAACTAATTTATAAAGAGTACATGATTTTGTGCCCTTAACCGGATTATATAGAATATAACAAAAAAACAACTTCAAATTTTTCTTCAAACGAGAATTTTACTAAACTCCCAAACAAAAAAGTATTTGTAAAATCGATACATAAATGATAGAGTTTTACAACTACCTTTTTGAAGTCCGTTAAAAATAAACTAATTGTAATGTTATATCCATGTTCAGATTTCATTTTACCATAGTACCATAGTTAGTAATATGTTTTAGTTTTGCTTGACCGATGAATAAACAAAATATGTGCCCGTCACGGGACGACCGGCAGACGAAATATCGTAATTGATTAGAATAGAAATAATTTAATGTTAAAGAAAATCAATAAATAATTATAAATAAAATCTATAAATATAGAGTGTTGTTATTAAAATAATTGTTTTTTTTTTTCTACAAAAACAAATATATAACTAAGTATAATAGTGGAAGCTTGCATGCTGTAGGCACACACAGGGAATTAGGGAATTAAAAACTCAAAGGGTACATGGCAGGAAATAACATGCGTCATGACGTCATAAAATTTTAATCTTACCTATGGGGTATTTTTTAGATAATAAAAAAAAAGTAAAATTAAAATTACCGAACACACGTATAGATCACACATACCCATAGAGAAATAGAATCATGAGAATGTTTTTTTTTTAATGTATACACTATCAAACGAACTGAATACGTTGCTACACTGAGGCAGATTTATTTAAATATTTTTTTTATCTGGTAGTATCTACACATATGTACCAAGTCTGACAGCTACTTCAAATCAATCATTGTAATTATTTAATAATTACTTAAGATACTTTTTTAAAATTATTTGTTAATATTATATATACATTCAAAAATAATATTATTTAAGATAATATACAAAGCAAATATATAATATGAATATGAGACTAGTTAATAGAATTGGAAAACCAAACACGCGATACTCTGTTACCGTAGCCTCACTTGTTTCTTATGTATTTTTAATATAAACGTGTCATGAAAGCGAAAGTTATAGACCAAATTGTAAAGCGTAAATGGTAATTATGATTTATTAAAAACGTTTAAAATACGTAAATAATATTTATACGAATTGAATAATTTCAACTATAGTTATTGGACGGTAACGAACCACAGAAAGTGAGCGTTATTCTAAGCTTCACACGTACATGACTACGAAACTATTTACATGAAATATAAATTTCATGTCTATAAATATAATACGAAAAAAATCATGTAATGCAAAAATTGATAGAAAATTCTAATAATAAATTTATTACGAACATGGTGTACGGTACTTACCTGTAATACGTTTTTTACAAATCGATTACAAAGGATATTGTTATATAAATAAATATTTTGTCGTGTTTTAAAAATATATATGTTACGACGACGACGTCGGAAATGTTTACGTGTTCAAACATTTTGAAAAACGAACTAAAAAATATATCAGTAGTGATCAAATGCAACAAATATCGCGCTGATCTTGAACAGAGATAACGCTTATATAAGTACGATTATATATATGACTCGCCGCCCATCCGAATTGGCGCGAGTAAAATTAAGATAATAGAATTTGAATGATAAGATATAAACAAACATTAAATCTAGCGAACGCTTTTCTTCGTATGTTTTTCGATTGCCTATAATGCCACAAGTATGGTCGGTAGGGCCCAAAAAAATATCAAAAAATAAATGTTTTTTTATTAACCGACAACACCTAATGATTAATATCTTAATTACTTTGACAAGTATTATACAATTTGACAAATAAATTGAACTAAACTTATTCGTCCATTTTTCATTCAATTATGTAAAATGTACATATAAACTGTCACGTACTTATAATATTCCAAAAATCCTCAAAATGTTCATGTATCTTTTATTATAATAAACTTTTTGTTCACTTGGAAAGAAATGCATCCAAAAAGTATGCATCACATAGCCATTTAGTCCTGAAACAATGAACTATCGTACCAATATGAGTACCTACTCTAATACTAAAATGATACGAACAACGACAGATCGACAAACAAACAAAATTTACCACGTTTTAATATTAAGTAGCATGATATGTTAATTAGGCAAGAAAAGACTGTAAGCTGTACAAATATTTGTGAAATTCATAATAAATAAGACAATAGAAATATCATAATACAATTTATTGTTTACAAACAAAGTTGTAATGGGGTCTAGCGATATGGTTTGTGTTACTGAACATGAACTAGTAACAATTAAATATATATTGTGTAGCTTGTAAACAAACGTATGTAGGTAAACTGTTGATTAAATACCTACGCATTTCTCGTAAAATCATATTATCAATTAACACATATATTAAATTTATCATTCATTAAAATGAGTCATTGGCATGAATGTACTATGCACTGAATAGTACTAGCATTGCACTGTTCGCAAAATTGCGTTGAATGTATTTTCGTTCAATATGAAGCAAGCGATTAAAGGCGTGGCAATGCTCGTTGCTGTGCGTGGGTGAATTGATCAGAATTTAATCCGCCTTCACAAAATGTACACATGATATAGACCATAAATACTTAAAATGTTTAATTGACATTTGAATTCTAATATTGCTAACTTCATAACTAATATTGTTTTAAATGTTTGCTTCTCGTAATTATTAATGGTTTTTTTTTGTAAATCTAACATTGTGTTTAATGAATTAGAATTATTATTTACATTGGCTGTAACCATGTGGCCCCTAAGTGACATGTGACATACTTTGTTATTATTAAATATTGTAATCAATAAATATTAAAAACAAGAAATTATAAACTCATAGTTTATCAATTCTAATAATGTACGTTCAACGTCGTGTGTTTTGCTTTTTTATATAAATAAAACATTCTATCGAGGATTTATGAGTGCGAGCCGTTTCATAACGATGTGACAACGCCCAAGACACCAGCTGCCGACAGTTGCTCTTTGCCTCGTGAAAGACTCGGGTAGTGAGATGTCCAAGTACATCAAAAATTCTCACTACCTTGTCTTTCATGAGGATCGAGCATATTCCTTCGTTTTCAAATTATGAAGAACACGAAATTTAGCTATATATATTATATAAATTTATATAATTGTTTATTTTATAAATAAAACAGTAAATTATATCATGACTGAATTGTATTCGTAATGTTATCTAAAGAAAACAATTCAGAATACACATATATTTTACAGTCGTGTTACGGTTTATGCATTTGTTCTTAAAGATCAATTCAATTTAACATACCTAAAAGTATTATATTAAGGCTTTGTCTAGTCAATATTGATTTTTGTTAGGTTTGATGCTATACGTTAGTCGTGACAGACCGCCTAGGTGTACCAGTCTGGAATATTAAATCGTTCCACTTCATTTCTTGAAGGCGCCTCGTTTTTTAATAACAGTAATACTATTAAAGCTATCTTATAACTTAACCTATACTGAAATAATAATATAACATTCCTAGAAGTAACCTCGAAACAAATATTGAGATCCGAAATAGTATAAACGAAATTGATAAAGCAGTGTTTATAAGATAATTAAAAAGGCCAATTAGGAATAAAAATAATTACTATTATAAATGAATAAAGTATAAAAATAATCATCCGAAAATACACGTCAATAAAGTACATTAAATGTTGAACTTCAACATGTTTTTATATATAAATATTTATTTATTACACAACATTTATCACAGTAGTTGATAATTGGGGACTCTCATTAAAGTCATGTTGTGCGTAGGCGCTCAGTCCGTATAATCAGTATTTTTTATCGAATTACCCGTCTTCCTTTTAACACTGCGTATCGCATTATCGAAATAAATTGCGTTATATGAAAGTCACTTTCTACCTGAAGGGGTCTGTTTGGTAATCAATAAACATAGCGAGCCAGTAACTATTAAATTACATACAAAAAAATACATGACATACATTTTAAATGACATTTTATTTAAGTATTACACAATTAATACGTTATCAAGCACCATTAATTAAACTACACACGATAATAGTACATTACATTAGTATAGACAATTCGAAGCTAACGGCTTATAACCTATGAATGTTGTTTAGAGGATGTTTAGTTGAATAATACTTTGTTCCCTTCTTTCGACTGATAAATCAATGGTGTTAGAAAGAGAGAAATCAGTGTCCTTTTTGTGTTTAACCATATATCTGTTATACATCGTTTATAAGCAATACTGTTATTCTCGAATTGTATATTGTTATATTTTTGCAACTAATATCTATTCATGGCTTAAAACTTTCAACACGACAGTACTTTTTTTGTTTAACCAATAATATGATAAAATATATTAGAGCCAACAATTTATTTTGATGAAAAAGTTAAAATTACACATTTTTCTCAAATACATTTCAATTAACCTATCTTTTGTAAAATAACACCATACATGCATGATATAACAGATTTGTAACGTTCTGAAGGCTACAACATCTCTTATAATCAATCGGGCCCTCGACGCCCATAAGTCTAGTATGAATGGAAAATGAATATTCACACTCCTTCACAGTCAGTTAAACTATTAATAACGAATCTGTATTTAAATTTATTTATTTTAAATTATAAAAAATAATGTCAGTAATTTATTTATACAGATATTTTTCAGTATATTTAGTATGTACATTGTACATGTATTCATATTTTTGTATTAATATATTTAATATGCTTCTGATAATTGCGCATAAATGTGCAAAGCCTATTTCGTTATATATTCTATTAATGAAGTTTTACGATACATAAACTAGCAACTTTTGTGCTATCAAGAAGCGTTGGTGATATGTTATTTCTAAAATTGTGTGTAAAACCAATGTTGTGTAATTTTTAATAACTTCCCGAAAAATTGCGAACACAGAACTTGCTGACTATCTCAGTGGAAACGCACCATATAATCATTTACACTTATATGCTTGAATTATGTGCAAACGTAGTGTATTTATTGTTTGCTTATTTTAGTAAAACATACATATTCTTGACTATGTTTTACCAGGAGAAAAAAGTCGATTCACGAGTGTTGCTATTTACTTTAAATTATTTAGTGTAATAAAGAACGTTCAAGAACTCGAGCTAAAATATTATTAAAGTTAGTAATGCTATTTGTTAAACTTAGCACGCACTAGTCGTGTAAACAGCACGAGGTGTAGGATGTACAAGTATGTACGACTAGGTAAACTTGTTCGACGGGGCGTGATTACATAAGCGATTGTGTAAAATTGAATAGATTAAATATATATTTTAGTTGCTTTCTATAAACAATATCACATTTTTATAAGCTTACTTTTACTACTTACACTGTACTTACTTACTACTCACATTGTAGGCTCGGGTACGTAGGACCTGCAACTTTTATAACAGGTGACTGACTGGGCTGTACGCTATTGAGAATTAGAGTTTTCCATTCAGACGTGAATAGTTTCCAAAGTAAAAGTTAAACGTACATTACGAAAGTATTAAAGTTTTAAATATTTAACATTTAAGTAATAAAATACAAATGCGTAAACTCATCAAAGAAATGAAAAAAAAGTGTATTCTGTGTTGTTTTTTTTTTTTATTTTTTTTTTGTAATTAATCTAAGATGCATATATAAATGCCTTATTTAAAATTGGCAGTTTGTTAATTGTATTTTCATACAAGCTTTTATTTAATAACACCAGTTAGCGAGTGTGGGTTATCTTGTAAATTATTGGTAAATTAGTTTTAAGACTATGAAATTTTCGTGCTAGCTGCACTAGAATTGATAAATATCGCCTCGAAATAAAAGCTTGTTGTTTTTATTTTGTGCATTACATTAAGTACGATGTGGTTATCATAATAAAAAACATTATTTTTTGTGTGTATTGTTCTTAAAAAATATGTGTGTATAATTGTAATATATGTATGTGTGTAGATATTGCTATAATTTTCTAGTGCATTAATGCTATTTAATAAATGGAAATAATACAATATTTATTCACTTAATAAAGTATTATGGTCTATATCAGCCATTCATATTCGTTAAAACATGAAACAAAAAACTGTGACGTGTGTTGTGTGTTTGTAATCAAAAACAATATAAAAAATCGAATACTCTCTTAATCATAGATATATATGTGTCTTGAATATTACCGATATACGAAATAGTTTAAAAGAGAAAAAATAATTCCGAACAGTATATCTAAATAAATAATTAATATATATTATATGACTATGACAAAAGTAAAAACAGACAGAAAAATCAATTCCAATAATAACTAGTAGGCTTATATTATTTGGGCGACAGTTAGTATTTTGAAAAATAATTATAAAAATTATATATCGTCAGTGGAAAGGAATGGGGAACACTTACCGGGAACGGTAAGTGGCAAAATTGTACTTTTGGAAAATGCGATTCAAAGTAAATCATTTAAGCCTCGTTTCCCTATACTACAATTTTGGCCTTGGATATCACCTTCGTGTCACAAAATATTTCTCACCTATAATATCAGTATGCAATAATACAGTAATTTCTCCGTTTACTGAGAATTATTTTCTTTATTGGACCAGATTAATTATTTATACACATTTAAAAATTTCTCGCAACTTTACATCTATTTAAAGCTGGATTTAGGTCGGTATGGTGTTTAACTGTTTAAGTGTATTCCCTTAACAAGATATTAAGTTCATTTCATTTCGAAACGGAACAGTATGCACCACAACGGTTCAACTTCATACAATTAGTAGTCGGAAACTAGTCAACAAGTCAACAAAACCGTTGGTGCAGGAATCGGTAGAAAATGAGGTTGAAAGCTAAGTTTGCCAGTCGTAATATCTCTTCTGAGTGTCGCGTGGAGGGAGGTGTTTAAAGTGGGACGACGATACTACCATAAAAAGGCGTATTCGCGTAAACCACCTCGTGGTAGAGCTCAAGAACTCGCACCGAATTTCATCACACCGCACCCATTTTTAAAACAGCTTACGCTTGTTTAAAGTGGTTAAAAATTTTATTAAAAGACGGACGAAACATTTTTAAATAAAATGTAAGGACTAAATAAAATAGATTATTAATGAAATTAATTTTAATGATAAAATAATAATTAATTATATATTAATTTTTTTTTAAACAAACCGGCTTGCCACAAACACGAACCAAGAAATGATATCAGGTTTTTTTTTTAGAAAAGATTATACCAACGCTACCAACTTGTAGCCAAAAATCATTGACTTTTATGCAGTATATAAAAATTTAGTTGTAAATGATTAGTGTCTTACGTATTTGAATATTATTAATTAGTAAAAAAATAAACTACCCGCTTCCTTGATATAATTTAATTTCCAATCTGGCGCATACTTAATATTTATTTTAAATTTCGGTAAACAATACAATAACCATAAAAAAATTCACATATTCATGTATTGTGTATATTATTTTATATCTAGAATTAATAGATTCTTAACATTTAATTTCAGTAAAAATTTCTTAAGTTTTATGTTTCGGCAATTATAGAGCGATTATTTTAATTTTAAACAGAACAATATCCTTAATCTGTTATATATTTGTTAATTGAGTTGTAATTTTAAATCCAAATAATAAAGCAAAAAAAAATACGAGATCATTTTAAAAAATACTCTTTAGTGACAAGTCTAGTAATATGGGTATATTAAATTTTATTACACATATTACCGTCCCGACTTCGTCTGGGTGAAATAGGAATTTAATTTCTTTCCTTATCGTAGCGTAAATAGCAGTTCGATCTTGACCAACCACCCAATCAAAATACCTATATATATATTAAAAAAAAACAGTCGGTCCATCTGTTTGGGAGGAGTTCAGTTACAAACAACGCGTACATAATCTTTGAAGCAAACGAAGTTAGTATAGTTGTAGTATAGTTTATAATTTTATTGTTAGTTTTTTGTGCACACTTATAGGCAGCAGTAGGCGTTCATCACGTTACATTTGAAAATATAATAGATATGTACCTATATTTATGGGAAATAGCTTTTTTTTCCTTAAAGTGTTATTTTCCTTGTTATGTAATCGTTATGTATTTTTATATTAAACGTTTATATAAAGAAGTACGTCATACTATACAATATTAAATGTTTTCCAAAGAGAAACGCTTATATAAAAGTCATACTCATGATAAAAGTTGGAGTATATTTTAAGAAAGTAAAATTTGAAATTAAAGGTTCGTCAATGTTATCTTTTAACATGGAAAAACCAAACAAATGTATACACCATCAACTGTATAATAATTTAAAAAAAGAAATTCCCCTTCCGCAATACTCAGGTCACCATAGTATAGTATTCATTTCTTAATTAAATCGCGGTATTTGGCGCTGCAAAATATTACTATCAATAAACTTACGGTCGAAATGTTTGTACACAAACGTGTTTCTATGTATAATTTTCCCTTTGTTAAGTAGTGGTTTAGAGTTACGCTGCGTAATATCCGCAGTTACGAGTTAGTCATAAGTTTTAATTAGACGTTAAAATGAGTTAACACAGCTAATCGTCATCTAAAATATTTAATGAAACGATAAGAAAAAATATTTTTTTTAAATAAAGTCTTAAAAAAACTTCATAAGTATAACCGACTAAAAAATATTTAAACAAATTTGAAAGCGGGCAGCTTCCGTTAAATTAATTATTAAAAGTTGTTTTACTTTTATTTTAGACAATGACTCCATATATTTTTATATTAGCAGTAAAACTCTGCCTAACATAAGTTTAATGCTTATATAAGCGAGAAATGAATGCTGTTTAAAACAAAAATGTCACACATTTATGTACGCCCGTAAGTTCTACTACTTCGACGTAATTAAAAATAGTTTTCAATCGCATGCAAATAACACTTTAAAATAAAATAATAATCATGGTAAAATAAGTTGTAAAGTTGTCTACTTCGAGTGACTTTTCAATTAATTGTCATTTAAGCGAGCATCTTATAAAAAATAATAGTTGGGACGTCACCCTGTGCGCGCGCATTAAAAAATTTCACTATTAATAATTTCTCAAGTATTCATAACACGTTACAAGTTATAACTTCAAAAAAATGTCCGTACTCTACTTCTTCTAAAAATAGTTTTTAATTGCATATCAATAATTTATCATCAATTATAAAATATTATGATAAATGTAATTATCCCTAGAAAATACAAAACACCAAGACGAAACAAGTAGTATAACTTCTAAAAGCAATAGACTTTTTTAATGAAATCTCTTTAATGGTTGTGTTTCTAAAACATAACTATTTCGCTCTATGTAAATAACATTCTTATGTACATTTCCGATGAAATGAAACGCCAGGTTCATTTCATCACGAGCTTCGATCATAATCGGCTTAATACATGCAGTATATGCACTGTATGTGTACGCATAGATGCTAAACGCATTATTCTAAGCTCTGGGATTGATAAGGGCTTGATGAGATCAACCATAAGCCCTATGCACAATGTGAATGAGCTTTGCGTTTTGTGACACCCTCGATGTTCACCATATTGGATACGAATGTTGCATTCAGTGTTGTCATCTTAATATTAAAAGATAAGCGATTTAGAACAAATATAAATGTCTTTAAATGATATTTGTAAAGATAAAAATACGTTAAATATAAATAGGTACAACTTTTTTCGTAGTTTGTTATTTTTACGATAAATTTTTTTACTCATATCTTAAGTTAAAAATAAATAAAACGTACTGATATTTAGCATGTTTGATGTTTTCTGATTTACGCACATATACAATCAAGACAAAATTATTCTTTGTTGATGTACAATAATAATTACACATATAATTTTAAGGGAAAAGTTTTTACTCCTTTATATATATTTTTTTACATTCGACGTATTGTTTTTTTTCTGTCAATTATCAGCTTAATAAAATATTAAAATGACTGAATGACGGACAACGAGCTGCCTAAAGTGGTGGTTCTAACAGAATGAAATTTTAACCGGAAATCTCACTGGAATGTAGGTAAGCACTAAGAAAAGATTATTGCAAAAGTCTTCTCCTAAGAGGAATGGAATGGAATGTATGAATGAATTGGAAAGTAAAAGTAAGGAAATTTGGGGTCAAAATTTATTGAGGTATATTCGTAATTTTTGGAATTTGTAAATATCGAAATCGCTGTTTTTACAGCACATGAAAATTTATTACATAAGAGCGTGAAAATCCGGAACGGTTACGCAGATAGTGTGACGCTATCTATATAAAATGTGGGTATGGACTATTTGATGGATTCCTGAACAATATTTCATATGGGATATCCCATCGCGTACTCGACAATTGTATATATATACGAATGTTACATTATTAATGTACATTTCAATTTAATAAATACATACAAAATATAAATATTAAAAGTACGTTTATCATTGCTAAAACATTAAAAAATCTAATACAAGAAGGATTTATAGTAACGTGGTTATATTAAAAGAAATGCTTGTCACGTGATAATAGCCCCAACCAGCGTCCATTGAGAAGAATATTGCAATGCTTGTATTTTCATAGTTTCATAACATTATAATTTTGAGTCGTATCGAATATTGCGATAGAGCACTATTCTAAATTCCTCGGGAATTCCGCCCAAGACGCACTGCTAATAATTTATGTGTGTGTTCTTACGCTTTTGTCAAGCACGATGTGATCTGTGACAAGTCCATAAATGTTTTTGTGAAAATATTGAAAATTCTATTAAGCTGGAATGTACGTATGTAATAATACAATCGAACCCACTTGACTATAAATTAACATATTAAAAGTAACAAAGCTATCACTTGTTATATCGACTTAAATTTAACTTTTCTAGTATTATGTGCGTTTAAATACCTAAAGTTATTTTTCTTTAACTGCTTGTTTCTCGTATTTTCTCGCAAGCTGTCTATTCAGTCTATATGATGTAAATATTAAACTACGTGTAGTGTTTTCAGGCATCGAGATTGAATGTGGTCTTGTCATCAAAGTCGGTTTGTCATAGGTCATAACGTAACTATCACAGCCAGCTTTGATGAGCAAGAACGCGTTTTACAGCTCCTTCGTACTCCGAGCTTCGTGTTTTTGACTTTTTACAACGCCTCTATTATTTCCAAGTTAATAGTACTCTGGCCTAGCCTGTCAAAGCGGCAGTGAAATGTCTTACCGTCTCATATCACAGCCACTTTGATGTGGTCGGTTTATGGAGACCTTTAAACGTGACAAGAACCTAACGAGAGGAACGTTGTATGGGTCTCGTCTGTGGCCCATTCGTAAAAATGGTTGTGCAATGGTACATAATTCATATCACAGCCATTTTTGACGAGTTGGGCTGCGTGACAACTCATCTACTCACACCGTAAGCTGCGGCCGATAATCACGTACGAGTGTCGCTCTCAAAGTGGTTGTGATGTGTTTTCTATTCATATCACAGCCAGCTTTGATGAGCGACAATCGGCGTATACGATCGTCCACGTGGAAGTTCTGAACGATGGTATCCGAAGAGCCGAGGAGCAACTAGGGAGCCGACAAAGTGGTTGTGGAATGTTCTGTATCCGCATATCACAGCCAGCTTTGTTGACTTCGTTGTTGCGCTTTATCGTCATCACTCAATACTGCAACAAGGGTTAATTTATTTGAAATCATTTTCGAGTCTATGTGACGAACGGTGTGTAGAAATTACCTTACTTGAAATGTTTATTTTATTCTAGCTTTATATATAATTAATGTTTTAGAATTATGTAAATGCGCTAAGGATTATAGATTACTGGCTTGTACTTTATAAATTAATTAAATTTTAGTTATTTATGTGATTTTAATATATGTTTTAATTTTTCAGATCACTAATTATAGTATTGAACGGGAGTGACGGCCTGATTGAAAACAAGAAGAATTTTATTTGAAATAATAAATAATAAAAATAAAATTGTCTTTATTTACCAGATCCTCTTTGTTATATAGGTTACCGTTAGAAATGGTTAGGTAGATGAATTTTAATGTAATGTTTCTATGAACTCGAAATGACCATAATATAAAAGCACTTCACCTCTAGGCGTTAATAGAATTAATTTAGTTACAAAAATTAAATATAAATGTTGAAAAATTATGCATTACGTATGTTTGAATATCTTATAGCAGAGCATAGAAACTTTTTTCTTTTATAACTAGCTACTTTCCGCAGTTTTACTCACGTTAAAAGTTATCGCTGTTCCGTGTTCAATAAATAGGCTATCTTGTTGATATTAATATGTCTCTTGTTGTTTCTGTAGTTTACCTAATTATAGTAAACCTATAATTAACAACACGAATAAAGATTAATATAATTTTAAATTAAGAGCTCTATTTTTACATAATAAAATTAGAATTATGGATCTATTAACAATCGAAAGCTGCAATTTTTGATTATCTTACTACAAAAAAATATTTCACATTTATTTATACTAGTTCTCATCTTATTTAGATATAATCCGAATCAATATCATTTTAGAAGTGAAAAGTAGCTGTTTCCGAATGAGAAAGCGAACACTACGAAATGCCAATATATTTTTTTACATGTTCCATTTAGGCAATGATTTCATAATACTAATTTCCTTTTAGAGGTTTTTGTTACACGACAAAGAGGTGCGTACTATTTACAGATCAAGTCAATGTCAACTTATACTTACACTTTTGAATTTTAACTAAGAACAATATATATCACTACCCCCTTTGAATACACATGTGGCAAATATATATCCGACACATGCAGATTTCCTCACGTTATAAGACATCTGTATCCTTCAAACCGCATTGGAGCAGCTTGTTGGGATGAGCTCTATAACTTCTCAAAAGGCAGCTGTGAGACATATACAAGCAGTTACCTATACCTTTTTACCCCTTTGAAAGAATGGTTAGCTGCACTTAACGATTATACAAATAATAGATTCAGAATATTCTTACGAAATGTGGAGAATCACCATTCTCGACTAAGTAAGCATCAGTAAGATTGGATAACTAGCATAGAATATATGACAAATAATTTAAGTGCATAACATTATATTTTCTAACTTACAAATAACACCAAGGAACTATCACAAAAAATAATAAAATTGTTAATTCATAGAAAAAAGTGTAGAGGCTTGAGATAAGTAGAACGGATAGGAGTGTCATTTAGACGAGCAAAACCTAATATTATGAGCATAGCATAAGACTAAATAAGATCTATGATGTGGTATTGACGCAGTAACAATGAATTTATCCTTATATTCATCATGTATTGTTGCTAGCCCAGTGTTTAAGGACGAAGGAACCATTTATTAAGGTTACATTCAGGCTCGCCTACCTGCCTACATAAATTAAATAATGAAACAATGTAGCTTACAATTGCTCTTCACAGCCGGTAAGCATTTTGATTAGTTATTAGACAGTTCTTACATTTCTGGTTAAAAATAAGACTATTTAACGGAGTTTATAGGGTTCGCTTAGTACTATCCACCCATACGATATTTGTGTTATAAAAGAAAGCTAGTAGTTCAATAATAAATCTGAAGAGTAATTTTTTGGCTTTTCCATTAATATTCTCTCATAAAATATTACTACGTTCAAGAAACAAATGCAAACTTATTACTTCTGTTACCTGCTTCCATAGAGCCAGTACTACTTTTTTGTGGAGGCAATGTAGAAGTTTATAGGAGAACCCAAGGAATAGTACAATTACATCTGCTGTTAGATTTAAAAAAAATAGTAACAAACTCCTCGCAATTTTTTAACAATGTGTAAGTTCATAAATGATAGTGTAATTTGTAAATGAAAGTATTTCAACATGGCTATTTCTTTCTAATATTGAATAATTGCAAATATAGAAAAAACTCCGTTTAGTTACTTTCCCAATTTCTCACAGATCAGGGTCTTTTAGGTTTTGGCGGTAGGTTTTACTTTCAATACGTAAACCTATGATGTGTCAAATTAGGCTGTTTCTGCAGTTCTGTCTCAAGCCTAAATGTGCAATCACTTACGAATCTTGTACTCGTAATAAAGACGAGTGTAATTATAGTTCTATAGAAAAGTTGCTATCATCTTTAGAACCTTAATCAGATAGTCTATATTCACAGTAGTCACAGATAAACCTTCTAGTGGTTGTACTGAATTGTTCTGAAAGAAGAATTGATCCCATAGTTTCCTTAATTAGTTAAATTATATTATGATATCGTTTGCAAAAATTAATGTAATTTCAACGCCTAATTATTTCCCGTTTTTCGGTCTACCCAATTTCTTGGTCCCCCTGCTACTAAAGTCTGAACTGAAGTATTGAAAAACTATTTCAGTGTCCCTTCTTATTTTGCCATTACCCTAATGATAATTATATAATAATAACCCTAATCTTGGACAATGGCAAATTTCTAATTTAGACTATTAACGCTTACCTAAATACTATCACATATGGGAATCGCTGATCGGGAAGACGCCAGATCTTTTACCTGCCCAGAACGGAGAACCAGGTCCTCGAATGACCTTGACTAAAAAATATTACTTGGTCGATGAATATGTCCACAAACAAGAAATTTATCCACTTAATTCATAGAAAAGCGTAAACGTATATTTAGTAAAAACATACAAATTATTAGGATTACTAACTCATCTATTCCATTTCCAAAAATCTAGTTCGATAAAGTAAGACCTGTTATTTCCATATATTGGCAACATAATACTCCATTGTCTCTATAAAGAGAAGTTGTAATGACAATATTCTCCTAAATGTCGATTATTTCAGTTATTACCGTCTTATGACCTAGTGATGTAAGTACGTTTATGTACATTACGTTTTAAGAATGCACTTAGTAGGTAATAAGTATCTTTTCTAATTTATTTCACCTTAGTGACAACTGCATCAATACAAAATTGAATTTAGAATTACTATTGGTGAAAAACTCTTTAATAACATAACGAATAATAATATAAGTTTATATAATTATGTTGATTCTCAAAAAATAAAACGCTATCCTTTAAAAAATATCACCGTGTGGTTTCTTCAAAGATTAATATGAGGAACACAATTTAATTATGTGCTTATGAAGTTTCTTTAGTTGAATGAGCTGACCATAATTCCTGGACTTCGTGGAGACGTCAAGCTGTAGTGCGGAAGATACCTAGTTGATTTTCAAACTTGGTACGGGTTGAAGATTATATTACTAAATTAATTATTTCTATGGAGCAAATTTTTTCACCCTAATTCAAATAAATCTTACTTTAATTAAACTTTATTTTCAAGCTATCGGTTAGACCCATGTCACAGATCGTAACCTAAGTCATTAGACAATTAAATTTTCATCTCGATACGTCGAAGCATATTTTTCAAATAACATACTTTTGTAAAAAGAGTTATGAGCGAAATAATTTATAAATTTTGAACTCAACCCTCGATTTATGTAATACTAGGATAAAAGATAAAAAGATAGATAGGTATATATCACTAAAATAACGAAACCTGAACATAAATGATGTAAATATAACAATAGAATTACTAGTGACGAATAACTCCAGGTGTGCGCCATCCCTTTTCCCAGCACTTTAAAATGGCGGCTGACGCTAACGAATTAGGAAGCCATTTTGAATTCAAACGACATCCTTAACGGTTAACGCAAATACATTTTGACCGTACCATTGAGGGTTTTGTTTCATTGTTAGCAATATACCCAAATGATGATCAGTTGACCAAAAGAGAAAAAAATGGTATCGAATGGTTTGTCTTTGTCGTATTATAAAATATAGAAGATAGTAAAACACGATTTCTTTTTTAAATTCGTTTATTGTGTTTATATGTAACAATACATTCGTATGTTAGCACTCAATATTTCTAACAGTGATTTTTTGAGCTAAATTAAATAAACGTGTAATAAAATAATGCAAGCTATGTGAGTTCCTTTATCTTAATATCAAATAGCATACGATAGTTACTCGTCAAAAAATACAGTTTTTAGTTACACACGATGTAACGATTATCTTAAGTATTTCTAATATTATTACTCTTCCTTGTCTAAATCTTTAATCTTAATTTTAGATGATAACAATTTTATGTTAAATCGAAAAAACCGGTTGAACAAGTAATTTAATTTTATAATCATGTAGAGAAATAAGTACACTTTTTTAATTTTTTGATGTTAATATTTCCCTTTGGGTACAAAAAATACAACGGTTGTTACACGAGTTGTTTTTTCGTACAGCGACTTTACAAGTTGCCTGTAAAGTTGTAGATTATTCAGATAATACAGAAAAAAAACTTGACCAGCAAATAATTTTTAGTAGGTCTATTTTATTTATAAATTAGTTTAGTCTGTTTAACTTGATTTTATTAATCAAATTATTGAAATAAACGATATGGTCTTTATTTTTATCAAAATATAAATATGTATAACATAAAACCTCTCAACGCATTATTATAGGATTTTTGTTGATTTCTCAAACGCATTAAACCTAAATGTTTGATGAAACGATGACCATGTTGAAAGCAATGTCATTAAAAGTAGAGTATTATTGTTAAGCGTTTTAGCCAAAATATTTGGGAATTTATCAATTTATATTAGGATATCTCTTTACTTTACTTATAGAATACGAGATACCCAACCGAGATTAATATTATAATTTATTTAAGTTTAAATGGAGTTTTGATAAACATTATTGCTATATTTCAAATTGTGAACTTTTTTGTTTTATCGAACTAAGTCAGTCAGTTATGACTTTTTCATTTTTAATAATTAATTTATCTTAAATATATTAAAAAATGGAAGTTCGGATTTTAATTTACGATTTCGATGTATATTAATGACTTATCCGAGTAGACGTAGGTGCCTAATATTTTTTAATGAAAAATTTTATATTAATTTTATTAATAAACCTTAATAATGATCATGTTAATCACATAGCCTGTCTATTCTATAAACCTATATTCGACCGTTTTTTCATTACAGAGATAATGATTTCAAAAATATATCAATCGTACTTAATACTCAGTCGAAGAGTTTTTTTAAATTTATAACGAACATAATCACAGTACGGACACAAACATCATACGTTTTTATATTCCTTAACAAAAAGGTAATCATGAGATGTAATGCATCACCGGGTTTTTCCTGGAATCGTTGTTAATCTTTCAGACTACAAAAGCGACTTAAAAAGGTTGCATTAAATAATACTGTCCGAAAAAGAAAATATAAAAAAAATATTGTAAATATAATAAATACTAACTAAAAGAATTTTCGATCTTCCTAATTGGAGGATAATAAGATATCAGCTTTTACTTTCACTGATTGTCTATAGCTGTCGTTGGGTATATTCGTTCAGCACTTTCTGCGTAATTTTGTGATTTCCACTTCATTACATATTTCAATTAATGAATAATATAATTCAATAGTTTTATTAAGAATTTTATATAATCTGTGGATTATGTTTTGTATTGAGCGTAATGAAGAAATTGTTTGACGCAAGCGTTTTAAATGGAAGGGAACTATTAAATTTAGTAAATTGTACAGTCTTCTATATACGATATACATATGTAGATATTTTGTGACCAAGATTATTGTGATCTCACAATGAATTACTGCGCAATGTGTTAGTGTCGTTTCGTGACTATTCCTTGATTTTGATATCGCTCGAATTTTTCTCTACATCTTATTCAAAATCTAGTAGTTAAAATAGTACATTTTAATAATTAATTAGCTGCATAAATATTTGATATGATAAATACATTTACAATTTTTTAGAAGTAATTTTATTCTACTTAAATAACATTTTATTTAAGTAAAAATAATTTGAAAGACAGCTTGCATAGTTAAAAAATCTTAAACCGAAATGTTTTTTCTATACTGACAGTTTAAATTTATGTTTTTTATATTAAGTCAAGCTTCCATGACAATTTTAATTAAAAAAATGAGTATTTAATCTTAGTTGTCGTTTCGTAAATGCAAGTGACTTTTTGAAGAATTGCAAACAGTTGCAAGCATAGCATACCAGTTTCAACAGAAACAGATCAAAATGTTATCCGTAACATAGAAGGCGATTTTCTTTTGTTCTTAAGAGCGTTGTCTTTTAACGTCACATGTTAGTGGTTAGTTAATAATTTTAATCAAATTCCATTCAACCGATTGCTCTGCACCTTTACTCTTCAGGTGCTTGGTGACCATTGTCTTATTATTATTGCGAGTGTTTATGTGTTATTATTATTGCAATTCGTTCAAAGTATGGTAAAATAATGTCTTAAAGTTTTTAAAGGAAATTACTGCTAATGTTCAACTTTCTAAAGTCAATACAATTTTAGTTCCAGTTTCGATCGAATATTAGAGTTCGTATTTTTTACATAAACTTAACTTGTTTTTTTACCGATCAATACGTATCCATATTCTCTTTTTTTTAAAACGCTACTAAGATTACATAAACTTCATCTTCAACTTCTGACGTGCTACGTCCGCCACCGGTATAGCTTCCAATGTATTACAGAATTTGTTTGAAAGAAAAATCAACAGATATTATTTATAATATTATATACGAGTATTTTTCGAAGCGTTTTTAATACAATAACAGTAGTAGTTTATGGAAAACATATTGCACGTTTCGAGAGTTTAAACGTTCAATGGCTATCGTACAAACGGTTATCAAACAGAGCAAAAAGGTACTGATCCTTTTGTCTTCGACTATTTATATATTATAAGGCAATATCTTAATTCAATATCAGTATCGGACGACGATCGAACCGAACGGCTTACAATTGTTCAATTTCAAGTGAAATATTAATTTTACAATATGAAAATCATTTCAAAAGATGTGTAATTGCATTATTGATCTATTCATTCACGAAGACGCGCCCTTACACTTTCAATTAATAAAATAAACTTAACATTAATTTAAAAAAAAAAAATTTTTTTTTGTCTTTACTCTGATTCGTCTCATTATAAACACTCATATTAATGCACGTCGATTGTAAATTTACGTAGAGGAGCGCCTTCGTGAGTGAATAGAATTATATTTAAAGTTAATAGCGGATTTGAGTCCTGTTTCGTGCATCTTTTGATATGAAATTCAAGACTTAATACATGTAATATTAATTCTATGATCACGGTTATCACAATAACATTTTGATTAAGATAATTTGAAGTACAAGGTGTATGTTTATTGCTTTTCGTATGTTGTATAATTAAACCTATTTATTAATTACTTTAGTCTATTTAGTATTGTATGTTTGTCTGAAAATTGTGATAATTATATAAACATGTTCTTAATTAATGGATTCTTATTAATTATGTCCCAAATATAGACAAATGTGTAAACATGTTGGAAAACGATTCGATCCACATTGCTTTATAGTTATAACGTATACCTTCATCGATCATAAATTTATGATATTCGGCAAATAAATTTTTCCCCGCATAATTTTGTATCTGTGACATAGTAACATTTATTTTTACATAATGTTGATGACGTTTATTTTTGTACATAAATTCTGGACTAAAATAATCTAATTTACTATTTCCATTTAATCCCATACAATAGAAAGGGATAACCAGAGAGCGATATTTCTAGTCCAGCTTTAATTTTACGAGATTGTTTAATTAACAACATTCGAATATCATTAAAAATAATACATGCCAAAAAACTAAATGTAAATATTTTAACCGATGGTATTATTCATACTACTTGCGGCCTCGCTTATGAACTTTGTTTAGCGGGTGTTTTGATAAACATTGCTGACTTCTTTCTTCAAATATCAAAACACGTATGACGGAAAGAGATAAATAAATGTTTAACTAAACCAATGTTGATATGAAAGGCCGTGCAGGATCGGATCGTTTTCGTTTAACAACGTCGAATATTATAAGGCAAGTGTGATTTCACTACTTCAATTATTTAATAAGCTAAATGTATAATGTTGAATAAAGAAAGTATATAATTTAAAAAAAAAAAAACATTGCTTATAGTCCAATTTCTCATACTGCTTGGATTCTTGTAGTCGTATAACTGTGTGTATATTTTCCGCAAAAAATATTAAGGCAAATTGTGTCTTGTAAATGGCGACATTATTATAACCTACATTATTTTCATATGTATAAGGCAGACTATTGTATAACGGGTGTCCGAAAATATTTGGGGCAATGTATTTTAATATTTAATCTATACTTCATCACAGTACAGATTTAAAGCAAAATATCCGATGTAAATATATTCCGTATTTCTATACCTATAACATTGTAAATGTGCTTTAGTCATATTTTGTGCTCAAAAATATAATAAAAAAAAAAAAAAAAACAAATAAAAAACGTATTACAAACTATATTCTTATATAAATCAAAAAAAATAATGATTCGACGTTGAAATGCGTTTTTAAAGCTGTGCTATTTTGTGCTGAATAAAAACACACAATTTGACGTTTTGCACGTAACCTTAGCCCGACACGTGTTAAAGTTGTCAGCATCCCGACAATGTGTGATATTATTAAAATAACTCGAGGCTTATAATACGCTCCTCATAACATTCTAACCTTACCATTAGACATATAGGTTTTACAACAAAACCAAAGTTAAAACTGTCTTAATTTAAATAATCTACGGTTTATATTTTCGCAATAATCTCAGTTAACTAAATAATTTATAAATACTGTTTCAAGTAGAAAAATTTAACAAGCCCTATAGTACATTCGTATATTTCTTAATAGTTACGTCATCTCTAACATAATTGTTTTCACTAGAATCTAGCTCTTTATTTTAATCTGTGATAAATTATAGTACGTACACTATTTTAACAGACAAAAAAAAAGATAAAACATTTTTTTTTATTAATATCCCTTTATCTTGCACAACTATAATGTAAAGGGACATATACTAAAACTATAGCAAAAAGTGATTGAGAAAAAATCCTATCAAAACTTTTATTCGAGTGATTAGGCGATCAAGGTCATACCGTACTTCATGTCACTATTGTGTCTTGATTTAATTTAACGTTTAGTACGTTTATCTGTTGATATTAGAGTTAAAATGCGACAAAAAGCTCTGAAATATGTGTAAATACAAATAAATGCATATTTAACGTTTAAATCGATACACGCCGAAGGATTCAGTCAAAATTTGCCTATTGATATATAAATAAATATCTGCGAGCATAGACAAAATGCATAATTGACGAATCGTTTCCTAATTTCTTTATCGATCTCTAGACAGCACTGACAGTCAATGTAATAGAGAGATATCCTTATCGTCAATGTTGTCTATTGTCAAGCGATTTGTATGGAATATGTAAAGCAATTTGATCGCTAAAAATAAGCAATTGTCTACGGTATTTTTCATTCGTCAATATGAATCTAATGTTGTCCGCTGTTTTATGTGTGGTGAGCGATGAAATGTTACGTAAACCGACTATAGAGGCGATTTAATAAAGGGCCACCTTGTCATGTGATCTCGCGTTTCACGTTCAAAATATCAGCCCGACACATTGGACAATCCTTCAGTTGGGATGTGCACACGGAGCAGAAGCCACTGTAATTAGATACAAAGTCACATCGTTATGCTGTTAGTTGTATATATACCTTATCAAATATTTATATTATACTATAACGGCAATCCAATGTTGCCATGTCAATAAAACAAACCGGCAGAGTAAGACGCTGCATCGCGCTCTTTCGCACTTATAGATCTTATAGGATGCACTAGTGTCGCTAAGGTCTCATATTGATCAAAACTCACCGATGTCCGCAAGGCTCAAGAATGCAACACGCGGTATCGTCGAAGCAAAGCGTACACGAATCTTCCTTTACACTTGAACATCGCAATTGTTCTAGATATATTCGTCGAGGTATAACCTGCAAAAAATATCTGTAAATACAAATGGACCAGGAGAAGCTCAACTGTAACAATCTATTTAATCATTATAATATAAATAAGTTTTCAACTGGAATTCTGATCGCCGATTTATAACTGTTAATACAATTTAGAATTAGTTAAAGTCAAGTAACCGTAACAGCTAGAACTCCTCTCATCATAATGTTTGGGTAGTATTACACCACGCTGCTTTAAAGTAGGTAGCACACGTGCTAAAATTATATCCGACACATGCGGTTTTACTCACGATATTTTCTTCCCCAAACGTGATGTGAATTAAACACAATTTAAGCAAATGTAAAATGAGTGCCTTGGTAAATTTGCATAAGAGTTTCTTAAATTAGCGATGACGTTGCATGTGCTTTTTTCCGGTTCCTGTTGGTGGGTTAAATTACATCAATATCCACCAAGCCGATGTGGAGCAGCGTGATGTTGTGATGACTCACAACAACAGCAGTTTCAGTGTATATATATCGTATATATTATGAATTATTACCTTTTTCTGTTCATCGGTCAGTTCACCGTAATCATTGAATGCGGAAAATTCTCTATCGACGGGTGGATATTTGAACGGTTCGTAGCCAAAGTTAAAACGACACTGCTGGTACGCCATGAAACTAGCTGCAGCGAAGAAACCGTACCTTAAAAATGAAAAGTCAGAAGAGTTGTGTATGTGTGTAAACCAAGCGACGTTTTGATGACAACACACTATACGAATGAAACTATCGCTTCCAGGTCTTTGATTGATCAATGTATTCATTTCAGATATATTATATATTATTTTCTGCATATATAAGTATACCGCAGTTTAAATTTCGCCGTTTTTCTCATGAGGTCCGATTTATGCCGATGGTACATTTGTGAATATTATAGCGGAATATTTTGACGTGTCGAGCAGTAACGTATTATACATTGAATAAACGTCGTGATAGATTTATAGCTGCGTTCACTTGTTTTGATGTACCTACGCATTGTGAGGAAGTGCATACATTTTATTTAGGTACTAGCGGTTTTTTTTTTATAATAATAGATTTTAGAATAGTGGCAATGCCAGATTATAAGGAATTACTAATATACATATTTAAATCTCCATTTAAGCTTAAGGCTTGTGTTAGGAGTGGGGACGACATTAGCCCTAGGCCCTTAAATCATTGCGCTATTGACGCTTTTTAATATAATATATTTCTAATTTTATTAAGTTTTTTATAATGTATAACATTGTCTATATCTAAATCTTAATGTCTTTAGTAGTTAAGCATGAGAAGAAATTGTAAACGAATTACAAAATAATATATAGTTTTTCAGCATTGATCTTTCGTTACGTATCGTCCGTCTCTGGAGGGACGTACGTGCGACTTCTTACGCTCTTAACTTAACTTAATAGAAAGTTATATTATTTAATGAGTGCTATAAATAAATAATCTTACTTATATTATATACGTACCAAAATTAACAGAATTGATTAAATTATCGCAGCCTATTAAATTTTATAGGGAACCGAAGTGTTAATTTTATTTGCAGATTCTTCGAACTTTTAAAAGTAATAACTTTATTCGAAAAATCGATATTTGACGCAAATATTTGGAGCGAATATCAACATTTTTTAACGACGCTCTTGACATACAAGCGCGAAATTTTTGAAGACCTAACTTCAGTTCGACCAAGGAAGTTTGAGCGTATTAACAAATGAATATTTAAAATATACTAAAATATGATCACTAACTTGGTCGTTTCGAAGATTTCATTGCATATCGAGAGTCGTTGTCCGTTGAGTGAGAAGATGACTTCCTTTTTTGTAATGTCGATCAGGCAGCCGAGTACGTCGCCAGGACGCCAAGCTGGTACGTGAGTAACACGGGTCGGCTTGGCGTTGTACCACACTAGCTTACGACAGCCGTCGTAGGACAAGGAGAACATATCGTCACCAATGCCGTAACCCTCCTAAAAAGTCATACTTTAGTAACGAAACCATTTTTCATAATAAAGTCGCCCTGACCGATTTCGGCCCATGGCCAAGTAACTAGGATGTATTATTAACTTGTAAACCGGTGTTTGAATCTTCGACCCGGATATCTGCGGCCGTAAGCCAGTACACCAATGAGGCAATTCTCGTTTCAATAAATAAGTATATAAGAAGTACAACCACTACTTTTTTCAATGCAAACTTCATCCTAAATTCCATCTTGAAACAAATCATTAAAATTAACTTAACTTACTTCATTTAGAAAATGGCTGTTTTTCGTTGCCCACCCGATTTGCATGACACCAGATGTTATTATAATAGACTCGTAGTACCAACACCCGCTATCCACTTGGAACGTACAGCGGACGCTTTCAAATGAATAGGAGTCACATCTCGCTTCAAGGCCGTTGCTTGATATCTGCAAGTATTCACTGACGTCGTGACAGTTAAGTAAAGCGTTTATGCCGGACATGTCCACGGTTTCGTAAGACAACTTCCTTCCCTCAACGATAACTGAAATACAGAAATAAATTTACATAAGCACAAATATGAGGTAAAAAATATATCCTCTAAACATAACTGTGAATATAATACTATAAAGCACGTGTGTGTACGCAAAAACAAGTGCAACCTCTGTCCCCGTGTTATAGTCCAAGGGATCGGTAATTATAAATAATCGGAGAGATAATTCTTATAAAAACTTTTTTTATTTCGTTTCGATGTCCTCACATGCTTTACGAAGCAATCAAATTAAACATTCCTAACTCCCTAACCTCGAACTGCTGCTGCTAGATATTTTTTGAAAGAAATGTCCAGTTCAGTTTAAATCTCGGTCCATGTACTTCAAAAACCTTCTACTAATCGATCTAACGATTTTGTTTAAACTTTCGTGTTATTACTTATCTTCGACGACTACCAGCGTATACGTCTACATTATTAATTATTATGAGCGACCGAACTCCCAAGAAGCAGTCGATATTTATAAATTCATCATTCATACAGTCACTTATCGTTTATATAAAAGAGTTACATACAAGAAAATATACATACTTTGGAACAAATTCAGATCCAATAGTAAGTTAAAAGATGACCAAGGCTTCGTATCGTAAACGTGTAGCGTGACACTAATCTACTCTACTCGATTATTAATAAGTGTCAGACGATCAATCGAATCGAACCGATTACGGACAAATGTATAAATAAATAACTCACACAGATTGTCAAGGAGCCAGTTAGCGCAGAAACCGACCTGTCGCCACAGGTAATTATCACTATCGGCATATTTTTCCAGTTCCAATAAAGGGTGCTCGTTTAATTGCTCGAATCGATTCTTTATTGTCAACTTATTCTCCGTCGTGTGCGCATATTTTTCAAGCGCTATGAGCGCAAACAATACTATGTACGGAGCACTATTTGGCGTCTGAAATATAATGAAAACACTATTTTTTATGATGTATAGCCGCGGACGGCGTTATGAAATACCTGATGGTGATGTAAGAAATATTAACCATTCCTTACATCGCCATTGTGCAATCAACCTTGGGAACTAAGATGTTATGGCCCTTGAGCCTATAGTTAGTTACACTGGTTCACTCGCCATACAAACAGAAACAACAACAACAACAATAATACTAAGTATTGCTGTTTGGCGGTAGAATATATGATGAATGGGTGGTACCTAGTGGGTGGGTATGTGGGACTCGCCGGTATCCTGGACGCCGAGTGTGCCCAGATACACCCACTAAAAACCAGCGGTACCCCCTCCGTCATTCGGCGGGCGCCATGGGATCGCTTACGCCCATACCCAAGACAACATATAATAGAAAACTAATTATTTTTTTCTAAATCGACTCGACCGGGAATCGAACCCGGGACCTCGGAGTGGCGTACCCATGAAAACCGGTGTACACACTACTCGACCACGGAGGTCGTCATATTCAAGAATTGTGTGTAGTGAATAATATATCAGTTCTTTGATTAGAATAGACCATTAATCGTTACTAGATTTATTAAAATCGATTTATAACAGTATCGGTAAAGTTATACAGTATCTTACCAAAAACATAAAACTTAATTTATTTTGATGTCGGTTAAAAATCGAAGACGGTTAATAGGAATGAGTTACTTACCAAAAAAGCGAGTAAATATTCGAGTGTATCGTTTGTAAGAATAGCCATGCTGTTTGGTCCCACTAACTTCTCAGCGATACATCCCAACACCACGCATATGTTGCGCTCAACGCGTGTGTTCACGTCGCCAATGGTTGCGCGTTCCGCGGACAATGCGTACATACGTGTCACCTGCGTTGCAAATCGTGAATACAAAATCAAAACATCCTTTATTCAAGTATATTTTTACAAAATATTTAAACTAAAGCTACCACCGGTTCGGAATGTAGATTCTACCGAGAAGAACCGGCAAGAAAATCAGTAGTTACTCTTTTTCAACGTCTAAAAATACAGTCATGTTAGTTAAATACAATTATATATGTATGTTATGTCTCCAGTCTGGAAGTCAACGAGCATTAATTCCACGCTTTTTTATCATGTATATAATCCTGTATCGAATAATATGCCTTCTTTATCGATTTTACAAATGACTTGACTCTATGAAACGGCAAAGTTAAAAATGTATGCGGAATTTTATTATAGAAACGGATACCTTGCCCCAAGAATGATTTATTGAGTGTGCGAAGTCAATAATTAATCAACAATTATGGTCGTGTAATAAATGTTATTTCAAATATATTTCATATTTAAGTTTTTTAAACAATTGAATAATAAGTATAAATGTTAACAAATCAATAGTGATAAATTGTAGACTTGTCATAAATAATTATAATATAATCTCATTACAGTTATGCGTTCCGGCTTTGCACGAGGATTTGAAGTGATAAAATTCATTATTTTCAAGTAAATAATGAGCTAAAGTATCTCTGCCCTATTTACATGGGTTTGTTTAAATTATTTTGTTATTACTTTTTAACTTCGAGTGATAACAACGAGTATAATCAAAAGTTATTTTGAAGACACGAGTCAAGGGATGCTTAAGGCGTACTTATTCTGTGACTTATCAAAGACCTCAGATTGCGTTTAATATGAAACCCTGGTCAGGACACTTTATTTCCTACATTTGCAATCGACTTTAGAGTTAATGTAAACGGATAAAGAAGTCTCTCGAAGGGATCTTTTCTGGATACATTCCCACAATTATTTTTATTATTAAGATTGTTATAGTTGCTTCTCATTTATTTGATGTTTACAATAGAAACGGTACAAAAAAGCATTAGTTTAGTGCTAATAAATAGTAATAAAACAGATAAAAGACTAAAATGTATTAAATTCACTGTGCCAAACATTAAACATGCAAAAACCAAATAAAGATATTTAAGGTGTAGTAACAATGATGAACCTTATACATACTACATTATTTCTTAGGTTTAATACATTACATATATGTTAAGCTGCCATGACATGGATGACACATATTAATGGATTGGCGACTAGAAAAAGCTCGCTTTGATTCTAAATTTCTATGAATATTTTTAATATTGATATAATTTGATTTTTGAGCTATTTAATATATCTGGTGGATCAGATTTGTAATGTTTTTTGTTTTAATTTTTCTTATCACAACCAATAAAACTCACTCTTATAACTGATTCTTTGGACGGCAATGGACAATCGTCTAGTAATATAGAAATAGCTGTCGGGCCGAAGGGATCTTCTAAGGGGATAACATTCACCATTGATGTTACCATTTGTATCCATCCCTCTTCTTTATCAGCTATGACATGGAGCTTCACGAGAGGAACTGGCGATTCCTCGTCACTGAAATATGCACAGAAACTCACAATTCACCAACAAAATCAAAACATATATTAATGCATATACAGGCTCGTCTTAAACACAAGCAAGGAATCTTCTGGCGATCCCCTCTACGCCTAAACAAGAAGACTCTAAAACACTTTAAGAGACCTTTTTTGCACTTGCCCTTGCCTGGGTCAAGACGGTTCTGTGTATGTATTTCAGTAAAACAATTTCGCAATTTTAACGCAATGCTTTAGCCAAAATTATAACTATATACCAATAACATTCAGTTTATCATAATAACTATTATTGCGGACATAAAACTCAAATATCGCAGAGCAAAAGGAGAAAAAACGGGAGTAAGGAAATGAATGAAAGAGATGAATCTTTATAAATTAATATAAATTTACATTTGCTAGTAAATAATTAAATTATTTAGCTACAAACCTACAAAAAGAGAAATATCGCTTTGCAAAAGAAATCAAAAATTTCAAATGAAGAACAACAAGATACATTATATATAATTATACAAAATATTCATAAAGAGCGACATTATGTACCACAACATGACATTTTAAAGGTCATAATAATGGCTAGTGGAAAGCAAAATTACAGTATAAATGTATAAGCATGATCGATTTCCTACGATTGAAATAGTAAAGGCGACATCAGTCTTCGCTTCAGAATTTAATCATGTGATGCAATCAGTAGTTAGAAGCTTATTATATAAACTATATGAAATGCACTTTAAATTTTCCAATAGGTCTCAATTAATCTTCAGACATGGCGGCAACGATACCTATTTATTACCTTTGATACAATCGTGACACGCTTCAGTTAAATATTCGCCATTTATAAATATTAAAACTATATTAGTAAGAAATATAGAGTAAATATATAAAATTAGTTTTCGCCGCTTCGCTCGCGTTTTGGTCATGAGGTGTTAGGCATAAAAAAACCCTACGTCGTTCCTGTGGGGTCAAGTGTGCTTCATTGAAAATTTCATCAAATTCAGTTCAATGGTTTGACCGTGAAAGAGTAACAGACAGCCAGACAGAGTTACTTTCGCATTTATGATATTAGTATAGACTAATACTAATTAAAAATGTATATGATTTATAATAATTAAAAAATTGAACACTTTTTAATTTTATATATAATTAAAATTAAAAGCAAGCAGAGAAATAAAATCTCATCGATATAAATAAGCAAAAATTTCATTCAAAACATTTTGCATAACTTTTCAAAATAAATGACTCATTTAGTTAATATGACTGTTGTAGAAGCTGAAACGGCCATTATGTGAATTTTTATCAGTCTATTTGTCTGGTTTGATTTACAAAATGAGTGAAAGTTACAGACATAATTTTTTTGTCTCTATTATAAAGCAATTAATAATTATTTCATCAAAATTGTTTGGTCTATCAAAAGTTGTAAGAAGTGTTCATACATAGTTATTAGCTATATATTATTATAAATTCAACACGATTAAGACTATTTATCAGGACATTGCTATTCTAGATATAGCATAGCATAAAAATGATGTTAATAAATTTTTGTTTTTAATGAGATTCAGTACTATATAGTCAGTATCTGATGCAGTTGAGGATACAATGTGTTTGTTTAGGGATGCCTGATACTCAAATTATAATGCTTATGTTTAATTAAAAATATCTTTATCTTTAAGCAACTTACGTATCAACTCGGGATGCTGCCACTGTAAGCATTTCTAGCACCAATTGATCAACTATTTTAGGGTCAACAACTTTGGGTATCCGCAAACGATTGTCAATCATCGCGGATACCACCGGTGTTGTAGTGGGTGCATATATTGTCTCATCGGGCTCCTTTTCTTTGCAGCAACAATCACCCATTACCTGAACAGATATGACATAATTATTTGAAGTTTCATTTCAAACTAGCTATATGTCATTTCGCATGCATATAAAAAGGGTTAACCTAAAGTTTTATTATTGGAGAACAGACATAAAAAAAAAATCTTATCATTTTTTGACAGTATAGAGATCAACTCAGATCAGTTTTACCCCATTGAATAAATGATTTAAGCTAACAAACATTAGACTTCATTTTCACGATTAGCCATGCATTGGTGATGTAAGGAATGGTTAGTATTTGCACACTTAACACTTACACCTAATACTGAATTAAATAAAAGAGAAGTCCCAGACTTGTAATTTTTCTTGTTCAAAGACAAAAATATTGTTAAATTTTAATTTTTATCATTGTGTATAAATCTGAATGAAGTAATGCAAATAGTTTTTGCAGTACACTTAGAAGACTATTGTAATAAACCTTTAAATAGAGTCTAAGGAAAAAGTGAAATAAGATCATCTCAGCCATAATATTAAATCTGGATTTATAAATATCATATATAAAAACAATGGATCATAGCATGGTCTAAATATTTATTTAGCAAAGAGATATGAAACTAATCTTGCCTTTTTTGTTTTACTAAAAGTCTTCAAACTCTCAAGAATTTAGTACTTCAAATGATTCATAAATTAAAATTCCACTATCAATAGAAATAATATCATATAATGTAGGTACATTATAATTATCTTGATATATTTTGTTTAATTTGTTATTGACTTTCCTGTTTTATTATATATATAATAATTAAATATAATTTAATGCAATTAATAAATAGAGAGAAAACAATAATATGATTCATTTTAGTTTATATGCACATAAAAGTTTTAAGTAAAATTGTTATTGATATATTCAAAACTAGTAAATATATTCTATTACTCGACTGTTCCAAGTAAAAACAAATATTCACAAATGTAATTGTTTATAGCACAACTTTTTGATGGCAG
This sequence comes from Vanessa atalanta, assembly GCF_905147765.1. NCBI lineage: Eukaryota > Metazoa > Arthropoda > Insecta > Lepidoptera > Nymphalidae > Vanessa > Vanessa atalanta. The sequence goes on along the minus strand of NC_061902.1, from coordinate 11,135,142 downwards.
TACTAACTAGTATCGTAGACTTTTAATGATGCTTAATAACATACACCGACGATATATTTCACCATATTGCAACGTATCTACTTACCGTTAGTGATTGTTCATTTTTAAATAATTAATCAATTAAAACGTTATAATATAATTTGACGAATAATATTATGTACTTAACAAATTGTAAACATACTTTATTGTACACAGGTCACTCGCATGTGAATATAGTAAATCTTGAGCAGAGACAATCTTAATGACAACTAAAATGTCTGAAACTTAAAAAGTCAAAAATGTATTTATGTTCAAAAGATAATAGGTTAACACAACGAAAAAGAATTGCCCGATTTATGTGTTACTACTTAATAGTCTGTTCATATCCTGCAACAACGCCATACTGAAAAATAATTCGAGTTTCAAGATAGGTTCGCTAAAGTGATTTAGAATTCTGTTTTGTATGTAATTATTGTATAGGTAGCCGTCATGTACTTCAATAAGATTTAACTGTCAAACTGCAAACACGTCAAACTCAACGTCAGTAAAGAGCTAATGCTGCTTTAGTGATGCTACACGTGAGTCAAGTTTAAGTATCGACACGATATACTTATTTTTACGTATTAATTATTATAGATTAAATCAGTCAATTGGTTTGACATCCCTGACGCATTTATTTAAAACATACAAGATAAAAATACGGATGGAAATGTACTTTTTTTTTTAACATAATGGAATAACTAGTCGTTTAATTTAACATTGTGTACATCAAAAGAAAACAATATAATTAAATAAGGTCAACAGTTACTAATCAATCATGTAGTTAACACAATATAGAATATTATGCAATAATATATCGAAAATAATTAGTGTTTAATATGGTGTTGTATTTATTTTTGATTATACCCCTATAAAGTTTTAAATACAAATCAACTTTGTCTTTAGTTTTATCTTTGTCATTATGAGACATTGATTCAGGACTGTATTATTGTCAAATATTTTTTAATAAGTAAAACATTATATATAGTTTTTGAAAGAGTGTAAGAGTTTTATATTTAATAAAGAAATAAGCTTCAAGTCAGATATTAAGAAACAAAACAAAAATCTAATTGAATCGATCATTATTCATTATCAATTTCTTCTACAGACGAATTTAGTTTGACAAATGTCGTGATTCGTCCCTAAAATGAATTGCTGTTTGATAATTTAAAGCACAAGCTATTTTTAATATGTTTTATTAAAACAACTAAAAGCTTAGGTGGTTCGCAGAATAAATACATAATAGCATTTAAAGGCAGTTACATAATGCATTTGTGACAAAAGAAAACTTTATGATTAAAATGACTTTAAGGTATATCACCTTAAAGTCATTAATGACCACGCATAGAAAGATATTGGAAAATACTATGCAATTAAAATATTTTTAGTAACATAGTTTTCTTTTTATTAAAGTTTATACATATAGTTCGAGATCGACGTTACGCTTTCCAGAAATGCATAGGACATTTATAGATATTATATATTAACGTCGCATAAATGAAAGTAATTTTCTAAGTGTAAGGTTTCCTTGTTTCTAAGTGTAATTTTTCGTACCTATTTAAAAAAAATACTTCATAGAAGCTGAATCTCACAAATTTTATTTTTATTTTGTCCCATTATTGTAATAGTCTTCATTTTTGTGACAAAGTAACTTAACAAGAAAGCGAACAGATTGAAGTTTGCATGTCACTAGCAAAATATTAATCGACTACTATATAATTCATGTTTTTATATTTGCCGCCAAGGCCTTAGGGATGGGCACATTATAATAATGCTGATTAATACTTTACGATAAAATGAGTGCTGCCTTAGTTTATCTTTTGTTTTAAATATGAGGAGGGTAATTTATTAATATTGTAGATATAATGGTACGAAAAATAAAGTGGCGTGAGATTAAGGATTTGTCTAAGAATCATAGACATATAATAAAATTGGAGTGTCTGTTTGTAATATTAAAATAACCGCTTTTTACTAAATGCATATATATGTATACACGGTACATATGCCAAAATACCATTTTTGTCAATTCTTGTCTTTCTGTTTCTTTGTTCAAGCTAATCTCTGGAACGGTCGGACCTATTTTGACGGGACTTTCCCTGGCAGATAGCTGATGTGATAAGAAGTATTTTAGGCTACAACATTCAGTTTTTTTTGTTAAATTCAAACGCGCACGAAGTCGCGGGCACAGCTAGTTCCAAATGAAAATAGTTCTTATTCTTTCTATTGATGATGTCCTTATAGTAAATTTTTTGGATGTAACTGTATTCTCGCCCTATGACTCAGTTTACGGGCTGTGATAAGTTCAAACCACGTAGAAAGTCTGAGCAAGGTCCCGGTTGTTTGTCAATGTTCCACTACACCAAATCCATTATCTACCTTGCTACGTCAGTGCGTTTTGGAATACAGCTTAAAATCAAAATGCCACCTGTAATTACTGCAAGTATTTCTAATAAGTTTTCTTATTTGAGTGATATCAATCTCGAAACATCGAACATCGGGACTGTAACATACTAAAACCGGGTTTGTAGACCGTGCACGGCCAAAAAGAAGAGGGAGAATACACAGAAGCAGCGCTGTTGATCAAGGTTCAACATTCCATCTGTATTACAATACTCTATTGTTTGCGATGGGGTTGTGTTGCGGTGGGTCGATTCTTTGCGATTATTTTATTAGGGAAATGCTCAGTGCTCAGAAAAAGGTTAAAGCTTACTGCTAGCCAGACAGTAGATCTGGTTACAGAGAAACATTTTAGAAGTGAGGCTGAAAAGTTTAGTTCTTCTAAATATTTATTCAGAGATAACTTCAAAGATTTCAATAACTTGTTTGTAATTTTAATACAAATTATTTTTCTTATGATTTGACTCCATTGTAGTTCCAAAGCGGATGAAACAGTTTTTTTATTATTGTTATAATCAAATAACAACAAACGGCCAGGTAGCTCGCCCATGGACATCTGCAACACCAAACTTTTGCAGGTGAGTTGCCAGCCTTTAAGGTATATGTCGTCACAGCGCGATTATTAAGACATTTTCTGCCTCGCATAACCACAATCGCGCTGTAGGGGATTTTCGGACATCTAGATAGTCTGGATGAAACCTTAAATTGTGACGCGATGTCTGAGGGTGAAATTCAGCGGTCGGAATTAATGCAACTCCTCGGAACATTCCCCGTGAAAAATGCGGTTGAAGACGCAGAGTGATCCAAAGGATCCAAAGTAGGTCGAAAAGGGTTTGATCGTCGTTAATTCGAGTCGCACTGAGTTGAATACGCATATATAATAGCTTTTTCTATTTGGGAATAAGAGCTAATTTCGCCTGATGATAAAGACGGAAAGTCTTTAACATCAGGCTAGTGGAACTCTTTTATAACTACTCGCAATTCTTTCGTTCTTTGGAATTGGGCTTATTTGTTTTGTTGTGGTGATTTACATATTTATTACATTTAGTAAGAAGTTTTATGATGGAACTACAAAATGGATATCGGAATTATTTAATAGCTATTAGTAATTTGGTTTGTTTTGACGCGCCCAAATCGGCGTACATTAATATGATTGACGCTCAAAGCTAGTTAGGGCGAGGTGACTAAAGTATTTAGTCCGACAAAAAAGGCATGCACCTTGAGTGAACAAATCTAAATAGATAAATGTTTATTTCGATGCACTAATAATGACTTATTATGATAGGCAAATTACCCCTGGATTTTTTAATGTCAGGTGTAATCAAAAGATGTTTTTTTCGTTTGTTCTAATAAAAATTGATCTTAGAGGAAAATGTTCTAGGCTTTGAAAATATTGACTCAAATGGTTAGGTTAGTTTACGTTGTATAATTTACATTAATTTAAGTATAATCTTCGATATTATGATAGAAAAATGTCTTAATATCGAATGGGCTCGTAAACATGTGCAAAATAAGTCAAAAATATGCACATGAATTAGACTAATGACGCTGGATATTTGAATATATTTTGGTCTATAACAATATTATGAATGGTTTTCATTTGTTTTTATTTAAAATATTGATAACTTATTTATACTATTATTTTATGTTTAATTATAAGAAACGCCATCTTGTGGTCGCTGCAAAATAGATGTTGTAGCCGCTCAAATGCTCACTGTTGTAAGTTGCCTTGAAGTAGTTGTAGATGGCATAAGCTACATCGTTGCTACATAAAATTGTTTAAAGACTGCTTAACAAAATGGATTTAAGATTTTTTTTTTGTTAATATATAATAATATATATTAGGTAAGTAGGTAATTACAGATAAGTATAATTATTAATCGTTGAACTAAATCGCACTAATACTAATGAAATGAGAACAATAAATATACAGCGCCGTTTTGTGCATTCCTTAAGTTCAAGAAAACACAAAATTAAAGAAATAATTCTAGAAATTAAACTGATTGAAATTGATGTCATTCAGATTCAAAAAAATATATATTGAAGAAAGAAGCTCTGCAGTGTCTATATAGAAAAGTTGGTACCTACAACTATTTTTATTTTTGGTATTGACTCGTTCTTCTAATGCAGACTTAATGAACTAAGATTCCAAAAGCGTTACACTTCCTTCCTTATTTATTTTAAAAAGAGGCTTAAGGTATAAGCTAGTAATTAAGGTCAGATTAATTGTATAAAAGATTAACCGTTAGTATCTGATAGCAAAAGTGGAGGAGTACTAGGGGAAGTGAATTTTAAGGGATATAAAGGGAAATTACCTTGTAAGAAAACACCAAAATCACACCGAATAGTTAATGCAGCTATTCTTGAGAAATTCATTAAAATAAATACCTAAACTAAACTTAAAATATGAAATGTATTAACAATTTCAAATCGCAACTGCCTCTGGCGCTGCGGAAAGTGTAGGCCCTCCGCCATTGACAGAACAGGCGGGGTATGCACTCCCCACGCGCTTACGCTTACGGTTTTATAGAATACTCTCTAGGGGTAAGACCGACTAGACCACGTATCGCTTGAGTTGACTGTATCGCTTCTGTGTCTGTTTTCCTAACTTGCATACGAAGAGTCATATTATTCGAGTATAACTTTATCACCTGCAAAAATTTGTTCAAATATTCACGATGATGATTCCAAAATACTTTAAGAAAATCGATTATTAAAAATTCAATATTTTACAATTTTTTCTCAAATATCGATTAGAAAATAGATCAAACAAAGAGTTACAACTCGCCGTAGATTAAATCTTTTATATAGATAATTCTCAATAATATTTTTTTATTTTATCACAGATCTTTACGATTGATTATTGTAGCATTGTTTCTTAGTGTGCTAAGAAAAGTAAGCTACAATGATCAAACGTAAAGATCTGTGATAATTCATAAATTATTCATTAATTATTATATTAATTTAAATCTTACCAATCCTTATTTTTATTTTTGATTTAGATAGGCGGTCGAGCTTAAACTTAGGACACCTGATGGTCACATACACATTTGCGCCGTAAGTATAATCATTTATTATATTGCCCACGCGCTACCAACCTCGTTAACCAATATGTAATATCCTTAGTGTCTGTAGATACACTGGCTTACCGACCATTCCAACCGGAATAGAACAGTATTAGTTATTGCGGTTTAGCGGTGGTACCTACACAGACGGACCCGTGCAAAGCCCAAATGAATAATGATTGCTCAATCTAGTAAATTATATGCATATATATCTAGTATTTTATGCATGTATAAATGACTAGATTGACGCTTAAGATACATAACTTTAAAAGACGGGCAAACAACGAACAAACAGCGAGTGAACAAATAACTCTGAGTTTGATTTATACCAATATCTTATAAACCTTGATAACGCAGTTGGACTTAAGATCCATGTTGACATCTTTGGATCTTTAAGGGTTCCGATTATAAATAAAGGTCAATAAAGATGAATCAGTAGTTTGCTTTTGGATAGTGTCAAATCGTTGAAGTGATCAAAGGTAAAAAAGGTATATCAGGCAGTACCTAAGCAGTTACCGAAAAACTGTAACGTTTGAGAAAAGTCCGAGGGTTCCTGTAACATTTTCGATTTTAATTTCCGTTGATCTCGAAATTATTATGCTATTGTAAATAATTGAGTAACTAGTCATAATATAAATATAACAATACCAACTCTTAGTAGATATTACATTATTTGCATATACTAAATTAAAATTAGTAATTGAAATAATCATGCTCGGGGCTTGTTGATCAAGCTAAGCTATTAAATCATTGATATCGTCATGTATACTAGTTTAACGCCGTGTGCCATAAAACTTACAAAGCTAGCTCTATTGACTAGATAGATAAGTCACTGGTTGCATGCGAAACCCAAGGTAGGCTTTATGCTAGGGTTCTCTTAATGATACAATAAAAAGGGCTCTTGCCACCATTGACGTTCCTACTCTTATTGAGCCCTCTGGAATTAGTCCTGATTATCGTAAGAGAAAGAAAATGCAGAATGCGGTCGTAAATATACATACGTCTCTTATAAATGTTTGTACACACTTGGAGTAAAATCATTTTTAAAAAATACTAATGTGATTACTTGGACCGTCCGTAGCGCGTTTTTTAAAAGAACATCTTCCAGTGACAGATGTGTATAAGAATATTCTCACTTAGACGATACTTAGTCAAAATTAAAAGATCATGGGTTTGGCATAAGCGATTGTTTGTTATTAGTATATATACGTTGAAGACCGGTTGCACGTGTAAGGTGTCATAAAGTTGGAAAACGATAATATTAAGAAAACCTATTGAAATAATAAAATTGAAGCTTAAATAATATATAATTGAAGTTCACGTTCTTAATTAAAATAAATTTCGAGGTCGCTTAAATTGTAAGAGAAGTTTCAATTTAATATTACTTTGCTTCCGTATTTGTGAAAAACAATTTATGTTGGTAAATAAATGTCAAAACACACGTACGAATACCGAACATTTTTTCGGAATAACTTTTTACATTAGGTATTGACTCTTTGAAACATTTTTCATTCGACTATATTTTCGAACGCACCGGCAACCAAACGAATAAAGTAATTATTAAAACTACAGGTCTAATATTTATTTTCGCAGATGTCTACATATAGAAAATAAAGATTACTCGGTAACAGTTTATTCTATTATTATAGTTGAGAGAAAAATAATAAATATTTCGAGAAGATATGTCACATTGATCAGCGTAACTAGCTGGACAGATAAAACTGAAGCAGCTCATTTTATAGGTACAGCAATCGCTAAAGAAAATCTTGATAGCGTAATTCATGCTTACGAAATAAACGGACGCACACAAGGAAAAAAAAATTTTTTTTCTTTGATTATTTATTTGGATATTCATATATTTTCCTTAAACATATATTGGCGATAATTAAACCATTCTAACTAAACGTTGATTAATTTTATTATTTTTGCAAAGGTTTATTTACCTTGCAATGTTTTCTAGAGTTTAGGTCAAATTTTGTACTTAATTAAAATCACTTATCCCACGGAGGTGCTACTACTTTGTGTACTTATTTATAGATGGCGCTGAACGTTTACTTACGTTTGCCCCGAAAGTTTTTACTAAATTAGGAAAATAAAATATTATTATAATTTTATGTATTACTAATTAAATAAATTACGTCTTTGACTTAGTATCTATTGATTTCCGTAGGATATATAAAAAAATATAATTGCTCTTTATACTCTGCCACGTTAAAAAGGTGGAAAAGAGAAACTACTAGAAACTACTACTAATGTAGAATCTACTTTACCAGTCAGTAGTAGCTTTACATTTAATTAAATACTTTAACATGACGATTCCAAAATGCTTTTATGAGCACACATGAATTAAAATATTTCGATTTTGATAATTTTGCGACGAATGTGACTTTCTTGAAATTCTAGTTCATAAATATAGATTGTACAGTCTCTATTTACGGAGCTTGTTCTAAGACTAAGAATAGTTTTGCATATTCCCTAAGTCGACCTTGCTATTTAAATCTTATCTTTACTATAAAACAAAGTCGATTTTCATTTTTCACGTCTGGCCGTCAGTGGCGTAGCTATCTTAGGGTAAGGTGGTGCTATAGTGACCTGGTAAAAATATTTTATCGGTATATCTCATACGTTATTCATTATTATTATTTATTTAAAAATATTCTGACTTTCTTATATAAGTATGTTCGCTTTTCATAAACGATATTCGAATTAGATGCGGTTTCTACAATTATTTAATTATTTTTTTCGTGTAACGTTAAATATAAGCCTTATTGCCATGTCAATTGTTGAGTCTTGTGCTTAAATATATACCTTCTTATAGCGAAACCAGTTACAAATTTTAGGTATAATTTTTTTTTAATAAAATAAATAATAAATATTGGACAACATCACATACATAACTCTGATCCCAATGTAAGTAGCTAAAGCACTTGTGTTATGGAAAATCAGAAGTAACGACGGTATCACATACACCCAGACCCAAGTCAACATAGAAAACTAATGAACTATTTCTACATCGACTCGGCCGGGAATCGAACCCGGGACCTCGGAGTGGCGTACCCATGAAAACCGGTGTACACACTACTCGACCATGGAGGTCGTCAATGAAAAATGAAAAAAGAAAACGTGGTCACTTCAGTTCTTTATCACTCAGTAATATTTAATTTTGAATTAAACACCCTATTGCTTTAATTAGCCGCTTTTTAAAATAAGCTTTAAAATATTGCAATCTAGATAAGTAATTAGAGAGATGTTGCAATATTTGAATAAACTCATGACATAATGACGTGGGGCGGGAATTGGTGTAGCAGTGACGCTGTAAAATCTCTTATATTATACTTTTGGGCCAATATAATTAATATCTATATTTAGTATAATATCTTTATATTTGTGTATAATATATTCCATAAAAATTTTGACACAGTAGTGCATTTTTTTCTTATTATTTAAAAATCTGATATTTAACTTTAATTGCGTAATATTTAAGGCTTATGTTTACCTAATACAATAAATACAATTATCATTGTCGATAATACGTATCTTTGTTATTGTACTTTTTTCATTTCACTGAATACTTTAGTAATCTTAGAACAATGTTTCATTTCCATAAAGTAACTGTAATTTTTTTACAAACTTTTATTTAACTTGCAATGTAGGTTTTTACGAGTGAAGTCTTGCAACTCAATTTACCGATTGAGCTGAAATACACGTTTAGTTTGGATGACAGAGCATGTTAAACGGTATGAGAATAAGTAAAAAAATAACGTGACGCCTCTGTAAAACAATACGGCGGAGTAAGGTTTATTTACGTGTGTAGATAATCATGTAAATTAAATAATTTTATGTTAATAATTTTATCTATTAAAATTTACATACTAAGTAAATACGAGTACCTACTTAAATCTCGCAACAAGCTTTTATGTTATATAAATTGTGTCAAATGTGTCAAAGGTCAAATAAGGGTTTATAATAAAGGGTTTTAGTGTAAAACATTTACATTTAAATAAAAGCTTGTTTTTAAAAAGTTTTTTTACTTTTCATTTATATATTATCTCTTCTCATTTTAAAAACTGTGCCAGCTTAATAAATATTATAAAATGCTCCTGTGCTCCTTTATTTCATCTGTACCTATTTAAGTATTAGAAAACTAATTTTCAGTAATGGACATCGTCTATTAAGACACAACTTGACATCTAGTCTAGAACTGCTTAAAAAGAGTATGTAACAATAATAGTATCTTAGTCATTACATAGTATAAAATAAAGTCGCTTATCACTGTCTGTCCCAGTATGCTTAGATCTTTAAAATTACGCAACGGATTTTGATGCGGTTTTTTTAATAGATAGATCGATTCGATAGGTATATTTGTATGTATACTAAATGAGAGAAACACTAATTATTTTAGATGTTTCTGAAGTTATGTCGTAAATAAACACAATTTTGCGCTTACATTGCAAACGCTGTTTGAACTACGGTTTTGTACATATTAAAAAAGTCCGTGATGGTATATGTCTATCTCTTAGGGGTAGCCCACAATAACCATTTTATATCCTTGACTTTTTACGAGAAATAATGGCTTATTTTCGAAGCGATTTTAAGCAACAATGCGTTAATCCTTATCCAATTAAGTACCTTAAATACATTGTTCTTTTAATATAGATCAATATGGTCCTTCACAGCATGTAATTTAAATGAAAATTTTCGAATATATTACAGATTTAAAATAGCTGACATAGAACATAGGACATAGCGGTTTGTATTGTCTAATGTCTGAAAAACTGTGAACGTTGTTACATATTCTGTAGTATATTTAGTATCAGCATTGCACCCGTGCGAAGCCGGGGCGGGTCGCTAGTTTATAATGATCCGTTAAATTATATTCTAAGATAAAAATAATAATATAAATATTCTTTTAAAATCGTCGCGTCTATTTCTAATAATAACAATTTTTCAAAAAATGCAGATATATTTTTTCGATCTCAACAAAAGTTATAAATTTTTAAAAAAGCGTTCGCTGGAATGCCGGTCTTCATAAAGACATGACAAATATTTTTGCCGTAACGATAACAAAGCTATACTCATATTACAGTTTCATCGAATGCTGTGGTAACTATTGACATAGAAATACGGCTCATACATTTTAGGTAGAGAATTTATATAAAAACAATTTTGTAAAGAATTAAAAAAAGTAAAGAATAATTGCAATGGAAAAGTTTTAGAAGAAATTTCCTGTTATCAGAAATCTATAGTTAATGTTGTCGGGAACTTTATACCTGCACTTTATGCAATTGACAACTTAAGGCAACAAGCGTTGAACTTACCTTTGTTTAAGTTACTCAAATAATTAAAATTATAAATTGATTAAAGGATTATCGGTTTGTTTCTGATTATTTTATCCTATTAATATAATATAACTACCCAATTATTTTAGTGTTAATATTTGTTTTGCACTTATCTTTTATATTGTATATAGAATTCAAATGAATAAAAAAAATGTTAATTGTATTAACGAAATTGTTATTTTGTTAAAATACTGAGGTGGGCGAATGATCGCGTTGTTGAATGGGTGTAGTACGTTCGTACGCATTATGCTTATGTTTAGTCATCAGGCGACGGTGACGGGACAGCCTCGGCTTGGCGGCGGTGACGATGGCGGTGGAATTGAATCCGCGATGCCGATGAGGCGGTCGCCGCGATCGATAGGCGGGCGCGGCGCTGCAGTCGCTCCTCGGTACGCCAGCCGCTAGCCCGCTACTGCTCTCCGAGACTCCGACACTTAACCACTACGGCGATCGCTCACGCCGTGTATACACGCGACGATGCGCGGCGACCGCGCCGCTCGTGACACGCGTCACAACAAGGACCATGAAAATTTAAAATCGTCGCTGAAAAAAGGAGTTAAGACTAAAAAACATCGCGTGGTTTTTGACGAGAGCGCGAATGAATTTTTTGAAGCTGATTATATTATTGTTGTCCGCGATGAATGCGGATACTCTGACGAGGACGAAAACGAGGAGTGTTCGGGATGTGGAGCTTGCGAGCGGTTTCAGGACCCCGAGCCGGGCGCGCTCAGTCCGCCCGAGGGATACAAAGATATGGGCCTTTTCAATAGGGATGGAACATTGCGAGAACAAGCATGGTGGGATGCTGGTGATGTGGTGCTGGTGGGCGAACGGTCCGGGACAGTGTTCACGCCGCAGCATCTACAGCTCTTGCGGAGGCTGCAACGGGAGCGATTGTTACGTTCCACCGTCTGTGCGGATTGCGACGCACACCCCACGATTCACCAGCCGCACGGTGAGTCACCTATGTCCTTGGCAAGGACGAGTGCCTTCTGGTCTCGCCTCGCCTGGCCTCGTTCCGAATAACGTCTCATGTTTCTACAGTGCGACTTTGTTTTATCTCAAACCCATCTGCTTAATTATTCACAATATTTCATGAAATGTTCACAAGTACCATCTTAATTATGCGTTACGTACAACATTTTTATAGCTACGCTAAAAGTATTTACTTAAGTCATGATCATGTTATATAATAACCAAAAAACCGAGTAACATTTATAATATAGCTTTCTTTTTATGAATGTTAGCACTTGCGATCGTAATATAAATGCTTAGCGAAGACTGACATCGTTATTTTAATATTATGGTATTAATCTGAACTAAAAATAGCTAAAGCGAAAACATCAGCAATGCGCTCAATTACTCATGACGGTCGTAAATATTACTATAAGGTTAAAACGTTTTATACAATTAACGTGTTAAGCGTCTAGTGATACCACATTGGAATTAAACACAAAAAATATCTCTTAACGGTAATTTTAAATTAAACTGTAAATTACAGTACAGACGAATAATATATATATTATTTACAATACAGTAGACATATACAAATATCTAATGTAAATGCAATAATTATATTATCCTTAAAATTAATAACAATTTAATATTTAATGCGAAAAATTAATGATTACATAAACATAAGACATGTAAAGGAGATTAAAATATTAGTTATAAAAATAGAACATAAATTAAATCATTGTAACAAAGATACAAGAAGGCTTACTTGTAGCGGTTCGTAACTGCGTTTGTTAGTCTCATAATCGCGTCACACTCACAACACAAAAAAATTTTACAAATTGATACAAATGTGTTACAAAGAGGAGTAGTACATTCTTTATTTCTTGAAATCAATGGAAATTTTAAGAAAAATACTTTGTTAATGTGGCTGGTTTTTGTTACCTTGAAATATTTGGATTTCAATTAACAGATAACATTAGGACGGCTAAGTACTTTGCATGAGTTTATTACATTTGAACTGCAAAGGTTATACGTTACTTTTAATTCACAAAAGGACTAGCTGTTGACCGTGCCTGTTACAGAATAATATAAAATATGACGTTATTTAAGACGAATTTAAGACCTCTTTTTATACCACAGTTGTGGTTCGACTTTCGTGGGCCAAAGACACCAGACTGCCCGTAGAGCTCAATCACTAACAGAGAACTGTCCCTGCGAAAACAGTCTTCTCTTAGGTCTACTTTAAAGATTTGACCCTGTGCTTTATTAATTGTTATGACGAATTAGACTTTAAGCGGGAACTGTATTCTCTTGAACTCAAAGGGGTATGCTGATGGTATGAAAGATATTCATGGAATATACACACATGGAATTAGCACATCCTGTAATAATTGTAGCCTCTATGACATTACGATAGAGTGCTGTTACTATTACTATTAGTCTAGTGCCGTTGCATAAATTTGGAGGTCTTAAATTTCTTCATAAAATTATTGGAGCGCCAATCTTCTAACTTAAAAAATGACAGACTTCCAGAATAACTTATAAACGAACTCCTATTTCAACCCTTATGGGTATAATATCCAAAACGGCTTAAATATGTATATACTCATTTTTAATCAGTAGCCGAAAAATAAAGTTTCATGTATCTAACTTAAAAAATTAAACCCCTATTATACCCACTTAGGGGTAGTTAGGGAGGTAGTTTCATGGCCCTAATATTAATAGTTTACGCTCGGCGATGATGAATCAGTCAGTCGGTCAGCCGGTCAGGGCATGTTATTTTATAAGTATAGAATACAATAAGTTGGTACGACTTTATGATATTCAAAAAACTCTAAAGGGAGATGAAGAAACAAAAACAGAAAGCCTTTTTTTGAGTGATGATAAATAATAAACAAATGATTTTATTTTCGAAATTCATGAAAATAGTACTTTATTAAGAGCGCTTTACCCGACCCAAATTATACTTTAACTAGTTTTCCCTTACGGCTTCGCCCAGGTAGGAAGGGGCGGGGAGGTGCATGGCCTATGAATATTTACATTACACCTTGGTAATATTCTACATGTAAGTCACGGCACCTATATATACCTAATTGCAATGGAAACTTGTTACACGTTTAATATTCATTCATTCATTCATTTTCACGCTATATTTACAGTCCACAAGCCCTACTCTGGATAAAACGAAACATTTTAGACATTGAAGAAAAACAGATGCTTTCCGTTAGCGAAAAACTTGTAAATGAAATAAAGAAAATAAAAAGTTGATTTACATTATATTTACAAAACATTTTTGGTAAAGTTTTCTACATCGAATTACTGAATGCCGCGAATGCTAATTTAGTTTGCTCTAAACAAAGATAAAGTAAATTAGTGACTAAAAAGTAAGGCTGACAAGTCGATTTCTTTTTTCAGACAGTGTAATTTAATTGATATTAAAATTTTATTATATGCGTTTACACAGTTAATGTTATTAATAAAACACAGTCGTCAGAGTTAATCACCACTTCCGTCAAAGAGTGTGCTTAATATAAATTAAACGTTTATTTAAATATTTTATGAAAATAAAATATTCTACTGTCATGATAAATTATTTAATGGACTAATCAATCCAAAAAAAAATCGCACATTTCAATTAACATTTTATACGATCGTGTACAATATTGACATTTGTTATTAAAATAAAAATTTGTTGACATATTCTAAAGGAAAATATTGTATATGGATCAAAATAAAACTAATAATTTAATTTATAAAATGAATCATTTTACATCACAATAGTTATTATTAATGAATTAAGTATTTTAAGATTATTTTATGAGAAAAGTAGTAGTCCAGTCTTTCCTGAAAGGCCGGCAACGCACCTGCAAGCCCCCCGGTGTTGCAGATGTCATGGGCGGTGGTAGTCACTTTCCATCAGGTGAGCCTCCTGCTCGTTTGCCACCTCTGTCATAAAAAAAAAAATCCAGTCTATCATTCCATTTCTAAAATAAGGTATCAATATATACAGTATAAAAAGGATCAATAATCCCTCATTTTATGTGTTAAGTCGATAATGAATGCGACCATAATTTGATTTATGTATAAAATAAAAAAAAAAACGCACTTCATCAATTTGCCTACATGCACACTCATTTATATATGTGCATTCATTTCTTAGCAAGGTAACGTATTACTCATATACATTTAGTTGAAACTAACATTTGCCATTACCAGTCGTTTTTGGCATAGTACCGTAGTAGATAATTGTTTTTAGCTAGTTTGCTTACAAGAACAATCCACTCTATATTTTAAACATATCTTCAACGTATCAACGTAACAATATTAGTTTGTCACTTTATGAAGATATTACTCAAATAAACTGCAACAGTTTCTAACTAAATAACAGAAACAATGCTTATATGAGCATAAATTAGCTCAGAATTTTAAATTCAATACATCTATTATCATTTTTTTTCGTCAAAAGAGTTATTTAAACAAACGTCGTATAAATCAATAACGAATTTGTCTTTGTTTGTTACTATGTCAACCTGAGAAATCCTGCGAAAACTGGGACTTCGCCTCAAAACAGCGGTTATCCTAACAATGTTTAAGACGTGGATGAAATTATAGTGAATACAGAAACAGTCCAAGCATTCAGCAATTACTTTCGAAATGTGTTTTATGAAACTGCATCCTAATTCCAATTACGAATTTTCATGTCTGAAAGTTAACAGCACAAATACAACGCATAGCTTTCAACTTCAATAAACCGAAACAATGTTGAATGCTTAAGACTTTTATTGAACGAAACGTGCATGATGATATTACTACAATATAATTTATTATGATTAATTAAAAATATAATGCCTACTACAAACTTTTATTATGGATAAAGTGTTATGAATGGAAAAATCATCATTGTGTTTATGATTTTTTAAACTACAGACGTTATTCAGTGGACATATCAGCCATTTCTGTTGGATTACATGTTATGTTACAAATCGAAGCCAGGCTGTAATAATGGGTGGCGCTAAGCATAATTTTCCTGATATAAAGTAAAGAGCTCCTCGAAGCTCCGTTGTAATAAAAATGTGTCCATCACGGGACGCCCAGTGGATGTAAAACGTCGAATGTGATGTTTGTGAAAGAATAGTTTTATACACAAGAAACGTAGAATGTCGTTATTTAAATAAATATATTTTTCTTACATTATAATAAATAATAATACTACACGACAATATCGATGCATACACAAAGTGGCGGGGGTGTTTCGCCGTTTTCCTTCACGGCCTACGCCATTCACATAACCAAGCCACACCAATTATGTTTGACAAACAAAGATGTTTTGTATCAAAATATATTTAATATAGTAAAATCTTTAGAAAAGAACCAACAGAATTAAATTGGCTCGATCACGTCAGAAAAACATTGATACACTGCAGACAAGTTTTCGCTTCGGTTTCTAGCCAAGAATACCCGTAGTATAAATCCAGCGCCACAGATCAGCAACCTGTCAACATAACTATCATATAAAAGGTGGTCGAATCCTTAACTTTTGCCGATTTTGCTCCAGCGCACCCTTTCCATTATATTCAACAACATAACGCTAATATATTATAAATGTTGCTTAACAAGTATTAAAAAATATAAAACATTTCGAAGTGGAAGAAGAAAGTAATTTTCAGCAATTGTAACATCATATTTGTTACAATTAATTAAATGTGCGTTCTGTGAAAACGTTTTAAAATTTGACTTACTTGTTGTAGGGTTTAAGCTGTCACTCCGATGACTCATTAAAATATCTATATTCTAAGATATTTCCTAAAAACGCGATAAAACAGTTTCTTTTTACGCATAGATGAGAAGTACTGAAATAATGCAAATTTTGTTAAATAAGATTTCGTCTTTAAAGCGTAATCAGGTTATTTCCGTTTTTCCATCGAATTTTATTTCATATAAGTACGTATGTGAATAATCGCATTGCCTCGGCCGGAATGTCGCGACATGGTTTTTAATCAATTAAATGTAAATTACTTTTCGAATGTAAATTATTTTTCACAGTTGATTTCGATATTTAAACAGTGTCTTTTAACTAAAATGATCAATTTTATTAACGTTTGAGTTATAACCATTTACAACAGCATAATATCCACGAATTTTGTATTTCAGGAAGTTCTTATAAGATTTCTTAATGTGTCAACGACTAAATATAAGTGTTCTTTAATATATAATTATTCATTCTAATGTATAGAGATAATAATATACATGTAAATATTGCAAGCAAGACTGTTATCTCAAGTGTGGTGCACGCATTATATTAGATCTCACACATGATGTGAAACTTAGTTTGCCTATTGGGAGGTAGTTAAATGTTAAACCATGTCTAGTTACAGACAATTTATTCGGTTATTGATCGAGTTTAACTTAGTTTCTCTTGAGAAAGGAAATTAGAAGCATGTAGTGTTATATATATCACACAACACTTAAAGAAATGATCATCGACTCAAACATCAAGACAATTCCTACATCTAAGCCCGTAAGCCAATACAGCGAAATGACGCTACTACGCGTGTTAAAATAAATATGATTTAGTTTGTAAATAATCCGTGACGAAAGATAATTTTAATCGTAGTACATAATTAAAGTCAGCCATTCGTAATTAATTTCAAATAAAATGTCAACAATAGGATAAAATAAACAGGTATTTAATTGCAATTAATAAAGCTCTATTCGTGGAAAAAGTCGCTTCTATCTCTTTTATGCAAAGTGTTTAAGCGGGAAGGTGAGAAATGTATTTTATGTTTCTTATTACTCTGAATAGAACAAGTGTTCATTGATTTAATTATAAACTAGATTAAGGCAAATGAAAAGCTTACCTGGAAGTTTCACTTTTGTAAGCTAAATTATAAATGCAGGCTTTATTATTATTGAAAGATCGCAATCATAGAATATAATCATATTTATAAACGAACACCTTTTCCACGTATATAGAATAAATTTGATGCAGAATTAGTTGAATGAAGATTGTAATTGTTTTGGATTAAATCGGTGTCAATTAAATCAGTGTTAACGACTATACATAGATACGGCCGCATCCTTGTTGATTCGCGACGCTCGCATGCCGAGCTGTCGAACAAATTGCCAATTTAATTCTCTGTCACTAACGTCGCGTTCACACGAGTTGATTTTAGTCGAGTCAAAACCTAAGCCAATAGCGTTTTGAACTGTATGGACTTTTCAGTTCATTCGAATCAAAAAATATTTTAATTATTATCAAAATAAATTATTGACCTCTTTCAACTATTGTTGATTCAACATTTTTTTTTAAAATAAAATAGAGCCGTGTGAATTCCCAATTAATGTAGGAGGAAAGAGAAATTGAATTACGTTCGTATTCATAAAATTAAAACATTTTGCTTTAATTTTCCAATAATCTTAAATTACTACGACAGCGTCGAATAATAAAAAGAAGAGTATTTTATTTTTCAATGAAATGTACGGTTGCTGTACATGCGAATATTAAACATGAGATGGCCTTTTTTTCTCTTCACAGTAAACAGTTTGATCATTTTATTCCAGATAAAAATATTCAATAAAATATTTTCCAGGTTTGTTTCTTCAATTAAAAACTATCTTATACGATTATATCATAAATTTGTTAATATTTAAACCTTTGAGTAATTGATACAAATACAAGTTAAACTTAAAACATGCATTATTTATAATATAAACACATAATATATAACTCAGGTATCGTAGGAAACATGTTTGTTTTTTGTTTCAACTTTCTATAACGTAGAGACGAGGAAGTAAATAAGCATTTTCCTAATTCATATTATATACATTAGCAATGCAGATACCCCCACAAAGAGCAAGAATGTCGTCCTTTAAAAGTACAAATGGTGTCCCTTTACATGCAAAACAAAAAGAAGTTCTAATGAAAATATTTTCTATCGTTATATATGAAACATGGTCGTCGATATATTTATAGCGTTAACGTGATTTCTTCGATACTTAACTTGAGATAATTAACTTCATTAAAGTTATTTGTAGTGCCTTTAGTAAGAAAAATATTCAGAAGTATTGTTAAATAAAAAAAAAAGAATTAATTCCATGTGGTCGCCTTATTTGTATGTATGGACAATCCTCAAACATCAATTACGTACTTAATTTGTCTCCGACAAAACATGTCCAGATTAGTTAGGTACTTAATGTTTATTTCGGTAATTTTATATTTCATTATTTTCTTAAATTAAAATACTCATCCTAAAATCAATTATTAGCGAGGGCGTAGCGAGAGTACCCTTTCGCTTGCCTCGAGCCCTGAAGAGACTATAAGTATCTGAGTAAATTATTATAAAAAAAAAGTTTATTGTAATTTTACCTGAATAAATACGAAAAAACTATATGGCGAACGCAATAATTTAATAATAATAATTCATTTATTTTGTTAATGAATGACTGACATACAAAACACAGCTTAACCTGCATAAAACAGGATGGAAATTTGCGCAGGACTTTGGGAACATAGGTGTACAGTAACGAAGGATGTTTAGAAGGTAATTACTTTAGATATTAAATTCGATATTAGTCTTGACGTTCTGATGTGAAAATATGGGTATCGATGTTTAGACTACTAATTTTGAGTTAAATACAGTCGAATGTGGGGGTTAAAGGTTGTATAAAGTTTGCTAATTCTTATTTTAGAAATATTTCTAATTTGGAAGTCATCAGGTACATACAGATTAAAAAAAAATCATATCTTAAGGGTTATTTTATATGTTAGAAAAATGGAAAGCGGCATTGATGTTCCTGATTAAAATACAATACATATATAAAACTGCGCTTAAAAAAATCATTAACTATGATAGTTAAATAACGGATAAACTTTTATATAGATGTTCGTCATTTAAAACTTTACACAACAACTTATCTTATTTCGGAAACTTCAATCTTCTGTACTAGTTTATCGTGTTTATGTCGTTGCAGCGAATATATATATCATAGATCAGACCCAACTGTGATTAAGGATTGAATAAGCAGCCTAAGACACGTTAAGACTTTTTGATCTTTGATTCCATTTTAAGGTGATTTTAAAAACGCGAGGTAGACTTTTTTATAAACCTTAAAGGAATCTTTGTAAATTCTTAGCAAATAAAATTTAACGAGTTTGATGTTCTGTAGCTTGTTTTTTTATCCTGAATAGATATTCGAAAGCACTTATTGCTTTTATGTATAGTTTTACTTTCGCATAATTATCATTTTAATACTAAGAAGCCATACTACACTGAAATATTTGTACATGTTGCTCGATATCAAAGAATAAGTAATTAAACGACTTGAATATAATATATAAGAACTGAATATGTTTTTAGTTTTTTGATATTTAAATTCATAATGGTTACATGAATAAATTTAACTCAAAAACTTATCTCTGAAACTAATAGGAAAAATTATGGAACTGTTATCAGACGTGTTGCCATGGATCAGAGTGGTGGGCCAATAAGGTGACGATGAAAGGCGAATACTTAGGTACAGCTAAGATGAGAATATTGAGAGGGATGTGCACGGTGACGAGAATTGATGGAATATGAAATGAGTACGTAACAGGAAGTTTGAAAATAGCTTGTTCCAGTGACAGTAAGGCTAAAAGGAAACAGATTATCGTGGTATATATGTAGCAGGCAACTAGTTTAATTATCCTTTTAATTTATAAATATATATAATTTCTAAAAAAACCAGTTTAACCAACATAATTATTTAGTTAAAGAAAAACTGAAAAAATAAATTTTTAGCTCATTTTTGTATGTCTATGTCTATTTTGAAGTGAGACTAAAACAAATTACCCCGTTTTATGAAAAAAAAGATGTATTGGCTGAATGTAATTATTCTGACCGCCGATTGAACGCTGCCGCTTAATAAAAAGGCTAGGCTGTTAATTGAATGGCTAGTCTGCGACCTATTTTTAATGCCATGATGACCAAGTGAACACGTAAATCTTGTGCGAAGATTTGGGGCTAAAACTCGGACAAGCGCCACTGAGATTGCATATTGTGCTCAATTTGGGGTTATAATTCAAACCGTGCTCGGTGAATGAAAATATCGCGAGGAAACCTATATTTGTCGGGTCTGAAATTCTGCCAAATTTGCACCTCAATTTAGTCTGTCGTAATAGCAACCAAAAACCAAATCTTCCTATTTTTTTTCAAATGTCACTGTTGTTTATTTGAACTACAATCATCATCCTCCTGCCCTTATCCCAATTTTTTGAACGACAAATAAATTAATTTTGATTATCTATAAAGAACAGAAATTTTAATAATTTGTAGTTCTTGAAAGGCGTAGATTCGTTGCCAATTAGATTTGACAGTAATAAATAAAATGATTCTGACATCAATTGACAGTATCTTAATTTAAAAAAAGCTTTTTTTAAAACGAAGGAATTCAACGATTTATTTTTAATAAAAAGAAAATTTCAAGAACCTGAATCATCGTTCTCAACAGTCTTACACAAATTAAAAGAAATTCGTATGGCGGACATCGTATCAGCGATACAAAAATGTTTTACTTATATATATTACATATATGTAACTAGTTGTGCCCGCGACTTCGTACGCGTTGTTTGAATTTAACTTATTTGGATATTGTAGCGTGATTTTATTTTTATTCTATATATAATTCTAAAACAAAAGTAGCCTAAGTTACTCCTTATTACATCCTCTATCTGCCAGTGAAAGTCCCGTTGAAATCGATTTAGCCGTTTCAGAGATTAGCCGGAACAAACAAACAGACTGGCAGACAGACAGACAGACAGACAAAAATTGTAAAAAATGTTATTTCGGTATATGTAACGTGTATACATACATATATATTTAAAATGGGTAAATGTAAAAATGGGTTATTTTAATATTACAAACAGACACTCCAATTTTATTATATGTATAGATATCAATTATATATTTATTTACTTTTGGTAAACAGAATGTGAATTAGAAAAGAATCGTTCATTATTAACAATGAAGAGCATGACTGTCGAGTGTTTTATAGATGCAAAGGTGATAGAGGAGGTACGAGTTGGTGTCGTCGGAGAATAGACGAACGGCGATTGTAAGTTGTTCCGAATAGATGACACAGCCTTTGAAAGCATTTGAACGCCGTGTATGTGATGAGAGAGAATAGACGGGGATTCCACGCTAACGACTACAATTATGGCAATACTTTATGTCTAAGCGTTACAAGATAAATAGTTTAATTGCTTTGTTAATTAGAAAGATAAGTTCATTACAAGAATAAAAGGGTAGAGTTTTTAATTTTAGTTAATTATTTAATTCTAGTATTATATGTAGATCATTATCAAACATATCATAATATAAAATAAATCGAAATATTGTACACAAAAAAATCGTCGAAACATATAAACAATTTATTTAAAATGTATATTATTATTTTATTTATTTTCCAAAAACACAATATAGAAATGTAGGTATTTTTTTTTATCAAAAACTCAGTTATTTTAAGCATACTCTAAAATTTACCTTCTTTGTTGAGACAACTATTGGAATTATTAATATTAATGATCACTGCTTCCCCGATTTTAGTTTAATCGTGGTACTTAATTTTATAGATTTGGTAATTTTATTTTGCGTAATTATTACCATTCGTCTCTATGCGCATGCGGGGCATGCGGGACATAAAGACGTGTTACGTGTGTGAGCGAGTTGATTTGAGACAAAGGATGCCGCTATCCGACATACATGTTATGGTGTAATACAGCATTTATGTGTTCGTGCGAGAGTGACGAAAGCAAGCGCCCACTTGCATGCGGTTTTTTAATTCGAAACAAAGGCATTACGATGTGAGGTGAACTTAGCTTTTGTAAAATTACGAATTCGTAATTCATCAATAAACTTACAATAATATAGTACATACTATTTGATAAAATCTAAAAGAAACTACAATCAATTTCAAAAATGTTTAACATGTTTTTTTTTTCAGGAATTTATGTAATCGATTTGATCATATTAAGAAATCATCAATCGATGCGCGTAGTAGGTCATTGAACTAACTTTTTTACTGATTTCATTACCTTAAAAGTACAATCAATTTCAAAAATGTTAAACTATTTTTTTTTCAGGAATTTATGTAATCGATTTGATGATATTAAACGTGTTTAATATCATCAAACAATCTATTTGACAAAATCTATGACAATCTATATATCTTATATAATTATCTTATTTTGACATTATTATTGTTAAAATTAGAATTACAATTTAAATACTTTATTTGGATATCCGATTGTCAATAGCATACATATGTATCGAACGTATGTACATATAAACGATTCGAATTCGAATGTACTCGATCGTCCGGGTCAGCATTTGTAGACGAATGGTTCATTACCATTGTCGAGGAACAGATTCGCTATTGGCGTGGGCGTGATGTATAAACGCGAAATAATTTTAGGGAAAAACGATGAATCATATTTCAATTTCGTACATTAAACAATATAAATTGGTACTAAATAAATTTAGAAAACAATTACGACTTTTTATCAAAAACTGAATATACTTTATTCGAGCAGGCTTTTGAATCGTCGTTTATATGCACAACAGCAAAGATTAGCACAAATATTCAAGTTATTTATTGCAATGCAATTGAGGTTTAATAAAGATCTTTCAATTTCAAATTATGAGAATCCAACATCGGCGCAGAAGTCACTACTGTCGTCTAGCCTGAATTCTGTTCAGTCGTAGCTAAAGAGTCATCGAACTTTAACGCATAAGGTGACCGAAACAACAGTCAGAGCGTCGACTGAGGTCAACGCTCTGACTGCTATCTTCTTAGTAATAAAACAGAAATTGAAACGCTCATATTCAATATTAAACTAACCATATATGAAAAAGTTTAAATTATTCGAATAATAATGACATATCTATAAATATACTTATATTTATGGGTCCCTACTAGCCCGTCCGTGTAGGTACAGTATTGTTGTGTTCCGGTTTGAAGGGTGAGTGAGCCAGTGTAACTACAGACATGAGGGACATTATATCTTAGTTCCCAAGGTTGGTGTCGCATTGGCAATGTAAGGAATGGTTAATATTTCATATAGCGCCATTGTCTATGGGCGGTGTTGACCACTTAACATAAGGTGTCCCATTTATTGTCCGCCTAAAATATCATAAAAAAATAATGATATATATATGTTTTGCAATATTTTCCATATTTCATTTAATTAGTAAAACGATATTATTATAATTAAACAGTGACGAGTGCGGTTGTTATTAAAAATATTATTTAATCTTCGAATACAGTATCGTGTTTATTATTCACTTAAAAACGGATGTTAACAGTATATGCAATAACTTAAGCCATTGTATCTCAATAGCCATCACCGTTCTCGATAAGAGTGTATCTTCTTCATAATTTTTGTATTTCAAAAACTGTGTACACTTCACCTCTATTATATTCGCTTCAGTAGAGAAGTTTGCGCGCATGCGTAATGCTCTCTTTATTCAGGTGTGTAACAGACTCGCTCTGAATAAACACTCCCCGTCAATGCTTCTATGCCAAATATCAATCCCTACTAAAACAGACGAATAAAAATTATTCTACACGTCTCACAGTTCGATGTACGTTCATTTCCACTTTGTAAAGCTCGATCGATTTTCGAAATGTAAAATTACTAAGTATTAAAGCTAATTTACTACTTAATATTTACTGGAATTCAGCTTGAGATCTCTTTTAACTGAAAATAGGTTTTTATGAAATTTCGAAAAACAATTCTAAACAAGGCCTATGGTTTAATTAATTTATTGATCTACCATTTTTCACGTTACGTTTTGTACGTTATCTTAAGTAACATTTAGCTTAAAAAAAATACAAAAAATTATCATCCATATTTTTGATATTTTTACATGATCCTGTTAATTTTAAAAATACGTTTCTTATGTCAATCATGTCTAAATAGTATTTATGCGAAATCATAATAGGTAGTTAGTTGCGGGATGTTCTACATAAAATAGCTGCTACGGATACATTACATTTACATACATACATTAGCAGCCTGTAAATTTCCCACTGCTGGGCTAAGGCCTCCTCTCCGTTTGAGGAGAAGGTTTTGGAGCATATTCCACTACGCTGCTCCAATGCGGGTTGTTGGAATTCACATGTGATAGAATTTCGTTGAAATTAGACACATGTAGGTTTCCTCACGATGTTTTCCTTCACCTTCGGGCACAAGATCAATTATAAACACAAATATAAGCACATGAAAATTCAGTGGTGCGTGCCTGGGTTTGAACCCGAAATCATCGGTTAAGATGCACGCGTTCTAACCACTGGGCCATGTCGGCTCTTACGGCTGCTACGGATACAATTAAATAATTGTCAGTGGTTAATACAAGTGAATCTTAACCGAAGATTGCGAGTTCAAAATCGGGAAAACTTCACTGTGTTTTCATGTGGTTTCATGTTATTTGTTTTTATGATTCATTTCGTGCTCGACGATGAATAAAAAAATAGAGGAAACCATGAAATTCAGCGTAAGTGTTTATTCATTGGAGTTGGCCAATCTTTCTCTTGGGTTTCATTCAGTTATGGGACATTAAAGGCAAGTTAAACGCAGTTACTTATTTTTGAAAGAGTATTTTTTCACCTGATCTAATACACCTCCACAATGAAGGAGAGTACACTTGAATGCGTGTTAATGTTACCAGAATACTTCACACGTTTCTGTTTTTCGCTGGTGTAATGGAAAATGTAGGTTTTGCTTCTATTTTGCTTTGAATCGGCTTTTTACCGTTACTGTAAGCTCTAAATCCGCTCGTAATACGCTTCAAAAATGTTGGTTTGTCAGTGTTATGCGCCACGCGGCACGCTCGCATTGTGTCAAGAGCCATGCATTGTGCCCCTTCTGCATTTAAAAATAAATACTACAATTTCAAAGACGTCTCGAGTGTGTTTAGTACATTCGACATCTATTCATTACAAGTGGGAATAGTGACACTTAAAAGCTAGGCGTATTGTTTTACGGACGCTTCTTGAGATATCCCTTTGTTCAATTAATAATTATTTAATCTATCTATCATTAACATTTTTAAGAATATATTCACTTTTCACTCATTACATTGTTTCCAAAGTTTGTTTCGCATTGACGATGTAAGGGACTGTAAATAGTTCGTTCAGTGCTAATGTTGTAACCACCATCAACTGAGATGGTGGTTATGACATTTGATAATCTGCCTAACAAATTTCATAATAGTAACAGTCCATAAAAGTTTACTTGGTGGCAGGGCTTCGTGCTAGCCCGTCTGGGTATGTACCGCCCACTCATCACATATTCTACAACCAAACAGCCCACCCAGTGTTTTTGTGTTCCGGTTTGAAGGGTGAGTGAGCCAGTGCAACTACAGGCAAAAGGGACATAACATCTCCTTTCCCAGTGTTAGTGGCACATTGACGGTGTAAGGAATGGTTAATATTTCTTGCAACGGCACTTACCATCAGGTGGCCCATTTGCACCTCCGCCTACCTAAATCGTAAAAAAAGTCCTACGCTATTAACTACAAGCAGGAGCTACGTGTTAAGAAGTTTCCCGTTTACCAATCTGTAAATAGTCGTAGCCGCGACCATATCGACTTCTAGCATGTATGTATATAAAATGCAGTAAAATTAATAATTATTGATATATTTCATAAATATTACTCTAATTATTAGCAAGGAACAGTTAAATGTTAGATTCAATTATATTTAGTTGATAATTACATAAACTGCTGTGTAAATAATAGAAACTAAAATTCTGTTAGAACTGCGACTATATAAATATTAACTCGCCTTCGCGTCAGATAAATATTACGCGTTTAAATTTAGTTTTCAAACAAACTATTCATTTAGCCATTTACTACTAAATTTTCACTATCTAGTGTTGACCTTGAGAATAATATACGACATCGTGTTTCCATTTAAGGATTTTATTGTTTTAATTTAAATATAATTATCTGCTTAACTGAGCAACATTATTTATAATTAATTAAACTACTAGTACTAGTGACTGACAAATACAGAAGTGAAACAATGCTGGCCTGAGGCTTCATTTCTTTTTGAAGAGAAGTTAGCTTAAGGTTATCTTCTTTCACCACGCTGCTCCAATGCTGGCTGAAGGATAAAGATGGGACTGATTAACATTCGAAGCTTTGCTCCGCCACGGCTTTCATGTTTGCCTGGGACTGAATCCATCATCCATTAAGATTCACGGGTTGGTTTATGACAGTCTCGAATAAATCAATTTAGTATGACAGATTATTTTATTTAAGTTATAATGTATGATGAATATGTCCAATCGTAATCATGATACACGTTACATACTCGTACAAATGTTGCTCGCTCAGTAAAATCGATTGTCAATTCATTTATATGCATCCTACGTTAAAATTAATAATAATTAAACGCACAGTACGCTTTTATGCAATATAGAATTACATTTAAGGGGTGATTGACTTTTAATTAGGACAGAATCTATATTTAAAAAAATCGAATTAGTTATGTAGATGTTGAACATATTGATATAGTATTGAAGTACAATGCCCCGGGAATTATTTCATTTCTCGATATAAATTTTATTATATATATCTTTATAAGTCTACAATATTCAGTGGGATTACGCTATCACTAGGCAAGCTTAATTAAATTCTCCAGTGATATACACAGGCGTTACGTAAAGCTGATAATATGATTTTTTTTATGGCAAAAAATATTTTCGTAACATAAAAATAACTGCGAAAATATAGATATTTTTGTTTTTTAAACCCAGTGGAACATAAATAATGGTTAGGTCAATAACTTCGTTATTGTTGTTGCCTTCGATCTTCACACAACTAAACATTAGTCCGCCATATTTAATAAATACATTATTAATAATATTCAGATATTCTATTATAATTTTTACTTCTAAAACTATTTTAATACTTGTCACATAATGTTAAATATTAAACTCAAAGATAAGACAACATCGTATATTTAGAAGGCGTCGAATGCTTGAAACGTAATTTTATTTTTATCTTGAATCAAAGACGTAATGATAAGGAAATCAGTCAAATGAAAATGCAATTACTCTATCTATATCGAGTCGTGCTGAGTAATGTCTAATTGCTGATTAATTATCCTTTAATCGTCCGCCTACTGCGCCTTTCAATTTATGCGTTATGTGTAGTCGCATTAAGCTCTAATATAATATAATATTATGCAATTTACATTATTTATATAAAAAAACATGTTTCTATGAGTTTGCATGTGCAATTATAATTTTACAAGTTTATTTATTTCAGTCATGTAATATTGCCTTCAGATGTTTATATATCTCATGTGAATAAGTTTGCAACTCTCCTTCAAGCAACTTCCCGCCTGCACTTGTTCGATAAAGTCCGCATTTCGTTGCTCGGTAATTATCGTTATATTTTTTAAATTGTGTTAATTTAGGCTGCATTTTAAGTAATGTATATGTTGCAATTATATATTGGTGTTATTGAACCATACTTGTACAATGTACATGTTGAGGTTAATTTGCGTGTTGTTTTTATTTATATAGCTACTTTGCCTTTGTAAGTATTCCATTATTGTAAATAAATTATTTTAAGCCTGGTTGGTTGATAGATGATCACGCTTAAACAAATAAAGTCTTCAGCATTTGTCATTAAATAAAATAGTGCAAAATAATTATACAAATCTTTTTTAAGACATAACTCTAATAAATACGAATATTTACTATACTACAGTTAATTTTAATGATGATATCAAACAAAATTTAATATAAATATCTTAGAACAGATATTTTCACAGGTATTTTTAATAAAAGTATGAAGTATTTTATACTTTCATTTGAAATATACATAAGAATATCTTGCTTGCTATATATAATTTTATTAACTTGTTAAATTATAGTACTATTATCATTTTTAATATTGTCATGGGCTCTAAAGTAACACAGGCAAAATAAATAAAGTTGTGACTTTAAGAATAAAATATGTACAAATCATAAAAAGATCTTAGCATTTAAATGTCCGCTGGCATTAAGATACCGGCGATAGTGCTTCTCTGAATAGCAAGGCTCATCTCTAACCGAGGTAAGCGCCGCGCCCCGGCTCCTCGATTACCGGAAGCTTTGACGAGTCTCGCAAATCGGTATCAATATTTTTTTTATACAGGCGTGGTTTACAATATCTAACAATTAGAAGTTATTTCTATTTTACCAATACCTAACAATTAGAAATTAATTTTAAAATTAGATATTTATTTCTTCTCACAATATGTTTACGGCTCACCCGTTTTAATTATTTATTTAACAATATACATATATCACACTAAAAGAGCAAATCATAGACGTAACATTAACTGATATGTATGTGAATTGAAAATGTACACAATATTCACAATTTCTAACATATAAACTTATTTTAAAATATTTTGTTATTATATAATATAGGAAAAAGTAAGAAATTACTTATTTTCTTTAAACTTTGTTTAAGTATGTTTATGTTAAGTACTTATGCTAAAGAAATTCTTTCTTGTTAATAACGTTGACAGTTTTTTTTAATGAGATACAACACAAACAGATTTAGTTTTGAAGTAGCCCCTTTGTATTATATACCATATGTATAAGTAGTTTTCTATTTAGCGTGAAACGCGTTCAGTTGAAAAGCATTCCGCACTCAAATGTATTCCTACAGCATTGAACGTTATATTCAATTAAATATATGTTCACCACATGTAATTCATGACAGAATTCACTTTAACTGATCACAGATTAGAAGTTGTACAGTTTGCAGGTCTGTGGCTACTTTGTGTGTTTCAATCAGTGAGCAATCGATTGTCTCTTTGTACAGATGATTCTCTGACTATCACAGTGAGACTGACAGTCAACAGACGATAGTCTATCTCTACACAATGAACAACATTCAGTACTATTTGAAAACATTTTTTTGTCGTCTATTATGATCTAAGGTTATTTTCATGTGTCTTCTACGGTCTAAGTCCTAAAGATATATTTTTCAAGATGCGATCGAAATACACAACGTTTTTTTCAATAAATAATCTAGGACAAAATTATCTGTAAAATATATTTATATTTTTAAATAAAAAAATGTTAGACAGACTGGCAAATGGACCAACTAATGGTAGTCTCCACTGCGAGACATGTGCACTGTAAGAGATATTAACCATCTCTTACATCTTCAATACACCGACCTTGGGATGTAAGATGTTACTTTCCATGTGCCCGTGGATACAGTGGCTATTCCAACCTTCAATCGGAACACAAGAACACTAAGTGCGTGGAGTGCAGTTGGTGGTATAAAACGTGATGAATATGTAGCAGTGGTTACTAATCAAATGGGTTTGCAATAAACCCTACCATGCAATGATAATATATTTATACAATTAAGTAAATCTGAATGCGAATTACGGTTTTGTCGATAGAATAAATCTCTTTATCTATCAAAATTAAACGTGGCTTGCAGAGTGAGCGTTATTTGGTCATCGATTTTGAATTAAGTGTTTGTCGTCCATAGAAGATTTATTTCACTATCTGCCTCTTTAAGAGCTAGTCCGTGATAATAGTAATAATGACTGCTATGTTAGTTTAGTGGCTTGTAAGGCAGCAGATTCCAAGGAACTGGGATCAAACCCCGGTTCGGGCTCGTAAACACTTAAATGGCAGTGTTTATACCTCCGTTCTTCAAAAATCACGTAAATCCAGTCCAATCCAATAAATGTTGCGTCTGAACTCGTTCCGGTCGTGGGATTTGCAATCCCATTGGATTATGAAATTGAGGGAATATTTAGGGCACTTATGTTTTAAACACAGGTGCACTGTTTGTTTACTAGGTGATTTCTTCTATTATTGTGTTCGGGTTGGATGTGTGAGTGAGCTAGTGTAACTAAAGGCAAATGGGACATGACATCTTAGTTCCCAAAGTTGGAGACGCATTTATTAATTACAAGGTTTTTTTGCATATCTCACATATCAGGTATTCCATATGCTCGGCCGACAAAGCGTGTTATAAAATTAGATGTAACATGTCGCAGAACAAAATCTGGAGATGTCAGAAAGTTATATATGACTTACTGTAAATTATAAATTTTAAAAATATAACTTTTGAATAGCGCGTTACGTCAATTTTCACGTCACGCGTCACGCGTGTAATGCGAAGTAATCCCTTACAGAATAGCATTGTTGTAGTGCTGCAGTGCATTAATTTGATGTATCAGTTATCATTTTGTCAGCGCAACTCAGTGTGACAGTACCTTTTAGCGACTTGATTACGAAATATCGAAATTTCTCTGCTCGTAAAATAAAATAATACTGGCGAATTCCGAAAAATTGATGAAAGATGTTTTTACGAATATATTTGCCTGGACAATTTTGACTGTTAAGTTCGTTTTATAGTGAATTATTTATTTAAGTCCTTAGTTGCATCAAATTGGTTATAAGAAAATGAAACATTATCTTTGCAAACTGTCACTAAACCGGGCCTTTAAGAGACAGCATGACTATTACAGGTGTTAGGTTTATTTATAGTCTGAATTTTCAAAATAATAGATTTTATTTTCAAACTAATACGACCAACCTCAATCGTTGCATTTATTATAACGATAAACTTGCGAATTTAATCAAAAATTATGTTGCCATTGATTATATAAATCTTACACCTGTCTGAAGAAATTAGCTAAATTCATGCGAAAAATCGTATATTTTCGAAGAGTTTTTTATACTATTTCAGGCAGAACGTATGTCACACACTTATATTAATTTTAATTGAAATGGAATTTTACCTTTTATAATTTTCTAACTAAAAAGAAATTTAAATCGCATAGGTTATAGCTCCGATAAAATGTCTCTCATCCAACGTAGGTCAATGTTTTCACGCGTGACCATTTAATTATTTCGTTATGTCTAATTATTTGATTTAGAATTTTAATTTTAAAATTTTAGTATAATGTTTATTTAATTTTTGAAATAGTTACACTATCAGCATATCACTAAACAGTTACTATTAACAACTGATATAGGTAAAATTTAAAGTGATACGTCTTTAAATTTGTACTATGAGAAAATCTGCAACCATTTATGGTTGAAAAGTTATTTTTTTGTTTTCAAACCAGCAAAATTCTTCATTGTTACTATCGTCATTAAAAGTTTATTAATTGAGTCATTTTATTAACGAGCAGTTCGCTGTGGTTTCACCTGCGTTTCACTTCGATTATATTCACCCGTTTCATGTGTAGGATGTAATAAAAAAAAAGTTGATAAAATGTTTAAAAAAGCATCTTCAGTTGGATACATGCTATTTCAGCTCGTTACCACCACAGCCATGCCGCCTGCCTTCCTTGTCCTCACTTCGCACACTTGTCACTTTATCAGGTTAGTTGACGTTTATAGTTACTGCTCTGATCCCAAGGGCCAGCGAACGTATATAAAACATATAACTTTACTCAATAATCGGATTACCTAAGCGTAAAAAGTTTTCTTTAAATCTGAGTAATTCTTGAGATGAAAGAAACATACTCTCTAATTTTTTAATATTAGTTCGGTTAATGCACACAAATATAATAATCAACGGAACATTGATTATGTATAATTGTGTCAATTAATTTAAAATAAAATTATGCAACACTTTTAAAACAGACTTTTTTTTTAATCAAACTAGTAATCCGGATACATTGGTCAAATGATTTTACTTGCATTGTTATTTTCTATTAAGAAAATTGCTTTGAAAGATTCCTTGTATTGTCTCTAGTATAATAAATCCTAGTAATTGTGAGACGAGTACTTCCGCAACCTTTTCTCAGACAGCAACGTACATTTTTCTAAAGAGTCATTGTAGAAATATTTCGATACAATTTACAGAAACATATTTCACTATACACACTTAACCGAATACGACAACTAAAAATCCGAGCAGGCAGCTCTGAGTTTTATTGTTCTTCATTAGTAATTATAATCTCTACTTATATTATTAATACGGAAGTTACTCCGTCTGTAACTTCTATACGCTTAAACCACTAAACCGATTTAAATGAAATTTAGTATGAACATAGTTTGAGTCAAAGACAAGGGTCAGTTTTTATTACGAAAATTATTAATGGATTGAAAAGGCGGCTGGATGTTTAAATGCGGAATCAATCTATATATGTGTGGGCGTGAGGTAACGAGGGTAAAGGTTTGTATGGTATAAAGTTTTATTAATTTCATGCGGGAAAAGCCGTGGGTTCAGCTAGTAATAAATAAAGAGAAACATCGTAAGGAAACTTGCATGTTTCAGTAGAAAATTTCTCACAGGAGCACCATGGTGAGCTAAAACACATAAGCTTTAACATTCTCCTCGTCGAAATTTTATATTGTAACATATTTAATTTAATTTAATTAAACAAAACAAACATATTTAATAGAAATTGGTGGAAATTATTACATGAAAAGACGTTACAATAATATTAAAAAATTTAAGGACAATTTTTAATAGTAAAATACATATATCCAAAGGAATTTATAAGTAAATGAATAATAATTTCAAATACGTTTCGTATTTATAATAATAAAATAGCGGGAATTGAAACCAATATTCAGTGCAGTTAATATTAAAGTACGGTCATTAAATTGAAAAGATACGGGTACGCCTTTTCTACGTTCATTGGAACTAATATTTCTGTACCTTAAGAAATAACTTATTTTTACTTTTATTATAAAATTGTTTGTGTGGAAACCTTAGCGGTAAATAATACAAGGGGTATAAATAAAGGATATATACAATGAAATAACATTAATAGTTCAAACCATTAAGAACAAGCAATAGGGTACTTTTGCTAGTTAAAAATGAATAATAAAATTAAAATTTATGTAGAAATATTCTTAAATACTCTAATTTTGAATTATAAAAGCACATTATTGTTTCAAGTCGTAATTTTTAATCTGTATATCACGTGACCTAAAACATGAGCCGCTACGTTGTGACGTCGCATAGGCAAAAACTGTCAGTTCATTGTAAACAGCTAGGTACATATCTATCAACTTTCATAGTAAATGTATGTTATGTTATCATCAACTTTATTTATTTCGTTTGTTTGGTTTGATTAGGTATTGGTATTTACGTCGTTTCAAGGTCGCAGATATTGTCTGTTGTATTATTTTTGCTAGGTATATTGTAGTGTTCTTGGCTGACACCGACTCCAAAACTAACAATCATTATAACTACATTATATTATAGTTAGTCGACTTTAAATTAGTCTAATATTTTTCATTTTACTTAGGGGAACTCTAAAAAATGCTTTGATCATTGTTTGTTATTCATAGATGTGTTGTGTTAGAATTAACGTGTGTAGAGTATATGCAATTATTTTTTTACTTTTTAGTGCATTTAGTGTTTTTTTTAAGTTAGTTTTTTTGTTAACATTTTGTTTATAGCAATATGACGCTAACAAAAACTACTGACAACGTTTTTCCTGGATTAAAAAAGGTTTAAAATTTAAGAAGAAACGTGTTTATTTTGCCGATATATATGTTTTGTAGCTTTTTATTAGTGACTTCAAAATTTTCGAGTACTTTTTCAAACATAGTAGAAAACCCTATTGTCCCGCATACATTCGTCATGGACGTAGGCTATGTATGAGTACGTACGAGTAGGTTGGGGCATAAATCGATTGGAGGTCACTGGCCAAGAGACATTTCACTGCTCTCGAAAAAAGTAACCTAATTACTATAAGCCACATATAATCCATAATAATCGTTGTTAATAGCGCATCCAGTTTTTAAACAATTATACTATTTAGATAAATTAAATATGACATTCTCATATTACGTATTTTATGACTTCATATTATTATTATTAATAATGAATTTCATTTATAATTTATATATTAAAATATCTCATTACGTAATATTAGTAAGAAGTATTTTGTATTTATGCTAATGAACGGAAAACTATTGATTATAATCGTTTGTATGAAAATATGTGAATTGTAAACGGAATACTGAAATGCAAAATTATATTGCACGGAAGTAGTCTGCGACGCGGCGGAGGTTTCAACGGGTGACCTGACCGACGGCCTTTATACTGCAGTTGTATGACGTTTAGTGTTACACGGTACTACTATCATACTCATATACCTGTCCGAAAGATTCATTAATAATGCATATACAGTAACTCCATCATGTGTAATCTTGTGAAATACCACGTATCGAAAATCCTGCAATGAATATTGGTGAATGGTGAAAATCTCATAACTTTGTTAGATGTTGACCTATCTCGTGGGACGTGACAGCGGGATGACGTCCTCTTCAAACGCCGCCTTACCACCTTGTGTGTGCTGTATATAATTAAAAAAAAAAAATTATTAACAAAACTTTATGAAAAAACATGTATGGTGTTCTTTAATTATAAATTATTTCAATAATTAATATCACATCAGCCGGGCGTCATATATCATAAAAAATATCATGTACGTTAATTGTTTTAAAAAATAATATCAGTCAAAGAATTATTTATGAAAATATTTTTATTATAAATAATTTTGTCATATTCGATTAAAATAACATGTTGTTGTAACAAATTGCTTTAAAATACATCATATATAAATGAATAATACTGCGAATTGGTTTTAAATTAATTTAAGCTTTATGTTAATAATGAGACAGTTTAAATTCGGCTGTAGCTAAACGAAACGTTATTTGATATGTACGTATTGTTGTATGTTCGCATGGCTAATTTACATTAAGTTAGGCTCGAGCAGAACTGTTTGCTGTAACGCTTTGAATATGTTACTTCACTTGAACTTACAGACTGACAACTTTATTTATTTTATACAAAACATGAAATTCGCGCTTGTCACGTCAATAGTCTAAATTTAAAGCTGCGAACACATGTTTAATATACAATAAACTATATACAAATAAATATATTCAAAAACCTTCCGGGAAACGCAGTTCATCTTTTGGTGTAAGTTTTATGTATGTATATTGGTCTTTAGAGTTATTAGTGTTGATAAAATATATATCATTAGGTATACTCATAGCTTAGTTGTTACCGCAGTCGCATTATGAGTCTGTATCTAAGAAGAACTCTTGACGTATTACGTTCAATGAAATTAATATGTCATTTATTACTATAAAGCAACAGTTTTCTTGACTATTAGCGACAGTACATCACATTAAAGGTACCTTAAGCTTTTACAGAGATATTTAGCTGGAGCTATTTAGGATACGTCTCGTTAAATTGCTTTCACTTTAAACTCGATAGAAATGCGTTTTATAAATAGGATATAGTGAAATTCTATATGCAACAGCGTTCGTGGCACGTATTAGCTTCCTCAGACACCTCAGGTGCTGTTATTGGGTACATAGGCTATTTGTATATGTTATCATAACGAACCAGATTTATGGATATCGATTCTTTATGCTGACGCGTTGCTTTGTACGCGTTCGAGTTAAAAAGATCGTGTATGTTACATATAAATTATATTTATTGAAATAATGTTAAGAAATATGGAAAATACAAACGCAACATTTTATTTTAATAGAGAAACGACGACTTTGAAGCTGTCTTTAAATGTCTCATTAAAACTTGCTTTAAAGTTCAGAGAGAAAGCGTTTGTTTGAAAAGGTAGGAAAAGTTAATTTTTAGTTGCATTATTTATAATCAACGCCTTTTTAACATAACGACTTCCCAGAGTCGTGTAGACAATCCCGGATAAATGGCCGACAACAAGTCATAGAACTTCTTAAATGTTTTTATATATTATATATATAGGTTTATATTGAGTTTATGATTAACTAACTACGCTACTACTTACTTGTAATTATAATAAAAAATATTATTTCTTACGTACAAAATTAATTATAAATAAACGGGACACTTTTCTTATTCGTCTTTTTAAAATATTTGATATCTACACAGTCAATTCGAATCTACTATCCACAAATATACTATTACTCAAGCCGATTAGCCGAAGCTAAGTTCTTCGGTAATGGTAGTAATATCATGAACTTATAAAATGTTATTTTATATTATCAACTCAGTATAGTTTGTGAGAGGTTAAATATAATACATTCTTCTATTGTTAGAAATACCACATTTGGCAGATACTCTGTTGTTATGGATGTTACTTTCCATCACACATATTTTAGGGATAAATTATATTTCGCTATAAGGCAGTGTTATATTGGCCTATTCATATTAAATTATTATATTATTATATAATAATGTAATCACTAGATTATTATATTAGAAGAGTCCTAGCAGTCAGTTTTACAAGACATGCTGATTCGAAGTCTTGCAATGAGCGTTACTCGTACAAGAAACACACTGTCGGCACAATATGTAAGCCAATATGGCCCAGTGGTTAGAAAGTGTAAATCTTAACCGAGGTTTTCGGGCTCAAATCTAGGCAACCACTGATTTTTCATGAAATAAATTTGTGTTTGTAATTCATCTCGTGCTCGAGGGCGAAGAAAAAGGTCGTGAGGAAACGATTTTGTTTTTGGGTTAATTTCCTGCTATCATACTTAGGTTAAGGCAATTACGTGATCGATATGTGGATGTACTTATTCCTCTAGGTTAAGCAAGATTAACCTACGTATCTTGTCAACAACATGTTCATAAACCATATTTGCTTGTTGATATAGTTATTAGGCATAAGATAGGCAAAATACATGAATATATAATTGTTGATGTCTGATATAGTTATTAGTGCCAAAAAGTTACATATTTATTATAATACGGAGTACAAAGCCGTCTAAATTTTGTACTTCACTCCATCACATAGAGATCGCGATCTCATTTTTAGGCTATTCTTTCTCTAACAATTTATTTCAACTGACTTGTCCATATAACACTAATTATAACAAAGAATGTGTAACTTAACTATTTTATGGACGACGTTTTATATTTTCAATTATATCGTGTATCTATGATCGTTGAACGCAAAATATTCGGCTAACGTCACGTAGAAGTCAGATGACACGTATGAGGATAATCGGTGATAATTAGTAATATAAAGTAGTAGATATTATCTAGAACAATATGATAATTAAATGAATTAATTACTGGAATAGAAAATAAGAATAATAATAGAATAATAATTACATTGAAAAGAGGAGTCAACTAATGTCAGAAGGAAGATTAATGAAATTGAAGGTTCATATTAAGAATCTTTAGGACATTAAAAAAATATGTGATCAATTGAACCTTCATATAAGCCACATTCACGAATAAAGTTATCTTCAATTTTTAATTTTGGTTGGAGGCAAGCGAATCTAACATATTAAAGATGTGATTTTACGACCCGCGCCACGATAACGACTTAACCATGAAATGATTGGAAAATCAGATTGAATTGAAATATGATGTTTTTGGACATTGATTCTGATCAATGCAAAGATTTTTTAGGCAAAGATCATAAATCATGTGTATAATTACGAAAATGATGTTTGTTAACTTGAGAATAATATGCTAATATTCAGTTCTCAATCGGAATCCACATGTTTGCTAGACAGCTTCATCGTGAATTGAATACACACAGAGGCGACAATCGATTATCGCAACACGTGCTTAGGTATAATTTATTGGTATTATCATTAGGTCCGCTCAATCAACTATCGCCTATAATCACATTAATAAATACTGCAAAATTTTCAAACACGTAAACAATACATAATTAGTCAGTTTACTAATCAAAGTTATATACACAATCCGATAAACAAAATTTAAATTTCGTTAGTTGTTTTCATTTCTGTTACTCTGTTTACTGCTAGAATTTTAATATCTATGTAAATATTTACATATGTGAAAATTAAACAACCTGTATCTATTTTATCCACACAAGCTTTTTGAATCGTCTTTTTATATGTATATTATTTTATTATATGTAAAGCTACTACCAGTTCGGAATGTTGATTCCACCAAGAAGAACCAGAACCACAAAAAAAACTTTGAAGTTGTTCCTTTCCAACATTTTAAAAACAAAGTTATGTTAATTAAAAAAAACATATATGTATTATATCCTGACTGATAGTGAGTTTACAAGTCTTCGTACAAAGTAGGCGAACTTTTATTACAACATAACAATTTTATTTGAACTATAGAAATTTAGAAACAAATTGATTCTATTAAACGATCAATGAATAATTTCATGTAGGATATTCTCAATTATAATTTCCGTAATAAGACGAACTTATTGGTATTACTAATTTACATCTGCATAGCTGAAGATATATGCATATTAATTTGACATTGGTAAGTAAATATTAGTTTGCTTAACAATATAAATGGTAATTTCTGATACTTTAATTGTATTCCAGCATCACACTAACGTCATCGAATATGAATACATATGTACATATATAAAAAATAGTATTTAACATTTTGTACATAAATTGACTGCCTCTATCCCGTTTATTTATTTATAGTCAATTCATTTTTTTATAGGATTTTCTTTTACCTAGTAACTATTCGATTCAATACAAGCGATAAAACAATAACGACCACGGATATTAATTAAGAGTATATTCAAAACAAATATGGAGTATTTCTTTAAAATTTTTGATGCTTTTCTTTTGATATTATAATCGACGCAAAGCAATGAAAGGTCCGTCTAAAGAAGATATGACGTTAAGTGTTAAGCACCTATTTCTATAACTATAAATTTACGTTATACGAAACTACATCAAATATTAGACTTCGCGTACATGCACTGCTCGCGCTCCCGTCGGTCCGCAAGTTTATTTTATAATATGAATAAAAACCGCGTGTTGCATTACTGCAGACTATAACGACAACATTTTGTGTACATTACACGTCTGAACAGCTGGTCACATTTGCATTGTATCTTAAATTCTATTTATATTTTTAAAAATACACATTGTTATATTTAGGGTTACCAGAACGTAAAACTAAAACATGTCACGTCAATAGTCTAAATTAAATGCAATTTGAAGTGCTTTTAGTTGTGTAATAATATTATTCACTAAAATCTTATTCATAATATGCTGCATATGTTACAAAAATAAGGTGTCCTCAGATATTATTATGTATGCATAAAATTTATATTTTACCGTCACAATCAACTGACGTCGAGATAGCAATATTTAGCGCGGATGTGGCTGCAGCGCCGTGTACACTTACTACTTATTTGATAATTTATTTTTTCTGTAAAATGACATAGAAACGTTATATTTTATATAACGTTTAATATAAATATATTAGTTAGATCTATAAATATTATACTTTCAGCAAGAATATTGTAACTAATAGATAAGATATTTAACCTAAATTTATAAATACAAAATACATATTTAAAAATCTTACTTAAATGAATAATATAATCTACACGTTTCTAACTCCCATTGTGGACTTATTCCAAAGAACTTTCATATCACTATTTGTTATTTGTACGCATTCATAGTATAGTTCACATTTCAATTGGAAAAAACTACGGCAACACCATAAAGTTTTCATTACATTTTTGAGGAGCTTACATGTTCATTTACACCAGAAATAATACTATAAATTAGGAATTTGAAAACTTGCGTTTTACTAAATTAAAATAGGTTTAGGTTCATGAGTGTTTATAATACACTCAGAGATAGTTATTTTGGAATTCATAATATTAAGGAACAAGCGCTCGGTTTTACAGAGAATAAGTTGATAATGTTTAGGATTATCTCATGCACTTTATTGAATAAACCAAACCTGCTACTAAAAGCCATAATAAAGGATAAAAACACAACAAAGCCGGTAAATATTTTAACTGGAACTTCAGAAGCTGTGCAAAAAGAAGCGTAAACGATATTGTTGCCCTGCGAGCGGGAATAAAAAATTAATAAAGTCGGCTAACGGGATAAATTTCAGTAAAAATCGATAAGTTAAAAATTCAGGAGCTCCGAGTTGCAAATCGCGGAAAAAGGCTACAAAGAGGATTTATATTTATTTATTTATTAAAATAGTGAAATAAATAATAATATATATTATACGAGTTAATCTTTCTGCAGACTTTTAAAATATTTAAACTTTTAAAGTTGATTGATTCTCATATGGTAAAAGCGTATCCATTCTCCGATGCATCAAATACACGAATGCAGTATATTTCGACTATTTTGTTTGACCGGCAAATATGCCCGAAGTATAACAAAGGCTAGGAATTCGACGATTTGTATTAACCGCAAAATGCTTTCGCCAGAAGAATACATATAAAAACAGACGAAAATAATGTATGGAATGGAATTCCAAATCGTTATTGCCATGTCATATATTGAAAATAAATTGTGATATCGACTGAAAGTTTTAGCATATTTATTTTTACTTTTGCTATATAGTTTGATGGTAGTGTTTTGTTTATCATATAAATTATATGAAATGTTTTAACTGGAAGTACGTAACGTGTGACATAATTAAATTCAGTCCAATTAACCGATGATGAATTTATAATATATTATTTCCTCAATTTTTAGAAATAATTTCGATTAAATTTTGTCTACTAAGCGAACACCTGTTATTCGAAAATTTTAATAAATCAATTGTTATTTTCTGATGCTGTAATCACAATTATGAATTTTTGTTTGTATGTAATATGTTATATTGTATTAAACTTCAATCTAGTTAAGGATTAATCAGCCATTCAGCTTATAGCCGCCGCGAACATTAATTAAATTATGATAAACTATCGAGTATATCATCGACTTTTATACTTTTGACTTTGATACGCGTTGATACCGTGTAATGAGCATTTTTCCTCACTTAATTTACTTTTATAGGTGTGTAAATTATGTAGTTGGATACTTTTATGGTAAAGCTATGAAAATTGTCGAATAATTTTGTTACTTATAAAATTCTTTACTTAAGTCAATCCATATAAGGCATTATCTGACCAATACGCTTAAATTCAAGCTTTTCTTTGGTTTA
The DNA here is from genome assembly GCF_905147765.1 of Vanessa atalanta. Classification (NCBI taxonomy): domain Eukaryota; kingdom Metazoa; phylum Arthropoda; class Insecta; order Lepidoptera; family Nymphalidae; genus Vanessa; species Vanessa atalanta. Next base: position 11,093,439 of record NC_061902.1, on the reverse strand, counting down.
CAACTTTACACTTAAAATTAACTTTACACTTCTAAACAACGGCCAATTGTAAAGACACGAATTATTTTATATGCATATAATTATGATTGCTTTATAAGTGCTACTGTTACATAGCTCCTCTATTCTAGGTTGGACTCCTGCATTCTAGATTTCCTCACGAGAAAACTGCTCATTGGTCAATAGCACAAGTAATTTTGTATTCATATTCAATTGTGATAATCATATTTTAAGTCTGGCTTAACTAAGATTGTATACACGTTCATAAGTCGAAATCCCTACAATTATCGCCAGTTAAGTTTCAACGTTGAATGTTGCATATTATATTGTGCTGGGCTTGCATGATAAACAAAATACACGTTATTGCGGTTGACCACGTAGTTGTCTCTTTAAGCACTATGCTCTTCGGCACAGGGCAAGCCTGGCCGGGTTAGCTGGGAAACCTTATTGAAGAACAAAATGGTTGTAAATTAATAAGCAAGCGATGGGGCAACAGTATGAAATAAATAGACTGAAAAATATCCAGCCAAAACTGAAAAAAAAAAAAATTAGTCTCAAGAAAACCTTTACAAAACTAACTTTTATTTGAATACTTTAAAAAAATTAACGAACAAAAATAAAGATTATAATATAATAATATCGATTGACGTACAAAGTAGAGAAAGGTACCGAACTGTGTTGTCTTTTTTGATTTATATATAGCGTGGGTGAAACACAATTCATCTTACTATAGAACAATACCATAGTATGACATTGAGTATCGTAAACATTTCCGAGATATTTATAAACTTAGAGACTTATCACAGTTGAGCTTGGAATGTTCCTCTCACATTTCTTCACGCAACTTAGTTACTTTACTATATAAATTCCTATACAAGTATCATCAATTTGTGATTCTATAAAATAAAATCTTTTAGGAATATGGAATATTTGCCCACATCGACATATCTACGTAGTTCTTACGTAGTATTGTTTACGTATAATCTGGTACGTGAAAGTCTCTGAATTTGACTGTGGATTAAATACCCGAATCTATAAGGGCTTCACATTCATTTGTTTTTCAAACTACAGTTGATTAAATCGTTCATACGAAACGTTAGAAATTCTCCTGTATTTTATATTCAATTATTCGATAAAAACCGAGTTTTAATATTGGATATTCGCACGTTGTGTTTGATTATCTTTTTTCCGATGGGATTTTGAAAGCAAATATAAATAAAAAAATGATTAAAGTCTTATTTATATCAGTTAGTGGATTCTTTTAGTATAACAAATACTAGGCTCAGTGTCTAAAAGAGGTGAATATTCATTTCATATGGTTTTTGTGATGGTGATTCCATTGCAGTCAATTTGATTTTAAAATTGGTTGCTTGGCGGGAAGGAAGACAGAAACCCATATTCATGTCAGCCGAAGGACGTCCACTGCTGGACATAGGCCTCCCCCAAAGATCGCCACAACGACCGGTTTTGTGCAGCCCGCAACCAGGTCGTCGGACCACCTTGTGGGGGCCTACCCACGCTGCCTCTTCCATGCTATGGTCGCCACATATATGTTGAATGAAAATCTAGCATGAGTATCCATATTCATTCAAATAATTTGATGGAACAATGTCAAAACTTCTCAAAATTCATACTAAATTAACGAAAAAAAACGAGTGACTTCAATACCTAATGAGCAACGGTTATTTATTCATCTCAGGCTTAGGCTTTTCTTTATTTCAGTTTAACTAATATTTTACAATATGTAACATAATATTATTACTCAAATAAATTACGAAAATGTCCTTGTGACCGATTTCGATTTTCGCAGTAGGGCTTCGAAACCGAGACCTCGAGATCTATTGCCAACTAGGGAATTACTTCAATAGAAATATAAGGTCTTACTTTTAAACGGTGTATAGCGTGTGCATAGTTAAGTTGATTCGACGTTCGAAAGTAGAAGAGATCTCTCAGTAACGAAGCACCTCCTAAACAACATTTGTAGGTAAAGCCGCAGAGCATGCATTATTTTTCGGCCTTGTAGTAAATTAGTGATTGCAACTTCACAATATTCACTTTTTAATTTAAACACCAATTAAAATTTACAGTTGCCGGGGTAATTTATCGTCAGTATTACGTTTTTAATTATTTGATATTTAGCAACTTCGCTCGACTTTGTAAAAGTTTATTAAAATAATATCTACTATGTATGGCGATCGTACTGAGAATTTACTTTACGACTCGAGCCTTATTTATTCACTTGTTAAATTGATCTCTTCAGACGACGTCTTGAGATTTTTAAACCTATTAGTTTTTACTCTCTTTTATTTAGTAAAAAATATATGATGCCGCCGCAAAATTGTCTGTTTTATAGATATTCAAGGTGAATCTTCTACTTGTATTATTATGTATTCTAATGTTATATTTACCTATGGGTTAATAAAATAAAGACTTATTTGCGTTTTTTTGGATGTTTAAAGATTTATTTACAATAACTATTTCTACTACTAATCTATTCAAGGCCACACACAAAACCGAATTGGATGAAATTCGGTATAAAGCAAGCTTAAACCCCAAAAAAGACATAGGCTGCTCGTTTATGCCTAATACTAGACGACCGACACCTAAAATGCGAGCGAAGAATCGGCCATCAACTAGTTTACAATATTTAATAAATTAGGTACATCTTGCTAACAAAATTTATCTTACTTGTGAGTTGAAAAAACAATTTTAAAAATTAATTTTATTAGACACCTGTCGATAACGCGACGAAGACAACTTAATAATAGTTCTTGTATTTTATAGTAATTTTTATTAACATACATAATTGAAGAAGGAGAAGGAGCGTTTCATTCCTCCATTAAATATGTCTTGTTAATCGAATAAGTAATATTTGACAAAAAAAAACAAATTGCATTCTCATTTGCATTAACAATATTAAAAGTTTATATCGAACTATTTTCCGCTTGAGACTAAGCGGGCGAGGGGAACGCGCGCAGGTGTTGAGTCCTTATGTCCTCTCTGACATCGTGGAAGCAAAATTGTATAATGATTGGTTATATATATAACAAGCGAATGTGAGGTTTTAATTTTAAATCGAATGTAATGGATATGTACATAAAACTATTAAATAAATATTTGTCATTAAAATTGATGTTTTTACGTTAACGCGTTGATAAGGAAATGATTAAAGCAAACGACGAGGGGCTGAAATACTGGATCGATCCCATCCAATCTCGCTCCGACTACGAACATATATTTGTGCTAAAGCTTACTCCCGTCCAGACTGTATAAACCCTGTATATGTATATACACTTTTAAATATATTTTTAAAAACAGAACTTTATAAAGATATTTTATGTGAACGTAGAAGCTTTCATTAGAAATTGTATTGTATTTTGTTGTCAAATGTTCCAAAAAAAAACAACTTAAATTACACTTCGTTGTACACGCACACCGCAAATTATGTTCACCAGAATGCATTTTCCGCTAAATTACAAGTTGTTTTGTTTGCATCAAACCTCGCCTGTTAGATAACAAAGACGAGATAATAGCTTAGTTCTGTTTTCTGGTTTTATTTTAATCGACAAATCGTCAGTCATTCAGTTGTATTGATTTTTATTACTTTTTTAACCAAATGGAAACGCCCAAAGGGAGAGCACACATTAAAACGTATACTGTGGAAGTGAAAAAAATGTCCGAAATATTTTCGGAGTTAGATAAAATAGTTTTAACTTTTCACATTTCACAAACAAAACTATTTTACAATCATTTTATTCTGATACTTCCTGTTCCGCCCACGTAGTCCGTAGCGTAATGTCAAATATCATTTTTATCAAGAAGTGGGTTATCAAATATAAAATATATTTATAAAATCCGAATTGTAGTTTCAGAGATAAGCGCGTTTAAATTAATAAAACAAAGAAAATAATTGGTAAACTATTACGCAGGTGAGATTATTTCAATGTAAATAATATTTTTGAATTGAATTCTAACCATTATTTGAGTATATGAGCATTTTGTGGTATGAAAATAATCGCATTAAAATATCGTGACTAGTAATAACAGACTGTACCCACAGAACAGCGGCCATACAATATTTAAGTACATAAATATATTATTTTAGTGAATCCTTTTAGCCCAATAAATTATTTATAAAATTATTTATAACAGTATTGATTTTATACATACACAGAGAGGGGTTTAGTCCTAAGAAAAATGATAAAGAACTTTACAGACATTATATACGAATAATACAAAAACACGCCTTTCCAAAGATTATCTCGTGGCATTAACGAATAAAAAATAGGTCTTAAGAACTACCTTGATAAGGATACTAAGAATTAATATATTTTTAGATATAAATAAATTGGGACCAAAAATAGTCATCCGAATAAACTATGTTTTATAAATAAACTAGCGACCCGACCCGGATTCGCACGGGTTCAATACTGATACTAAATAATATACTATAGTATGTCCTTATATACAACTATCACAATTTTTCAGTCTTTAGACAATACAAGCCGCTATTTCCCTGCGTTTTAAATCTGTAATATCTTCGAAAATATTTATTTAAATTACACCTTGTAAAGAGCCATATTGATGTATATTAAATGCACAATGTATTTAAAGTACTTAAATGGATAAGAATTAATTTATCGTAAAAAGTAAACAACAAAAAATGATTATTAAGGGTTATAACCCTAGGAGACATATACCTATCATCGCGGACTTTTTTGAAGTAGTTTTTAAGGTGTGCAATACTGTACATTATTTAGATCTATCTTGTAGGGTTCAGCCAACGTTTGCGAGTAAGCACTAAAAATGTGTTTATTTTCATCACTTTCGGAAACCTCTTAAGTATTTCTCTACTATATTGTGCATATATATAAACCATCTTGAATTAATATATCTATTAAAAAACCGCATCAAAATACGTAGTGTAATTTTAAAGATGAAAGCATACACAGGGACAGACAGACATCGGTAAGCAAATTTGTTTTTCTACTATAATGATGATATTACTAAATCACGTCTCATGGGACTACGATCTCGTCCTTTGATGATTTCAAAATAAAATATAATCCATATAAAAAAGTTAATAAATCTAAATTAAAATACATCTAAATTATTCAATTATATACCAACTATGTTCACTAGGATTCACTTAATTAATATGTATAAAAAACTATGTACAAAAAAAAGAGACAGGGACGAAGCCGGTGGCTACAACTTGGTAAATGTAATTTACGTTCACATCACTTACCACCCTGTCAAACTTTAATAACATCCCTGCTTATGATGTATAAGCTAATAATGAATTTAGCCTCGTATTATTTACGTGCGATATTCTATTAAAATCTCTATTTATGTCTACTATGCAGTACTAATTTATTCTGCAAAATAGTCTTAATAATTAGGACTTTTTTTTAATTTATAAGGTACAGATATTTAAAAACATACCTATAAATGTATATGTATCACTTTTGAATCGTCGTTTAACAAACTATTTAAAGTAAAGCGACCACCGGCTAGGAATATAGATTCTACCGAGTAGAACCGGCAAGAAACACAGTAGTTACTCTTTTTCAATTTCTTGAAATAAAGTCATGTTAGTTAAATGCAATTATATGTGTATGTTATGTATATAATACATATATATATATTTTATACATTGACAAGAACATGAAATTTACACATGTCATGTCAATCTATGCTAATATGATAAATGCGAAAGTAACTCTGTGTGTCTGCCAATTTATTCAATTTTGTTATCTTCAGCAACTTGTGTACATTACCAGTTGCCGTTTTGCTCGCGTTTTGGTTTTGGTAGTTTGGCTGTTATCAATCCCGGTTATTTCCAGGGTCTGCCTTCCGACTAAGCCTACTCCATATTGCACGGTCTTTATCGTTATATTGTGTAAGTCATCCATACATTGGCTCTCATATAAAGGCACTTTTTTCCAACATTGTAATTAGGCCGACGCGTGACATGGCCATAATACTCCAGACGATGCTTTTGGAGTTTATCCGCTATATCGCGGAACCCGAGACTGCCTCGAATGAACGAGTTGCTTATGCGGTCAGCCCGCGTTACGCCACACATTCATCTCAGCATTTTTATCTCCAGAATATAAAGATCTTGAGTGTTCTGAGATATTCACTCTAAGACAGCTTTCGTATATGAAGGATCGGTCGGATGACGCTCTTGTATATCTACCCTTGTGCTTGGCGGTATTTTGCAGTTACATCTTGCTTGACCGTCGTGATTGATGCTTCCGGACTCAGGTGGGATGGATCCAAGATACCTAAATCGCTCAAACTTAACGGCTGGTTCAAGTCCAATAGGACTCCGGTCAAAGAGAGGGTAAGGGTTAGGAAGGAGGATAAGAAATATGGGGAATGGGACACCACTATCGCGGACTGGATGAAGGTGTGATAGTGATTCGAAAACCCGGAGTCGCTTACCCGCGTGTCCTTAAACAAATATCGGTCAGATATTTGTTTACCCCCTCTAAGTCAGAATTTATTATATTAGTATAGATTGATAAGAAGCGAGAAATTGAATATACTCATAGTAAAATATTGAAACCACTACTAAAACTGGTTAAGCAATTTATTTTCCTAAATCCGTTGAAACCGTTTTCGAAACGTCGACGGATTGATCAATCGTCCCATTTAATTCCATTTGTCAGTTTTGATCACGTGGCATACCGAATAGCTGTCATTTTCTTACATTTTATCACAAGAGAGTTGACCCATTTTTTTATAGTAATCTTTCGTATGAGTTATTTTAAACATTTATTATATATATCTATCTCAGTGAAATTATGAAAACACATGATCAGGTATTTAGGAAAGCATATATATGCGTATATGTATATGTGAGCATAATCGCGGACGTAAATTAATGCTTGATTGATCCTTCTGTCAATTATAAGTAATTTTCTAGCTTATGTTGTATTAGAAATAAACAAGAGACACTTTTAATATGACTGTTTATAAATATTCAAAATAAATAAACTATTTGACCTTTTAAAGAATGATATTCTGTAACATAAGGTAATAAATAAAGATGCAATTCAATAAATCTTACAATAAAAAGCGAACTGTATTGTGTGCATTTTTCACTTCAACAAAATCTAAGTACAAGGCTTTAAAGCCGTCTGGTATTATTGAATAGTACGCATACAAATAGCGATAACTTCATTCATGTATCAAGAATACATTCAATTTCGAATGTATATTTACCTCGGGCGTTTCTAGTAAAGCTGAGTATCGGGTTAAATCGAGTACCATTTTAGAACACTCGCAATGAAGTCTCTATTGAATTAATGGACTCAACCGCCGCCGTATCAATTATTACCCGGCAATCTGTATAGTATGTGCTCTCCATAGTATGTAATATAATATATAAATTATATGTAATAAATTTATAAAATAAATGTTGGTAATAGTTTACCGTACATCCGTATCGTACATTACATGCGTACGTATATTGCTTACATTCTTGAATATTGAAAAATATGTTTTTTTATGAATTATTGTTTAATAAAGTCATTTTATGATTAATTTCTTTGACACGGTTTAATGAGGTTTATTCATCATGAGTGATTAACATATTATTTTATTTGTATTTTTGAATAAAAATGTGATTTATTGTTTGTATAAATATTTGATTGATATGAAATTTTAATTGCTTAATGATCATACTCTAATTATAAAGACGTAAGTCATAGTTTTTCTATCTTCGGATCTGATTAATTCGGAACTTTTATATTAGATATTTTATTTTCAAAATTACAAGTTGAACAGTCTGATACGGCTTAGTCGGAAAGAAAATTGTTTTATCTCGCGGAATTTTCCATTGAACGCCAAAAAATAAAACCTAGTAAAGAGTTTGTAATTGAACCAGTAATATTACATTCGTAGGTAATATACAAGATATGTTTATCATCTCATGACATATAACACGCAAAGCGTCTTAAAATTCTAGGTGCGATATCACCAATTGGCAAATGTTTATATTATGTTTCATTGATTAAAAATTATCGCGGGATAATATTCATACTAGAATTTTGATTCCCTCCAACGTCGGGTCGGATACTAGGATTATAATAATTATAATATTTTTATTCCCTCCTCTCTAAAATCTTTTACAATGATAATTTTATTCAACCATTAATACAACGAATTAAACCCGTCGAGGGAGTCAGTTTATTTCAATATTTTGTTTGACTTCACGGAAACTATAATTGAAATAAAACACACTTATTCATTCAATATAAACGAATTGAATGTTTATTTGTATAAATTTAACAAACAATGCAAAACAAAAGGACGTAACAAAAAAAAAAAACAAATATATCCCAATTTTTTTATTATATTGCGCCTCCTGTTTGCTATTGAATCTCGTTAAATGTTTTTTATACTGTAGCTGTGTTCTTAGAAAGCGAATAGACCGGTTAAGGTAACTAATTAGGTTGAAATTTAAATGTGAAATCTGATAATCCGACTTGCATTTACTTGGGGGTAGGGCTTTGTGCAAGCCCGTCTGGGTAGGTACCACCTATTCATGTGATATTCAACCGTCACACAGCAATACTTAGTGTTCATTGTGTTCCGGTTTGAAATGCGAGTAAGCCAGTGTAACTACAGGCACAAGGGACATAACCTCGTAGTTACCAAGGTTGGCGGTGCATTTTTAGTCTAAGTAGAGGTTCATATTTCCTACCGCGCCTATGTCTATGGGCGGCGGTGACCAATAACCTGGAGGCCCATTTGCTCGTCCGCCTACCTATATCAGAAAAAATGCATAATAATATAAACAAATGAGCTTTTGAATTATTATTAAATTGTATATAATATGTGTTGCAAAGCGTATTCACTTAAACTGTGTACCCGTATACCATTCGATCATCACTTTTTCTATTCGTAACAGCTCCCTGTATTGCAGGTTTGTTCTGTCAGGGTGCTTGAGCCAGCGCTTAGTTCAAATACTAGAAATATAATATCATACATCCCATAATTATTGGCACGTTGACAACGTAGACAAAATCGTCCTACAGACACGTCCTATAGACAAAAAAAATGGCCCCATCAACCAGCTACATTTAATTTCAGTGTACAATTTGATTATATTGAAGTCATTTACGTCATGTTTCCTGAAAGATTGAAGAATAAAATGTGAAATTTTGTGTTCGAACTCAAGTAATTGTTAAGACAAAGTATATAATAAAAGCAAAGTATTCTTTTCCTTGAAAAATAAAAGCCGAGCACTTTGCGTTCAAGAGATATATTAGTGTTACTAAATATTCTTTTTTGTATGAATAAATGTAATGTTGCATTTTGCAGAAATGGATTATGGTTACGAAGAAGAAGACGGCAGTGACGTTGACAGGGAATTGCGACCTGTAGCTCGCAGGACCGGGAAGCATATTGCAGCTGGAGAAGAACGCCCGCGCATCAATTCTAGCCAACAGACTACGCCCACTGAAGGCAAGTAAACCAAAATTCGATACTTAATGCTCGACTCGATTGTTAAATGTAGTAAACCAACTTATAGTAGTTATATATTTGTATTCTTTTAAAATTGAATACAGATTTTCGGTGTGCATTAGTATGAGTTGACGCTCGAGCTTAAAAGATGCGTCAGTATGCGTGAGATGACTAATGTTAGACTATAGACAGCAAAAAAAAAAACAAGCTATACCATATTTGTTTAATGCACACCGATATTAAACATCGGAGCGCGTGTCTTAATTAGTGAACAGATCTATAGTCATTGTCGCTTTCTGAGGAATCAAGTTCTACCACAAGTTTCGAATTTGTTACTGGTAAGATTTACAGTGTATAGGGAATCGTAGGTTTATAATATACATAATATCATAACAGGTGGACTAATCGATGATACAGCAAGCCTTATTTATAAGAACTGCATCACTATAGATTTAGAAGATTGGCCATGTATATATAAGCCTTTCTTGGACATATTCTGCTTTGACATTATAATGAAAAGTTCACAGATTTAGAAATAAAATTTTATGGTAAACAGCAAGAGTAATTGTTTTTAAATTTTTTTTTTGAAATCCATTTAAGTCAAGCCAGCTCACATTTACGTACTCGTAGCTCCAAATCAAAACGATGTTTTTTCTTTCTCTTATGTTTATGTAAATAAGCGTAATGAACTAAAATATAAATGTTACAGGAAACATCATAATTATTTCGTAACTGAATTCTCCTTTGTCCCAGAGCACTCAACATACGTTCATGTACTTGCATGGATATAAAACCAGTTCTTTTTTGTTATCAACCCTTTTTCCATTTAATTAGACGTCTCTGATTTAATTTTTCCTTTAACAGTTTCCTTTCACAAATATTGCAATTGTTACATGGAAAGTTACCTAACGAGTACTTTGTCGCCTAACTTGATAGCTCTGATTGCTTCTCATAACTTTGTTATTCTAACTTCGCTGTGATCCTATGTGCCATAGATTGTAAATGTGATTGTGATTTTTTTATTCTTTGTAAGTAACTTTGATTGTGACACAATTAACACGTACTTATGATACGTATATTCTTATGGTACGATATTTGTAAGAACAAAATAAATAAGGCTCCGAAGCTCTGGAGCCTCCACGAATAGGAGGAATTGAATAAGTTATAACAAGACAAAAGAAGTTTTTGCTGTAATAACTTTGGAGGATTTTTAGTACACCCTATTCTTGTAGAGGCATCGACACCTATAAAACAAACACCACACAAACATATAAAAATAGGAACTCGTGCATTTACTTAACCATGCCCCATAACCGTAAACCATGACCTTTTGATACGATGTTTTATCCCTTTTGCCTGTAATTACACCGAGCCTTTCACTCCTAAAGCCAAAACACAATAATAAAGATCATTAATGTTTGATAATAGATTAAAAGATGAAGTCATACAGATAACTGAGAATAACAATTCGTCCTCTTCGTGGAAAACTGATTCGAACTAAATATCGTTACAGAATGTTTGAAGATAACAAATCGCAAACGATTCATGTTTAATCTAAATCAATAAATACGAATTCTTATATCAAGCAACAGCAAAAGGTTGAAGTCGTCAGTGAGCTGTAAGTCTGTTTGTTACTTATTGACACTATCTAACGCACGTCGGAATCGTTTCAAACGTTTAGTCTCGGTATTGATGCGGGTTATATCATTTCAAATACTTGTATGAAATATATTATAGTACATGAGGTGCTATTGTGGGCTAAAGAATAGAATTGGGATCTTACGTAAATAATTATGGGGCGGGGGAGGGTCTTTTTATGTGCAACGTCTATTAGCGCGGCTTGGGGGTAAGGTCAAGTCGTATGCCGTGACGGCAAACGCCCCGTGATAGGCCTCTCGTTTCCTTTTTTTGTGTATGCGTTATGCTTATACTAAATACTTCATTGCTACATATTATTATGATAATCTTCAATATTTTTAATCAATGTTTGACATCTGACGCACGCCTATCACATTATTTTATATTTATTAGCTCGTCGTGAGCAGATTCAGAACTTACACGTATCGGAGTATCTACTAAACCGGACTGTAGCGGCCTGGTGGAATAAATTCCAAACCTTCTCTTCAACAGTAGACTCCGTTAGAGGAGAGCCTTTGATATTAATGGGAATTAACGGGCTACTTATTGGATTGGATATTTATGCCCGTGGGTTGGCCTGCATAGATTTTGGTTTATAATGGACTTCACATTTCGTATCCATTGAGCACAGTTCATTAAACTATTATTCAAGCTTTTTTTTTAAGTTCTGCTATCTAGGGCAAACATCCGATTACACAATTACCGATAGGAAACTCCTATCGATTGGATCAATTTATCGTTTGTTTGTTAGCCCTCCAAGCCTTTGTCTATCTGGCCAATCCTCCGAAACTTACAGATGAAAATATTTAACATATGATAGTAATTACATATCATTGATTCAGAACCAATATAGTAGTACTAAACTGATTAGAAAACGACAAATTTTCTCAAAATTGTCATATGACACATGAAATTAAAGAACCCATTATATTTAATATGTAATCTTAATATCTTTTACAAGATATTAATGAGAATATGTGAGTTCTACTCCTTTTTTGGAAAATATCGAGATTAACATGTTGAAAAAAAACGATCCGGGATAGTTTTACACGAAGTTAAAAGGTCTTCAAACTAATATGTGATGTGGAAATCTAGTGAGTAATTCAAAATTAAAAGCATAGCATAGAAGATGTAACAAAAGTTTTCGAAAAAAAGTATATGTAATTGATAAGTAAGTTGCGATTTGATTATCCAGGAAGAAGGAATTTATTTAAGAAATAAAAAAAAGATACTAAATAATTAAAAACAACATTATTTAACTAATCACCCCCTAAACAACATTTATAGGTAGAGTCGTTTCATAAAAACATGTATCAATAATTTCTTCTTAAGCACCGATGACCGAAACTCTTTAGAACTCTGCTCCCTCGAAAAATTTTTACTGTAGTATTGTAGTTATTAATAACAAATAAAAATAAATTTAAATGTCCCAAAAACTTGTTGTTGTAAATATTTTATTTGTAAATTTAAAAACAAAAATGACATTTAGGTGACGTTATGTTTTCTGTTATCCGCTATAAAAGTGAATAAATAAGTCTGGTTACCGTTTTCTGAGAAAATTTAACATTGTAGATTAAAACACAACACGTCTTAGCATCTTGTTGCAAGTCTTTAAGGATTGCGGGTTTTAGTTTGGGCAAGCACCACTGGCCTTTCATAAGTTTGTATTTAAAATTTATTTCGGTTTCAGCGGTCAAGTAAAATCATTATGATGTCAATTTGCTACATGCGTAACACCAACGAGCGTTACTTAAGACAAGGCCAGTAACAATTCCATACGTTCTTTTTATTTAATGTAATGGAGAATAGTGACTAAGATCACTCTAAGAGAGTTTAGTACGAAATGGTGTTTAATATTGTTTTCTTGGTAATTATAAATAAACTTGTTCAAACTGTCAATTTTAAATAATTGATTTTAAGATAGCCTAATCTATGAATATACTAAAGGTAGGTATTCATTATATTAATCGTTCGAATAGCACATTGGGCTCTTTTGTATTCGTTAAATTCACTGAATATGCATTGGGTTTCAAGTATTGCGGCAGCGTTAATACTATATCCAAAATTCTTAATTTTAGCAAAGAATAATTTGAAATTTACAGTACGCCATATGTAAACAGGAATTAAAAGCTCTTTCTGCCTTTGTGATCTTCTTACAGAAGATTAAAAGTGTCAATAATAATAATTACTCTAGTCATTATCAACTTCCTTTAGCAACCGGTTCCTTATACTGTAAGACTGAGTACTTTTTTATTCCTATTGAAACAAATATATATTGACGATAATAGTGACATTTGTCACAATTAAAAGGCGTTCTTATCTTAAACTACCTCCCAAAATAATGTTAATTGGCTTCGATGAAGTGTTTGGCAACTCCCAAAGAATTAAAGAATTTAATTGGTTTAAGATCATCAGCAAATAAATATATACAGCATTGAAATTTTATAAAATAGGCCCCCATTCACTATGGTCTATGGGACCTTGTACGACATAGGGCACTTTACGGTTCAGATTGAAAATATTTTGACTGCTATATTAACGTACCCCTTAAGTTAAGGATCATCAATACGAAGAGGTAGATCCCTGTCCACGAGGTCCGACGAGTCCTCTTCCTACGAAAAGTTATGTCGGCGATGCTGCCCAGGGGATTAGTGTGAAGAGGCCGTAGTCTCTTTCTATGAGACCTACAGCCCTTGACTGCCACGATCTCACAGAAACAGTGGAACTGGCACGGAAATGAGTAGATTTGGTCGATGCAGACGTCGAAGGCGTCGTATTAGAAATAAAGATTTACACAATACATATTTTTAATATTTATGATCTCTATATTGTGTTTAAATAATTTCACCTTACTGACGTATTATGAATACATGTATTCGTATTGAAATATAGGGAAGCCAATATTACAAGCTGTATTATATGAAAGGACAGTAATTAAACAAATCTATTCATTGCAAATATTATGGAGTTATTCATCATATGGTTGAATACTGTCAAACCAATTAAACAAACATTGATAAATAACTGTAGCTTCTTTTAACAGCAGTTGTAAATGAATTAGTTTGAAATGTGAGACAATCCCTCGTGGCTTCTACCACAAACGATAAGCCTCTCATCCAACCGCTGTCCAACGACTGTCCAATGCTCTCTCATCGATTGTTGCCTTTCCCATTTCTCATCGCATTATGTATGTATTATGCGCTGAGAAATGGGAAATACAACATTAAAAAAATACAAAATGTTTTATTTGATTATTCTGCTTATCTCTGCTGCTAAAATATACGTACATATTAGTTATAAATAAATATTGGACAACATCATATACATTACTCTGATCCGAATGTAAGTAGCGAAAGCGACGTAAGTAAGCGATGTAAGTAACGACGGTACCACAAACACCCAGACCCAAGACAATACAAGACAAAAAGACCAAGACATCATAGAAAACTAATGAACTTTTTCTACATCGACTTTCTGAATCAAACCCAAGACCTCGGAGTGGCGTACCCATGAAAACCGGTGTACACACTACTCGACCACGGAGGTCGCCAAGTTATATTGAGATAAGTCGTACTTCAATTGTTTCGTAATTAAGAATCGGAATTGGTCCTATAAAAAAAAACATTGCTCACATATTTGCGAAACCTTGATCAAGAATCCTTAAATACTTAAAAATTACGAGCGTAAGTCCGACTTATCTTAGAAATTTTATCTAAAAATAGTCGCAGTCGTGACCTCAATGTCGAGCATTAACGTGTCGTAAAATCGTGCGTGACCCCACATTAGGGGCACGAAGACAGTTAACGTGTTAAGTGAAAATTCATCAACATAAGTAAAATTATAAATGTAAAGTGAGTTTTGTTTATTTTTTATCGTTTAATGCCTTAACTACTTAATCGATCATCATGAAATTTGGCACACACTTGGAGAAAAAAGAGCATAAAGAGCTAACCTGACACCTATCCCTCCTCCTCAGCTCGCAGAAGCAGAAGCTGCGAGTGGAAACTAATTCTTTATAATAATAAAAAATTTTTATTATAGAATAATTTAAAAAACTGAATAATATTATTGTTTTATTGGCAAATTTGACCCCATGTATCCCCATCGAGGTAGTCCAGTGGATAGAACGTTCGATCCATCTATGTTTGCCCAGCGGCAGCGGTACAGGTGGAACATTTGATACCAGGTAACATAGATAACTTTCTGCTACATTCAACATTAATATGTTGATGTCCAACATGCTAATGCATATCGGATATCAAGAATTATAATCGTAATATACATTATTCAATTACGCTCATTAATTATGAAAGATTAGTTTCAGTGTAAATTTACTAGCGGATAGAGTGTAGATTCTACTAGCGAACTCATTAGATTGTAGTTACTCTTTTTCATCATGAAATATTATTATATATAATAACCCTTTACATATGAATTTGTATCCTTGTAAATGTTAATTTTTTTGTTGAATATTTCATTACGTATGTTCTGCGGCTATTAGTGATAAACATTTTTTTTTCCTACGAGCGGGATCGTCCCTTTTCTGTTTTTGCTCCACTATCTCCTTCTAGACTATAGCGGTCTCACAGAAGGCGTCTACGGTCTTCCATTTTATCCGAATTATCATTCACCGACGTCAGGTCAAACACGTGACATACAAGAAACAACTGAAGTTCGCTCAAAAAACTAGCCAGCCTCATCCAACAGGCATATCGGGCCGGGAAGGGCCGCAGAGATTCTCCTGCCATCTTTCTTCTTCTTCATAGTTTAGCCTTTTGGTCTCGAGTTGCTTGCTTTATTCTTAATTTCAATTGTATTTGTGGAGAATAGTTGCCAATCTGCGCCGTCCACCTGTACAACGCCCGGCGATAAGATCAACCTGTTTGTTACATAAAATCGTAATTTAACTGGATTTCGAGGAATAAAATATATATTAAAAATACTTCGTATAATTATTTCAGTTTTAATTAAAACTATGAAAGCATACCTACTTTCATTGTTATTATTATCCTTTCCTTTGAAAGGAACATGAAACAATTTCCAATAACAGAACGGGAAAATTATTAATACAAAATATTAAATCTAGGGACGATATTTTTTTACTTTGAAATTTCTGGAAAACGTTTCAAACGTTTTAATGAAACTAAATGTTTTTCTGTTGGTGACCTAGAGTGAATTGTATAGGTATTAGAGAAAGTAATAATAAATGATAAGAAAACATTTTATTGAAACATTGCGAAGGCATATTGTCTAAATTAATTTAAATACGAATATATGTATACTATATACTTAACACAAATATTATAATATTCACAATCAGAATGAATCTGTAAACCTTGTTGACTTTATTGTTGATGTAGTGGCTAGAGTAAAGGTACCAGACCCCGAGGTCAAACTTCAGGTCGGACTGATAAAAGAGTTATGATTTTATGTCAAAAAAATCTTATGGTAGCATGGGGTCCGGAAGTCGGAAATATGTGCACTCGCCTTACGTTGGAAAACACGGAAAGCCGTCGGTGTGCCTGATATGTTTGCGAACGGTTCGCATTTGCCGTCCCAGCGAGTTTTCAGTTTAAGGGATTAGACAGTGTACATTTGTTAGTACACACACTTGGGCATATGTGACTCTCATAAAATATACCACGCTGATCGAAATCGGTAAGGACAACCTCATCATTTGACCACACGGCCTATGTATTTATTACAAACTTCAGACAAACAAAAACCTCTTAATGACTGATATACTTAAAACAAAAACATATTACCTGTATCTGTATGGTTAGGCTAGAGCCTTCTCTGTTTTTGAGAAGGTTTGGTACGTTGGTGAATACATATTTCGGCAGACATCTATAAGAATATACTTTCGTGAAATATTGAAAACAGATTTGTGATACGACGGCAATACGATTTTCGATGCGTAAAGTTCTAGTAATCCAATATAACCAAGTAACATATAATTAATTTATTAAGTCAATTTCGGATAACACTTTCAGATATTTCAAGACGATGTGTTGTCGTGGTTCGACTTTGTTAGTTCAGAATAGCTTTGCTGATGTTTAAACTAGTCCTACCCGACCGTCTGATATTTATCAGGAACGTGTTGTTACTGGTGACATTACAATTTAGGTTACTAAATTTTATTAGTTCGTATGTATAGTCCAGCGAATATGTATAGATATCTTATTATATACACTGGTAGAATTACAATATTTGAGTGTTTGTTATCGTTATGGCGTTAAGCTTAATACATATGCTGCGTAACAACTGTCCCTATTTCAAGCCTTGCGGAGCCTTTAAGTGGTATATAGGTATATAGGTATTTATACCACTTAGCTGAAACATGGCTAGAACCTAGTCGTTGTTTTTTGTACGATAATAACATTTAAATTTCGAAATAATGTTTTAATGGCCTTGATCGACGTGCGAACCTTGCCGCGGTGTTCGCGGTGAACCCGGTTAGCTTACTGGTAGATCATTGGTTTTACGTGACAAAATTATATATGTACTTTGGTAGGGATAAATAATATTATGTAAGTAGTAAATAAAACCGAAGCCTCGTATACTACTAACTTTTAAACATGAAAAAGTATTTATTAAATCTGTTGCGTCTTATATATCAATATTCACAATCACTTCAATGGTTTATACATTTTATCGACTATTCGAGATTTGCGATGACGTAACAAACTTTAGACAGTAGACAGTCTGTAGGTAGTCAGAAATACTTTCCAATTTTATTATTACCATGTAGGATGAAAAATATAACCGTGACGGAATTTTCTGTAGACATTCTGTTGGTCTACATATACAGATATACACACTGAGTTTTTATTTATGTAAGTATGTGTATAGTTACCGCAACCCTCGCTTGGAAAACAGAAAAATATGCAACATATTGTTACATCACAAAGCTCTAATAAAGCTAATGAAGTTCGAAAGATAATAAAAATAAATAATAGAAAATGAAAGATATTTTAACATTAAAATTATAATAAATAAACGAAATTAAGTAAAAGAATAGGGTACGTAAACACAAATTTAATAGGGCGTGGTTCATAAACCGCTGCTAATACCGCTTTACTTGGTGGTAGGGCTTTGTACAAGCCCGTCTGGGTAGGTACCACGCAGTCATCTACTACCGCAAAATAACAGTACTCAGTATTGTTGTATTCCGGTTAGAAAGGTGAGTGAGCCACTGTAATCACAGGCATGACAAGGGACATAACATCTTAGTTCCCAAGGTTAGAGGCGTATATGTAATGTAATTAATGGTTAATATTTCTTTAAGCGCCTTTGTCTATGGGCGGTAGTGACCACTTACCATCAGGTGACCCATATGCTCGTCCGCCAACCAATGCCATAAAAAAAATACTATTTTGGCTGAAGTAGTATGTGCTCAGGTGCCGTACTAACTGAATCAGGACTGCAATAGGACAGAGGACTGGTGTTGTGGGCTCCTTTAGGACTGCAACCCTAACCTTGGAACTTGTACTGTTCCGTTCGTCCGTTCTGAAACTGTAAATGTTCTATATATAACAGTTTCTTATCAGTCTCAAGCAGTTTTTGGGCAAATCCTCTTTATAAAATTAAAGGCATTATCTCGCGAAGTGCTTTGTAGTTAAGTCTCTTTTATACATGCGAAACATTTACTTCTTATTTCTTTAATATCTTCTTTATAATATCATTAATATCTCCAAAGCATAAGAAATGTATTATAGTTAGCGTCTATTATAATATCTCTTACTCTTGTCTATTAATATCTCTTAGTAAATGTATTTGTGGATTTCTTACGTCGAGACATACTTTTTCTGTTTCAATTTACAAAGCTAATAAAATTATGCCGAAAGCAATAGCAATCATTTTAATATATTTTATATTAAAAATTCTTTTTTTTATTTGTAAGATAATTCTACTTCTATGACTATGCTCACTTTGTTAGGAGTTATTTTAAGCTAAAAGCTTTACAGGCTTCATGTAAATGTGCTATTGGTTAAACGTACCGTCTATTATAGTTGTACGTTTCAAATTAAATAAATTTATATTATTTCTCAGATGTACTTGTCAGTAGATATTTTTAGTGAGACTATAAAAAGTTTTAATTTCCAATTGTGTGCCTGGATTTATCTCCGACTTTATGGACATGCTTTCTGTACTGATTCGGTAACAGTCGCTTCTACGGCGTAGTTCTAGCCTGTCTCTTTATACATCTTTTACGTTTCACGTCCATTGAATCCCCTTATAAAAATATTCCAGTTGTTTTCTAAGTATAGCCGTTCTTTTAGGCGTTTTGTTCAATTATATTTGATCAATATATTATAATGAGGTCATTATAATATATTGTATATAGTACGAAAGTTAAGGTTATCTTACGTACTATAACTGATTTTGTTTGTTTTCTATTAATGTAGCCTACACTATCTCTGTCAGTTCATACACAATTTTCCATTTTAAGTTGAAAAGCAGCGATTTCTATTTTCTTCTTTTAATTTTCAAGCGACATGATTTACAAAAAAACACTACATAAAAATATTATATATATTAGATGGTTCGTGTTTTTGTCCTGTTATATCTAAGTGATATGATAGATGACACATAGTGTGTATGATATGATATGATATAGATTCTACGACAATAGTTTACACGATAAGCCAATAAGGTAAAATAAAAGCAAATAGTACACATTTAGCTATACGGTATGACTTTTTTACTATTGAACTAAACGAGAAAACTTGAGAGTCGAAATCTATCAATACCTTTTGGACTAAACCGCATCGTCCAATTAAGACTAACAAAGTTTACCTGTAAATGCACGCTGGTTAAAATAAAACGATCAAGACCAGTTTTATTTATGCTGCATTCGTTTTTGTTTTATATATATGATGTTCTAATTAAAAATATATATAGAAGAGTTTTTTTTTATTTCACCAATTATTCGTAATACTCGTTGTATTAAATACATAGTCAGAGAGTTTATATATATTTCGGATACGTAGGTAAAGGTACCGGTAGAAACGATAACTTTCCGTCGGATTATTATATATTTATCACAAGGTTATTGTACGACAACAAAGACGTACAAGTCGCTCGAATGCATCGCACACAGTCGGCTGCGGATCTTACGAAACGTTTATATATAAAGACGCATTCGAATAACGCCTCGTAAAAAAATATAGCTAATATACTAAAAATATATAAATTATTTGCCTACATGCTTCCTTTTTTAAAATACTTTGTCTATTGATGAAAATGGAATCAAAATCGTCTCATACTCAGTAACATAAATGCAATCATATACACAAATACTTTAATTTATAATATACGTTTATATATATTTCTTAATAAGGATAAATTTTATTAATGTTTTTCGTTTATATATAGTAATAATATCCTTTGTTTATAAAATAGATAAACAAATTCAGGTGAGTTCAATACGTTTCTTGCTTGCTTCCTTTGTACGCAAGGATTATCGTAATTGAATTAATCGTTATATTCAATGTATGTTAATTGCCATAACTTATTATACTTTGTCGATGTAAATATGGCTGAAATACAAATTATGTTTGGAAACTTACAAAAACCGAATCTAATAGTTATGATCAAAATCACACAAACAGATTAATCGAATTAGGCTACCAAGACTTGATAATAATATCCTCCATAATAAGCCTCTTATAGTCCACGTAAGAGCCGCACATTTAAGCCACGTGAGAGGCAGAAAATTAACAATCGATATTACTTGATTCAAAAAAGACATCGCAAAAGAGACGAGAGATTAGGATTTTCGAGGCTCATCGGAGCACACCTGGAAAGCTTGGTGCTAAGTAACAGAGCATATGGATCATCGGCGGTGAGGAGATGAGCACGGTCTCGTTGAATAATATATTACGGACGCCCATCGCGAGTATAGGTTCGTATATAAGCGAGAAAAGTAGGTTTACCGATGTCAGGCCTACACGAGTATATTCCAAAATGATACCGTAAAGAATCTCATCGTAGAGAAAGTTAAATAAAAGATTACAAATTACTTCACATATGTCAAATAATTGCTGTCATTCGAAAAAGATAACGAAACATATTTTAGAGATTTATATATTATATTCATCGAACGTCTCCTGATTTATACCAGTGAGTAACTGAAGAGTAGTATTTATATTAGTATTGACGTAGAGCTATAATGGGCACATTGACAAGCGAAGTAGTGCATGTATTATAATGTATATTCAAAACATAACTACGTAACCTAATTATAAACACCAATAAACCTAATGTAACACTCATACACTCAAAATACATCAAAATCACTCAACCTCACTCTATCCACTAAAACAAAACAATTTACAAACAAATCCACGAAAATGAATTAAATAGATATGTGAATTAAAAATATAGAATGTACTACACCAGCATTATGTTGAGACGTCGTCTTATTTTAAACATAGTGGTAGATTTATTATTGAAAACAAACTGATAGACGACAGTTACCAAAAGGCAATAGAATTAAACATTAATTTGGCAGTTATCATCTTGATAATTAATGTAAGTCATATATGTAGAAACATAAATAAAGAACTCAAATAAAATATAAATTGAGCTTGTAAAAATAGAAAAAATAGCACAGAAATTGGAGTAATTACAGATTTGAATTCTGAATTAAGTATTAGCACTACAAGCACCGTGATAGTTTGAAACAGAAGAACTACAGGGACGAAAGACGATCGTGATTAATAATCGTGATAAAGTATCCTCGATACGTTCAGAATCATGAAACCTATGAAATTATTTGTACATATGACCGTGCTTATATTATACGATCGTTATTCTTTAAAACGGATAAATCTATTGAAGCTCAGCTTCAATAGAGTTTGTTCAAAGTTTTGTACCAAACATCTGCATAGCCTGCCTTTCATCTCGCAACAAGTCGACTTTAATATTGTGCTGGAAAAGATATGAAAATTCTATTCCATTTTGTATTTATAAAACAACGCTATGAATAGCCGTTTGAATTGTTTATTCATACAGATTAGCTGAATATAACTAATTATTATTTATGGTTAGGTTAGTAAGTAAACACACACGGATTAAGTACATGGAATTAAATTTGTTATATTATATGCTATTATAAAAAAACTGACTATCCGACGCAACTAACCGCGAATGAATTTATGTTAGTTTCATTTAATGATGTTTTTCTTAAATAAGATTATTGGTACTAGTGTTCGCGTGAGTGGAAGAAATTCGATCGAATCATTATTAATGAGAAAAAAATATACGAATTTGCGTGACAATGGTATATCGATGGCCCAGTAGTTAAAAGCCTATCTGTTTACCGACGATTGCAGTTTCAAGCTCGAACTAGCACTATTGAAATTTCCTTGTCCTCAATTTATGTTTATGATTTATCTCATGCTGGGTAGTGAACGAAAACAGCGTGAGAATGGGAACCTCCATGATAAAACAATTGATGCTAACGAATCAAGCAATCTGGCCGACGTCGTGAGTTATTGATAATGATTACTCTCCCCCTAAAAAAAGATAAGTCATTTATCCAATAAAAAAAAAAAACATAATTATGCGACAATCTCTATTAAGAAGTTAGTAATTGAAAATTTTTCATAAAGAATACATCGGTGACCATAATATTACCCATTTCATGAAAAACTGTATGAGCCCAAGATAGATCAAATATTGAATCATTCAAACCGATTGAGCAGTCTCTGAGAAATCGGATAATAAACATGCGCTCCGTGCATAGGTTCTGCACCATTTTTTAAAAGTCTGTTAAAAATACAATCAATATGAAGCCAAGCGTCCTATCCGCTTGTACCGAGCTAATAAATTCATCTTTCTGCACGTTCTGACGTCATTTTGATCTCGTGTTTATTGAAGCATTTTTTTATATCCTTAAAAGTGCTCGTCAAAATTTTATTTACAGTAAACGAGTACTAAATTAAACGAAGTTTACCAAGATTTTATTTACTTTTAATGCAAACATATAAATAAATATATTTTCTAGATAATATACATGTAGACATTTTAACAATTTACAACTCTTACATAAATAAAGTTTAGCTAAGGCGTTGGTGACATTTTCTTATAGACTATATAAGCATACTAGGCTCTATTTAAAGATAAAACCATAAACTATCTTACTATAACGGTTCTACAATAAAATTGATTATTTTCTTATTTCATGTGTATCTAGATAATTAATTTAAAAAAATCTCTCCGCATTTTCATCAACGGTATCAGTCAATGAAAATAAAAGACATAGTAGCAGAGTAATGAAATCTTATGTTGACTTCACTTGGCGTAGCGTCTTGTGTAGCAATCGTTTGAAGATGCATTCGGTACATTCACAAAATATTAAAAAACATAACTAGCCACACATGGACTGAACTCACAAATACCATTCGACCATACTTAAGTATGGGCGAATGGTAAAGCAATATTCACTTAAGCCTTTAACGTACTAAACACTGAAAAGTGTAAATAAACACGAAATATTGTATATTATGATAATTGCAAAGAAGCGAACACACTACCTCAGGTGAAGTTTCGACATCACCAATCAATGCAAATGTTTCTGTGTTTGTTCTGTTCTATCTGTCGGGTTCAAATATGACAAGCTTGAAAACCATAATTGGCAATTGCCAAGCTTTCCTCACCTTTAAATAATTGGAGCGTTCTACCATGATCGTGCCGAGACAGCTGAGATGGCCGAGTGTTTAGAATGCAAGCATCTTAACCAATAATTACAGGTTTAAACTCAGGCAGTCAAAAATATGAAAAATAACTTAATATAATACGAAACTTCGTTGTAGAGCAAAAATTTAAATGAATCGATTAACCGTTAATTGAATATGTAGTATAAAACTATTTTCGATAGACCCTAAGTTCGAATTAAATTAACGTTTTAAATCATATCGTTGTCAAAATTCGAGTTGAAAATGAATAATGCTCGAACTTTAATTATGAATACTTAAAACACTTACATACGCTACGAAAATAAGAATAACTTTTTATTTAATTATTTCATTTTAGTTTTAAATTTAATTTTGCACTCAAAATAATGTATGACTTTGTTAAAATTTTAAATATATCTCTATTTTCATATGCAGATACGGGCACGTTTCAAAACACCTCTAGTACCTTTTGAGGCGTGGTGAATCTTGTTCAAATGATAGCAAGCTTTAGTATGCTAAAATTGTTTACATAAAAAATAGCAAACGGTACCGTTAGAGGAATAATAATGATGATCACGTTGTTTTGTCAGGTGGACCTTGACCGATTTCGGCCACATCGGCCATTCTCAATGGAGACTAGTCAACTACGTAATTATATTCTGCCTCTCTCATATTTTGATAAAACGATGATCTAATATAATCGAGATTAATTAATCGGAGATACAGACCTCGCAGTTTTATTTTCGAGACCTAGGTCTGTAAACATTGTCGAAATTAAGACTCCGGGCTTTTGAGAACTTTGAAAACCTTGGAATCTGCGGCCTTATAGCTAACAACTAGACAAACAAGGCAGTCATAAATTAAATTAATCTAATTTGAATATCATACAAAAAATCATTCTTTAGAGAGCTATCATTGCAATTACGAGTATTTCAATTCAAAATATATGAAAAACACAGCTCAGAGCAATGAGTTATGAAGTTACACAACTTTCAAGATAGAAGTAGTTTCAACTCTAACATGAAAGACATTTGGCTGATTATATTTGGAACACCACTGCCAATTATATACTTTATTTAACTTTACAACACCACAATTCCACCCAAAACTCGGACGCACGCATCAATATCATTGCTTCGTAACATATGAAATATTAAAAGTAAATCTACGTTTCTTGACTTCCAGTAGCTTACTCTGTAGCTATTGAATATTAAAGTTTTGCTAAAAATAGAGTAAAAGATGAAAGTAAAGTAACAGCCTGTAATATCCCACTGCTGGAATATGGTCAACTTTGATTAGAAGATTTTGGAGCCGTTTACTAACAAGCTGCGCAAATGTGGTTTGGTGTTTGGTTTTTTTATGATAAAGGTATTTTATATTATGGTAGGCGGAGGCGACACAATGGTAATTGTTTACCACCACCCATAGATATTGACGATGTAAGACATATTAGCCATTCGTAAGGAATGTTATAATGCGCGCCCAACTTTGGGAATTAATATGTGATATACCTTGTGCCTATATTACACGGTTTCGCTCACACTCCAAACCGGAACGTAACAATACTAAATATAGGTAGTACCTACCTAGACCGGGTTGCACAAAGACCTGCCACCTAGTAAATTTTTGGGGGATTAATAACTTAAGTTGGTATTTTAATAAAACATATTTATACTTCCTGCAAAACAGTCTAAAGCGAGCATTTGTTTTTAATCCGTGTAATTTAGAAGCACTTTTTTAATATGATTTTATTTATCTGGCAAAGTTATTTCATTTGTGAGTTACCTTGATTAGGTCAAATCTTGCAAGCTGTATTAAATACACTTCTAATTATTGTATACGCTTAAAAATTTGCATGATTGCAGTACCGATGACAATGTATTTTTTTATGATAAACATGACCTGATTCTACGCCCAGAATAGGCACCTGACAGGATTGCGGCATTTAGGATTTGTACCTACGAGCGAACTTCTCGTATCCGCGTTCAATTATAATACCTTGTTCTACATTCTAGAATAACTGAGATGATATTCCAAAACGCTACAAATGTCGGCAAATTATAATGACGGTATTGCTGTACATATAATGTTGCATATTACATTATGTTGGGCTTACACACAAAATGCATGGTATGATTATTGACCTTGACGACGTTTGAATCTCTAGAAGGTATCCTTATTGGCTTCTGTAATTGAGTTAAAGACAATTCGCCATTTTTTATGTTAGGTTACTGCTTATGAGTGAAAAAACAATCCTTAAAACTTTCTCAATTATATGTGTGTTTAAATAGAGAATTGTTTGGAATAAAAAAGATGTAACTGTTGCTATTCACGACTTTGTATGCAGCGGCTGACAAAAAACCCACAATTACTCTTTAATTATATTTCATGCATAGAATAAAATGAAATGGCGTATAATTTAGTAACGCTCGAGGAAACTGATAAAAAATTACAAAAAGCAAGCCTGAATTCGTTCAGTCGCTTTTTATGTCAATACTTACTCGACGGTCGAAATTACGAGTTAATAAATTATTTTAATAATAACTTATTAACGCGTAACAAATAATTTTACTATACAAGTGAAATGCTATATTTTTTTATAGCGTCTGTCTTAAGAAGTTTTATAATATTATTACAACTAATTGTTAAATATGTGATAGAAGTTTTTATTGGCAGTTTCGCATCGATATTGCGGCTTTCAAAATCATAAGAAATCCGCATTATCGCTCAACTATTAGTCAGGGCATCAGGCAGGCTTTAAGGGTCACCAGGTGCTTAAGCCCCGATGCATTCATATCCAATAATAATATGGGAATATAGTGTACACAATATAATAATATCCCCCCAAGTGTTTTCGGCTACGGTGGCCTATCTTAAGGGGGAACTAGCCAATTATTATTAGCTGGTCCCGATTTTTGCGTTACGTGCTTTCCGAGGCACGGTAGTATTGAACACACTCTTATTTCATTCAACGTCCTGACTTCCGCCTTCTATGACTATGACCTTATTAAGCTAAACCACTAGTGACTTGGCAGTAATCTTTAATATTCTGACCAGAAAATATATAATAATTTATTATACACACATAGGTTATTGGTATTTGTTGAAATCATTTAATTTAATTCGCATTAATTTATTTGAAACACCAATATAATTAGGACCCTCAGGCCTCCAAAGCTTTTTTTGCCCCAGGGCCGTGACTAGAACTACAACATAAACAGGAATATTTATCGTCGGATGTATGTATATATATATATATATATATACTAGCGACCCGCCCCGGCTTTGCACGGGTGCAATGCTATACTAAATATACTACAGAATGTCTTACAACGTTTACAGTTTTTCAGTCATTAAACAATACAAACCGCATCCGTCCCTGCATTTTAAATCTATAATATCTTCGAAAATTAATTTAATTTAAATTACACGCTGTAAAGGGCCATATTGATCTATATTAAATTCACAATGTATTTAAGTTATTAATTGGATAAGGATTAATGCTGTATTGCTTTAAATCGCTTCGTAAATAAGCTATTATTTCTCGTAAAAAGTAAAGGATTAAAAATGGTTATTGTGGATAATCTCTAAGAGATAAGACATAGGCCATCATGGACTTTTTTGAATTTTTTGATCGGGGTTTGTAGTATAAGCGCAAAAAATGTGTTTATTTACGTACATCACTTCAGAAACGTCTGAAATTATCAGTGTTTCTCTACTATGTATTATTATTGTGCATGTATTATACATATAAACCTTCCTCTTGAAACAATCTATCTATTAAAGAAAACCTCATCAAAATCCCGTTGTGTAATTTTAAAGATCTAAGCATACATAGGGACAGACAGCGGTAAGCGACTTTGTTTTATACTATGTAATAATAATAATGTTATTGATTAGAGACATTCGTACTGTAGTAAAGAGTTTTCAAAGACCGCGGTTTATTTACGGAAGCATTGATCTACGTCGTGTCACTATGTCAAGAGAGTAATATTTTGTAAAACGGCTGACGGTGTTTCAGCGTTTTCAACATAGTCGAAGGTAATGTGTCCTGCAGTAAGTATGTAATTTTATTGTCAATTTAATTCTGTATTAAAATTATCTTAACTTCGTCAAACCATGGATTTTGTATTAATAGAGTGACAGTATTATTTAGTAATTCTATCGCTAAGCATTAATTCGTATCGTTATTCTTGTTTATGTCTGTAATTACAGGCTAATACAGGCAATTTTTATTATAGTTAATTGCCGACATATTAGTTTAAGATAGTTTGTATAAATTCCGTCATAAATCCGTGTGCTAATTTTACAATGTTGTTGAAAGGTAAATTTTCCGGCTGGGCACTTTGAAAAGAAGATTGCCAGCATAGAAAAGTCGCCATAACAATTGATTTATTTATGTAATAATAAAAAACTAATGCTTACTTGAGACCGATTTTTTTTTTATCGCTTACCATCATGTTTCGCTTCGATCGCTTCGCTCGATATTGATCGTTTTGAAAAGAAATATTTTCGATAAATACCGTAATGTAAATGATTACGTATATTGCATATATCACGAGTGGAGATAGGTTCGCTGCTTTTCATTTCATCGAAGCCACAGACGTCACTTGCAACCAGTCTGAGACACGAGATTTAAATCGAGAGGGTCGATGCAAGCGCAGCTGACTCCGTGCGTCATAGCTGCGTAACGCATGAAGTTGACGTGAGTGCAGCGGTTTCATACCTAAAAGTTGTGCAACACAAATAGTATTCTTACTCTAAATATTATATAAATTATTATTCTAACATTAAATTTACGCGATTTTAAATAAAAATAACCGTGTGACCAGCATGACAAGATTCAAAGAGTTCAGCATTCAAATAAGATACTTCAATGAACTATTGAGAAATAAAATAAAAGCGTGCGTGTATATGGTGGAACTCAAAGAAGAAAGAAACTCATCCCGTTTTTTTTTTTTGAAGCCTCTCAATAAAAATACCACTTTCCTTTTCTAAGTAAAATTATTTTAAACTTTACCAGTTAGGAAAAAGGTAATTAGAACAAAGGAAAATTTGGATTTTATTTTATTTTAATTATATCCTCCGAAACTTAAAACCTTATAAGGGTTTTTTCTCTTTAAAAGTTTCGAAAGGATATCAAAGAAAGGAAATAAAGCTGTATTTAAATATAATCGGAACTGATTTTTTTATATAATACGATTCATAAACCAAAACAATAGTGTAATCAGTAATAATACAAATTCAATAGACAATTTCAGTTCGTTTGTGACAATGTCGAATAGATATTGTTATGTCAAACTGCCCTTTGAATCAAAGGCATTTGACGTTTTGAAATTATAAACAGAAGCTAGTATCGTGGGTGCAATTTTCTGTATAGATATAATATAATTTAATTTTCAGTATTTATTTACTAAATTCTTTGTTAATTTTTGCTATGATAATTTTAATAGATTAATAACAAACTAAAAAAAAATCTTATCAAAATATGAAAAAATCATCAAATGCAATTTTATTTAAAGCATGGAACATATGAAGAGAAAAAAGAAACTTATTTGTTTTTTCATTATCTAATCAAATATTTCTTGTTCCAGTTTCGTAGAAAATATTTCATTTGTCATATACTGACCATTATCCAATTACAAAAAAAAAAGACTTAAATACAATCAAAATGTGTACTATAATTTAAGTAAAATGTGTTCTATTTTCAATTATTATTAAACATGAAAAATAAAAAAAAAACACACACACAAGAAGTACAACAGGTACCAAGGACTCCAATAATGTAAATTCTCTCACGTGACAATTAAAGAAAAAAATAGATGTCACACTAATTGAACTTAGGGAATAATAGATGTACCTGATTGTTTTGTCCCGTATTACTATCATAGTACGTAAATATTATTTTATATATAGTTTAGTATCAGACATCGTTCGTAGATACAGTTAGGTAGATACAGACAGTTATGATGTTCTAATCATGTCCATGATAAACGGTACCAAAAACATCAAACACAGGATTCTCGCGTTACCTTAAGGCTATTATATTACAAACAATATTTTAGTAATTCTAGTATATACTATTGCTGAACACAAAACACCAACAAACTACACTAAAGGAAACTGGTCAATGACCCTAATCAGGATCTGTTTTAATCCAGGGAGCATGAGTTACAAAAAAACGAGACGAGAGTGTTAGTGACGCTTTACCGAAGATCATTAAGTCTTTTAAGACATTGAAATATTTTTTTGGGGAGGGAATCGCCTGAACAGGCTGCTTGACACTGGTCGCCTGTTGTGCTAAAGATGGAGCTGACTTTAATATGTACTTTAATAATTACAGACATTGTCAATAATTACAGTGAATGGGAACCTTTATGCAAGCAGTGGGCATGGTTATTGATAAACATGGACACAAAGCAAAGCCGAAATATCGGGTCATCATGAATAATAATTAATACGGGACTATATCATTTACGATTTCCTAAAGGATATTAATTGCAACAAGTCCTTTGCATTTAGCGCAATATATTTTAACTAGTGCAAAATGTTATGTGGCCATAAGTAAGAACAAATATTTGAGATAAAGAATGTTTATAAATGATAAACTCTTTGCCCGAAAAGTATACTTGTAATATTTTAGGATCGGATTGAAAATCGCTTAATGCTTTTGTATTTTTCTAAAAAAAAAACAATTTAATGATTTAAATGTAAAAAATTTGCAATATTCAGTAGATATAAATATTAGATCATCTTGTGAGTAATATTTCAGCATATGTCGGTAAGTATTGGTTTAGACTCCGAATATAATATATAAAATGGCTAAAAAAATATTAAATCAAGGTAATTTTATATTTTCGTTAAAAGAAATTTTTGTTAAATAAAATATAGAGATTTTTAATAGCGCTTTTCATAAAAAATAAAAAGATAGCAAGGCCAGAATCAAATAAAAGTCAAGAGCTACAGGATGTAAAATTATAATTTATTTTCCTTAATAATCTTTATATTCGTTTTTCGTATAAAAACTTTTATATACAAAATTATTACAAGTTCAGCAATCTGGTTAAATTATTTACACTATATACTCTTTATCACTTCGTAGAGGTCACTCACGAGTATTTATTCTGAATCTGTCTGTAGCCTAAAAAAATATGTAATTATTTAATTCTCGCAAAGTTTATTTTTCCTCACCATGTACGTTTAATCTTAAATTAGACAACTTTAGAATTTCAATTGGTTTCGAGGTATCGTTGCCATGGCGTTACAAGAAAATATTAAATTTCTCATTATAGTACATTTAGAGAAGCGCCCTATGGTGCAAGAAGAAAATATATGCGAATACGCCTTATACATTTATGCCAAAATCAATAACTTATATTACGCCATCGATTCCGGGATCCCATACTTTTGCAACAACGATTCTTAATCGAGTTCGAATTTTGATTCTGACAATGACAATTTTATTAAGGTTTATTTATATGGGCAGTTGCCGGGCCGTTACAGGATTCTAACGAAGTCGAAATGTTGGCAGATAATTCAAGTCCTTGCTCCTTGACGATAATCTGCATCCTCAATCAATATTCTTTACATACTTTAGGTACGCCTTTATCGAGCTATATATTTACATCAAGGTCTTGAATGACTAATATACGAATTAAAATCATCAGCAGAACCAACCCAGGTAATTTGTAGAGATTGAAATATAAAAACAAACTGCATTGATCCATTTGCAATAATTTCGCTGATGATAATATTGACGAACGCAAAGCAATGACCAGAACAGACCAGCACTAGCATTTTTTTAAACCAAGGCGGCATTCGTTTTTATACTATGATGGTGCTAACGAAGACAATATCTAGTACCTCGTATACAGTTGCAAGTGTGATAAATGCCAGGCTCACTGAATGCAGACATTCAGTTTATCTCGTTTCAAGTGAGGATACACAAATACGAATAATGGTCGAGTTCACATTTGACTATTGACTTGATTTATTGGTTTCAAATGAAGTTGACCCTGACACTTTCAAGATGATCAGTGATCTATTGGAGTAGACTTTTTGTAACAGACGTGAAGAATTTACTGAGTTTCTTTCGCCGGTTCTTCTCAGGTCCGTGGTGCTTAATTCCGAACCAGTGGTGGATTTTTGACTATCAATAAGCAACTGTAAACACATCTATATCGAATAAAGATTTTGGGCTTTGACTTTGACTTTGAGAGTCTGGACTAGCTAGTTAAAGATTTATCGGATTTTGGAGGAGAACTGTTTCACGTGATCCATTCTTGATTGACAATGATGTCCCTATTTTTTAGGGTTTAAATAGGTTTGAACATACAGTAACAAAAGCTTTAAGTTTCATGCGGTTACCCGCATGAAACCTAAAGATACATAATATTATTTTTATAACATAAGACGTGCACTTATTGGTTAATTTTGTGATGGTGGAATAAAGTGGATGTTTTTTTTTGTACCGTTTTGTAGTGATAACCCTTAGCCTCGAGGAGCATAGCCATAAGCCTTTGGCTCAGCATCTGAACTCTGAGTTTAGCAGCATGCCCGTTCGCTGCCATCTAACCTAACCAAACTTAACCTACTATAAAACGCAACAGACACCGAAGTATCCACGTCGCCTATCACATACTTCATTAAAATGTCTTTTAATATTTTTAAATCTATGGATGTCATCCAAAGATAGAAATATTAATAGACATTTTGTAAATATACATCCATTGGATGTATATTTACAAAATGAAATACAATCTTTCTAGTACAAAAATATTTAGGTTTGCTGTATTTTATTTAAAAAAATAAAATAATAAAATAAAATAACATGTATTGATACTAAAAGTCAACATAAAAATTCAGTCCATATAAATATTTAAAAGTGGTGAAGCGATGAATGGTTGAAAGGAAACTACAACATTAAATTTACTACAAGGGTGCGTCTTATTTGTAAAAATTTATAACACTTGTATTGCCACACCCGAAAATCATTTATGAAAATTACGTAGTCATTGGTGACTGTCTAAATAATTACAGACATTGTCAATAATTACAGTGAATGGGAACCTTTATGCAAGCAGTGGGCATGGTTATTGATAAACATGGACACAAAGCAAAGCCGAAATATCGGGTCATCATGAATAATAATTAATACGGGACTATATCATTTACGATTTCCTAAAGGATATTAATTGCAACAAGTCCTTTGCATTTAGCGCAATATATTTTAACTAGTGCAAAATGTTATGTGGCCATAAGTAAGAACAAATATTTGAGATAAAGAATGTTTATAAATGATAAACTCTTTGCCCGAAAAGTATACTTGTAATATTTTAGGATCGGATTGAAAATCGCTTAATGCTTTTGTATTTTTCTAAAAAAAAAACAATTTAATGATTTAAATGTAAAAAATTTGCAATATTCAGTAGATATAAATATTAGATCATCTTGTGAGTAATATTTCAGCATATGTCGGTAAGTATTGGTTTAGACTCCGAATATAATATATAAAATGGCTAAAAAAATATTAAATCAAGGTAATTTTATATTTTCGTTAAAAGAAATTTTTGTTAAATAAAATATAGAGATTTTTAATAGCGCTTTTCATAAAAAATAAAAAGATAGCAAGGCCAGAATCAAATAAAAGTCAAGAGCTACAGGATGTAAAATTATAATTTATTTTCCTTAATAATCTTTATATTCGTTTTTCGTATAAAAACTTTTATATACAAAATTATTACAAGTTCAGCAATCTGGTTAAATTATTTACACTATATACTCTTTATCACTTCGTAGAGGTCACTCACGAGTATTTATTCTGAATCTGTCTGTAGCCTAAAAAAATATGTAATTATTTAATTCTCGCAAAGTTTATTTTTCCTCACCATGTACGTTTAATCTTAAATTAGACAACTTTAGAATTTCAATTGGTTTCGAGGTATCGTTGCCATGGCGTTACAAGAAAATATTAAATTTCTCATTATAGTACATTTAGAGAAGCGCCCTATGGTGCAAGAAGAAAATATATGCGAATACGCCTTATACATTTATGCCAAAATCAATAACTTATATTACGCCATCGATTCCGGGATCCCATACTTTTGCAACAACGATTCTTAATCGAGTTCGAATTTTGATTCTGACAATGACAATTTTATTAAGGTTTATTTATATGGGCAGTTGCCGGGCCGTTACAGGATTCTAACGAAGTCGAAATGTTGGCAGATAATTCAAGTCCTTGCTCCTTGACGATAATCTGCATCCTCAATCAATATTCTTTACATACTTTAGGTACGCCTTTATCGAGCTATATATTTACATCAAGGTCTTGAATGACTAATATACGAATTAAAATCATCAGCAGAACCAACCCAGGTAATTTGTAGAGATTGAAATATAAAAACAAACTGCATTGATCCATTTGCAATAATTTCGCTGATGATAATATTGACGAACGCAAAGCAATGACCAGAACAGACCAGCACTAGCATTTTTTTAAACCAAGGCGGCATTCGTTTTTATACTATGATGGTGCTAACGAAGACAATATCTAGTACCTCGTATACAGTTGCAAGTGTGATAAATGCCAGGCTCACTGAATGCAGACATTCAGTTTATCTCGTTTCAAGTGAGGATACACAAATACGAATAATGGTCGAGTTCACATTTGACTATTGACTTGATTTATTGGTTTCAAATGAAGTTGACCCTGACACTTTCAAGATGATCAGTGATCTATTGGAGTAGACTTTTTGTAACAGACGTGAAGAGATTTACTGAGTTTCTTTCGCCGGTTCTTCTCAGGTCCGTGGTGCTTAATTCCGAACCAGTGGTGGATTTTTGACTATCAATAAGCAACTGTAAACACATCTATATCGAATAAAGATTTTGGGCTTTGACTTTGACTTTGAGAGTCTGGACTAGCTAGTTAAAGATTTATCGGATTTTGGAGGAGAACTGTTTCACGTGATCCATTCTTGATTGACAATGATGTCCCTATTTTTTAGGGTTTAAATAGGTTTGAACATACAGTAACAAAAGCTTTAAGTTTCATGCGGTTACCCGCATGAAACCTAAAGATACATAATATTATTTTTATAACATAAGACGTGCACTTATTGGTTAATTTTGTGATGGTGGAATAAAGTGGATGTTTTTTTTTGTACCGTTTTACCTTGCCATTCATTGTAACTTGTTTATCTGTCATTGTAACAACTACTACTAGAAAATTGAAAATTAGTTTGGCACTAATTAAAATTTAAATATATGTCGTTATGTCTTCACTTTTTTATACGTCAATTGGTATTTGAATAAGTACATATTTACGACGCGGTGTTTTTTTAAATAAATTTGTCTCTTTCCTCAACTTAGTAGCAGTTTTAGTTACAGTACCTAACAGTATCAAGCTTACAGATCGTGGTACTCAATTTTGTCCTGCACTATTGAACGTATAAACGGTTCTATTTACAAGTTCAGATCAAAGGGTATGTAGTAATTGTACTTTTGAGTGCATCACCGATCTTGCATATTCAACCAACGTATGAAGAGCTACGCTCACTAGTGACGGTTTCTGAATACCGTACGCTGTATTCAATCGAAATTCCTTTGACATGTTGCGTATTTAATTTTCCTCTATTCTTGTTCCATGACTGTTCAACGTTCGCGATTCTCTTGATTTCATCACATTTTAGATTACAGTTCAATTTATGTTTATATGCAAAATAGTGTATGTAGTTCAGTGATTTTTATCACTCCATAGATCTTTCAGCTGTTTTTCGTGCCATTGATGTATATTTTACATTGTTTCGATTTGCGGTAATTTGGATGTGCCTGCGTGTTTTTTTTTTCAGGCGGCATCACAGTATAAACATAAGGAATTCTGATGGCTGTACAGATTATAAACTCCAACATGTTTTATGTTAATATTTTTATATTCATAACTTCTTTATCCGGACTGTTGTGTTCTTTGAAACTGTTTTTTTATCAGACAAAACAATATTGAAACAGCAACAAAAATCCAGGTTAGAAAATATTATCATATGAACAATGAAGTTCGCTACTAAATTACGATTTGTCAATATGTATATGTGTAATAATTAGATCTATTATAACACGCAACACAACCAGCTATGTACTAAATACAGAATTATGTATAAAATGTTGAATCACGTCGCTACTAATTTTAGCTTTACAAAAAAACAATAACATGAAATTCACTTATGTTACGTTAACACTTAATAATATAAATTCAAAGGGAAGGGCAAGTCAGGCGAAACCGGCTTACAACATAATAGTATATTACTCTAAAACCTATTTCAAAAAGCGGTGCATCTTTGCGCGGTATAAATTGTGTTTCTATTTTCTTAACGGTTTTTTCAGTTAAGCGTTACAGAAAAATTACTCCATTTGTCATCGTTGAATTGTCACTAAAATCTTTTGATATTACATTATATAAAGAAGTGAGGTTTTTGAATGATGACATATCATTTGTAATCGTTTTATGATGGTAGGTAAAAACATCCGAATAACTGTATACATAGATATTTCGAATAGTTTGATAGCAAAAAAATTATACGTTTTATTACATTGGGCTAAAATAAATCCTTTAGTTATGTGAAGTCGGGTTGATAAGCTATTTATGCAAAACAAGCTGCTCCATGCGATTTACCCACGTTTAACGTTACAGCTCCGTCTGCGTCCCTGCGGGTCCTAGTACGATGTTATAATACATTATACCTCAATAAATTAAATAATACGAAATTTAAAATCGAGATTAGCGCGATTAAACATAGAAACAGACTTTTCCAATTTATATATTAGTAAAGAAAAACTTAAAAAACTTAAATATATTCTAAACGATTGTAATCTTGTTTTCGGTATGATAAAGCCATCTCCACCGCATGTCGATTCAACCCATGGGTGTCGTGAGAGCCGACTACGGATTATTTTATTAATAGTATTCTTACTCTAAATATTATATAAATTATTATTCTAACATTAAATTTACGCGATTTTAAATAAAAATAACCGTGTGACCAGCATGACAAGATTCAAAGAGTTCAGCATTCAAATAAGATACTTCAATGAACTATTGAGAAATAAAATAAAAGCGTGCGTGTATATGGTGGAACTCAAAGAAGAAAGAAACTCATCCCGTTTTTTTTTTTTGAAGCCTCTCAATAAAAATACCACTTTCCTTTTCTAAGTAAAATTATTTTAAACTTTACCAGTTAGGAAAAAGGTAATTAGAACAAAGGAAAATTTGGATTTTATTTTATTTTAATTATATCCTCCGAAACTTAAAACCTTATAAGGGTTTTTTCTCTTTAAAAGTTTCGAAAGGATATCAAAGAAAGGAAATAAAGCTGTATTTAAATATAATCGGAACTGATTTTTTTATATAATACGATTCATAAACCAAAACAATAGTGTAATCAGTAATAATACAAATTCAATAGACAATTTCAGTTCGTTTGTGACAATGTCGAATAGATATTGTTATGTCAAACTGCCCTTTGAATCAAAGGCATTTGACGTTTTGAAATTATAAACAGAAGCTAGTATCGTGGGTGCAATTTTCTGTATAGATATAATATAATTTAATTTTCAGTATTTATTTACTAAATTCTTTGTTAATTTTTGCTATGATAATTTTAATAGATTAATAACAAACTAAAAAAAAATCTTATCAAAATATGAAAAAATCATCAAATGCAATTTTATTTAAAGCATGGAACATATGAAGAGAAAAAAGAAACTTATTTGTTTTTTCATTATCTAATCAAATATTTCTTGTTCCAGTTTCGTAGAAAATATTTCATTTGTCATATACTGACCATTATCCAATTACAAAAAAAAAAGACTTAAATACAATCAAAATGTGTACTATAATTTAAGTAAAATGTGTTCTATTTTCAATTATTATTAAACATGAAAAATAAAAAAAAAACACACACACAAGAAGTACAACAGGTACCAAGGACTCCAATAATGTAAATTCTCTCACGTGACAATTAAAGAAAAAAATAGATGTCACACTAATTGAACTTAGGGAATAATAGATGTACCTGATTGTTTTGTCCCGTATTACTATCATAGTACGTAAATATTATTTTATATATAGTTTAGTATCAGACATCGTTCGTAGATACAGTTAGGTAGATACAGACAGTTATGATGTTCTAATCATGTCCATGATAAACGGTACCAAAAACATCAAACACAGGATTCTCGCGTTACCTTAAGGCTATTATATTACAAACAATATTTTAGTAATTCTAGTATATACTATTGCTGAACACAAAACACCAACAAACTACACTAAAGGAAACTGGTCAATGACCCTAATCAGGATCTGTTTTAATCCAGGGAGCATGAGTTACAAAAAAACGAGACGAGAGTGTTAGTGACGCTTTACCGAAGATCATTAAGTCTTTTAAGACATTGAAATATTTTTTTGGGGAGGGAATCGCCTGAACAGGTTGCTTGACACTGGTCGCCTGTTGTGCTAAAGATGGAGCTGACTTTAATATGTACTTTAATAATTACAGACATTGTCAATAATTACAGTGAATGGGAACCTTTATGCAAGCAGTGGGCATGGTTATTGATAAACATGGACACAAAGCAAAGCCGAAATATCGGGTCATCATGAATAATAATTAATACGGGACTATATCATTTACGATTTCCTAAAGGATATTAATTGCAACAAGTCCTTTGCATTTAGCGCAATATATTTTAACTAGTGCAAAATGTTATGTGGCCATAAGTAAGAACAAATATTTGAGATAAAGAATGTTTATAAATGATAAACTCTTTGCCCGAAAAGTATACTTGTAATATTTTAGGATCGGATTGAAAATCGCTTAATGCTTTTGTATTTTTCTAAAAAAAAAACAATTTAATGATTTAAATGTAAAAAATTTGCAATATTCAGTAGATATAAATATTAGATCATCTTGTGAGTAATATTTCAGCATATGTCGGTAAGTATTGGTTTAGACTCCGAATATAATATATAAAATGGCTAAAAAAATATTAAATCAAGGTAATTTTATATTTTCGTTAAAAGAAATTTTTGTTAAATAAAATATAGAGATTTTTAATAGCGCTTTTCATAAAAAATAAAAAGATAGCAAGGCCAGAATCAAATAAAAGTCAAGAGCTACAGGATGTAAAATTATAATTTATTTTCCTTAATAATCTTTATATTCGTTTTTCGTATAAAAACTTTTATATACAAAATTATTACAAGTTCAGCAATCTGGTTAAATTATTTACACTATATACTCTTTATCACTTCGTAGAGGTCACTCACGAGTATTTATTCTGAATCTGTCTGTAGCCTAAAAAAATATGTAATTATTTAATTCTCGCAAAGTTTATTTTTCCTCACCATGTACGTTTAATCTTAAATTAGACAACTTTAGAATTTCAATTGGTTTCGAGGTATCGTTGCCATGGCGTTACAAGAAAATATTAAATTTCTCATTATAGTACATTTAGAGAAGCGCCCTATGGTGCAAGAAGAAAATATATGCGAATACGCCTTATACATTTATGCCAAAATCAATAACTTATATTACGCCATCGATTCCGGGATCCCATACTTTTGCAACAACGATTCTTAATCGAGTTCGAATTTTGATTCTGACAATGACAATTTTATTAAGGTTTATTTATATGGGCAGTTGCCGGGCCGTTACAGGATTCTAACGAAGTCGAAATGTTGGCAGATAATTCAAGTCCTTGCTCCTTGACGATAATCTGCATCCTCAATCAATATTCTTTACATACTTTAGGTACGCCTTTATCGAGCTATATATTTACATCAAGGTCTTGAATGACTAATATACGAATTAAAATCATCAGCAGAACCAACCCAGGTAATTTGTAGAGATTGAAATATAAAAACAAACTGCATTGATCCATTTGCAATAATTTCGCTGATGATAATATTGACGAACGCAAAGCAATGACCAGAACAGACCAGCACTAGCATTTTTTTAAACCAAGGCGGCATTCGTTTTTATACTATGATGGTGCTAACGAAGACAATATCTAGTACCTCGTATACAGTTGCAAGTGTGATAAATGCCAGGCTCACTGAATGCAGACATTCAGTTTATCTCGTTTCAAGTGAGGATACACAAATACGAATAATGGTCGAGTTCACATTTGACTATTGACTTGATTTATTGGTTTCAAATGAAGTTGACCCTGACACTTTCAAGATGATCAGTGATCTATTGGAGTAGACTTTTTGTAACAGACGTGAAGAATTTACTGAGTTTCTTTCGCCGGTTCTTCTCAGGTCCGTGGTGCTTAATTCCGAACCAGTGGTGGATTTTTGACTATCAATAAGCAACTGTAAACACATCTATATCGAATAAAGATTTTGGGCTTTGACTTTGACTTTGAGAGTCTGGACTAGCTAGTTAAAGATTTATCGGATTTTGGAGGAGAACTGTTTCACGTGATCCATTCTTGATTGACAATGATGTCCCTATTTTTTAGGGTTTAAATAGGTTTGAACATACAGTAACAAAAGCTTTAAGTTTCATGCGGTTACCCGCATGAAACCTAAAGATACATAATATTATTTTTATAACATAAGACGTGCACTTATTGGTTAATTTTGTGATGGTGGAATAAAGTGGATGTTTTTTTTTGTACCGTTTTGTAGTGATAACCCTTAGCCTCGAGGAGCATAGCCATAAGCCTTTGGCTCAGCATCTGAACTCTGAGTTTAGCAGCATGCCCGTTCGCTGCCATCTAACCTAACCAAACTTAACCTACTATAAAACGCAACAGACACCGAAGTATCCACGTCGCCTATCACATACTTCATTAAAATGTCTTTTAATATTTTTAAATCTATGGATGTCATCCAAAGATAGAAATATTAATAGACATTTTGTAAATATACATCCATTGGATGTATATTTACAAAATGAAATACAATCTTTCTAGTACAAAAATATTTAGGTTTGCTGTATTTTATTTAAAAAAATAAAATAATAAAATAAAATAACATGTATTGATACTAAAAGTCAACATAAAAATTCAGTCCATATAAATATTTAAAAGTGGTGAAGCGATGAATGGTTGAAAGGAAACTACAACATTAAATTTACTACAAGGGTGCGTCTTATTTGTAAAAATTTATAACACTTGTATTGCCACACCCGAAAATCATTTATGAAAATTACGTAGTCATTGGTGACTGTCTAAATAATTACAGACATTGTCAATAATTACAGTGAATGGGAACCTTTATGCAAGCAGTGGGCATGGTTATTGATAAACATGGACACAAAGCAAAGCCGAAATATCGGGTCATCATGAATAATAATTAATACGGGACTATATCATTTACGATTTCCTAAAGGATATTAATTGCAACAAGTCCTTTGCATTTAGCGCAATATATTTTAACTAGTGCAAAATGTTATGTGGCCATAAGTAAGAACAAATATTTGAGATAAAGAATGTTTATAAATGATAAACTCTTTGCCCGAAAAGTATACTTGTAATATTTTAGGATCGGATTGAAAATCGCTTAATGCTTTTGTATTTTTCTAAAAAAAAAACAATTTAATGATTTAAATGTAAAAAATTTGCAATATTCAGTAGATATAAATATTAGATCATCTTGTGAGTAATATTTCAGCATATGTCGGTAAGTATTGGTTTAGACTCCGAATATAATATATAAAATGGCTAAAAAAATATTAAATCAAGGTAATTTTATATTTTCGTTAAAAGAAATTTTTGTTAAATAAAATATAGAGATTTTTAATAGCGCTTTTCATAAAAAATAAAAAGATAGCAAGGCCAGAATCAAATAAAAGTCAAGAGCTACAGGATGTAAAATTATAATTTATTTTCCTTAATAATCTTTATATTCGTTTTTCGTATAAAAACTTTTATATACAAAATTATTACAAGTTCAGCAATCTGGTTAAATTATTTACACTATATACTCTTTATCACTTCGTAGAGGTCACTCACGAGTATTTATTCTGAATCTGTCTGTAGCCTAAAAAAATATGTAATTATTTAATTCTCGCAAAGTTTATTTTTCCTCACCATGTACGTTTAATCTTAAATTAGACAACTTTAGAATTTCAATTGGTTTCGAGGTATCGTTGCCATGGCGTTACAAGAAAATATTAAATTTCTCATTATAGTACATTTAGAGAAGCGCCCTATGGTGCAAGAAGAAAATATATGCGAATACGCCTTATACATTTATGCCAAAATCAATAACTTATATTACGCCATCGATTCCGGGATCCCATACTTTTGCAACAACGATTCTTAATCGAGTTCGAATTTTGATTCTGACAATGACAATTTTATTAAGGTTTATTTATATGGGCAGTTGCCGGGCCGTTACAGGATTCTAACGAAGTCGAAATGTTGGCAGATAATTCAAGTCCTTGCTCCTTGACGATAATCTGCATCCTCAATCAATATTCTTTACATACTTTAGGTACGCCTTTATCGAGCTATATATTTACATCAAGGTCTTGAATGACTAATATACGAATTAAAATCATCAGCAGAACCAACCCAGGTAATTTGTAGAGATTGAAATATAAAAACAAACTGCATTGATCCATTTGCAATAATTTCGCTGATGATAATATTGACGAACGCAAAGCAATGACCAGAACAGACCAGCACTAGCATTTTTTTAAACCAAGGCGGCATTCGTTTTTATACTATGATGGTGCTAACGAAGACAATATCTAGTACCTCGTATACAGTTGCAAGTGTGATAAATGCCAGGCTCACTGAATGCAGACATTCAGTTTATCTCGTTTCAAGTGAGGATACACAAATACGAATAATGGTCGAGTTCACATTTGACTATTGACTTGATTTATTGGTTTCAAATGAAGTTGACCCTGACACTTTCAAGATGATCAGTGATCTATTGGAGTAGACTTTTTGTAACAGACGTGAAGAGATTTACTGAGTTTCT
The DNA here is from genome assembly GCF_905147765.1 of Vanessa atalanta. Lineage (NCBI taxonomy): Eukaryota > Metazoa > Arthropoda > Insecta > Lepidoptera > Nymphalidae > Vanessa > Vanessa atalanta. Next base: position 11,050,644 of record NC_061902.1, on the reverse strand, counting down.
TTCGCCGGTTCTTCTCAGGTCCGTGGTGCTTAATTCCGAACCAGTGGTGGATTTTTGACTATCAATAAGCAACTGTAAACACATCTATATCGAATAAAGATTTTGGGCTTTGACTTTGACTTTGAGAGTCTGGACTAGCTAGTTAAAGATTTATCGGATTTTGGAGGAGAACTGTTTCACGTGATCCATTCTTGATTGACAATGATGTCCCTATTTTTTAGGGTTTAAATAGGTTTGAACATACAGTAACAAAAGCTTTAAGTTTCATGCGGTTACCCGCATGAAACCTAAAGATACATAATATTATTTTTATAACATAAGACGTGCACTTATTGGTTAATTTTGTGATGGTGGAATAAAGTGGATGTTTTTTTTTGTACCGTTTTACCTTGCCATTCATTGTAACTTGTTTATCTGTCATTGTAACAAGTACTACTAGAAAATTGAAAATTAGTTTGGCACTAATTAAAATTTAAATATATGTCGTTATGTCTTCACTTTTTTATACGTCAATTGGTATTTGAATAAGTACATATTTACGACGCGGTGTTTTTTTAAATAAATTTGTCTCTTTCCTCAACTTAGTAGCAGTTTTAGTTACAGTACCTAACAGTATCAAGCTTACAGATCGTGGTACTCAATTTTGTCCTGCACTATTGAACGTATAAACGGTTCTATTTACAAGTTCAGATCAAAGGGTATGTAGTAATTGTACTTTTGAGTGCATCACCGATCTTGCATATTCAACCAACGTATGAAGAGCTACGCTCACTAGTGACGGTTTCTGAATACCGTACGCTGTATTCAATCGAAATTCCTTTGACATGTTGCGTATTTAATTTTCCTCTATTCTTGTTCCATGACTGTTCAACGTTCGCGATTCTCTTGATTTCATCACATTTTAGATTACAGTTCAATTTATGTTTATATGCAAAATAGTGTATGTAGTTCAGTGATTTTTATCACTCCATAGATCTTTCAGCTGTTTTTCGTGCCATTGATGTATATTTTACATTGTTTCGATTTGCGGTAATTTGGATGTGCCTGCGTGTTTTTTTTTTCAGGCGGCATCACAGTATAAACATAAGGAATTCTGATGGCTGTACAGATTATAAACTCCAACATGTTTTATGTTAATATTTTTATATTCATAACTTCTTTATCCGGACTGTTGTGTTCTTTGAAACTGTTTTTTTATCAGACAAAACAATATTGAAACAGCAACAAAAATCCAGGTTAGAAAATATTATCATATGAACAATGAAGTTCGCTACTAAATTACGATTTGTCAATATGTATATGTGTAATAATTAGATCTATTATAACACGCAACACAACCAGCTATGTACTAAATACAGAATTATGTATAAAATGTTGAATCACGTCGCTACTAATTTTAGCTTTACAAAAAAACAATAACATGAAATTCACTTATGTTACGTTAACACTTAATAATATAAATTCAAAGGGAAGGGCAAGTCAGGCGAAACCGGCTTACAACATAATAGTATATTACTCTAAAACCTATTTCAAAAAGCGGTGCATCTTTGCGCGGTATAAATTGTGTTTCTATTTTCTTAACGGTTTTTTCAGTTAAGCGTTACAGAAAAATTACTCCATTTGTCATCGTTGAATTGTCACTAAAATCTTTTGATATTACATTATATAAAGAAGTGAGGTTTTTGAATGATGACATATCATTTGTAATCGTTTTATGATGGTAGGTAAAAACATCCGAATAACTGTATACATAGATATTTCGAATAGTTTGATAGCAAAAAAATTATACGTTTTATTACATTGGGCTAAAATAAATCCTTTAGTTATGTGAAGTCGGGTTGATAAGCTATTTATGCAAAACAAGCTGCTCCATGCGATTTACCCACGTTTAACGTTACAGCTCCGTCTGCGTCCCTGCGGGTCCTAGTACGATGTTATAATACATTATACCTCAATAAATTAAATAATACGAAATTTAAAATCGAGATTAGCGCGATTAAACATAGAAACAGACTTTTCCAATTTATATATTAGTAAAGAAAAACTTAAAAAACTTAAATATATTCTAAACGATTGTAATCTTGTTTTCGGTATGATAAAGCCATCTCCACCGCATGTCGATTCAACCCATGGGTGTCGTGAGAGCCGACTACGGATTATTTTATATTCAGCGAATTTAAGCGTTCCATCAGCACTTAGCTCCTCTATAAAAATCGGGAAACCAATCCAACAAAGGCATTCCCAACGAGGATTGGCGACAGGCTGGCGGCCGGCGGTGAATGTCTGCCAAAAGTTTTTACTTGCAGTGTAACAATACATACCGTACCGATTACAATCGGATGACGATGATCTAATCTAATCGATCGTATTTAATCATTATGCTGAAATAAACAGTGGAAAAATAGTTATCGTATGTCATCGACATTAATTTGTAAATCTATGAGAACACGTGTTTCAATTTACCATTTACTCACGAAAGGTCGAAAGCCCTTACTCTGCTGGTTATAGATTGCTGACTACACATTCTTCGAATTTCTACCGACACATGCCATTCTCGTTCGATATTTTTCGCCCCCGCCGAGCACGGGATGAATAGCGAAAAGCAATGATACGCTGTTAGATTTCACTTCGTATCTGACCCGTTAAATTTTGGAAACCACCTGATCTAGTGATAGATGCAATATTTTGGTAATGTAATAAATATTTTAATTTTTATATTTTTAATGTGACGTGACAATGTTACATAATTATGTATCTGATATTTCACGATCGTATGCTACGACTAGTTACGAGTTTTTTTTTTCCAAATAGCTCTACAGAAACTGAAAAGCTACAACGTTAGTGGTGTTCATATACGAACTCAATATATTCGGATACGACGAGCGTGCTCATTACAGCTATGACTCATACACTTTTAATTTATTTTTAAGTACGTAAGTAACCATGTCTCTAAGGAATCGTTTCAAAGTTCCAGTAGCTTAAATCAATAAACACGTGAAAATTACAATTGAAACATTAGTCGTTATTTTTTTAATATATTTATAATATGTTTAATTGGATATAGTAAGTACTGAAAAGTTTATTTATTTTATCGTGTTAATCTATGCATATATGTAGATAGGTAAACCACGACATCGGGAGTGTGATTATAAATGTTGAACGCGAATAAAACCACGCGGAGCGGCTAGTATTCAATATCGGTGAAAAGTATCTATGTCACGACAATTATGAAAATCTATGACGCTTTGCTATTATTAGCTCTCATATTGTCACTGTATACATGCCATAAACGATTTAATGAAATTCCAAAATAGTTTAATCAAACAAATGTAGCACAAATATATTTTAGTATCGACATGACCAAAAGTTCACATTTAACTTATACGTTTTAACATCTAATCGCTTTGTAGTCGGAATAAACAAAAACATTCTTAATATTAGAAAATAAATATCAGCGATAGACTTTAAACTATTATTATATTTAAATTGAAGGTCACCCAAGCTTTCTCTTTTAGGTAGGGTTGTATAGATAGATAATTATGTAGATGGTCCAGTTATATTTAGATTTTCCGTGTCAAGTACACTCAGTCTTGCAATGCAAAATTCTTTATATATAAAATAATAATCGTGAAAGATATAAACTGTTTAATGATGAAGTTCGATTTCGTTTAATAAATCAGAGTTTTTACTTAGGCAATATCAACGAATGCGAGAGACATCGATTGGTGGCTGCGGATTACATAACGTGACATAACCTCTAGTCGCTACCATACGAAACAAATTGCTCCTTTATGCGCTGCGGCGTTAGCTCGTTACCTGCTTCTTTTTAACTTTTTGTCAATGAATAATCGCGTCTTTGTATCTATAAATTTAAAAGGGTAACTCAACAGCATCAAACCGATGCCGATAGAATTAAAATAAAATATATAAAAGTGTATGATACAGCGATTTTCATTAAAAAGTTTTATATTTATAACGGATGATATTGAAATAGTTCAAGAGAAAGTAGGACATTACTAAAAGTAATTGACACAATTCTCAACTAACGTGGCTACACGGCTCACTCGTACACTGACGCAGAACAATACGTTGCATTGTCGGTTGTTTCTCGTCTGATTTGCTTCCTGACAGTCCATCAACCACTACCACCGTGGTATCCATTGAATAAACTTAACTTCAACAGTGATTTTATCGTAGAACATGTTTAATTTGATACTTTTTTTATATTAAAATAAACCCACATGTTTATAAAAATATTTAACACCTATTTTAATATACGATACATATGTTTTAATATTTGCGAGAGAATACATTTAGATTATAGAAAATTTCGAACATTATAATACCTAATCACAATTTACGGTTAGATTTTATTGAAACAGTATTTATCATTAACCATGGAAAGGTAAATATTATCTAAATATATTTGTATTCTGCAGTTATTTAACGAGTTTTTAGAGCTAAAAAAAGGTAAGTTAATAAGCATTATGGCATGATACGTCTCTCGTAACCTTAAAAAAATATATATCTATTACGGCACAAATCTTCGTAATTGCCATGTTTTCAATCAGACCTATTAATATAAAATTATTAAAAATTTAAATATGGAACGCTTTTTCAAATATTAAAATAACAAAAGAGTAACAGACTTAAGCCGGTTTTCTTAGAAGACCGAATCGGCCATGTCAGTATATTTCTTCTATCTTCCAGTGGAGTGAGTCAGTATAGTTAGTATTCCATTTCTCTGCCCCAATTAACAATTAAAAGAAATAAAAATTTAATGCAAAATATTTACATTGAATTTTTATTGCTTTTTATTTTTAGGTTCCTATAATAAAATAAAGAACGCTTGTAGTTTTTTATTTGCGTTTGAATTATTTAAATTTAGAACATAAATATTTTTTTTCTTATTATTCTGACTTTTTAAGAAAATGTTTCTACATTTGAAGAGTAAAAATACCAACAGTATTAGATACTATTTTCAAGTGTAAAGCATTGTCAGCGTGCTCCGGTATAGACATATATTGCAGAGAGTCGGTAAATATTCTTAAAGCTTATACTTTCATTCATACAGTATATTCTCACATCTGAGTGCAGTCAAACTAAATAAATTTTACCTTATATAGTTAAATTCAAGGTATGATTTGGAAATTTATTTGAAAATATATTACTTGATACCGTTAAACATGAATTTCATAACTATTATTGTCTAAGTTTATATTGATTAATAATAATTTTATCTCGTAATAATTATAGGTTACAAAGTCTAACTATAAAATACGTTACGTATCAGCTTAACTTTGTAATAGTATTTAAGTTTTTAACATTCACTAATTATTTCTACACGAAACAAATTATGATTTGTGTTAAACTCTTCGAATCACTCATAAAAAAAATCGAGTCGTATTTCATACACCATTTGCGAGCGTTAGGGGGGGACCTGGCGAATTGCGTACGTCCTTGACCGACTTAGCGAAAAGTTCAGTAGGGACTGCCGATGACATGTTTCGTAAGAATAATAAGTACCTAACTAGTAAATAATCAATGTCACATGAAAATATATTAGTCAAAACGATATATATTTATTTATTTGATATTATTGATATATATACCGTAAATAATAATTATAACTATTATAAAAACAAATCTTTTAAAATAGCATTATTTGTTATAAATAGGAATTTTACTACCGCAATTCGGGAGGCTTTTTCCTGTCTGTGCTTAATAGAATCAATAGTCGTGGCTATTTGTTCAACGGTAGAGAAGTTGATGTTCTCTAGCGCCATCTAGCGGTGCGTTACAACAAACTCTCTGCTTAAATGAAAACCTTCTCCATGAAAAAAATGTAAACTTGGCTTGTTATTTTATTTAAACGATATCGATGTCCTTTAATTGATAAGAAATTCTAGCGACCCGCCCCTAAATATACTACAGAACGTCATTATATACAAAGTTCATAGCGTTTTGTCATTAGACAATACAAATTGCTAGGTCCCTGCATTTTAAATCTGTAATATCTTCGAAAATATTCATATAAATTTCATGCTGTTAAGGGCCATATTGATCTATATTAAATGCACAGTGTACTTAATTGGATAAGGATTAATGCTGTATTGCTAAAAATCGCTTCGTGAATAAGCCATATCTCTCGAAAAAGTAAAAGATAAAAAATTGTTATTGTGGTTATTTCTACAATCGTCGACTATTTTGTAGATCTTTTTTAAGTGTACAATACTGTAGTACATTATTTTGATATATTTTATAGGGTTTAGCCAGCGTTTGCAATGTAAGCGCAAAAAAGTGTTTACTTACGACATCACATAAGAAACTTCTAAAATGATCAGTGTATCTCTACTATATTATGCATGTATTATACATATAAACCTGCCTCTTGAATCACTCTATCTATTAAAAAAAAACGCATCAAAATCCGTTGTGTAATTTTAAATATGTAAGCGTACACATGGGCAGACTGACAGCGGAATGCAACTTTTTATACTATGTAATGATATACCATAAATATATACTATCATATTATAAATATTAAATAGAAATAATATATAAAATGTAAATATTTAGTTATTACATTCATAATGTCAAAAATAGATTTTGCGAGGGAAACATGAAAGGGATCAAATTCAGAATATAACTCATTAAATTTCTAGCAAAATCCAGCTAATAATCCGTTTCCAGCGAATTTATTTCACGGATTCGGTACAACATTAATTTACTGAAAACGAAAAAGTATGTATTTGTATGTAAAGTTAAATACAGATTAACGCAAATAAATGACAAAATTAATACCGCATCGCATTTATATCACGCGATAAATATTTTGATAGTTTGCGTATAACGGCATGTTATGGTATGATTTTGGTACGATTATAAATATACAAAGAAACAATCGAACAAAACACACTTCTCAGAAATTACAACGAAACTTTGATTGAAACATATTATTTAAACAGGTCAAGCTTCTTCTGAGTTTGGGATTACTGAGAATCGCCCAACCGCTCTCAATCTGTTTTTTTTAATGAGAATTTTATAGTATATCAAGAGTAGTTTAGATCTTATCTATTGAACAAAATTGGTATCAAACGAAATAGCTGCTGAGATGGGGCAGAGGAAACACTATCGCCTTGACAGGAAAAGAGGCCTGTGGTCTCATTTACGCGCTATCAATTTTGTATATCTAATCTCTAGATATCGAGCAAACTTTGCGTTTTGATTATACATTTAAACAAATTACTGAGCACATAATATTAAATCACAAAGAGATTGTTGCAGCATTTTTATTGAAGATATTTTTCCATCACAAATTCTAAGAATTCGAAGTTTATTACGTACTCTATAAAAATTCAGCAAATGAACCGAATGAGGTCAGCCAATACACCCTCAACTCCAACGTAGAGAAATTTCAATTTTAATACGTAGTTATTCAAATCTCAGAACTGTATATAATTTAAGGTAGCGATTTAAATCATAAATGAAATGTAAAATAATACGCATAACTATGTAGTATAACTATTTATTAACAATGAAATAGGAGATTGGACATCTGTAAATGGTAAAAAACAAATAGCTTTGTGCCTCTATCTCTATATTTCTTTGAAGCCGATCAATAGCTTTTAATACAGTTCTCACTACTAGAATGAGGAATTTGCAACAGTTTTGTTTTATGCTAAACCTCTTTCTTTACCTTCCAAGTGATATCGATCATAATAACTATTCTTACCTTTTACAAATTAGTTAAAAACTATATTTGCTAAGAAATAACTACAGATCCGTTATTAATCCTTATTCAGATAAGCCTGTTACTTACCTTGAGTATTTAGCTTATATTAAAATTGTCGTGTAGACTATGACATTCAAATGAATACTTTAGAAGATATCACCATTTCTTAAATGTGTCCACCGAAAAGAATCATTTGCCAAATGACAAAATAAAATTGACCTTGGCGGTTAAATTATCTAATCAAATTTGAATCTATAATCCGTAGATATATTTTGATCTGTTTCACAATAAAATTTAATAGTTCTTATTTATGGCATACTTATGGAAACTACTAAATATATAAACCTTCTTAATATTTTCTCACTTAACACACTTCTCATTATTTATATTAGTAAAATGCATTATGTACGAAGCCGGCTCGGGTATAACATAAATCCTTAAAACTATGTTCAATAAAATCATTACGAAACGAAGTTGTAAATTAACGCATAAAATCAATCGACTGACTGACTTATAAAGATCTATTCACTTACAAAGGCGCGCTCCTCCACACTAAACTATCGTTCGTGTTTACAAGACGATACGTGTTGCGTGAGATAAAAGTTACAGAATAAAGTCAGAAAAAAAATACAAATTATATTATACATTGCAATGAAAGCTTGTAATTTAACATTGCGGTGCGCACCTACGCGAGTCAACAGTATTATATAAGGTTGAGTAAATAAAATATAAGCTTCAAATTTCTTCTTTCTAGAAGATATAATACAAATAAACATCATTACGTTGCATGAATGCAATAGATAATGAAGCAGTTTATCAATTGAGATCAATGGAAATAATATTGCTAATGCCTTTATTGAACATTCACGAGTTGAATACGGTCATTATGTTATTGCTATGTATTACACGTTACAATGAATATCTCATATAGATCTACGTTACAAATCTTAAGCCATCGAAGTCATAGTTAATTTACAAAAGAAATAATTTCGATACTCATATACAAGTTACCCGTTTTATTAAAATACTAAAATGTATTAAGTATGTAACACTTCCTTCACGAAGATATCAAGGAAAGGTAAGGAGGAAATTGTGCCAAATATTTTCTAATTAGAGCTTTTGTTAGGGTAGATTCTCCCTCGTACGCAAAGACAAACAGGGCAAGAAAGCTGGCGTTGCGCCAAGCCACTCCATTTCTAATTTTAAGCCACCATTTTACACGGATATGCCTCGTCCCTCACAGATTTCTCTGCGAGGCAGTACTAAGAGTAGGTTAATGTGAGCACAGAGATCTCTTTTAACTGGTTGCCCATTAGTTTCAAGCTATTGTCTCGTTCATTAGAACCGTCGCACTGTGTCCGATGCAGTTTTTTTTACTACTTTAAATATTATTTTGATTTAATTATTTCGTATGTCAAAAAGGTCACTTTATGAGGCATACAAAATTGATAGGTTTTAACAGGTGCAATAAAATTATAAATAAATGTAAAACAAATAAACCTAATCTATAAAACTATAGAAATAAATAGAATAAGAAGAAAGTTTTACTAATTTTTCTCGGATTCACACGAAGTATTCTATTGAAATGAAATTTCCCGATTACGATAGTTTACACTTCCAAGGTCAAGTCACGTTATTCTCGTGAGATATAATAATAATATGAAAATCGTTTCTGCCTGTCGATTCGGATTTATTCCTAAAATATATATAAATACATTATGTCCAATTTCTACATCAGAGACTACTTATAAAACTATCTACTAAAGCGATGTAATATAATATAATATGTATTTTTTTTAAATAACCACTTTTGTAATAAATAAATAGTTTGTGAACACGAAAAAACATCTTTGCCATTGTAATGTATTTATCTAACTGTTAAGACGCGTGCATATATAGCAAATATGTTCGGACACAAGGGTTTTAAGTTCAAGTAGCGATTGTTAAGAAGTTAACTATCCACCATCTCCTGGCTCCGTCGTGAGATCAGTCACACACTATATTATCATTAAGACTGTATTTACTAAGTTTTAAATATCTACCATTTATTATTTCTATAGAAACTTTGATCGCATATAAAATAAGCATTATAAATATATGAAGTGTATGTATTTTTTTCATGAATAAGAAAATTGTTTAAAGTTTAAAGTCTGGCTCATTGGAATATAATATATAATGTTATAAAGGAGCGGATAATAAAAGCCGTAGTTCATGCGATAACACGTGTTGGGCGAGGACGGAGTCTAGTCTAAACAATATTTATAGAAAGTATTTCACGACATTGATGTCGCAGTGAGTCGCTAGTATTTTATTAAAGTGTAGTAACATCTGAAAATTTCACAATACTGGGCTAAAGTCTCTGTTCCGTTTGAAAAGGTTGGGAGATCATTCCGCCAGTCTGCTCCAATTGGTGGACACATGTGACAAATATTAATAACATGCAGGTTTCCTTCAGTGATTAATTTTAAACATAAATGAGACTCACGAAAATGTACATGTACAATCCTTAACCGGGTTAATTTTATTAAGTCAATGTATATTCATAATAACCTATTCGGTAATACTTCCCATAATTTATGAGTTTTTTTAAATAAAATTTGAAGATTATATTGTATAAATTGTCAATATATTGTGCAGAGCAGTTGAGTCCGAGTTCGAGCAGGTGACGACGTCGAGGACACTTCAAGTCCTTTTAATATCTAGTAATACTTGAGTTCGACCCCACAAGACAGCTTTTTCAATCCTAGGAGACCATTTTGCGGTCATTTCCCACTTAACTTCTGGAAAAATTATGCAATTTTTCAATCGATCGTTCAATCAAATTTAATCTTTAGTATTTTGACCCATATAAAAAAAATATGTTTGGGTAGACTATATTTTCATATACATAAATAACAATGTATATTTAATGTAACAACTTCATCATTTTATAAATATGTGAAAAAGCAGCTTCAACATATATTTGCACTTGACCGAGATATACTTTCAATAAAACTTAACAACGTTTTATCGAAAGTATAATATAAGAGCGTCAATATATTTTAAATATCGAGAGCAATAATGCATTTCATTTTGTTGTAATTAAAACATTACCTTATATTATAAAGCTTAATATTGAAGCATCCTCAATTAAGCATCACTTCGGCATCGCTTTGTTGAGTCATAATTATTTAAAGATAGGCAATATTAAGTTGACAATTTCATTCAGTTATTTTAATTACTTCAAATGCATTTTTTATTTAAAACATTATTGTGTTAATTTTAATATGTGCAAATAGAGTATAAGTGCACCTCATGAAGTTAACAAGACTCGGTGTTAGCTTTTTGAATAAACTGAAGTTCCATCAATCAAAGTTAGACGATAAAAATTGATTATTTTAGTAGTCTAGACAGTTCCAATCGCTTTTGACATATCAGCAGTTGATCGACTGAAATCGACGCGTCGTGAACTCTCTTCAACCAAAGCATGTGAAGACAATAAAGTTTCACTACATTCATTTGTATATACCATGAAAAAATTAAAATAACTCAAAAATAAAGACAAATTATAATTCAGTGAATGTCCCACTGATGGGCTAAAACCACTTTTGAAGAGAAATTTGGAGATAATTCCATTATGCTGCTCCAATGCGGTTTGTTGGATACACATGTGGCAGATTTTAACGTACTCGTGAAAATTCAACGGTATTTGCCCTTATTTTAAACCGCAATCATCGGTTATGACTCATACGTTCTAATCAGTGAGCCATCGCTACACCGAAATGTATAAAATAACATTTAATTACATTAAAGATAATTTTTTTTGAACAACAACTAATGCAAGTTTAAATCTTCTTGTATTGAGCAATGAGCATAATTGAATTATACGTTATACTGTTCGTGTAATGAAATTACTTCTCCGACACCCATGTTAACCAATAAAGCAGAGCCCTGTGAAATCTTTCTAAGAAATAGAATTTTCTCCTCGAGATTGCTTTTGCGATTTAAAGTTATCTTTGGTCTTTCATTAAAGAATTTCTTATATCAGCTCACATGTTCGCAGAATTTGCGACGAATGTATCTTTAAACTTGAAAAGACCTAGTCATTGAACTAAAGTCTGTCTAGCCAGAACATCGTATGTATAGAACTGCCAAATAATAAAGATTGAAATAGGCAAGGTATTCTAAAAAAGTTAAAAATTTAGAAACAACATTATCAAATAAAACAAATGACTTTCAAAATAAATAGAACGAACCATTCGAATTTTCTTACAAGCTATTGAAAGTTAATCCACGATGACGCGCCCCACAGTCACAATCCTCCCTTTCACAAACGCTACAGTGCAAGTGTGCAATATAATCTCCTAGTGTGAGTTCTATTGTTGCGATTCATAGTCAAATGGAAACCTACTATATAACACTTCAATTAACCAGTTTAAAATAACGATGTAACTTATTCAACAGGTATTATTATTTTCCAATAATATTTAATTTTAGATAAAAGTTGTTTTTTTTTCATAAAATAATCCTCCCGAGGGGAATTAACAGATTAAATTTATTAGGTTGTTTGCATCACATTTCAGTTAAAAAATATTATTTTAAATTAGTACTGAATTCACGACCGAATGTTGCGGAGGGTGTAATAATGCCGAAGTTATACGCTCATGCAGTGTGGGACCCTAACAAAGGATTTCATACTGGCTAGATTGGCGCACGAATCGTTTTATAACAGAATTAGGGGGTTTTTTGTAGCATGTCATAGTGGTGGTAGGGTTTTGAGTAAGTATTCTACCGGCTAAACACCAATATTTATTATTGTTCGGTAGTCAGTGTAACTACAGGCATAACATAACATCTTAGTACCCAAGATTGGTAGAGCTTTGGCGATTTAAGGAATGGTTAATATTTCTTATAGCGCCAGTATCGTTTTGCGGAGATAATCACTTAACTCGTGTGGCCCATTTGCCGGTCCGCCTAACTATTATATAAAATAAAGTATGGCACCTAATTATGTTTTTTTTAAATGAGACAACATACATAGCGATCGAACGTATATGTTATATTACTTTTAAGTGGTTTATAACGTTCAAATAAAGGAGATGGAGGTAAAAAAGGATTTAAATTAGACGAACTTTCAAAATTCAGTCAGCTACTGAGATTTTCTTACGAGAAAATCCAATATATTTTAGTCAAAATTTCCCCGCTGTAAATCGATTTTAAGTATTCATATTTTATTGAATAGTTTAAAGGACAAAATTGTCACGTATGATTCGTCACTTGATGTGTGCCGATTTGACTGGATTAGTTATATTATGATATTTCATGGAATATAACTATGCTGGAAATAGATATTCTCCCCCGTTGGAAGAAGGATTTTTAAATATGAATGACAAATAAATAAGCTTGCTCGTATTTGAACTCGTTACTTACGGCTAGCTACCACGTCCTATATTCACTAGGCAATATCGACTCTATTTATTTATCATCATTTATTAATTCTTCTTATAAATCCTTTAAAATATTTACTAAAGGAAAATTCAGTTTAGAAAAATAAAAACTGTAGTGTACTGAAAAAACGCCCAGGCAGAGAAATACTTAATATTTATATTTGACATTAAAAGGTATCCATTGAAGTCGTAGTCGCATTAAACATTTCCTAACAAAATAGCAGCTGAAGAAAAAACACTTGGAGTAAATTACAAATATAAAAGTTTTTTCTTTGCATAAAAACATTTGCTATTTAAAATTATCTGTATTTCGACATTTTAATAAGACACATTTATTAGCAAACTAATTAATATGTATCAATCATAATAATATATAGGTATGTATGTGATTAGAGAAGTAACTTACCAGTTGCATTTAGACGTGATTGGAAAAAGAAACTCTTTATGAAATAATATTAAAAACATTCTTATACTTGCATTGTAACAATATACTTTTCTTGTCAAACCTTTCAATAATAGACACCCACAAGCGCCGCGATAAAATTAAACAATAGCTCATGAACAGCCACGTCTGCGACATTTTTAAAATACAGTTTTAATGTGCTTCCTTAAAAATATACAGAAAGGTTTTTATATTTTATATTTATTATTTTCTCTATGCATGTCAATAAACATACAACGAGATTTAATTACAACACAATTAACGAGAGCAATTAACAATATAACGCTTAATTTTTTTTTTGTTTATAATCTTCAGCATAGGTTAGTAGATTATAGTGTATTTCTCCTTACCATGACTCTCTTCGAAAAATCGTGGCGGCGATGTTCTGTAGGAAGTTGATATGGACCCTAACCTCCTTCTGTGAGACCTTCGTGGTTTTAAAACTGATGGCGGAGCGGCACCGGGAAATAGCCGATTCTCGGCAGAGATGACGAAAGCGTCGTCGTGGTGGTAAAATGTGAGATCAGTAGTCGGTACCACCCATTGCAAGTGGGCTTAGCCAAAGTCCTACCATCACGGAGTAATTGTTATTTGTCATTTTACTATCTGTATAGATTAATTATAACCTAACGATCCTTAAAATTTAACAATAAAATATTTTTCATCGAACATGAGGTTGAACTGTGCAAACTAGTTAGTCGTTAGTATAGGCAAATATGAAGCGGTACTTATGTTTCTGCTCACGAGAGATATTTCGTCGAAATCAACGGTCGCATTTGATTTATCTTCTCTTAAACTGATGCATTCTGATATTGATTGTTGCACGAATTAATTCGCTCTCTTTAAAACTCCCGTCTGAAAGCAGATTAATAACAAAGTACATTTTGGAAATAGCTCGAACAGTTTTTACCTATTTTAGAATACCCGTAAATTTCGATTGGTTTATTAAATATTTTCACTTGAAATGAAATGTTAATTCAACCTAGTTTACAAACAAAATTCATATTTAAAAGTTATTTTCGCATTTATAATATAGATTATATAGTATAGATTATGTTTTTCCATCAATGATTAACTTACACCACAACATTTTGTCATATATTACGTATTTATTCAGATTTTAACCTGATACGCTGCAACGCTTTTTCCCTGGAAACTGTGACATGTTTGTTGCAACGCAACAGAGAGATAACGCAAATGGTTTACACCAACGTTTTTGAAAACTATGCTATTACATGAACAAAAAAAAATCGTTCGCAAACATACAGATACATAATTACGACTGGATATTTTTATGGAATTATAAAGAGCGCAGATAAGTCAATTTTATTCGTTCTTAGATTTTACCTCTTCTAGAAAGTAACAACCTTTGTTCCAATTGCTAGTCATAAAATACTTTCCTCATCAGGAGGAAACTTATTCCATCACAATGCGTTTTGGTGGACACACAAGTTCCGAAACCGCAATATTCTGTCATAAATATCAATTGACCTGTTCTAGCCTGTAGACAATCTCTATTATAATCTAAATAAATAAATGAATGTTGTAGCTTAATGTCTCGCCTAGCGCTACCAAAATGTTCAGCTGATTGTTATGAACGACGTGATCAGTAAGTTGTTCTGTGACTTGTTATGTTTGTCTTTCAATATAAAAGTTCTGTGTCGGCCGGTCTATAGATAACTAGTTGTCACTCGCGGCTTAACGTGTGTCTTAGGGGTTAGTGATCAGGTGTTATGATTAAAAAATATAATGTATATAGCCTATGTCTTTCCTTGGAGTTCAAGCATGCTTGCATACCAAATTTCATTAAATTCGATTCAGTGGCTTGACCATGAAAGAGCAACAGAAATACGGAGACATTCTCGCATTTATAATATTAATATAGATTATATTTAAACAAATATTATACTTTATAAAATCAGTAGCTATCAAGGGACGAGTGATCACGGAGATCTTTGAGAATCAAATCAGCTGAATTTTTAATTCAGCCTTTTAAATACGGCTCAATCGCTTTTGCACGCAAATTGAGTGCTGGTAACGTTACAACTAAATGAACTAAATATATTTTTAAACTAATTTTACTATAAATATTATCAAATTTCTATTACTTTTGAACTAATTATATGTTTATAATATACTAATTATATGTAATTCATAGAATACAAATATTTTGCAGATATAAATAGTTGTCATTCATGAGACTATCGTTATAAATTATAGTGTATATTTGTATGTACGTATAACCTTAAAGTTTTACCGTAAAAAAACTGTCAAATATAATCGATCTTTATATTTCATTCGTAAAATGTAACGCAGTGACACAAAACGTGACTGAAGACAGCACGCTAACAGTTAACAACTAAATTCTAGAGAGCTTGGTATGATTAATAATTAAAAAAAAAAACTAATTCTATGCCCTTGTTACAAGATTAATGTATGTAAAACCATGGCACTGCAGTAGCGCTGACGCAGTCTATACGCGGACCGAACGACTTTTTATTCTTGTAATATAAACTTGCAGTTCGGTGAAATGGCAGCTGCGACGCCATTAACGCGAAGATTTAGACAAACTAACGAGAGTCGTTACTGAAGACCCAATCTAACCCACGCTATTGTCTACATTTAGTGCAATGAATTGAACGATGTGTAAAGTCAGCTTCAGTCGCAGCCGACAGAACTATTATCTGTGTTTCAGATCTTCCATTCCAATATGTATAATACTCTGTGTCTAAATCATGTTCGAAAGGAAAACGAACTGAAATAGATTTTGGTTACGTAAGCTTCCTAAGCTCATTTGTATAACAATCTTATAATTTGTATGTTGCACCATTTTTTCAAAGACTTCAAAGAGAAATGTATTTAATATTGTTGCTTAATAAAATATATTACATATTCATTTTAGTCGACGAAATTCAAGTATTACTATTTACAATATTTTTCAGCCGAAGTTTTTCTCATTAACCTAACCTAGATATGTTAAAGTATCACTTTTCACATAACGATAGAATTTTACCGTATTTACATTCCTGCAAATGGACAAACATTTCGCTGTTTTTGTAGTCATTTTACAAATATATGTTCTACTTGACGTATAGCTAAGATGGTTTAGTGGATAAAAGGCATTAACTTAAGCGAAGGTATCTTCTATATTCTCTCTTTTATACCTGTAACATATATCCAAGTAGTGAAATGTTGTTAAGGGTGCAAAGATAGGTTGGTCTCTACCTTTCTTAATAAGAAAAGTTCGTTACTCGACAGTGGAATATATTTTATTGGTTGTAACTTACTTGCCTGTAGACAAAGTTGGAAAATTTAAACAAAACTAATAATACCACAATAATGATTGAATAAAATAATATGTTAATTATTATTGCTTTTTTTTAAATATCACATATTTGTCCGTCATGCATCAGATAAAATTGTTATTTTAAATATTCTCTTTGTTTCAGAATGCCCTCCAGATATGTGTATAGAAGAAACGCCAACAGAGTTGCCGACCATGGCACCAGCAAAGAGTTTGTATTTCACATTTATTTTAAATCAATCTGTCATGTTGAAAGCGATCAAACACTAAAGCGAATATTCCGCTTTTCATAATGTATTAAAATGAAAAGTAATGTTTCACAGAAAATAAAATGAAATTAAGCCGATCCTTTCACTTCTGTAAATATCTATAAAATGTTTTTACTCTTGATACTATACAATTTATAAATAACCTCAGTGGTATTTCTGAACAAATAAAGTAAAATAGAAGTAACTCGATGAAATAAGTTACTTAAAGATCTTTTATTTTAGAATAATAGTTTTTACATAAGTTTGATAGCACTACTTTTTGTTCTTTGAAGGTTTCATTATTTTTATCATTGAATTTATTTGTTAAAACAAAAAACGAGTAGACGTAAAATTTTATGCGATATCATGATCTGGTATGAAACGATGGCACGCGTTTCGAAATAAATATACAAAAAATCTTGTTTGAAGAAAGATCATGTATATTTCTTAAATATGCTTTTAAAAATTGGACTGATTTCATCCGAAATACAAAATAATAAATGGGAATTTAGATGGTTATTTTATCAGGTGGTTAACAAATAAGTCCAATAAAGTTTATTTAATGATGAAAGGATTTATAGAACCGAAGACTTACTAGTTTTATAGAAATTTCTGTTTTGAGGCGCTTTTGCAATGCCTCGTAGCTCGAATGTATGCATTAATGTAAGATACGATATTCTTGTTAGACCTGCAAGCTCAACGCCTAAAGGCCTTCTAGCGCGAAATAAAACAGGATTTCAAGCGAAAATGACTCTTTAGCAAAAAAAAAAAAAAACAAAAGAGCTGTTTCGATCCGATCCTTTTTCAAATACTAAAAAGGAGAATCAATTTTTCGCCGAGCCGAGATGGCTCATTGGTTAGAACGCATACATCTTAACCGATGATTGCTAGTTCAAACCCAGACAAGCGCCATTTAATTTTTTTGAGCTTGCTTTGTGTTTATAATTTAACTCGAGCTCGAGGGTGAAGAAAAAAAAATCCTAGAAATCTGCATGTGTCTAATTTTAACGAAATCGTGCTTCACATGTGAATGCTCCTAATCACTCCTCAAAGGGAGAGGAGGAGGGAGGGGAAACCTTAGCCCAGCAGTGTAACTATTATAAATCTGACGATAATCTTTTTTTGCACCACCAAATTTGCAAAGCAAATTTTCGAAGAAAACTTTTCTTAAACCATCTTAAAAAATACTAAATCTTATAAAGTTAACCATCAACACCGTTAATTCTTGTTTTTATAATAAAAAAATCTAATTTGTTATTTACTGAATTCAAGTAAGCAGTAGAATATAAACCTAATATTTGCCTTTTTACCAAATATTTTCTGAAGGTGAGGAAAGTGAAGTTATTGAAAATGAAGGGCAAATGTCGTCAGAAAATTCACCGCTACGACAACGTCGAGCGGGCATATTGAAGGGAGGACGACTGTGGAAATCATTAGATACCGACAAAGACACCTGTGAACAGGTAAGCATATATAGATCAAATTATGAGCACGAAATCGATCGTTATCAGTAGAATACGTTTAATTTTCATAAATATACATAAACAAAAAAGTGCTTTATATGAGCATGCTGTACCCATATGAAAAGTTAATTTTCTTAATTCTTTAACTAGTATAATATTCGTAAATAACATTAACACTGCTAGATATTTAAATAAATGATGTTTCATTTTGATTATTAAAATATCGCAGTAAAATTACAGTAAGAAAATAATATATCATAAGTAAAATTACCAGCACATTTTATCTACAAAATTCAAACGAATGATAAAACTCTACATATTCGTAATATCACTAGTAAACTCATATCAACAGATTTAAATAATTCTTAGTTTATAATATCATTATTATTGTCCAAACAGAATGACGATCAACGTTCAACAACTGCAAGTGATGAAGACGGTTCAATTACACCAAGATTTGTTCGGTTTGTTGAGAAATCAAAAGAATGTGAAGATGAAGTTATCGAAAAGAATGAGGTGGAACCTCTTCATTTATCTGACTCAGAACAAAGTTCTCATAAAGAATTAAGTTCCAACGTTGGACACAGGTATGTTTTAGTACTGTTCTATAATGTGTTGTATTTATTTCAAAAGTGTTTGTAAAAGCCTACTTGAATAATGTATATTTTGATTTTGAATGTTTCTACTATTAATCTTTCATCAATATACGACTGTGATCTTTTAAATAGTTTTCATATTCATATTTAATGTGACGATGTCCTAAAATAGTACAATCGCTTGTCAAATTAGTGTGTCACAAATGCATAGTAACGTAGTTATTTTGGTCGGACAGATTAGAGACGCCATTGATTTTGACGATAAGCGCGCCCAAAGCGAATTCAGCGGTGCAACAACTGTTCAACAGCAGCCGACCGCCGCCCCCGGCAATTGAACCCCAGCTGGTCACTTCTGAAACACTCAGGTCAATGCGTATTTTTGTACTAATATAATATTTAAATTTTACCGTTTTAGGTTTGTTCTTTTCAAATGATATTTTAGGCTTAAATTGTTATTTTTCAGTAATGTGGCAGTTGTCTATTATAACCTATTTAAATACATTTTTTATCCACAACTTAAGTTAAAAACTATAAATTAAATGCCATCATGACGCCTATGACAGTTTACTGCCCTTCATATGTTTTTACACTTTTAAAAATACACCTTTTTAACGTGTTTTGTTGTGCCTAAATATTATTCCTATTTATATATTATATACTTACTAGCTGAGGCCCGCGGCTTTGCTCGCATGGAAGTTGAATATATTTATAGATTAACTTAAAACATTACGTTAATTTAAGACCTCTTTGTATACCACCTTGGTTTGTATTTAGGGTAGAATATCCACAAAAGCTTTAAATACGTATCTACTCATTTTTAACCAGTATCCCATAAATTAAGTTTCATATTTCTAAATAAAAAAATATCGGACTTTCATACAAACTTTCAACCCCTATTTCACCCTCCTAAAAGTAGAATTTCCAAAATTCCTTCCTTAGTGGGTGTCTACTAAATAAAACGATCTTACTTTTCTTTTAGGTGAAGAAGGGAGAGAAACAGTTATATTATCATTAAATCTCTGAAATGATTTGAGTTAAATACTTGAATTTTGAAATTCTTGTATCTTACGGATTTTGCGGTAATCGATTCTCGAGCGGAATTTGGTAAAGATGAATTTTATGTAACATAAAAACATCCGCTAAAAATAGAAGCCCCTAAGTCGTTTTCCAAGGAGTGGAAAAGAAGTGTAGATTAGACTCATCAATATAAATCTAATTTTAAATAATACTAGTATATATTTGTATTTATAATACTTAATTGGAAATAAAATATTTTAAATCTCTTTTTCGTAGAGAAAAAGAAGCGTATTAAAAAGATCGGGAAATGTTTATATCTTTAACATTTAGATTAGTTTCTTTAGTAGAGATGCAATTCAATGTACAACTAAGTATTGGCTCAGCTTTTTACTGAACTGTATGTACCGCAAAGTTCCAGTACATAATCTGTAAGAATTCACTTAGTAATGTATGTTGTGTACCTTAAAACTTGCTTCATTTTTTTTCTGTATTAGTTACAAAGTCTTAGAAAAATAAATCTAAACGCCTTCCTATGCTTGTTTTTTATATTGCGACAACAAGACAATACAGTCGTATTGCTTCGTTGTTTGTAATGGATACATAAATAATTGCAATGAATATAGCATTGCATCAATCTTTGGATCTCCCGACGATGTCGTTGTTCGAGTCTACGTGCTCTCACGCCGATATATCTTTGATGCCTACTGAAGTGGGCTGAGGCGGGCTGTCGTACGCCAGTGTACAAAATAGCGTTTATATTTTTATGCGCAGCGCACCCGCTGTGTTTTCGCTTTGCTTTTAACTCGATCGCAAAGTGCCAGTGTGATGATTGTAAGCGTTGAAGTGGCGAGAGTAGCCTCTGGCGACGTGACGTGGCAACACCGAGAGAAATGACTATCTAGTTGGCGACTGTGTAAGATAGGATGAGATGCGACAGCATTGAACCACCACT
This sequence comes from Vanessa atalanta, assembly GCF_905147765.1. Taxonomy (NCBI): domain Eukaryota; kingdom Metazoa; phylum Arthropoda; class Insecta; order Lepidoptera; family Nymphalidae; genus Vanessa; species Vanessa atalanta. The sequence goes on along the minus strand of NC_061902.1, from coordinate 11,029,461 downwards.
GTGGCACACACTAGACCATTGCTCAAATTATTTATTTATTTATTTATTAAAAATTGTGTGACTGTTATGGTCCAGAATAAGACGAGCGGGACTAACAGAGAGTCATTCCCGCTTCGTCGAAACATCGTCTCGGATCTCCAAGGTCAGATGTACAGAAGACGCAGAGAAGGACAGCAGCCAAAATGGCCTCATACTGCTATTTGCACTAGCGCGTACTGTTGACCACACACTTTTATAACTTTATTACTTTTCTATTCATACATTTAAATGTATACCCTCTTAGCTTAGAAGACTCACATCTTAGAGATCACTATTCTGCACACTACAATACGTGTGCCATTACAATAAATTAATACGAGATTAATTTTGAAGTATATAAAAACCTACCGAAAAGTATCTCTCAAAATGTATACATGTTTCTTGTTTCTCAAGTATCATTAGAAAAAATATAAGCAAACAGTGTAAACCCAGCGGAAGCAAATTGACTAAGAGGCATATTAATACCAACTATATCAAGCTTTGATGGAAGTCAAAGTATACCACCTCCACTCGTGATATATTCTCCTATCGTGATATATGCTACCACAATTAACCGGTTCACAAATAGACCACAGGGTGTTTTGGGAGGCAGCATACCTCAAATCATATAACGGTGAAAAAACTAGATGATTTCGTTCTATCTTTTGAATCTAATAAATGTTGATAACATAAATCGAAAATACGTTAAAGTAAAAATATTACAAATATGCTATTATTCAATTTATTATGTAAGGTGGGATTTATCGAATGGTATGTTTTTGTTTAAATGTTTAAGTATTTCCCTCGGTATTGAGAGCATTTATATTACCGAATCGCATTGTTTTCTGCGCGTACACTAAACTGAATTCTGCGAATAGCTTAGCGCACTGTCCGTGTCCACTTGTCCAATTCTGATTAGCTTTTATTAACACATGATAAATATTGAATTAAGGTATTTACAAAACAATTAGTGCACGCTTAAACATAAATTGTTTGGTACATTATCAAATATTTAGATTAACTAGTAAATTAGAGAACATTTCTCAAATTGTTTCCGTTTGAATCCGAATTTTAAAATTCGGTTTTCGGATAAACTATGCGTCAATCTTCATTCCGTCTAAAACAAATACTAGAACTTGCTATATTTTTTAACGGCCCCGCTACAGACGAGTCGGTATTGATTCCATGGCTAGCACTTATTCCATTTGATTTATTGCCACAAAGAAGAATTATGTTACTCTGCATGCATTATAAATAATTAAATGTAGAATATATTGCCACCAATAACAATTCTTTGCAGTAAATAATGCAATGGGGTTTGGAATTTTAAGCCTCAATTGGTTGGCAATATTTGACCGACACATCCCGTATTATTATGAAATTAGTATGGCATACATTAGAAACAGTTTTTTTTTTTTAAGTTTGTTCCTCCAAAAAAACCTTTTTTATAAGCAGATGTAAAAACAACAGATTCGAATTTAATGTCAAATGTGTACAGTTATCACAACACTAACACATATCATCTTTTTGGAGCACTTAATTCTCAGGAAAATTACCGCGAATATGCATAGTGCATACATGCCAAGCCACTCAAGGACATCCTTCAAAACACCTATAATTCGTGAAATTTACCGTACAACTAATTTTATTTACTAAAACATTAATTTAATATTTCATTTACAATATAATACTTTTGTTATCAAGATAACTCTTATTTTTATTAAAGTATTCTTCTTTTAAATTAATGAACGGTCGTCAATATTTCCTTCTTGTCATCAGAATAATGGTACAGCGTCGTAGATAAAGAAGCGGTTCTAGTCTTTGTTGTAAAACCTTAATAAAACAATAGAAACATTTCTTTTTCAATACGGCTGCTATATATTTCCGTGTTAATTATTTACTGTAATTTAAACTTTATAAAATCATCCGAAATTTTTTGAATGTACACATTCATAAATTTGATTTGAAAAAACACATAAAATTATATCAAGGTCTTAAAAATTCGTTTAATACGATCCTATGCAATCGACTTATTTAGTAGTTACTTTAAAAAGTTTTGTCTTTCTAAATTAAATTATTTATATACAGAGCATGGGACGCGGGGGGGAGACCTAAAGCCGAAGAAGCTGCCGTAAGACGCGTCGCTGAAAGAAACGCTTTAAGATGTTCACTTCTCCGAAGCGAAGCCAGAAAAAAGCAACAACCAAAGGTTAGTGTTATTAAATTTACTTTTACTACAAACATCCAATAATACCTGCAGTTATTGCATTTCTTAATATAATATTTATATTCACAATATCATAGTAATATTATGAAGAGGTAAGTTTTGTATGTTTGATGTCTCACACATAATCTCACAATTTATATGGGACTTACGATAATAGACTGTTTTGATTTTGATTTTTTTTTTTTTGAGATACAGTTTATTAGTAACTTAGTCTCAAATCGTCATTGTCAAAATTGCAATAGACCTACGAAAACGATTGATCTTATAATTGTCTCCAAAAGTCCACGGAAAATTTAGGACAGCATAATTATATCTATCTTTAATAGATAGATTTCATTGATAGTTATCCATCACAGTAGTTTACGAAGAAATATAAACAAACCAAAATTTCTTAATGTTAATCTAACTTCTGATTCACTTACATTCTTCACATTTCATCTTAGTCCTTAAATTCTGCATAAAAGTGCAGTAATCAACTCGACATATATCGGCTAAATACTCACTTAATTAGATTATATCTTTTTTAGAAATCTTAGTCGCAATATTTCTGAATCGGTTTATATTTAAAAAATTCGGGTTTCAGATATTCCTTTGTCAGTAATTTCATATATTTATAAATGTCCTTTTAATCCTCCCACTGATATTTGATTATTTATTAGAAATGAGTATAAATAAATAAATGAAAGGGTTTATACAACTGTAAACTCGAGTTTAGTCGTTGTTAATTATCAAACGCCGCTATTGTTTAGATATCGCGTCATTTGAGAGTGGATCGACTATATTTATCTTTGATTCAAATCTGATTATCTTGTTAATTAACACACTACTATAGTGCCTCAAAGGCGATAAATAAATTATTATCTATATCCAACTTTACTTATAAATTATCTCCTGAAAATTTTTGTATAATGTTGATGATAAAATAAAAGAAAAATCAGTCTAAATCTTTCAGACAAAATATGAATATCTATTGTATTTTAAATATTTTGCGGTACGAAAGTTACTAGTTGACGCCATCGGTTTCTCGCGCGTTTTAGGGATTGATCGTCAGCTGTTAGAGGTATATTACAGCTGTATACGCAAGAGATAAATGGACCGTATTTAGTTGAGTAAAAAGGGGAGTTGTTGGGCTCATACTTTTGAAGACACTTTCTTCTTGGGAGCGCTCCTCTTCACGCACTCGAAGAACACAGCCAAGGGATGGGTAGTGTTATAGGACAAGGATAATAGCCCGTTACACTAGCTAATTTTGAAGTGCGGCGCACTCACAATGCACACGTTACCGCGGCCCACATGAGAAGAGAAGTACGTCATACGTCAAAAACATACCATGGACACAATTATTGACGTTTCAATATATGCATAAAACCTAAATACGCTACAACAGCCTAAGTCTTTTCTTAGAGTTTAAGCTTATTTCGTTTCAAATTTCATCAAATGATATACTTTCACATTTATAGTATTAGGAGAAATGATAGCGAATGAAGTTCCATAACACACAGGAGTGAAAATAAATCAAAGGAGTAGTTTGTTCGAAAATGCGGAAAAAATAACTAACATTCTCAGCTTACAATATTGGCACGATTATTTAAAACAAAATTATAGTTAAATTATAATTTTTTTTGGAAAATCTCTCTTGCCTATGTAAAACATTATATGTATATATGTAATGTATACATTTTTATACAAAGAATCATACGATATATCATATGTTTATTTTTATTGCAGACATCAAAGATCAAATTTAAATTAATATAATAAAGTCTAACAGCTGAATCTTGAGAATTGTGAAATTAATGTGATATAATGGCTTAAATACTTGAACAACAAAATCGCTATTTAAATATATAATAAAATATAATCATTGAAACCATATCAATACAAATATACCGATAACGGCATATGTGATGTCTATATGGGAAACTGATTAGTTAAAACATATATTTATATATAATAAAACGTTTAAAAGTAAATTATACAATTTAACTTGTTAATTACTCTTGATAATTACGAACAAGTTTAATGGGAATGCAAATTTAAATGAATCGTTACTGTTGCTTGTAGGTGTTCAAAACGATCAACTTTACCTTGCTCCAAATTAAACTGAATAAAACTATGACAAGACTATGTTTGTATAGCATTCACTTACATTAAAGCTAGCTAAGCTCAAAACAACCTGATTTATAATATCATAGAAATACGCATAACCACGATACGATTGTACTTATAAACAGTAGATTTTAAACGTAATGATATTATTGTTAGACATATTTAAATAGATAATTAACTATCTCAAATTTTAATAAAATGTCAATATATATAATATGCGGTCCAATAAATATGTATTATTTTACATTAAATATATAATTCATATATTATTTCGATTTTTATAAATTACAATTTTTTATTTAATATAGTTGATTTATGACATTAAATTATTATAATTAGAAATTACAATTAAAATATTAACCAAAAGTAGATTTTTTACAATGAGCCGGGATGGCCCAGTGGTTAGAACGCGTGCATCTTAACCGATGATTTCGGTTTAAACCCAGGCAAGCACCACTAAATTTTCATTTGCTTAATTTGTGTTTATTCGTCCCGTGCTCGGCGGCGAAGGAAAACATCGTGAGGAAACCTGCATGTATCTAACTTAAAAAATTCTGCCACATGTGTATTCCACCAACCCTAAGTGGGGCGGTGTGTAGGACTCCCCGGAGCCCTGGACGCGGAGTGCGCCCAGGTACGCTGGGTTTACCCACTAAAAAACCAGCGGCACCCTCTCCGTCTTTCGGCGGGCGCCACGGGATCGCTTACGCATGCTACCGTGACGCCCTGACGGTCGGCCCGGGCCTCCAACACCTAGAGGGGGTTCTCAGGGTACTGAGACCCTCCTAGTCCCTGCGACACCATATTCCACCAACCCGCATTGAAGCAGCGTGGTGGAATAGGCTTCAAATCTTCTCCTCAAAGGGAGACGAGGCCTTAGCTCAGCAGTGGGAAATTTACAGGCTGTTAATGTAAAAAAATGTAATGTTGCAATCTTAAGCCGTAGTGTAAATATTATAATATTATTTCTTAATGTTACTAACACTAATTTAATAGTATCATTTTGAACGTAGTAATCTTTAGATTAACATGCATTTTCAATAGTCTAAATATTATACTTATTGTATTTTAACTTATAAAATGTTGTTAACAATGTTTTTTTTTTTTTAATTCTTATTTTATTTTGGGACTTTTGTCCTACAAAGGTACGTCAGTCCCATTAAATTAACAATGTTAAAATACGTGAATATCTGTGAAAATTGTGTTGACATAATCTTAATAGTTTTTACGTGATACACAGCCTATACGAGGCCAAATTACCATTTTAAAATATTTATCATTAAGCTTAATTCTGTTTTTAGTCACAGCTCCATTTCATTTTTAATGTGATTTTGATGAAGCTACCAGTTTTTGACAGAATGTCGAACGTTAAATTGATGGAATAAAATCAAAAACCTTTGGATTGAAACCCGCTGATCAAATTAAAAATTCTAAATCTAGTTTCAAAGTATTGATGGATTTGGTTATAAACGCTGAGTTAACATATTAGTATCGATATATTTTTTAAATAGAACTTATGATTGCTATTACAGAATAATTCTATTTACATTTAAACAAAAATGAAAGAACTAGAACCTTGAAATATTTATAAGATATACTTATACGGCATCACAAATGTAAACTTTTTAATAAACTCGGAATCTTAATCTTTCGATTTAAGATTCCGAGCAACCAGCGGGAAATGTATATGAAAGGTTCCTTGTCGCTTGTGATTGACTACGCTGGCTAAATACTGATTGTTCATTAGTCATTGGCTGCCAACGATCAATAATCATTCAAATTAATTTAAAATTATTTAATATGACTTTGATCAGCGTTTCAAAAACTGGAGAGCAGTATTGAAATCAATTCGAAGACTGAGATTTTGCTTCAAAAACACGATATAGCACACGTTCAAAGATGCTCGTCAAACAAGACGTCAACTAAACAAAATCACTCAAATATGTCAAATATGTAGTTTGTTTGACAAACAAATGTGCAGACTAACAAATAATATAACAGACTCTGAGCTTGTTAAAAACCGTTTAAAACACCAACTAAATGCTTAATTAAGGTTTCATAAAACTATTAACTTTAATTAGATGTTTTCATTGAAATTTATAACATAAGTTAAGATATTATGTTAGTAACCATAAGCTTACTAGGTGAAGCAACTGGTGCGTTTATTTTCATTTTTAGACGAAATAGGGTTTTGTGTAGCGCATACGAAAAGTCGTATTTTTTCAAACAAATTCAATTTGCTATTCGTGAAATCTATTTCTGTAAGCTATTATAATTAAATTGTACATGCTTTTTAATATGGTTTTATTTATAGTAAATTAAACCATATCAGGTGCTTACGACCAGCTCATACTGAAGCCATTATCATATCGAAATATTGCCCACTAAGCGGGTGATAGAAGAATGTTAAAGCTGATTAGAATGGATACGATATGATATTAGTGTATAATTTTAAAAAGTAAACTTGAGAGACTTACAAATATCATGTATAGACATCTAATACTAAGTATGGTTAATGTAATGTTACAAGAAGATTTTAAGTAAGAACGTATGTGACTATGAGGCTAAAGAAAAGGTAAATTAACTGTATTTTTATATATTATTTTTTTAATATTATTTACACGTCCAGGAATGCATGAATTAATCCTATGGGCGTTAGATATAAAATATATTTTATATAGTTAACATGACAATAATATAATGATTTTTATTTCAAATACCAAATAATGTTATTAGTGATTAATGGATTTCTTTTTACCTGATATTTGGAGCTCCTTAGGTAAGACTTGAATACCCCTGTCTGCGGCCAATCTCTACTCCCTTCTGTGCGCGTGGTGTGTATACTGTACCAATACTTTGTACTGACATCTTTACTAATATTATACATACAAAAGTAACTCTCTATACGTTTAAGACTCTTGACAAATTTAGATGACATAGATAGACATTTGGTATTGAGATAGTTTGAGTCGCGGGGTAGGAAACAAGCTGCCTTTTTTAATTCACAACTCGGGGAGATTAATTTGTGTGCTTCCGTTAAAGTTTTATAAGTTTCGCGCGGCTAAAGTCGCACATTTAAGTTCTAGCACTTCAGTACCTACTTATTTGCAAGACACAAATGATTGTCTGTTAAAATTTTTATTCGACTGGCTGGTGTAGCTAATGCAAAAAGATTATTGTAATTTAGATTATAATAATTTAAGAGTTTTTATACTTTATAATAATTTTACTAACATAATTAAACTTAAATGTATCTTTTGTAAGTTTCAATTTTAAACTGTATCTACGCACAACATTTTTACGACATAGCTTTCGATAATAGATTGATTTGGTATTTTTCAAGATAAGCTATGTATTATATTTATACTTAATTTAAAAAATGTGAATTACGATTTATAATCGAAGGAAAATGGTTCTTGTCTAAGCTTTTTTACATGTCTGTTTTTATGAATTTATGGGACGAATGTACCTAATTACAGGTTTAATGGACTTAACGATTTTGAATTTAGTTCTGCAGCTGCAGAGTTGAAGGTGTTAGAAATGGTAAAGTATTTTTTACAATGTCTGTAGGCAGTGGAGACTACTTACCATTGGGTGGCCACCATCCATTTTGGCCCGTCTGCTATATAATTTTATAAAAAATCCGTCATATATCACACTAGTTTCTGTCCGTAGCTTTGCCCGCGTTTTAGGTGAAGTCTCTGTGCATGTTAGGTCATAAATCCACCCCAAAGGAAATTAATTTTCAGGAGATAAATAAAAATTAACCTATTTTCTATTCCAGACTATAATTTATCTCTGTGAATAATTTAATTTAGATCCGTTCAGCCGTTCTGGCGTGATTAAGAAACAAACATCCATCCTCTAATCTTTGCGTTTATAATATTAGTAAGATGCTCTTTGTCTTACATATATACACTATATATAATATAAAATTTTCTCACAAAATAAAAATAAAATATTCCAATTTATAAAACTCAAACATTTCCGACAAAGGTTCTCTAAAACTTGACTTGCATTGTGTTAAATTATGTAAAGCTTAATTCTACTCCTGAATACATCTCATATTGACATTCAACTCAACAGTTTTCGCATGTATGAACTAAAATATAAAAATATTCCTCACAAACTAAGTCAACTACAAAGCGTTTCTACAAAGTCAAAAGACCTATTTAACGACGAGCTACGAAAAGCGTTATTACAATGACTTGCAAGAGAACGCATACGTTTATATATTTTTCTTTAAAAATATATTGATATTATTTATATTGAAATGAAATATCTCAGGTATAGATTTCTGATCCAAAAGACACAGTCGATGCTCCGGTTTTAAAGAAGAAAATAAAGATCGTGGGTTCTAATCTGGGCACTACGTGGATATTTAAGCGCTTACTTTATGTTTAAAATCACTTGCTCAGCGGAGAAAGAAAAACATTGTAATGGAGCATATGTCACATATCAACACATCCACCACCTACAGTTGGGCAGCAAAATAAGCTCCATCTTAATGAATATTTCGTCGTTTCTCTAAATTTACTTTAGAGATTGCAGATGAACTTTTTCATTACATTGCAAAAGTATGGCAAGTAAAGGCAAATGGTGCTCTTACGTTAATTATTTTGTGAAAAGGCAAATATTTTGGCATATACATATGTTATTTGCGAGTTCAGTCCAAGTCACGCTTCACCGAGATAAGTTCTGCAATTACCATTAGGTATAACGAACTTGTACAAAGTTAATTTAATATGAGCTTACATAATATTTTAACATCTTATCACATACGAGCAATTAAAATTAATATTAAACAATATAAAATATTAGCACATTGAACAATCTCATTTTCCCAATCGTATATATATTTTTTATTTTTTTTAGATTGATATTTAAAAAACTACAGTTAAATACTTGGACTTTAAAAATTCATTCAAATACACGTCTATTATTATATTATATACAAGTATTATATTTTCAGAAGAATATTGATCGTTGGCCGAAGCCGAATGTTTAATTAATAGCAATAATAAATTCAGTTCAAATATAAATAAAATAATGTGTTTTTAATAAAATAATAGCGAATGAAATCTGTATAAGCACCGAAACAAAATGATTAAAATCACGTTAAAACTTATCAAAAATAATAACAATTCGAATACTATTAATTATATTATGATATTTACTTTAAACTCATTTAAAAATCACGAAAGGTTTTAATTTTTTTCAATAATTATCACATATGCGCTAATAATAATAAGGTACAATATAATTATAAATAATCAGTGTCGCACTAGCAACAAGCTATCTAGACACGCGGTAGCGTGTCAGCCAAGTTCTAGTAACAGAACTGGCGTGCAGCACCGTGTGTAATATTACACGAACCATCTGGAGCCACTTTTGACCTCCTCATAACTCAAAAACTATTTGACATAAATGTATCAAATTTGGCTCATATATTGAGACTCGCGAGATACATATGTGTTCCATTTTTCATAAACGCATCTCAAATGGTTATTTAGATATTAAGGTCTAAAAATCGTCATTTTTATCACTGACTGACCTATAGATCAAAACTATAACCTACTTCCAGGGAACCTAAAAAGTTGAAATTTGGCATGCAGGTAGATAATTAGGCCAATATAAAGGAAAAAAATCTGAAACTGGTAATTTTTTATCATTTTATTATAATTTTTCATTTTATTGGGTCTATAGGAACACTTATATACTTAGTTCCTGTAATAACTGTAATAAAAAAATGATGTAAGAACCAGCAATCAAAACTTATGACAGCCGGTCTTAATGTGGATTTTAAGGTCTTCATGTGAATATATAACAAGTTGAATACCACCCTTAAGTTTTTTAAATCCAAATATTTCCGTTTTATTACTTATGAGTATAGCCGACTTTCGTATTTATTACGTTATTAACTAGCATTTAGCGCACATCAATGGTGCAAAATCATTGTACTTAAAAAAAAAATAATAATAGGCATTTCGGTACACGGCGCGCGACGCGACGCCGGAGCAGCGGGATAGGAGCGTTGCGATTAAACCTTAACGCGGACGTGTCTGAGCGAGTGGCAACCGCGCTCATAAGAATTATTTCAATGCCTTCCGATGGAAGCTACCTAGTCTATTCGACTGCATATTTTTTGTTTGAGTATACTAGTATACAACAATAAAATAGGTTTCGTGAGGCTGTAGTAGAGTATGTATATCGTAACAGGAATGATTTAAGTTTGTACTCTAGCGCTACAATCGTGGATCCTTATTGCTTGGAAGAACAATATCGAGCGAGCATGCTGATGTCAGCAAAGGACTGGTGAATGGGTCCAATGGAAAAATAGAGAAAGTACATTGGGGACGGCGACAACAGCAATAGCGCACGTAAAATAACAATTCAATTTAAACATAATTTAATTTGGAAGAAGTCGAAGTCTAGAAGTGAAAACCAAGTTACAGATATTAAGTTATGTACATATATTTTCAAAGGAAACAATTCTCTATTTGCTTAGCATATTCTACTACTATACACAAATCACAAGGCCTTCGCCTTGACGGTGCTCTTTTCGACATAGGCTCCTCTATGTTAAGTAAAGAGCAGGCTTACGTTGGCCTCTCTAGAGTTAAAAACTTAGATGGAGTACATCTTATCAATTTAGGTCCAAGTCAAATCAAGACACAAGAGAGCTCTATTGTAGAGTACAACCGTCTGCGCACGTTATACTGCCCCGGCTTGGCCAAATTAGGTATAAACAGAAAACGCGTAAAAAAAATCCGGATACTGAATGGGCAATTCACTCGAACATTTCAGAGGTACCTACAAGAAAAATAAGAACGTATAAAAAAAAAGACAATTATACCCCGTAAACATAAGAAAATAGAATAGTTTAATAAAAACCATATGGTATTAATTTTGTTATTAATAAGTACCTACTAATAATTTATATACAAAAAGAGGTGATATCCCATCAAAAACATAAATGTAAAAATGAGAGCCAAGTTAAATATTATGATATATACCTTGGTTGTTGTCTTCAACGACAAAAGAAGTGAGATCTAAATTTGTGCCAAGTTAAATAGTCCTTTCTGAAATTTATTTATAACTACATAAAATATCATTTCTTCTTATAACTTGGGGTAATATATTGTTGCCTAAGGTCTGACTTGGCTAGTTCTCATATACGAATTATATTAAAGCCTTCGTAAGTTCTAAGCCTGTTACAAATGAATTATAAACACAAATTAAGCACGCAAATATTCAATGGTACTTGTCTGGATATGAACTCGCAATATCTGGTTAAGATTCATGTTTTCTAGTGACTGGACCATCGCAGCTCTTAATGTACGTTAATACTAACTAAGCAATACTGAGCTGTCCTCCATTCTTCTTAGATGTTCTGAGTTATAATTTGTTATTCTAAACACAAACTACAATTTGTGTTTATAAACATATAAGAACCAGCCAAGTCAGACCTTAGGCAACAATATATTACCCCAAGTTATAAGAAGAAATGATATTTTATGTAGTTATAAATAAATTTCAGAAAGGACTATTTAACTTGGCACAAATTTAGATCTCACTTCTTTTGTCGTTGAAGACAACAACCAAGGTATATATCATAATATTTAACTTGGCTCTCATTTTTACATTTATGTTTTTGATGGGATAATCATTTAACATGGTGTAATCTAATATGACAAAAAGTAAAGATCGCTACAAAATATTTGTATTATTATAGAAGCTTTTAATACCTTCTTAATTAAAGCTACATTGATCAGTATTTCTGATAATGTATTATTTTTAAAGTTGACAAGATAATACTAAAACGATGTAAGCATTGCATTATCACGGATATTGGTTTACAACAAATAATTTGGTTTGAATGACAAAATATGTAGCTTTTCTCCTACCTAATGTGAGAAAACAAAATTATAATATGCTGATACGGTCGGAGCTTTTTTTTTAGGAATCTTATTGGATGAAACTTCAGTGGAATCCTCATTTATCGTCCCTATGAGAGAGACTCAGCTGCGCGGCAGACGTGGTTTGAAATCTTAGACAGCATACATATGTTATACTCGATTAGTATATTTTGGTTAATTTAATAGTATTACGTCTTAGAGAAAATTAGCTTAGGATAACGATGGATATAGTGAATTTGTTTCCATTTAACAAAAGAGATCGTTATGTTTTTAATGAAACAGTATCACAGTATATTTATAAAAACATTATGTATATTCACAATAATATTAATCATTTAAATATAATCACTGATAATCATACAACGAAAAAGTAGAGAGAGTAATGAGGATAAGCTCATAAAGTTTTTGACTCGGCAAAGTCGATAGATCCTTCTTGTGGCAAGATATTCAATTTTATCCGAAAATATTTTCAATATTTTGAATATCCGCATGAATTTAAATCGATGGTTTAAAAATATTAATAATCAAGGGATCATACTGGAAACAAGATTATGTAGATGTTACAAAATCAGGAGTACCTATACTAATGCAAAAGTCTGTCTGTTGCGCTTCAGGGCTAAGCCACTGAACTAATGTTAATGAACTTTGGTACGAAGCAAGCTCGAACCCCAAAGACAGACATAGGCTACTTTATTACGATTTACGTAAGGGTGTAAAATTGATGATAATTGTATGATAGATTAGGGTTTGTTGCAATTTTTCTAAGAATTTTGATCACAAACTGAAATCCACGCGGGTAATGATGCGGATTCATCACTACATAGTGTAAAACAAAGTCGCTTCCCTCTGTCTGTCTGTCCCTATGTATGCGTAGATCCTTAAAATTACCGAACAAATTTTGATACGGTATTTTTTAATAGACAGAGTAATTCAAGAGACAAGTTTATATGTATAATATAGTAGAAAAACACTGATAATTTTTGAGGTTTCTAATGTAATGTCGTAAATATACACTTTTATACTACGAGATAAATCAAAATAATGTAGCACAACATTGTACAACTTAAAAAGGTCTGCAATAAAAGTCCGCGATGGTATATGTCTATCTCTTAGGGATAACTCACAATAACCATTTTTTATCCTTTACTTTTTACGAAAAATAATGGCTTATTTACGAAGCAATTTTAAGCTACACAGCGTTAATCCTTATCCAATAAAGTAAATGAAATACATTGTGCATTTAATATAGTTCAATATAGCTCTTTGCAGCATGTAATTTAAATGTTTTTTAACGAAGACAATACAGATTTAAAATGCAGGGACTTAGCGATTTGTATTGTCAAATGACAAAAATGATGTGACCGTTGTTAATATATAATAAAGACATTTTGTAGTATATTTAGTGTATAATAATATTTAGTAAACTTAGTTGAATAGAGAATATTTTGATCGATTTATTAATTCATTCATTCATTCATTCATTTGGCTCTCGTGCAATCGTTCTAGTTATTTCAATATCGGCGCTTAATAAAACCGAAGCCGAAGATTTCGTTGGAAGCTAATTTCTTTATTGTCACATAACTTTTAACTGTCTAAATTGGTTTTGTATCTTTACACCATCCAGAGCAATACTGGCTTTATGTTAATTCATACATTTATTCAGGGAGTCGTGGTTTTTACATTTTATAGTAATTAATGCATTAGTCAAAATCAGTAATATTTCTTTCCATGAAACTATACAAAGGTCAATGAAAAAATTCTTTAACTGAATAATACATGTTCGTTTAGCGTAAAAAAGAAAACAATAAAATTGAATACGTAACTGATAAACCTGCCACAAACGAGAGTGATCAATTAACGTGATTAAGCTCGTTGTAGACTCTGGCCGCCTCGGTTAATCCGATAAAATAAAATGAACACCAGCACTTTACTATGTTGCTCGTTGTTACGCTTACGCCCTGTAGTAAGTTTATAAATGTGAATACTGTTTGTATTTTTTATAATCCTATAAGTAGGTTTACCAGGATATGATATTTCTTTATTTAAACGTACAAATGTGGGAGATAATTCAAATGAAAACTGTTAAAAAGGCGTCTGTCGAATCGAAATTTTTATCAAACATAAAAGCATTACATTTAAACAAAGCTTGTAAAAAATTTACTACCGATTCGGAAAGTAATACCTTATGCCATAGAATTTAAAAAGGGATTTTTCTTTTTGTTTTCAACAATGATTGTTCTTTATAATATATTTGTATTTGAAACGGCCTGAAGGCGATCAATTTTTTTGTATTTTATAATTAAACATTTTCAGGAATCCTTTGTTCCAACGAATTATTATTAATCCGGTGTAGTAACGGACAAAACTAGCTTATGCCTGTTCCTGGTATTAATAATAGGGATGACCATTATTACTAGGAAAGATTTTCTAGTTTACATGAGCATATATACCATGTTTTTTTTTTTTTCAAAAATTATATTGAGGCGCAACACTTACTTTAATTTCAAAAAATATTTTCTTAGTCTTATTCTACTCGCTAACCCAGTATGAGGGGCATTCCATTAGCGTATGGTACCCAGTTATACAAAATAATATATAAAATTCCAATCAAATTTCACAATAAATCTAAGTATAGGGACTGACAATTCCTTTGAGTATTTTTTAATTTCTACATATTACATTTACTAGTTCCATTAATAATTTAAATAGATTAGACAAGCCAATGTGTGTGAGTTGTGAATTACTATTTGATCATATGTTTGTAGCAAGAAACTACATCGCTGTCAGAGAGGATTCGACTATTAACATGCGACGTAGAAGACGATGAACAACACGAGGACCAGAGGTCGTCGCCAGCAGGCACAAGTATCGACAAATTCTCAAGCAGTAGCGATAAATCCAGTGAGAAATCTTACAACAGCATTGACAAAAATAATGAAAAGGCATTCGGAAGTGCATCGTCAAGTTCGTCCTCATCTACACTGTCTGCGCCGGTACCGACTCGTCAACAGCCACCGGACTTAGGAGATGTACATCAAGAGCCACCAAAGGTAGGAAATCCATAAAAATTTAACGTACACACACCGTTTAGGCAAAATATGCTCGGTACAGCATTTTTTTCTTTCAATTACCAAGTTTCATGTTTAATACATATGAAAGAATTATTAAATTATATTGAACTATAAATTATATTGAATAATTTTATTTTAAACCTTTTAATAAAACTTATTATGAATGTAAAACTTTTACGTCATAGTCGTAAAATATTAAAGTTGATACAAAGGTAAAACTTTATAAAACTACGATTTCATTCCCCGTATAAAAAACAAGTAGAATAACAGACTGAAGTACGGATTCACTTCGGCGAATCAAAATGACTAACAAACACTAATAACTGCAGAAAGACTGTTTCGAATCTCGGCACTGTGCATTTTTTAAACAAATTTGGTAGGTATTTTAGCAATTTTGAGCATTCACGTATAGTATTGTATATAAAACCATACAGACACAGACGGTTTTAGATTTTTTTCTGCATCGTATTGCTAATGGTCAACAATTGAGGATTATAACAAATACTTTTTACAAACAAAATTAAATTGTAGTAAGCGAATTGACTTATTTCGTTATTTCCGATAGTATATATGTCCGATTGATTTGAAATTTAGCATACTAGGACTTTCGGACATTCTACTTCAATGGGGGAAAATGGGAGGGTGCTGCATTAGTATATAATATATATAATAATAATTTGTATGCCTCGTTACTAACTTAAATACGAAATTTGGGTAGATTAAATCAGAACTTGTCTATGTTTGTGTTACCCGTTATTAATTTTAGATAACGTATATATTGCGGTATAGTTTATAAATTGTTCACTATAAATTAATATTTAAAGTTTAATCAAAATTATGAGATTGCAACACAATTTACTCTATAAATTTATATCATCTGTTTTCATGCTTTCAATTCAATGATTACAAATAAATAGTGTGAAAATTGAAACTTTAAAGATTAATATTATAGTTGACGATTTTTTTAATGTTTTAGCCAAGATCGGAGCCACGACGACAATTTCTATCAACCCTCGCACCACTCACAGCGTGTGTCGGAAGCACGGCACATCACGAAGGATTTTATTATGTGCCACCCGGAGATCGAACCTCCGCCTCTTCAACTACAAACCTCGATTTCCAGGAGCACAATGACGCACCGGCTCCCGACGTAGTAGCGGGAACGCCAGGTACATCAATTTTTTTTAAAAAATATTTGGTCCAACATACGGAGTATTTATTTAGGCCGCAATTGCTGTCAACGTAATGAACACGTATCAACCATATAAAACAATATATTCTCTTTTTAGAGATTTATTTGTAGATGACTATTTTTATATTTGCAAGACTAGTAGTAAAAACATCTTTCATTTGAACTTCCGACATAGATATACGGTTACACTTGTTGTTGTTTAGATAAATTGCGTTTCTAGTGCTAAAGTGTATTGACCTGAAAAAATATATATGTAAGTAGAAGAAAAGTAATTTGAGTTTCTTTAATCTCCACAGTCGGCTGACATAATATGTAGTTTTCATTTTTGTGTCAATACAAAATGAAGTGTAACTTAGACTTAGACTTACACTTTGTGCGGACTTAGGTCCGCACTGCGAAATCACACCGGGTGTCCTTTATTCTTCCGATTGAAATCTGTGTCGCGTTTTGTAATTTTAAATCGCTAGTGCGTGTAAACAAATGCACACACAAGTGTTACAGAAATGCGAGAATAAAAGCACGTGGTTGTTTTTCGCATTGCGGACTAGCTCTCAGTTTATAAAGTATTTCGGCTATATGCTTAAAAAGGCATTTGATTTTTTGAGATCAGTTTTAAATATATCAGGAGGTATACTAAAAAATTACGTACTATTTACAAACTTTGAAAACAGAAGTATAACTTTTTTGTATTATTTTTTAGAACCTTAACCTCACGCAGATTTAAAGCTGTCACTTTCACGATTTTGTTTTATGTTTTATGATTTAGTTCGTTGGCTAAATAATTAAATATTATAAATTATTTTCTTAGGTGCCGGCGAAAGCGACGACAGCTTAGCTGCATTCGCGCGTGCGTCCGCGTCTCGAACTGAAAGACTTCGTCAGCGATATGGTCAGGAGTCGCAACCGGTTAGCAGTGATGATGAACATGATGATTACGGTAATGAAACTAATATTTATTTTATCAAAAAGGTAAGATGGCAAGAATTTGTATTATACGTCGTACAAAGTATTACAGTTAGATCTAACAGTTAGATCATATTATGAGTGACAATAATTTATTGACAAACATGTAAAAACTATATTAAACGTCGGTAATTGTCTCGAATTATATTTGTATTCGTGTATATGTTTATTCTTATTAAATTGGTGCGATGCGGTCAATTATACGCTTCGAAAATTGTTCTGCGTAATAAACAGTAACGGAAAAATTATTATTATATTATATACATTAATGCAGATATTTAATAGAAATTACCGAAATTGCGTACAAGTAGGTATCGCTGTTGTTTAACTTAGGACTAAGCGCGCTTGTAACTATTAAAGCAGGTAACAAGTTCACATACACAATCATGTAAGTACAAACAGTAGTTAATAGATATTTAATTATAGCTTGGGTGAAGCTAATAAAACAGCTATTCCACCATAATGTTTGAATATTTATACCATATTATATTAAGACTTAAAAATATGAAATTTCAAACATGAACTTTAATTTTTTTTCTCTGCCTTAACTCAATAAGTTAATCTCATCTAAAAATATCAGGTTCAACTGTCATGTTCTTAATTTAATTTTATTAACCTACTGAAGGAAAACATCGTGAGGAAACCAGGGCGCCAATGCTACCAACAAATCATCACTTTATCGCAATCGAATCGAAACGTTATCGGTACCGCTCAGCTGTTTGCCGTTACTGATCCTATTCTACTGACACAACGATCCAATTGCGCTTCGGTCGAAGTTGGATCTGGAACGTACGATAATTGTGTATAGACTATTCCGATGGAAGTAGGAAAAAATATAAACAAACCCAGATTTGCGTAATTCATGCTATTTTCTAATTACTGAACTATATTGTACACTATTAAGAGTTTATGATTATTATATATATATATTTTGTAATAGATTATATTTGTCTTTTGCACTTAACAATTAATTTCCACTTTAATTTTACTTCCGAAATCCCGATAACAATTTCGTCGACGTTCAAAACGCTATTTTTTCGCAAGGAGTGAATATCATAGATAAATCAAGCTCTCGATATCGCGTCAATTTGCTGTCAAATGTGTTTATTTGGGTTTTTTTCCTGTTATGGATGGAATAGAGTATTATATATGTGTTAGTAGAATTGGCCCCCTGTATCCGACACACAGCAATTGTGTAAATTGAAGTAATCTTCAAACTCGAACTCGAAGCGAAGAGGCCGTTATCTAACAACGTGTATTTGCAAATTGTTTATATAAATATTATCAGAAAATATTCTTGTTGTCACATTGCAATGAATGAATTATAAAGTCAGCTTGCGACACAGCGGAAGCCACTATCGAAGCAACGGGCGTGGTAAAAAATATACATATTATTCCGTTTAAATCCCGAATAAAACACATGAAATTAATTTTTACATTCGAAAGTTAAAAGCGATCATTTTCAGCATAGATCAAAAAACAGTCACGCCCTCATTCTCATTAAAAAACAATAGACCTTTTTTTTAAACATTTAAACGTAGTTGATTATTATTTAACAAACCATAATGCTATTCAAAAGGCTCCATACTTGAGAAGAATGACACGATGGTTCATATCTATATGTGTATGTATCGATAATATTTTTATTATCGACTCTTGATTAATTTTTCGATAGATTTATTTCGAAGGATATATTAATTATTTCCATTTAAATTTATCGTGCAAATGTACTTATTCTGTGAAATTTGCACTGTAATGAAAATCTACCATCTGCGTGTCTTGGCATGAATTGGCACGTTATTTATTTTAAATAATATAAAATCCTACAGCTGTGTCGACCTTCGCATTGAGCTGAATTTGACGGTTTTGAGCGGATAAATCACGCTGGATTATTCATAGCTATATAAATATCATTTCAAAATAGATTTGAAATATTTACATTATAAATAAATAATTAAACCATCATCATCATTCATTTTATCGCTAAACAGCACCACGTAGTATCGGTCCGTTCCGGTTTGAAAGGATGAGTGGACCAGGGTAATTACAGGCACAGGGGACTAAGAGTTTAGTTTAGTTCCTTACTTTAGTGGCTCATTGACGATGTTAGGAATGGTTAATATTACTACTCTATAAAGACAAACGAGTTAATGTAGATGTCGTCGTCGCAGATTTCAATGCAAACTATTTGTCATCAATTTGCAATCCAAAAATTTAAATTGTGGCACTGCCTGGTATAAATTAGATACAACACAGCATGTCGGCGAAAACCATATCATTTTAAATACTCTTTTACAATAACAGAAAATAAATGGTTAATATTTCTGACTTATTTATATCTATCAGGTGAACATTTATCATAAGCCGATTTGCCAGTTCGACGATCTACTATATGAATTTAAAAAAAAAATAAGTGTCAACGTAAAGCTTACAAGTAAAATTAAAATACAAATATGTAATATATTTTTCAATATCATTTTTGCTGGAGTATTTCATATTCTGCTGCCGTTTTATGCTTTATTTCCTATAAATGTTGCAATATTTATAAATCGAGGCATCCGTGTTTGAACAGGAAATTATTTAATCTGTTAGATGTTTTAGTGTACAATTTTCTCAGAGATTTAATTATAGTTTTATATAATATATGAATGGAACTTGCTTATAATGGTTTAGGTTTGTTTCACCCCTTGTGTGATATACGACAGTGCGGTTTATTCGATTCTTGAAATTTTGTACAATAGTACATTTAAAACGATTTAAAAAAACCAATTGTATCGTTATTTTTTATATCTCCAGTATGATCCAATTTCAATTTGAAGAAATAATTTGAACTCGCTTATTATTTTGATATTTTTTTGTAGGTATAATATTCAAATTCATTGCGTTTATAATATTTATTATTTATATATTATTTAGTCCCGTTTTGTACTTTAAACTATATAATAAAATAAACTTTGCGTTTTATTATTACACTTCTTAGTTCATACCTAACGCCCATCATATCGCTTGTAGTAGTTAGTTTATAATAGGTCTAGCAAAAAAACAAGCCGTCAATTAAGTCTTGATAAATTTCATGTAATATGTACTATATACAGTAACAATTAAACATACGCGTTTACAATATGTTCTAGTTATAAATTAATTGTAGGATGGAATCGAATAGCAGATGGCTAAGGCAATTATAGCACTGGCTTAATTGCATCACAACATCAAGTTTATGTCCAACGGATGAAATAAGAGGCTTAGGTCAACGAATCAAAAGACCAAATTACGTAGTTTTGATATCGAATCATACGGACTGAGGAGAAACTCAGATGTATGAAGTATATTAATAGATATTTGTTTGATAATTGCAATCGGTACAATATATCGGTAAAATTAGTAATTAATATATCCATATAATTATATTTAATTTCGACTTTAATTGAATTAAATAATATTCAGTTTTTATTATTACAATGGCCACTTGATGCATTTTAAAATTTATCATCAGATATTCTACCGCCAAACAACAGTACTCAGTATTGTTGCGTTCCGGTTTGAAGGGTGAGTGAGCCAGTGTAACTACAGGCACAAGCGACATACTATCTCAGTTCCCAAGGTTGATGGCGCATTAGCGATGTAAGGAAGTAAGGAATGGTAAATATTTCTTAGAGCGCCATTGTCTATGAGTGGTGGTGACCACTTACAATCAGGTGGCCCATATGCTAGTCCGCTAACCTAAATCATAAAAAAAACAAAACAAATAAAGACACGTGGTTTGAGTGCGAAAATGTCTTTACATGAAACCGACTTATATATGTTTATAATAATAATATATTGATGAATAATCCCACTTTAGTTATTTATTTCGTCACCGTATGAGTTGATTGAAATTGTTATATTAAAATAAATTACATTATTATATAAATAAAACTGCATTAGGTACATAGGTAGTTGGTAGGTTAATATTTGCCATTTTATAGTTACTCCAGTGGTGGATCTGTCCACTAATACGCTAACATACTCAGTGACTGAAATGATTTGTTATATTTTGATAATATTTAAACAATCAGCTAAAAATATTTATAACTATTTCTTAGAGGAGAATTGTAGTATTTTGAAGCGGATGTAGAAATATATTAAATTATTTGAGAAATATGGTATTAATTTATGCATTATATACGATTACGAAAATATCAAACATTTGAAACATAATATTAATCACTTCTCACACCGTCAATACGCCGTTACCCAACGAACAATGATATTTTTTCTTGGGCCTGTAATTACACTGACTCACTCAGCCCTGAAAATTGAAACAGAACAATGAAAAACATTACTGTTTGGAAGTAGGAAGACTAACTGATAAGTGGCTGGTACCTAATCAGTCTAGCAAGTTACAAGCCCCCAGTAAAAATGTAATCAGTATAGGATTGCTTAATTTTCACCTTTAACAGATAATTGTCAGACATTTGAGCATCGGTGAATGTTACATTGAGATACAGAAAAATAGTTCTTTGAATTTATGCTTATTGAACAATAGTTAAATGTACAGATAGAACTACCAGTATAACTAAGACGCGTCATTGTTACTACGTTTTTTTAAATAAAAAATGTATATTTACATAATCTATTATAATTTTACCTTTCTTAATATGAATCATATAATTTAGTTTACAAATTACAGAGTAATTGCGGTTACAATAGTTTAAGTAAAACTAAGCTGAGAGTTCGCGTGTTCAACATACTCATCAAATTATTATGATCAGGCATTTAACTGACATTAAGTTTAATCTAATAATTTACGATAATGCAATAAAACTTTGAATTGAAATATATGATTAGATTTGTAACGAATAAAACGGTAAATTGACTTAATAGATTAATTTATTATAAATAATATTTAGGTTTCCATCGTCGACCAGCGGTGAGAGGTATCGCTGTGAAGCAACAGCTCGGAGCTTCAGACGAAATTCTACAGCAGATGCAGAACGAACTGCAACCAACTCCGACGCCAAGTACAACAACGCCAGTTCCCAGTCACGCTTGCCAGCGCACCAGTTCAAACTATTCCTGGCCATACTATTCAGAAGCGAATCTTAATTCTAGGCCACAGAGCAGAACAAGTGTTAACAGCAACTGGTAAGTAACAAGAAATTGTATTTAATTGCATCGGCGACGAAACTTACTTTTATCTTATATGTCATTTTAATATTGTAATGTTATCACTTTATTGCAATCGAATCGAAACGTCAACGTTGCTGTTTAGCGGTTTACCTATCCTACGAACATAACGATCCAGTTCGGAATAGATAGAATCGGGAACGTATCATAACAATTGTATGTTAGTAAAATTGGCCACAGTTCTTTTCACTTATTTACGTAATGCTAGAATCTGAACCGTTACAACAAAGGCAAATGCTACCGGTGAGGACCGGTACATTATATTATTTGTGTATAACTATCTCATTATTGAAAAAAATAAGATGGTGTATATTATGTATTTTCAACCCGAGCAATATCAGGACGAATGAATGTTAAAATAATTATTAAATGATATCGGAGACTTTCGTTATTTATTTTAAATACCGACTCTACCGCAGGAAATGGCCACATCAAAAAACCTAATTAATATTTTAAATAAGCAGTCAATCAGTAAATAACCAAAGCAAATTTTAATCGAAAGCAGCTATACATCATAATAAATAATATGAAAACTAATTTAAATCTATCAAATGAAAAAAGATCTTCAAAAGAATTATTAATGATCGATATTAGTGTACAGTAAAAATTTTACATAATTTTTAGTTAAGTTTCTAATATTAAAATAATCAAATTTTGGGTGTCAGGTCTAAATCGGAGTACGTACCGCGCCAATGCAGCAGCACACCGGTATCCCAACACACTGATTCTTGCTACGCGCATGCTCAGAATGTTGCATCTTACCACTACCAGCGGCAGCACGAGAACGTGTATAGAAACTGCTCGCTCTATGCTAACATTGGGTAAGACATTTACTTAAAATTTTATTTACTTTTAGAGCTTACCGCTCAAATATATTTATGTATATGTAACATATATATATGTACATTAATTATACTTTAATTACGTAAAGTATAATCCAGTTAATTATCAAAAATATAATATGCATAGGTATAAAAATATTTCGCAGAATGCTGCGTTAAAATCAACTCGTTTGACAAAATATTCTTCGATAAAATCATATATAGTTTTTTATATATATAATGTATACTATTTAACATAAAAAAATTATTAAAAAAACCTTTCATAATTTTGGCGCCAAATGTAGATGAGTTATTATTACTGTCATAGGTTTGAAAAATCCTAAAAAATATATTGAATAAACGTGAAGTTTCGCGGGCGAGCCACTGGTACTGTATTAAGCTCGTTGATAAAACTACAGTACGAAAAGTATTTTATAATTACGCCCTTCCTAAAAATACTATAAAATATAGTTTGAAATGCATTATAAAAATAACTTTTGTTGATTTCATTTTAGTGTTGTCAGTATACCTATATTAAATTCATATAAAATATGATTTAATATGGTATTAATATTTTTTTTTTTTTCGTTTAGAACCCCTTCAGTCATTTTAAACTATAGCTAGTGAAATTAAATAAAAAATAATATTGAGTTGTTCAATGAACGAATATACTCGTAGTACCTATATGATATATAATTATATATGTATAATAAAACGTATTATTTTCCGGACGTTCCAACTGTATTTTATAGTTTTGGGTTTTACTTTTAAACGAATTGTTATATATTGTATATGTACTACGAATGAACGGATACCAAAATATTTTTACATTATTATGTAGCCATAACAAAATGTGTCATTAGAAACTTACATACGTTTCTTTAAAAACGTCTTTGTATTCCTCATCTACCATAATAAATATAGAAATGAGGAAGTTTCGACGAAATATGAAAAGAGTACAAATTAAAAAAAGTCGCAGAGAGTATGTTTGTGATTGTATTTTTGTACCGAATCTGTTTAAAGCTGATGAAATAACAATATTCCTTTCAAAGTATTCAAAAATATAATGCTCGTTTCTACATTTACATTAAACATGCTTGAAATGATTACCCTCCTTTATTTAAGGTTTCTTGAAATATTTTGCGGTTCATATACTATTCGCAAAAACAATTACAAAGTTGGAACAAAGGCGGACTTACTGCTGAAGGCAGTGTCTACAAATTAAACTTTAGGCTAAACAGAAATTAATGGAGGCGGTAAATATTAAAAAAAGAACGTACATTTGATGTTTTTCTTTTACTTAAATAACAAATTAGGTTAACCTTAAAACAAAATTCAAGTAGATTTGTAAAAACACTGTGGTCGTATCGTGTTACAACACCAAATAAAATGTAAGTCTTTGAAAGTAAATTCTATGGACAACAATGTAACAAATACCACAGCGAGATTTTTGGGTAGCCAACAGTATGAAAGGTGGCTTCATAAAAAAAGGGGATATAAGACAAAGCGGACCGGCTCCTTGCCATTCGTAGACCACAACAACTTGTTACACTTGAAATACTATCACTCAAATCAAATCACATACATTTCTTAGAACTTGAAACCAATGAACAAATAATGCGCCCCGTGTATACGTATACTGGAGTGTATAATTATCTCACTGGCTCACCTTGCTTAGAGCTGAAAAGATAAAACCCTCTACTCCCTATTTTTAGGCATTCCAGGAAGAACAGACGAAACTGAGACTGCCAAAAGTGATTCTATGAGAGATTTTTTCTGGTATCGGGTGAACGAAACCCTACAAAATAAAACGAATACGCGCATGAAACGCTATCTTTAGTTTAATTTATTTTCCACGCAGTAATCATATTTTGGAATTTTAAAATTTAAATTTAAAAATAAAATCGTAGGCCGTGCGGATAATAATACTAGAATGACTTAAATTTTAACACGTTTTTATTAAATTGATTCTTGTCTAAATTTCCGATGAGTTATAATATTGAAATTAGTACATACTTTCTTTATTGTCATAATAAACATTTTATAAAATAAAGTCGTTTTCGTATTATAGTCAAATCAAAATAATCATTTTATTGTTTAAAATTATCACGGGGTTATTCTCTTACCAGTGAACCTTATGGTTATATATTTAAATATTAAAAAGGTACCACATGATATCTACACATACCATACAAAAATAGATATTTGAAAATAACTCCATATTTTAAAAATAGAATTATTATAAGAAAATTAAATCTAATAAAATCCCAAGCATAAGAAAACAACTTCAAATATGTTATATAAACCATCTATTTTTCTTCATATTTTAGATGTTCAAAAATATTATATAAACCATATTGTTTTCATATTCTAGATGTTCAGACAGCAGTCAAGAGTTATACAGCTCGCAAACAAGTTCAGAACAGACATCACCGGTACGCTCTGGTCGATGTAGGAGACCGGAGTCTCCTCCTCCAATACGTAGTCATCACCAACTGCTCTATGTGCCGTATAGCAATCACTACCACTATCAACAGGAATACGCGCAAACTTGGAATGCTAATGATTGTAAGTCATATCTATCTAGGTTCGAAGAGAACCATATCTAAAGGGTCTAATAACATCGACTAGGATTGGGCTTCTTCTAGATACAAAATTAAAGACTTTTCTGAAATTTTGCGAATAATGTTAATTTTGAATTCTAAATATTAAACCCTAATATAGAGGTCAAGTTAAGTAGGAATGTTGTTTTTGTTTTCAGACAACCGCGTGCACTCGTACTACCAGCCGCAAGCAATGAGCGGCGCTAGCACGCCACAACCTGCCGCCGCGGCTGTACCGCAGCGTGCCCACTATACCCATGCCCTACAACTACAGGTACTATATTATTGTCCTATTGAATTTATTTTTATACAATATATACTGTATATTCGTTTTTATTTGATGAAACAATTGATGAAAAATTTTTTTTGATGAAAAAATTAACCATGGTTCATCCTTACCGAAAACAAAAGTTAGAATTGAGACTACTACTTACTACTTATACAAAGCAAGAGCCCAGATTCATCCTTATTTCCCCGTTATAACCTTCGCGCAACTTATATAATAGTATATATACTAAAACCTTCTCTGAAACGCTGCACCATCTGATATAAATTTTAGTATATTGGATTAGTACGCTTTATATGTGAGGCGTAAAAAAACGAGTCCGCAATTAATCGTGCAGATAAATTAGACTCTTCAAGTTTCCAATTTTTTCTTCGGAGCTGTTGATTCAAATTTTAAGGTTTTGGGACTTATTTAAAATATTTGTTTTCATTTCAAATACATAACCATTGATTTTACTACCAAATGTAGGTTATAAACTAGGTGTCTTTCTCTGTAGGGTAGGGTCACGTCAATAGTCGATTATCACATACACAATACATTACTCGTATGAATCTAATTACATTTTATAGAACAAACAAGAAAACTAATCTGAACTTTACAAGGTAAATCTCAGAAATAAGATTATAGAATATTAGTAGTTCAGGCGGAGATCGGTATCCTAGTAAAACTCGCGAGCCTGACGGAGACAAACTAAAACGATCAAAGAGCGTTGTCAGAGTTCAGACAAACTTGTCAAAACTTTTCTGGACGAACGACAATCTTAGACGATTCTCCGAACGAAGACGACGCTCCACCTGTTTACTTTTTAGGTTATTCTCAATAAACGTTTGCAGTATTCAAAGACGGCAACAGAATTATTTCTGTAGAATTTGAGTTGAGTCTCTTCCGTTTCCATATTTAAATGATCATTAGATCACATTATACTGACGTCTAATAGATCAAAATAAAACTACATAGATAAATTTATATTTTCATTAATTACACAATTTAATTTTGGTGTTAAAAGTTAAAACATAATTATAATTATCTTTCAGACTTTGTGCCCAGCTCCGGCAAGGTACAGACCAGTGCCCGCACCTCAACCCGGTGGAGGAAAACAAATGATTTGCTACTCTGAAAAGGTGATAATTTCACAAAGCAAATTTAATTAATAGAGATATTCATCGTCTTCAAACACGCTTTTCTATTATTTGTTTGATGTAAACATGTGCATTGTACATATTATAATTATCACTATTGAGTTATTGAGTCTTGTTTAGTTGCTATTTATGCTACTTTACTACTATTTATCATTACTCCTGGCGTACTGTCAAAAAATATATTATCTAGTTATATACTAATCAAAGGCAGTGAGATGTAGCCATATACAATTTAACAAATTTTTACGAATTGTATTCCTAACATACACGAGCCGATATGGCGAAAACGCGGTGTATTTGCTCTTGTTCCGTAGAGGAAAATAAAATATAAATAAACCTGCATGTGCATGTGTCATCCACGTACCCGCATCATAGCAGCGAAATTAATTCTAAGCCTTCTATAGCCCTCCTCCTATCCCAGCAGTGGCTCGCAGTTATAACCTTATGTATATTACAGACTAGTAAAATATAAAATATTACGTAAAATACGACGAATAAAACTTTAAAACTTTTAAATATTACGCGCCATTCAAACATAAAATGCATCGTCAATGCATCTCAACTCCATCTATGTCACGAGAATGGAAACTTATAAAAGTTAGATTTTCATCTTCTATCGTAACAATCGTAATACATATCGTGAGTCGTAAACATTAATGATGCTCATGATAATGAATGTTTGTTTTGTACAGAGAATGACTGCAAGTTACACTTAAACTTTTCCTCTATTTTAAGAAGTATAAAATTACAAAAATAATATTTATGAGTTACGTTTCA
Organism: Vanessa atalanta; assembly: GCF_905147765.1. NCBI lineage: Eukaryota > Metazoa > Arthropoda > Insecta > Lepidoptera > Nymphalidae > Vanessa > Vanessa atalanta. The sequence continues at coordinate 11,001,170 of NC_061902.1, read as the reverse complement.
CTACAGCAAGCGCGATCTTTGTTATTATAATGATATATAAATGTTATACTTGGGTATAGTACTAATATAGAGTTCAGCTTATTTCAAGTTTATTATGGAAAATATAATGGCTTTTATAGTCGACCTGACTAAAAATGCTGTATTATTTTCGCTGAGATATGTTTAAGCGTATATGGTTGTTTTTTCTATTCTTACACCTTTATCCTATTCTTAAACCGATACTATGGATGGGTAATTGTTTACAATAATTATGCACGTCAAATAAATAGTTTATTGAAACAAGTATAAAAAATTTCAAGGCGATTAGCGTTCAAATAAAAATAAAGAATTTTATTTGTGCTCATTTCTAATTTTATGGAATATTTTATTGGTTTTATTAATTATATAATACTTAAAAAATGTATTATAACTTCTTATCTCTAATTATTGCTTATATTTATTTTATATTGTGCAATACGATAGTGCACGGTGAGACTAAATATAAGTAGTAGAACTTTTGCCTAGATAATTTTGAAATGTATAGTTTTTTATTTTGATGTAATATTGTATCTACTGTTGGTTGTCCCAATGAAAATAAATAAATAAATAAATACAGTAAATTTTCTCAATATGACAATTCAGGTAGCAGCACCGCTATACCAGCCAGCTCCAGGATCACCTTCACGCACTTCAAGAGGAGCACCTGAAGGAACGGCCACAGCTACTTCACCAATGACTTCTTCTCAGAACCCCGTGTACTACGCGATGAACGTCTGACAAGGCGACTAGGTGAGGTCTTCTCATCTCTCTCTGATTCATTATCCACTTACTACGTCTAATATGATCTCTTGATGTATATTTCACACACACACACATTGGAACAAGCTAAGATTGAATTAAATTTCAAAATTGAAAACTTATAAGTAAACAAGGCTATAAGACATACAAATCATTCATGTTTTTTTATGTTCACGAAATTATAACAGATACGGGTTTCCCCAATGTTGTATCATTTTTAATTTATAACTATAAAATTAACATCACAAAATAACACCACATTAGAAATTAAGTCCTTTAGCTTATCCTGAATTTCTAATTTATAACTCACTTGTTGCCAAATACTACAAGTACTGGCTACTTTTAGCATATGCTAAAATTACGCACTTATTTTAACAATATAAAAAATATTGTCACCTTATATAGAGATTAGTGCCCTAAGTATTCGGAATTACCGGTAACCTATTTCAAATTACCACTGTAATACGAAACATTCGACATTATTATATCAATTATACCAGCAATTCATAATTGTTCCAAAAAAAAATATTTATAAGATAATTTTCAAATGACCATCTGCTTGTCTAAGTATTTGTGTTTATAAGTTCAAAACGCAAAAGTTACTAGATATCTTCATATATTTTAGTAAAGCTATGTTGGATGTGGTAAAATTCGAACTAAGCTATAAAACACCTTTGTTGTTTTTTTCAGGTAAAAATTGTCGTGGGTCGCGATGCTGTTCGTATCAGCATTCAGCCACCTGGACATTCAACGGACATCACTAAATAATTCAATGTCGCTATTTTGCTGGCGCTGTGTATTTCATAGCTTCTGCGATTTAAGAGGTCGGGTTTGACAACGATGTCACATCACAACTGTGGAACGACAAATAGATTCAACATGTAATTACTTGGCGATTGTATTGCTATTGTTTTGTGTTATCATAAGCCGAGCCATGCGTAATTATATTTAAACGTTTTAGTAGATATTATAATTTAAATATTCTTACAATTTATTATAAACATTTAAGTTATGACATTAAAAAACGCAAGTTTAAAAATTTGACGCTTAAATTGTAAAGTATTATTAACTTTAGTTACCAGTAAACCAATGACGTTTAAATTAAATTATTATATAAATTTAGTTGTTGAAATACTTACTTTAATATAATGTAACCCTGTGGAATGTCAAATCCGACATCTTAGCTTACGCGAAGACAAAAGCAAATTATGAAATATGTTGTTAATATGAATACTAGCATAATATATGTAATTGAATTAAGGGTCAATGATCTTTCTTCTCGAAGAAAGCCGTTGAACAAATCTACACTAAGAGTATTACATACAGTATTTATTTATTAGATTCAGTGTACTTTAATAATAATATGATTAATATACGGCTTCGATAAATGTTATAGACTAAAGAACTATAAAACCATAATATTGTAATGAAAAGAAAAAGAGTTTCCAAAGCAAAATAGTTACCGCGAATTGTATTATGCCATGTTAAGCGAATCTTCGATCTTTATGCAAATGGAAGGCTGATACAATTTGAATTTAACTTCGAGTGCAGTAGTTTTAGAAAAGATTGAAAATGATCCGCTATCAGCTTCCAGACACATTATAAAATTATGAAATTTTACAGATAATTACATACGAGAAAATTAAAATACATGATGCGTGTAGTAATTTCTACTTAAGATATTTAATAAAAAGCGAAGTAGGATAGATAAAAATTAATTGGTTTGTAATCTGGCCAAATCTTCACGATAATATCGTTTGTTGTTCGAATTATATAGATAACGTGTATTCTAGTTTAACAAAACGAGAATGTATAATATCTCGATGCGGAAAAATCGATTTTATAAGTCGAAATTGAAATCACTACATATTTATTATAGTCCATTAGACACTCTGTTCTCTTGCTGTTTTATCCATATATCCGTCTAATTTGGATTTTGGATACACATGGATAGACACATCTAATTTGGGTTAGAATATTTCGAAAATAGTTTCAGATTTAAGGTATAATTTGTGTTTTGCAATTTCATGGACCATATTAGGTAGAAATTTATGCATGCATCTGCATATTCGCCTATATTATTATGATCAATTTTATTAATTGGGATATTATAGATTTATAGTTTATTTAGTTTAAATCTCGCATATGCTTGTCTAGTATAATAGTAATAAGTCTTAGAATAGTTTTCTTGAAAATTCACGCGTCAAAATAGAGGTATAATGCGAGGATATTATAATAAAAATATGCGTGCCAAAAATGAACAAGTCTTAAGTATAAATTATCTGTGAGTAAGTAAATATATGGACATTGTTTTAAAATTCTACGTAGGTACAACAATTTTCCGCGCCCGGCCTAGCCATTTTCGTTAGTATTATTTGTAAGAGTTCTTATTGGAATTATTATTGAAGTATTTAAGCAAAAAGCAAAGTTTTGAAATTTACCAAAGCGATATATATAAATATTTTTATTTTTGAGTAATATTAACAAATTTCTAAAATATTATTTATATTGATAATTTCGTTTCTGTCATATTTTTTTGATTGAATCAGAGTAAAACGATTTACAAAGAAGCGGAACAAATGATCTTGTGACGATTTATACCGCACACGAAATAGATAACGACATTTTGTTCAACGAGTTTGTTACGCTTTACGATCTTTTAGGAGTCTGAAGGCACGTAGAAGACTCTACCTTCTAGATGAATTCGCACTCGTAAAAAAATCTATCGAATAATTAGCCGCTTTAGTCAATTCGTTACATTATAATAATTAAAATTGCTTGTAAGCTCACAATAAGTTTCGAAGACAATAAAACAGATGTTGTACGCGTATTTGTATGGTATGAAAGTAGAATTGGTGTTCGAAAATCGTTTCTCCATCGCTAACATACCTCATAAGTATAATTTCGAATAATTAATATAAGTGCCTAAGTATAGCACTGTCATAATGAAAACGACGATTCAATACCGCACAAATTGATACTTAAGGAGACCAAAATGTAACCTCATTCCAATGTAAAAAATGAAGTATTTTTGAGAAACGTCAAGTGAACTGATACCAAAACGTGAAATGACTAACTCGCGCTGATGGAAGCCGTCTCTTGGCGTACTATTCAGTTAAAATACATACAACTACGTTTTATATTACGAATAAATTAATAGATGTTTTAATGTCCGTGTAACAGTATAAACAGCTACTAAGCGGCAATACAAGTAATATTATTTGTCATGACAAGGGCTTATAATTTAAGAGAAGGTGTGATAATCGTAGCGAAACAGTAGCTTACACCGCCTGACCACAAAATCAGTAACAATTTGAAAGATAATAATAAATGTCATGCGTAATTTAGTAGAATAAGCCAGTCGGATATAAATACAATAGGTTTTATAATAGTTTAGAGCCTACGTATGCTTATCAAAAATTCGACATCGATGTTAATCGCCGTTGTTATTAATAAACTAAAACATAACATTAAACAATAACATTAAAACTCAAGACAATGAAATTTTAAATAAGTATTTGATTAGAGAACATGTATTCCATGAAGCAGCTATGTTTAACATTCAGTGAATGTATCGCAATTGTTATTTATGACATAATTTCGAGTCATTAGTATTTAGTGAGATATCGCTTATTAAAAATATTCATACTTTTGGCAGTAATTAGGTATTTTAGGGCAAAACCATTTATTTATTGATTTAGTTTATATTTTTCACCCCACCTTCCAAATATTTTTAAAAAGATCGAATGGTTATGTATTGGACGGGTAAAAACTAGAATACCTAAATAATTTTTTGGTAGATATTAAGTAAAATTAAAAAAACAACACGGCGAACATACAATTCTCCTTTGAAGTTGGTTACTTTTTAACTTCAGCCTAGGGAGCGTCCAAGTCCGCAAACGGTCGCCACAATTTTTTTTTTATAATTGGTAATAGATCTCATCGTTTGTTATGGATATCTATTTTTTAACCATAACCTTGTTTTAACTTTTTGTGTTCTTTACAATTCTTACTTATAATAAATGTTTCAGAGTCAAAATCTAAACCGAGAATGATCTCAATAATATATATATATAAATAAAATATCTTTTAAGAATATTTTCAACTATATAAATTAATTGCGAATGTTAAGTTATATTTGCTAGAAAATACATAATTATATCAATCCAAAGAAATAATCCAAATATACAGACAGAAATAATTTATGTGAGTATGTTAAAATTATTTGTTATTAATTTTATATTTTAGATGAGCGGATATTGTAGTCGAATAAAATTATGTGTTTTAACAAAAATTATTATCATAAGAAGTGATTTTTTATAAAATTTTGTTGCGTAATATTAAAACTTATTTCAATATTTTAAGATAAATTGTATTCTTGTATACATTATGAATAATTTTCACGTTTTTTTGCTATGATTTATGAGGATAGAATACGTTAGGAATGTCATATTTAAATTCTATATGGCTGATTTAAAAAAGTACGTCTTTATTTAAAAGTAAATGTCTAATATTATAAAATTAAAAATGTCATGTCAGTGATACTTACCGTCTACGTCGTTACTTAAAACTCTTAATTCTCTACAGAAAGCGAAACGCACTGCATCCCGTCATTCATGAAAATAATAATGTCTAAATGTAGTATATTTTATGAAAGAGATGTTTTATAAATGTAATGAAAAACAAATTGGTATTGTCGGAAATGCAATACCTGTAGCTGTTAATTAGCCTTAAAAACTTTGTCGCTAAAATTAAGATTTCTAATATAAGTAGGTATATTCGGTGGCATACTTGCCTGTCTAATTTACGTTCTGCCTTGTGATATGTTTCGCTGCAAAGCAGTTTTTTTACACGTAGGTATCACGAGATATGTTTCTTTGATGTTTTACATAGATATATACTCATTATTGTTTTTGCTAGTCATTATTTATTTACAAAAAAAAATCATTGCTAGATAATATTTCATAATTTACTTTTTTCAAATATATATTAATCTTTATACTAATAATTTAGAACAACGCTTCACTGAGTCATTTTGAATCAACAAATCGTACATACATATAACGCTGCCTCTTGATATCAATTTTAATTTGAATAAACTTTGTGGGGTCTATTAACACTACAGCGATCAAATTTAATGAAAAAATTGTATGCTTCCATAGTTTGGGCATCCAAAATATAACACTTTGTGAAGATGAATCAATTTGCTTCTAGAAAATATGCATAAATTGTGTCAATGCAATATTTACACATCAAAAGGTGAATAAGCGCAGCTCGTTGCAAATAAAATATATAAACACGGAAAAATAATTTCAGCACTATAATAAACTTGCAGGATAACATTGCGAACAAAACACACGACGTCTAATATTTAAAATACATAGATCTAACGCAACAAAATAACCAAATATAGTTTTATCTATATACTTAAAGTAATTATTGTTAAGATAGTCACTATCACGATGGTCGGTTATTTAGCGGAATGCTTAAGTGATGTTAAACGTTACTGCGGCTACAAAATATAGTAGTAAATGGGCATTATCCATTAAAATGGTAACTTTCAAAAAGTTTAGGCTGTTTTTCGATGTATTTAAATTGTTTGTCTTCGATAGAAAAGTTAAAAAAAAATCTTAATGTTAATAATATAAATGTTGCTTAGCACTTTTCAATGGCTATTATACGATTCAGTATTAGGTAAACGATATATTAAACTTACCATGTAATATTACTACACAATTAGTTGTCTTTATTTACAATACTGTTATCCATAACGTGTTATAATGTACCTATCAAGGCGTAAATAGGCCTATGAATAGGTAATTCAAATATATTCTAATTTATTTTGTTACATTAATTTACAATTATTTAGTTTTACTACTACTTAGTACTTACGTGATACGTCATATTAATAGCGTTATATACTGTTATATTAATTAATAAATATTTTTTGGAGACTTGTTACTAGCAAGTAACTCCTGTAAAATAGTATTTACATTGTAATTTTATAAGACATACATATGTCTCTGGTAGAATATAGTGTTTTTCAATAGAAATTACATTTTAATTAATTAATTAATTATCGTTTTAACGTTACCGGTCTAAGTACCAACCTGTTTTAGAATTAGACTTGTTTGACCAAAGATGATCGGTTGATCTTAAAATAGGCAATTTATATTAAAAAAAGGGAATAAAAAAATATTTACAGACATTATTTTCCTTTATTTATAATTTCGGTCTTCGAAATTGAGAATAAAATCTCGCTAGTTATGAGAAATATTTGAATTTATTTCAATTAATTTAAGATAGTATATTTATTATTAATTTGTTGTTTCTCTTAATTTCGTAATGTAAATTATTGAATATTTATAATAGTAATGCATATTACGTAGAGGCATAACTGCGAAGATGATTTTTTGAACTGTAGAAACTAAGTCAAATTTATTAATTCAGATACTATATTATGTGTGTTAGGGCATCAATGCCACAAGATGTTTCAAATTACTTATGTACAAAAATGTATTTGTAGAATGGTAAACTAATAAAGTAACATACCAACTCATCGGCTGTTTTGTTTATGTTTTTACTTCAAAATTACCTATGAAACTATATTAGAATATGTGATTGTATGAAATATATTTAAAAGATCTAATAGATAGTTTATATACAATTAAAAATATTTCATAATTGTGTTATCATATCATTATCATTCTAGCTTATGGATTTAAATAAACCATGTCAATTAAGTTACCCTTTAAATTTTTCCTTGATTTTGCAGACAAAGTGGCCTTACTACTTTTTTTATTAAGCATGTTTATGATTGCAAATAGCGATTGACGCTTATATTTCTCACTGTTTGTCTAGATGGATTAGTAACCATTTTAACTAATAATCAGAGGGTATTTTCAGTTAGTGAATAAACCAATAAAATTCTAATGTAGATATCGAAAAAACCGCGATCATCAAGTCAATGAATTTCCTTTGAATTGAAATAAAACTAGTTTTTAAAGGATTTAATCCCGTATATTAATTATTTTAACATCCCGACGTTTCGAGCACTTTGCAGTATCACGTGTGATTCGTGGTCACAGTCAGGCTGCCCGTGACCACGAATCGACACGATCAGTTTTATTTCAATGTGTAATAATCGCGAAAATCTAAGACAACATTATTCCTTTGAATTGCTTAACCACCTTTTTAACAAGAAAAAAAAAACAATCTTCTGTTTAATTTTCTGCATGACCACGCATTTATAAAGGTAATTCTTAACACGAAAAGTTGAAAGTTCACCCTTGGTACTTTCATCGAAAAAAGGAGAAACAACACGGGCGCAGGCTAAAATTAGGAACAAAGTAAGTACTAAAATATTATTGTAATAATTCAATAGGAATCAATTTTTGTGTTTATTTTGTATATGTATGTAATGTATCTAAATAATCGCAATTGATGGTTAAATTTGACGTAAATTTTATTCATCTTCGGTACGAGGCTTTTTTTTCAATGTGCTATCTATATGACATCGGTTGTAAACTGAGTTTATTTATTTATCACATAGAGAAAACATGCAGTTGTTAATTTATGTATTTTTTCTTTTCGGTTGTAGATATACTTAATGAGGATGATCTTATTTAAAATCAGAATCAGGTCGGTCATCCTACAAGTAAATCCTTCGATGAAATCAGCGAAAATGGTGATCTCTCAGGATCAGATCACTCTGTCTTTAGTACCTAAATAGGATTACCAATTGTGGTAATCAATTATAGTCCCCAGTACATGTAGTATGTACGGGGAGACATAATAACGTCATATCGACTTTTTCGGGGTGGTGGACACTCCATTCGCAACATGATTTTTGTCGAACATGTTGCCCACACTTTTTAAATTACTTTTATTAAAAAAATCAAACAATCAATGTTGTATATACGGAGAGTCATAATGACGTCATATCGACAATTCCAGGAATCGAGCATTCGAAAACGCAGCAGCGCCGAAACTTTCGCACAAAGTTTTATATTTGTATTTGTCAAAAAAAATTGGTAATTTACACTGAAATATGTGCTACGGGTAGGACATCTGGTAAATCTATTTTTTTCATTAACCTTTCCTTAATTTTAAAATTTATTTTAGGTAATATACCCAGTTTTGTCGAATTTAGGATACATTAAATACCAGCAGGAATTAGAAGGCTAAGCTTATTCATTCATTCTAAAAATATAAATACAATAAATTATTTTAATAATATATTTATTACTCACGTTACCTGATGGTTCTAACACAGTTGATAATTTTAAAGCTAGACACATATCCCTTCCGCTTTACTTAAGTAAAATTGTATTTTAATCTATTCAGTTCTTTTCTATTTAATGACTGACCGAAGAGGAAATAGTCCGGGTTCACTATAGATATATAGGTTCTTTTTTTTACATAAATCGATTCATATTTTGTTATTAAATACCTGTATCGTTTTATATACACTGATTAGCAACACGCACAACATCACAAAATATTATTTTATGAAAATAGCCATAGATAAATGATATATTTTTTTCAGAGTTTAGAATCGATGACTTAGTTTTTAACGAATAGAGTAACTTGATATATTGTTTATGTTTTTACTGTTACAAGATTACCTCCTTTAATTTATATGTTTATGTATAACGTTTACCTACCTATAGATGTGCTATAGACACGCCATCTGCTATACCTATAGATATAGCAGATTGCGTGTGTATAACATTTAATTATAATACATTTTCTCTGGAATAGTAGTTACTTATTTACGCATACGTCGCAATAATCATATATATTATTTATCATATTTTGAACTTGATTATAAATGCATTATTAAAAAAGTTTTATAAATTATAGGTATAACCCTAAAAAGTTACTTAAACTTAAAATGTAATTTAATCTGCAAAAATTTGATTTTGGAATGCGTTTTCATCAAAAAAATAGCGATTAATTTAAACCTTATTTTTTACCGAAACATAATAACTATAATATTCTATTCTTGACAAACAATATTACATTAGAACATACGTGACTTAAGTGTATGAGTACACTACTCATGTGTACAGCATACTGAAATTAAACCATAATGTGCGCGTGCGTAAACGCACGTTAAACAAACGTCAGGCGTTAAATTTATTTCTTCTAGTACAATATTATGACAAGAATTTACTAAAATGAGTCGAGGTTATATTTAGCAAACACTTTAAATTTGACATCATTTAATTGCATTTTTAATTTCTCGTGATGTTACTTATAAACTTGATGAACTTTTAACTACTTCGAGATTAATCCAATAAATGTTTAATCTTATTCAGACTCGAATCATTTTGATATATTAAATATTTTTTTAATTACTGTTATTTATTTACTTCAAACTGGAATTTATTTACGCTACTATAAAACCAAACCAAACAATGACAGATTAGGATGTATAAGAGGTGACATTTGTGTGACAGTGTATTAAATAAAAAAAGTATAATGCATTTATGACAAAATGTATTACCTGCATATTTGACATTACACCAAAGATTATAAAATCGTCAATCACAAATTACACGTCGTATTACAATAGTATTGATTTTTCATTTGCCAGCTATAAGTTTCATTATAATCTCTATTGGTTTCGTAAAAAAATCCTAGAATGAGTTCGTTTCGACGTGATAAAAAGGAAGAAGAAGATGGTGGGGCAAGTGTTTTCCAGAATCTTGATAAAACTACGTTGTTACAAGAATGTCGTTATTTCAACTCTACCCCGGTGAATCCAAGGAAATGCATTCATATTTTAACAAAAATAATTTTCTTACTAAATCAAGGAGAAAAACTTACTACTCAAGAAGCTACTGACATGTTTTTCGCTACAACTAAACTGTTTCAGTCCAAGGATGTTGTGCTACGCCGTTTAGTTTACTTGTGCATTAAAGAATTAAGTTCAATGGCACAAGATGTGATAATCGTAACATCGTCTCTAACTAAAGACATGACAGGAAAGGAGGATTTGTATAGAGCTGCAGCTATCCGTGCACTTTGTAGCATTACAGATAGTAGTATGTTACAAGCTATAGAACGGTATATGAAACAGGCCATAGTTGATAAAAATCCTGCAGTTAGTTCAGCTGCTCTTGTATCTGCTCTACATTTATCTGCAACAGTTCCTGATTTAGTTCGCCGTTGGGTCAATGATGCACAGGTGATTGTTATTTATAATCTAATGACATCATACATACCTATATAATCGTAACTATTAAATTATTATACCATATTACAATACAAAATATAATTTATCATACACCAAATAGATGGAAGAATTTTTTTAATGAGTATATACAGAAAATAAATTTATACAATAATTAATCTTAGAACAGAAATGGCTTATGGAAATCTCTAGCAAATAGGTATACACATAATGTAGTAAAAATATATACAGCTAGGGGATTGCCAATGTTTCAATGTCAAGTTAACTGGTATTTAACATTAATCTGAAGAATTTGACATTTGTGAAGAAAATTTGTCAGAACATTTTCATTTATAAAAATAAAAATCAATTGGTGATTATTAAATAATCAGCTCCAAATAAGATATGCTATCTTTATTTTTATATATATTACACAATTTATTAATCTTAGCTAGTACCTTGTTGACAAATAATGTTTCAACTATATTGAAATCTAGTTGACAGTTAGTTTTTTTTTTTTTTCTATCACATTGTGTAATACATACTATTTAACTTTTAATTTTTGTTTCAGGAAGCTATTATGTCAGACAACATAATGGTTTCATACCATGCCCTAGGAGTAGTAGCAGGCGCAAGACGCAATGACCGTTTATCAACAGTGAAACTTGTTACAAAACTTGCCCGTTCTCCTTTGCGTTCACCATATGCAATGTGTTTGTTAGTACGACTTGCTGCCAAATTAGCTGAAGAAGACCAAACTGATTCATCAGAGCCCTATTTAGAATTCATTGAGTCATGTTTACGTCACAAATCAGAAATTGTGGTGTATGAAGCAGCTCATGCCATAGTTAATTTAAGAAAATCTGCTCGAGATCTAGCACAGGCTGTTAGTGTTTTACAGATTTTTTGTGGATCATCAAAGGCTACTTTACGGCTTGCTGGTGCTCGTACTTTAGCACAACTAACAGCAAAACATCCAAATGCTGTTGCCGCTTGTGCTGTTGACTTGGAAAACTTGATATCAGACCCTAATCGCTCTGTTGCTACATTAGCTGTTACAACTCTTCTTGCAACTGGAGCAGAAAGTTCAATTGATCGCTTAATGAAGCAAATCTCTACCTTTATGTCTGAAATATCTGATGAATTCAAAATAGTAGTTGTTCGTGCGATTAGGCGCCTTTGCTCTAAATATCCAAGGAAACATCAATCACTTGCATCGTTTTTGGCTGGAATGCTACGTGAGGAGGGTGGCGTGGAATACAAGACAGCTATTGCAGATACTATAATTGCTTTAGTGGAGGAAAATCCTGATGCCAAAGAAACAGGCCTGGCACATCTTTGCGAATTTATCGAAGATTGTGAGCATACATCCTTGGCAGTTCGAATATTACATGTCTTAGGGCGTGAAGGTCCTAAAGCTCGCCAACCATCACGATATATCAGGTACATTTACAATAGAGTTATATTAGAATCTGGACCTGTTCGTGCAGCTGCTGTGTCTGCTGTTGCTCGGTTTGGAGCTACTCGTGAAGAATTACTGCCGAATATCAGGGTTCTTTTATCCCGATGTCAATTAGATGATGATGACGAAGTTCGTGATCGAGCAATATTTTACAGTGCCATTCTGGATTCTAATGACAAACAACTGATTGACGAATACATTATAAATGTGCCAATGCATAATCCTGTTCTATTAGAGAAAGCTCTCAGTGATCACATTTTGATACAACCTGATGAGCCTTTTGACATCTCAACTGTACCAGCTACAGAGGAACAAAATGAGAATGAAGATACTCCCTTACAAGTCGAAATTTCGAATCAGCCAATTGCCTCTCGTGAAGAAATTTACTCAGAACAATTGAAAATTGTACCTGGTATTGAAAAACTTGGACCTATTTTCAAAACATGTGAGGCAATTGACCTGACGGAACCTGAAACTGAATATCGTGTACGCTGCGTGAAACATATATTTACCCGTCATTTGATATTGCAGTTTGAATGTTTGAATACACTCAATGATCAATTCCTGGAAAAGGTACATATTCGTCTTGATGTTGCTCCTGGTTATACAATCCTCACCGAAGTTGCATGTGAAAAATTGCCATATGATGTGCAAGGTAGCGTATTTTGCGTTTTGCAATTTCCAGCAAACCCTATAGAAACTTTAGGAACTATTGGAGCTACTTTGGAGTTTGTAGTACGAGACTGTGATTCAACAACAGGTTTGCCAGATTCTGGAGAGGGCTATGCTGATACATATCCTTTAGAAGAGGTTGAAATCGGATGTGCTGATCAATTTCGCACACGCGCTGCAACTGATGAATGGGAAGCTTCCTGGGAAAGAGGAGCGACAGCACCCGAAGCTTGTGACACTTTTGGTTTGTCCAAAAACGATGTCAATGAAGCTGCAATTGCTGTTTGCGAACATTTGGGTCTACCAAAATCAGCTATTGCAACTTGTGAACACTTAGGATTAACAAAAGCAGCAGGAGGAGATGCTGTAAAAGAAATTCGTGGTGGTGGTTTATGGAGAGAAGGTACTCCAATGTTGGTTCGAGCTCGTTTAGTTGCTGCCCAAGGAGCTGTTACAATGCAATTGACGGTTCGTTCTCCTCGAGAAGATATTGCCACATTAATACTGGCTGCCGTTAGTTAAATGTATTAATTTTAAAATTTTTAGTAAAAGCCATTTAACAATATATAAAATCGATGTTATATTATAATATGTTATTAAATGTTATTTGTAAACTTGATGTTTAAGAAAATATCAATGTTCTAAAATAAACATTAAATGTCAAAGATCTTGTCCTTTAAAATTATTAATTCCATAAAGTAGATTGAGATTTGCTTTGGGTAAGTTCTTTATTACCAATTATATTTGCTTTAGGAAATAGATAATTTGACAAAATACCAAATAATAAAACTAGCTTGAGTATCACCATAGATAGTGTAGTTCTTAAATTCCTTAATATGCTTTTGTTTTTAATTTATTACGGACAAAGATATTTATTGATTAAAAGTAATAGTGTAGTCAGTAACAGAGTAGTCACCTATATATATAGGTATATATATATACATACTTTTTTATGGGATTCATAATAACAATGTAAGCACATAGCAAAAGCATAAATATATTATAAAGTTGTAATTGACTAAAAGATTAATGTGTCATTACAAAATTCAATAATTTCATCTTTACCAATATCAAACATAACACAAAACTATTTTTGATTATAATTAATAAAATGTTACATAAATTAATAAAACTTAGGGATCTAAATAGTTAATGTATATATCAGCAATTTCCTATAATGTTTATTTATATTATACACATAATAATCCGGTCAAATTAGACCAGAAAACAAGAGTGAACATACATAATCTTACAACGAGCTGATAATTGGTAAAATTGTGCAAAATATATTAAAAAATAAAATGTTGAAGTTCCCTACCATTCCTGCCTATGGAAAAACAAAATAATTAAGGTCAAAGGTCAAAAAAATGAGTTCGCGATTTTCAACAAAACGGTAAGTTTTATTATAAAATAATCAGACAAAAATTGTAGATTATAAAATTATCTACAAAAAAATGTGTCAATACTTTTTTCCTACGAGCCACCGTTTTTGAGATTTTACGATTCAAAAAGTTGTAAAAGTCATAATATGCACACGTTTCCATGCCACCTATGAGTTAGTGTACCTACTGAGCGCGTTTTTTTTTAAGGTGGTTTCCCTAGTATGCCTATTCATTAATTCCACAAGTCAGTTATGATCCTGTTTAATTTGTATCTATTGCGAAATAATGGAAATTAGCAAAGATTGGCAAAAATTAAAGCGATATCAATTAAAAAAGTAATGAAGGTTATTTGTCCGATTCAAATTCTTCTTGTTCTTATTCTTCATCTTCATTTTGAGAGCAAGTAAATTGCATTAATAGCGACGTATCGCATGTCATCTTCATTTCATCGGAATCAAACGAATGTATAGTTTGTATAGTGTTTCTGGTACTAATATTAGTAAAACATTAGTTTATGGGATGAAATTGGCGATGAAAGTTTATTTGTAAGTTCGGCATTTTTTAATGTCATAGTTATAGTAAATGATTTAAGGCTTCTCATATTGTAGGTAGGTATGAGTAAAAAGATTTTAGGATTACTTATAATATCAGATCACTTTCTTGTTCGTCTTTCGAAAACCATTTTCTTAAGAATGTACAAAGTTGAAATAAAAATTAAATACTCAAGTCAACAATGCTCTCGAGCAAAATCAAACTTCTATGGCAAGGCCATAAAATATATGGCCAATTATATAAAATATGGATAACTATCCCTCTTGATATTTTAATACTCGCAAGAGAAACAATCATAAAATCGAATAACAAGCATAAGAAAAAATCGGAAAACCGTAAATATGTAGTAGTTTGGCAGGTTTTGTTCAAACTTCATTACAAAAAAAAGTATTATTTATTTGAGATTACAATCGAAAACAATGGAAGAAGAAAGAACTCCTGTTATAGTAAAAATAATAACACACATACAAGTTTGTACGGTAGAGCTGAGATGGTCCAGTGGTTGGAACGCGTGGATTTTATGTTCTTAATTTGTGTTTATAATTTTGTTCGTACTCGAAGGTGAAATCATTAAAAGGAAACCAGCATTTGTCAAAATTTAATGAAACTTGGCCACGGGTTGGCCATCCGTTAACCTACATCGAAGCAGCATGGTGGTATTAGCTCCAAACCTTTCTCTCAATGAGGCCTTAGCCGGCTGTTACTTTACTTTTTGCTTTTAATTTTCCCGAACTCTTTGGTGCGTCATACTTACTCGCACTTTTCTTTTTTTTACCTTTGTTATATTTGCCACAAACTCAAAAGAGTTTCTTAGTGAAAAAAGCTGATGTTGAACGTCTTTGTTCAATTAAGTAAGTAGGCTCATTTGATTGTTTCATCAAATTAGATGTAAAGCTACCTAGGTATAGAATATAGCTTACCTAGAAGAGCCGGCATGAAACTACTAAGTTTATACTATGTAGGTACTAACCTTTTAGTTTACTACTAGTCTAGTACTCGTTTTTTCTCTCAAATAAGTAAATTTATGTCAAATGTATTAATATAAAATAAATATAAAAAGGTCAAATGTATTAATAAGCCAATTTTAAAATAACTCGCTTATTGCATTATTCCGATTTCTTATTTATATTCTATCTTCTTGATAAAAGTTGTATAAAGCAATACCGACACATTTTTGAAACCAAATGTTTAGATGAAAAAATAAAACTAAAATTAGTTTTATTTTTTCATGTAAACATTAACATATACTTACGATACATTTAAAGCCGGAACATAATCTACTCAAATGATTTTTAATTTAATCACACATCTAGGGTTATTATTTCTGTATCTGTATGACTAAATATTAGTAGGTAAGTAAAATAAGAAGGAACCTGCAAAGACCAAAACATGTGCAAGAAAATATTATTTCTATAACCACGTTCTCGGACACACGGCCTGCGATGGATATATATTTTCGTTTCATATTCGTGCTGAGCTCACGTGTTTCTGAGCGTGAACCGTAGTGATGTATAGGAAGATGTTTATCGACGGACAAATATAAATAATGATTCTTTATCACAAAGTTTTTAAAATTTGAAAAATATGTTTCATAAATGTAATGTTATATTGTATGTATAATTCGCAAATTTCGTTAATTTTTTTAAGGTCAAAACATTTTTTTTTATTATATGCCTAAGAAATCAAAATATAGTATAATATAAAATGGAATACTTAAGTTCCATTTTATTAGATCATAATATATATAATTTGAGATGATGGCAAAGAACATAGTTGAGTATTGCAGACAAATTTATCGATAATCGATATAATTTAATGACTGTCTTCCTCAACATCATTCAAGCAACGCGACGTTTACGGTTTAGCTAAATTACTTAACCAAATTGACTATGAGACTCACTCAGTCTCTTTCAAGTTTCAGTGTTAAATAGCGTTCTGTGTCGGAAGGTACAGCTCTTTAAGACAGTAAATTATTTTATTATAAAATAAATTTAATAAAAACAGATTGTTATATCGGTACAGCATCTAGAACATAAATATACAATATGTTTGCGGTGTTAAAAGTGTATTTCAAGGAGTCTTAATTATTTTAAATTATATTTCAGGTAAAAAAAGTTTACTTATATATATTTTTGTCGAATTTAATTAATAGATAGAATTATTTTTTTTAATGCACTAATATTATTACTTTGTTAATGTAACTGTCATACAGATGCTTAAATTTTGTAAGAAAAATTATAAAAAACATTTATTTGGATGTCATAATTAAAATTATAGAATTTAATAAATTAAATTATAATAAATATTTTATTTCGTGAGAAAGGGTACACATATTACATATGATATTTTTTATATTAGCCCAGCTTAATAATATTAATGAGAATTATAAGTTTAATCTTATCACAACATGGGAAGGTAATACCTAATTTATATTTTTTGTTTACATATCTCATATTTGACAAGGATTTTTAATTTTTAATTATTAATGAATTTTAATTATCATATTAACATAAGTGGGCAGTCTCCATACTATTGTTTTTATTTTTTTTTATATTATATATATCTTTTTTTTTTAAATTAAACTTTGACAATGGGTTTCTAATCAGCCATATAAATGACCTGTCAAAGCCAATATTCAGTTTATTCAATGCTTATATAAAATGTCTTTGTTACAATAATACAATTTTTAATTGACTTTTTGAGTATCTTGAATACTTTGGTATAAACAATATGCGTGACACCCATAGGTTGTTATTCATAGTCTAATTAAATTAGGTACACATATTTGTTACTTTACTTAACACAATACACTCATTGAAGTAATAATCTTGTGTTCAATTTATTAGAATTTGAAATATATAGACATAATTTAATACAGAATACATTTTAAGTTTGACTTTTGTCCGTAGGCATTTCCTAGCGCTAGTAAAAAAAGTTGAATAATATATATACTCTTATATATATATATGTATGTAAATTTTGTATATATATATATATATATATATATATATATATATATATACATATACAAAATTTACAAAGAAATTCTTGTATCAAAATAAGAAGCTTGCGAGCCGGCATTTAAAACTTGCTTGTTGTTTACTCGAATTCTATAATATAATTGATTTTGCACATTCAATGTTTATGTGTGGATTTTTGATTATTGTGTTTTATATAACAATTATTGTACCAATTAAAATGCAAGTCATAAGCATCTTAGGCTTGCCTTTATACCATTGATTTGAAGTCAGGATGGAATATTATGCTCTCCCATTTATCTGTAACTAGTCATATCCTTGATTTCCGTTCATCATCATTCCTTCCCTTTTTTTTTAAATCAGTCTAGCATCTTAGCGACCATTCAAAGTCACTTCCTGTCAAGTGTTCAAGTCCATTCAAACACACTTCCTGTAATATCATTCATTCCTTTGCATCACATACCAATATAATGGTAATTGTAAATCTTGAGATTTTTTTTTTAAAGAATTTTCATATTGTGCCTATTCTTGTCTAATTCTCATTTTAGCTATATTCGTTCGTCCCCAATACATTGGAGGCCCATCTCAGTCATATTACGAATATAATGGTCTTACATATTTTTCCAGTATTCTTTTTAAGATATTTCACCATACCAGTAATTCGCGATACCCGCCACCATTTCATCATTTCCAAGATAGTTATTTTCTTCACTTCTTCAGATCGATATAACGACATACCGGGCCTAAAAACCCTTCTCAACTACTTTTTAATAACGTTAAAATTAGTCGTCCAACACTGCCAGTGTTCGTTTAAACCCCCCTGTAATCTGTCGCATTTCATCTATCTTTGAGTTAATATTTTTCACGTCATATGCTATGTTCAAGATGTTTTTAATTTTTCAATTTTATCAGTCCAAGATTTTTCTGTATTCATTAGCTTTTTTATGTCACGTGTACAAATTACTTGAATTTTTAGGGTTTCACGCGAAGGCAATACAATTAAAATTTAAAACAATACTTAGCTTATACGAATTCATAACTTTTAAATACAGGCAGTATTATTAAAAATTATGAATTGTATTACCGAACAATATTGTTTTTCATCTCTATTGGACAAACATATTGTTTTGCTTTTGCGTCAACTAATTCCTATATTGAAGTAAAATTTAAATATGAGATGTTTTTTTAAAGCACTTACACCATATCAATTTATTGCATTTGCGAATTGTGTATGCGATTTTACAATGCTCAAAATTATATTATTTTATTTTCATGCGCGAATGGCGAAAAATTTTTTTATAATTACTTCTTTAATAGATTTTATTAATTTGGTTATAGTAATTTCATATAAAATGATGAAATAATTGATCTCGTTTATTTGATGATGTTTAATAGGCGATTTCATCACTCAACTCAACTCAATAATATTTAAAAACTAAAGAATATGTCTGCCGTACAATCATTCTACTTATCTAAATAATTGCCTCAGTAATTACAGTAACATCTATTTATTTTGTCAAAATTATTTCGGATTGCAATGTTCCGTCTCGTGGGAGACTATTCAAATTGATCGTGAAATAGAGATCAATATTATTATTATGTTTAAACATATTTTATAAAGTTATTTTTTTTTTTGTAACATCGTCTTATTATATTATACATACAAGGGGATGCTAAGCGAAGGATTTTGTCATCGTCATATAACTAAATTCAACAAGAGTTCCTTGTAAAAATATTTTGTCTTGAATATCTTAACGTAGCCGCTTCTGTAAAAAGAGAGGCAGGACGTTCATCATAGCTAATAAACATCTATTATTTTGGAGTTGATTTGATTATCGAACTCTTTTTTCTGTAACCTTTTTCCCCTGATGTTAATTGGTCACCACCGCCAATAGACAATGGCGCAATAAGAAATATTAACTGATTACATTGTATGTACAGTTTGTCAATGAGCTCAATCTCTATGGACGATTACAAGTGAGGAGAACGATTATCATTATTAAATTTAAAGAAGTAAGATTTAAACATGGTGTTTTTTTTAAAGCACAGTAAACCTCATTTTACTTTATCACAATTAAATTTAAAATATACCTACGCGTTTCGATGTTTTTTAAATCTGTCTAATTTTAAATATGTATGTTGTTTCGAATTTTGATTTGGCCTTAATGAAACTTTCGGTTGCTAAAGCATTGCATATAAAATATAAAATGAAACACGTTCGTTGCATATTATACAAAAGTGCCATTAAAACTTTTCTCTGCTGCTGTCGATCTTTTGTTGGTTTTTTTTTGTTTGTTTAAAAAATATAAAAAACAAAAGTGTACAACGGATGTGCCACCTGATGGTAAGTGGTCACCACTGCCCATTGTAAGAAATATTAATCATCGGTTACATCACCAGTGCGCCACCAATTTTGATAACTAAGACGTTATATCTCTCGAGCCTATAGGTACACTAGCGGATCTTTTAAATCGGAATAAAACTATATTAAATACTGCTGTTTTGTGGGAGGATTTCTGGGGGAACGAAGAGTGGGTCGAAAATACCTACACGAGCTTCCATAAAGCCTAAGTTAGCTAAGTTTTTAAAAATATTTATTTTTAAACGATTTTATGCAAGGCGACAATACTAAATGTCTGAACCTTTTAAAAGTAATAACGAGCATTGCGACGGTTTTAAATAACTATGGAACCATAATGAGGTTTTTCAATAAATATGACATTTATTAAAAAAACCCAATTAATAAATAGCTTGGCGATGAATTGTAGCGATTATATTTAAACATTTGTAGTACATACCATTATTATATAAAACTTACATTTCAATAATATTTTATGACTTTAAGCTTAAAATGGACGTTATTTATATCGCGTGAGAAGTAATCACGTTTATTATATACCTGTGTACCAAGCTTATGAGGCTGGCGATTCAGAGGTTTTAAGTTCAAATCTACGGTCAGGCCAAAAAAAGCTTTTTTTTTTTTTGTTAATAAATTCTCAGTAACAAAAATAAACTGTTGTTACTACATCTGAACTCTGCACTGTCGAATCAGAATTGGCACCCTTGTCCCCATGTGTATTTATGTTTAGTGTATATGTTATCTTTTATGAAATTTCACGAATAATGTTTATTTTTAGGAAGAAAATCTAAATGATGGAGAATGTTCAAGAATCAGAAAACAATGCAGCCATATCCAAATCTACATTTTCAAACAAAAACTGCAACAACATTCAAGCAATAAGGAGGTAGGATTTAATTCATGTTTTATTGATCAACTTATAAAGTCTTTTGAAGTAACTTTTGACATTGTATTCTAAGGTGAATGACCTGAAATCGAACTATCCTTTCCGGAGTTCGTAGGGATAAATTTCCTACATAGTTACGGTACCTCCCCCATTGAATTCAAATTACAAAAAAAAATCGTGAAAAAATTCTAAGTCGCGATAAGTGTAACTAAATATCATGTCAATATGACCGCTGCTGGTATCTGAGTTCTCGTGATGAGTTAGTCCGTGGTATTTCTTTGCTTCGTTTGACTAGTGGCTATATATAAGCCCGGACATGCCGAGGTGCATCAAACCTCCGGTCGGGTCGATAAAATGTTTTTGGGTTTTCTATAGAAAGATTCGTAGTAACCGACCGGAATCTAAGAGTTAGAAGTGTTTGCACCCCACGCAAGCCATTGGTCTTGCGCCTGAACTGTTTCCAGGCGTGTCGGATTTCGCATTGGATAATGAAATTGAGAGACTAGAGAGTGCACATGTGTTTTGCGCAGACACTAGTGCACTATACTACCTCCAGCGAAGAATGTATACATAATTTTAGAATTTTAAAATAACATAATAAACCTTAAGTTATTAAACTACAAAAATATTGTAGGTTTTCATATTACTCCTTTTTAATATACATAAATATGATCCAGTGTAACTTAACTATTACTAATTTAGTAATAAACATTGGTACAAATTACCAATAATGAATGAATAATTAAAATTTCTTACAGTACTATGTAAGATTTTAACATACCATGTCTATGCAGTGGTGAACTGTTAATATTTCTAACAGCGCCAATTTTTATGGGCGGTGGTTACCACATACCATCAGGTGGCCCATTTGTTAGACCGCCCTTTGATATTATTTTATTATTGATAAATAACAAGTGTTTAATCGTACATTATAAATCAGAAGAAAAAAATACATATAAATTGATACATATTTTGAAAACAGAAAAAAAACGTGATAACTCAAAAATGGTTCTCTTTTGAATCATTATGTATACGTGAAATGGTGCAAGGTGCAATGGTCACTCATATTACCTCCTAACGGGAATGCGTTGAATTACTAATAACCCTGCATAAATCTAAAAGAAAATATTTTGGGTATTTTAACAACAAACATTGGCAAAGGTTACCATTATCTGTGAAGTAGAGCATGTCAACAATTTCCAAACACAATTTTCTGTGGTAGGTGTTTGCTGCCTTTTTATTTGCTGCTCCTCATTTCACCAGCATCAATTTGCGTATTAGGTGCGCCGTAATGTTTAAATTAGGCAACATCTTTGATAGAACTCGAACTCGCGCCGAATCTCGGGAACAATTTGTAGAAGCGTTTTGAAGATTCTAACAAAAAAAGTTTGATGACAAAAAATGAAATTTTTATATGTAATAAGTAGGGGGACGGACAAATGTGCCACCTGATTGTATGTGGTATATTAACAGTTCATGACCTCACACCGATGGGCCACCATTTTTGGCCAAAATTTGGACCTAAAAACCTAAGTATCTTGTAGTAGGCTTATTCAGTTATGTATGGTACATAGAGTTATATATGGTATTAATAAATGGGTACCCAGTACGAGCCAAGCCAAGTAAAATACTATTGTAAATTATTTTTACAGTAAATTACTAAATTTGACCCAAATAACAAACAGGGCAAGCTAAATAAAACCGTTTAAAAACATCACTTCACTATCTTTAACTATCGATAATAGATAATGATGTCAACATGTTTTAGTTTGTAGTCCATGTAAGGCGGACATATTGGCACATTGTTACAAACTCGTAGTCATGCTAAGTCACGATGAAAAAGTGCACTATGAATAGAAAACGCGGATTCAAACCGAATAGACTTTTAAATAACATGTATGTCTTGTACTCGACCTTAAAGGAAAACATCCCAAAGAAACCTCCCTGTTTCGGACAAAATTCTGCTAAATGTATCTGTCAACTTGCATTGGTGAATGGTGGAATTAACTACGTTTATTCTATACATTTTAACTCATTATATTATATCAGATTCACGCACGTGATTTGCCGTGAGATTTGAGTTTCTTCTTATAGAATTATTGTACAGGGTCGGTACTGTATACATACTATATAATGTGATGTAGAACTGGGGTGGAGACAATTTTGATTTCGTGTGTCGCTACGATATTTCGACCACTATGTACTATATTTGATGGACTATTGGTATCCCGAATAAGACCATTTAATTAGGTGAAATAATAAAATATATATATTTCCAACAGTTATAGTTCAAAGTCCATGCATTCCGGAAGCAACTCAAGTGGTAGCAGCGGATATGGCGGCAAGAAGTTTACTTCTGGCTACGGGTATGTTATAGCATTTTTAATAATAATATTGTAGTATTCATGTTTGAGTTTTTGGAGCTAAGTTCTTCTTGCGGCTTATAATAGAATGCACTAGCAGAAATCGTCGCATGAGGAAAACTCATTATGCCTCTTCGAGGTGACTTCTCCTATCTTTCTTTATCTCTTACTTTTTTATGGGATTTTATTTAAACTTTTTTTTTGTTATTGTTTCAATTCACACGGATTTATTAATAACAATTTCATTTAATCACCCAATATAACATAGCATAACATAAGTTTTTTTACAGGGAAATTTAAGTATGAGATAAATAAATACACCCAGTAAGAGTATTTTTAGATAGTTCATACAAAAATGATGTAACGGTTGTATAGGGGTTATTGCTGTATATATTTTTAACTCCGAGAGTGTTGCAAACAATAGGGGATTTACGTAAATGTGAAATTACCACCGCAAAAACGTGCCGAGCAGCCTACGTATCATAAACGTGACATTTCTATAATTCGTGACGTAGTTAAAGCTAATAAAATAGCGGTGTATGGTATGGAAGCGTGGGCTAAGCATTTATATCAACTAAGGCTGTGAATTAACGATTTCATTACGTGATTAAATAATTATTTATAAGTTATATATATAATAGGAATTCATTTATATTGTAATATTTTTATTTCCCTAAAGTTTAATTTATAATATAAGCTAAAATGAATCGGCATCACGGTTATTTGCAAAAAAACATGTCCGTTATTTAATTTTGTTGTAACTGGAGCTTCGAATTGAATTATATATAATGTGATGGTCAACTTATTGAAGGAAAAACGGTAATTTATTAATTGTAAACATTTGTGTATATTTTTTTTTCTAAGGAGAGTTTTGGTTTAGTTTGTTCGCTATATTTGGCTATCATTCTGTGCACACTATTGTTTTAGTATTTTAAAGAAGAAACTTTATTGGAGCCAGGGCCGGACCGTAAGCTTAGGGGGTCATGGGCTAACACAACTTAGGGGCCTACCTAAGACATATCTGAACGTAGACTTGAATTAAATTAATTGATTGGGTTTGATTAATTGCAGGACTCGCAGTGCGGCAAACCATACGATTTGTTTAATTTAATAAAGTTATGGATTGTTTCGCATTATCGTCTATTTTTGACTTTGACTTGACTTAGCTGGGGGCTCCCTTGAATCCACGGGGGCCCAGGGCTGATGCCCAAAGAGCCTTATGGTAGATACGGCCCTGCTTAGAGCGTGTATCTCCAATTGTGAGATTTGCTAGTATTATTTTATAAATACATAAAGAAAAATAATACTTGTTTCGATTACAGATTTAGTAGCCATTCTTGAGTGTCACAGTGTTGATGTTCATTCGTCATAATATTTATATTAAATATGAATCAAGATTATTTGCTATGAAAAACCTTTATATTTCTTATCAGTTTGATAAGGTCAGTATGACCATATCATGAAATCGATTTATTAAAATTAACGAAAAGCCAGACTATTTAAATTTATCTAAAATATATTTTGTAACAAAGGCCTAAAACAAAAAACCATTAACAATAACCCTGTTGGAAGTTAGCTCGATCATGGCGAATAGAAAAGTTTTTCTTAAGAGATTTTCTGTCTTAATTAAAAATGGAGCTGTATTAAATTTAAAAGAACTGTAAGA
Organism: Vanessa atalanta; assembly: GCF_905147765.1. Classification (NCBI taxonomy): domain Eukaryota; kingdom Metazoa; phylum Arthropoda; class Insecta; order Lepidoptera; family Nymphalidae; genus Vanessa; species Vanessa atalanta. The sequence goes on along the minus strand of NC_061902.1, from coordinate 10,975,893 downwards.
ATTTTTTTCGTAATTAGCAAGAGTGTCAATACGGTCTCTCTAGTACATAATGAGTAACCAAAATCTTTCAAGTATAGAAACTAAGGCTAAACTGACACTTCGGAATGTAACAGTACATTGCCATTAAAAATAAATTAAAAGTATTTTTAATTTCAGCTACAAACCGGGTGGTATATTAAATAAGAAGCAGGATACGGAAAATAATGCCAAAGTTTCGGATTCAGCATATTCTAACAGCTGTAGCAACAGCCAGTCTAGAAGAAGGTAATGTTGACTAATAAATAATGAAGTTTTTTTATAGATAAATTCATTTACGGTGCCCCTCCACTTTAAATCATTATCGGCTTGCATAAGTATGTGTGACTGACGCTCGTGGTTACAAGATGTCTTAGTGTGAGTGAGACTACAAGTAAAGACAGCAAAAAATTGCAATTATTATATTTTTCAAGGTTTTTTAAATATTAATTATTTTAAAGTGGGTTTATAGCTATTTAATTGTTTTTGTATCCAGGAATATAGACATTGTTTTAAATTTTTATCTGTTCTAAATTTTTTTAGTTACAGCTCAAAATCTATGCATTCTGGGAGCAACTCAAGTGCGAGCAGCGGGTATGGTGGCAAACCGTCCACTTCTGGTTACAGGTTAGTTGTGTTAAACTCATTTAACTTAATTTTAATTTAACTTAATTTCTACCCTATCCCCTATTATTTGGGATCGACGCGTGATATGGAATGCTATTGCTGGTGAGTTGGTTCTCCTTTACTAAACGGGTGTTGAAGGCTCTCGTGTGGTCAGTATTACTGTTATATTGCTGTCATAATATACCTAGGAATATGATTATCATCGTTATTTTTTGTTTTTCTGATTTAAAAACTATTTAATATTCATGTCGAATATACTCCCTTAATTTAGAGATTACGATTTTTTTATATAGTGTAGTCACGGTATAAAAAAAAAAACATGTTTCTTTGAAATAAGACGGATGACAAAATCATAAAGGTATGGGGTATGTATGTTTGTACATAAAATATTTGTACTAGCAAAGTAGGGCCAATTTCATTCAGTATCTTCCTATCGCTTAAACTGAGTTTCATTTCAACAGTCATGCTATTCAAATGCCAGAAAAGAGAATTAAAGATAAAGAAGCGAAGAAAAAAAAGAAAATTCAAATCGTATCAAAAGTAAAAAAAGATAAATATGTAATCATTCAAAGTGTACCCGAACTGGAGCCCGTCTTCGAGACGCCGAAAGAAAATACCAATAATGGTGAGTGACATATTCCTTTTTTAAATATTAATTTTAAGACCGAATAAAGGGTTATCTAGCCACCGAAAGTCAAGGCTTGAAAAATTGAAACACTAATTGTGCATATTTGAAAGGTGCTATGAAAAATATCGTCAATATCATGTATATGTGTTCTGTCTATACACTTAAAAATTACATTAGCAGCCTGTTAATTTCCCACTGCTGGGCTAAGGCCTCATCTCCCTATGAGGAGAAGTTTTGGAGCATATTCCACCACGCTGCTCCAATGCGTGTTGGTGGAATACACATTTGGCAGAATTTCGTTGAAATTAGATACATGCAGGTTTCCTCACAATGTTTTCCTTCACCGCCGAGCACGAGATGAATTATAAACACAAATTAAGCACATGAAAATTCAGTGGTGCTTGCCTGGGTTTGAACCCGAAATCATCGGTTAAAATGTACGCGTTCTAACCACTGGGCCATCTTGGCTCATAAACACTACATACACTTAAAAATGCAACAATTTTTTATTCAATATTCACAACTTCAAGATTTTTACAGGAGGATGGGAAACGATCCTGAAGATTATTAGGTTTCCGTAGACAAAAACTTTGCATCGTGTTATTCTGTCTGTAGGATTTGACCTTGGAAAATATAACATGATGTGCTATGGACACAAGTCCATAATTACCATTTCTATAAAATCGACTCGAAATTTATAACATAATGCTTAAAATCATACTCGATTATTATCGTTGTAAAGTAAGACTAGCATTATCTCTGAGGTTTATAAAGGGATCGTAGAAGAACTATAAAGCTGCAACGCGCTTGTATGTCGTACACCGTATGGTTAGCTTTATCTCCTACTATAGTAAAACCGAAATTGAATATGATTATGCAAAATATCTACGAGATTGACAGGTAAAATATTAAGATAATTTCCTGAATGGTAAAACGTTTCTGTAATCCGATATAATATTACGGCTATATTTGACTAACTTTAACTTTCAGTAACAATAAACACTTAATACAATGAAATAGTCGGTGTATCTTCTGAAGAGAATTTACCCGAGTTGTTATAAAAAATTTGTATGGCAAAGAAAAAAAAAATCTGCCTAATAATTTATTTAAAAAAACATAAAAAAAAGAGAAATTAAATTATTCATTATTATTACAGAGCACCAAGGATCTTCTAGAAATTGTATACTTATCATATTCTCGGGTTTATTACAGAAGTAAACAAAATTATTTTATTAAGGTAATGTACATAATTTTTTTTTTGTTCGATTTGGGGAAAATATGCTACGGAATACATGCTTGTTTATGATATCTATGGTATGATTTTATCTTTAATATAGTTTGACGAAGTTTTAGGTTCGTGTTTATCTTCCGTCTATAATATTTTGTTATGCAGTTGTCCTGACGCCGCCGCCTGCTCTTGAGCTAGAAAAGAAAACGCCCGAGATGATAATGGACATTTCAAGTACGCTCAAATGCAGCATCAAGAAAGAGGTACGATGTATTCGATATATACGAACATTTTGTTCCTTTAATACCCGTTTATTTTATTATTTTAAAAGTTAAGTCTTTTTTTATATAAATGTATTTAAAATAAATAAACACATAATATTGCGACTTTAAGAACTTTTAGATTTATTTTATAGATATCCTTATTGAAATAGACCTGTATCGGAGAACACCTCAAGCACAGTTAATTTATACATTTACTTAAATAATTTTTTATTCAAATTGAAATCATCATCATCATACTTGTGTTATTTTAAAATTTAATGTAAGATTAAAGATTATAATATTAATTTTCTCTTGTCTCAGTGTGGTCCGTCTAACACTCCGGTTGTCACAGCATTGAACTGCGTCACTCGTACAAGTCGTACAGAACATTGCATGGTAAGTGTTGTTATTCGTTTTACGTACACATTTACTGACAATTATGATTCAATCAATTGTCATATTCACATTGCATTATATAGATATGAGTTCTTTTACATTTTCCAATTACTTTTAAGACAAAAATAATGACTGATCTATAAACTTATGTAGAAATAATTACTTTACTAGGATGGATTTTCGTGTGTGATATCGATGCAAGACGGTATCGTGATGTACACGACTACATCGATAAC